>NW_028241093.1:0-644000 GCF_964263255.1 Lissotriton vulgaris | reverse complement strand
CCCGTTTCAGGCACAGAAATGACTTTAAACACACTTATTTTAGTTGACAAAGTCATAATTCACATCAAACAGTCATTTACAGTCAAAAGATTAAATGTTAAAATTTCATCCATTTTGACCTTTTTGGGATCGTTCAACATGTCCGGAGTCATCGTTTTTCATCCGAAAATTGATTTTTTGGACTGTACCAAAAATGATTCAAAATGTCAATTGGATCGTGCCTCATGTTGAATAACCACTTTTTAAACCCTCACAGTGACCAAAATTGCCATTTTTACAGAGTTTTGCTTACTCAAAAGCTTCAATTTTGACCCGTTTCAGGCACAGAAATGACTTTAAACACACTTATTTTAGTTGACAAAGTCATAATTCACATCCAACAGTCATTTACAGTCAAAAGATTAAATGTTAAAATTTCATCCATATTGACCATTTTGGGATCGTTCGACATGTCCGGAGTCATCGTTTTTCATCCGAAAATTGATTTTTTGGACTGTACCAAAAATGATTCAAAATATCAATTGGATCGTGCCTCATGTTGAATAACCACTTTTTAAACCCTCAGAGTGACCAAAATTGCCATTTTTACAGAGTTTTGCTTACTCAAAAGCTTCAATTTTGACCCGTTTCAGGCACAGAAATGACTTTAAACACACTTATTTTAGTTGACAAAGTCATAATTCACATCCAACAGTCATTTACAGTCAAAAGAATAAATGTTAAAATTTCATCCATTTTGACCTTTTAGGGATCGTTCGACATGTCCGGAGTCATCGTTTTTCATTTGAAAATTGATTTTTTGGACTGTACCAAAAATGATTCAAAATGTCAATTGGATTGTGCCTCATGTTGAATAACCACTTTTTAAACCCTCACAGTGACCAAAATTGCCATTTTTACAGAGTTTTGCTTACTCAAAAGCTTCAATTTTAACCCGTTTCAGGCACAGAAATGACTTTAAACACACTTATTTTAGTTGACAAAGTCATAATTCACATCCAACAGTCATTTACAGTCAAAAGATTAAATGTTAAAATTTCATCCATATTGACCATTTTGGGATCGTTCAACATGTCCGGAGTCATCGTTTTTCATCCGAAAATTGATTTTTTGGACTGTACCAAAAATGATTCAAAATATCAATTGGATCGTGCCTCATGTTGAATAACCACTTTTTAAACCCTCACAGTGACCGAAATTGCCATTTTTACAGAGTTTTGCTTACTAAAAAGCTTCAATTTTAACCCGTTTCAGGCACAGAAATGACTTTAAACACACTTATTTTAGTTGACAAAGTCATAATTCACATCCAACAGTCATTTACAGTAAAAAGATTAAATGTTAAAATTTCATCCATTTTGACCTTTTTGGGATCGTTCGACATGTCCGGAGTCATCGTTTTTCATCCGAAAATTGATTTTTTGGACTGTACCAAAAATGATTCAAAAATTCAATTGGATCGTGCCTCATGTTGAATAACCACTTTTTAAACCCTCACAGTGACCAAAATTGCCATTTTTACAGAGTTTTGCTTACTCAAAAGCTTCAATTTTGACCCCTTTGAGGCACAGAAATGACTTTAAACACACTTATTTTAGTTGACAAAGTCATAATTCACATCCAACAGCCATTTAGAGTCAAAAGATTAAATGTTGAAATTTCATCCATATTGACCATTTTGGGATAGTTCGACATGTCCGGAGTCATCGTTTTTCATCCGAAAATTGATTTTTTGGACTGTACCAAAAATAATTCAAAATGTCAATTGGATCGTGCCTCATGTTGAATAACCACTTTTTAGACCCTCAGAGTGACCAAAATTGCAATTTTTACAGAGTTTTGCTTACTCAAAAGCTTCAATTTTGACCCGTTTCAGGCACATAAATGACTTTAAACACACTTATTTTAGTTGACAAAGTCATAATTCACATCCAACAGCCATTTAGAGTCAAAAGATTAAATGTTAAAATTTCATCCATATTGACCATTTTGGGATAGTTCGACATGTCCGGAGTCATCATTTTTCATCCGAAAATTGATTTTTTGGACTGTACCAAAAATGATTCAAAATGTCAATTGGATCGTGCCTCATGTTGAATAACCACTTTTTAAACCCTCACAGTGACCAAAATTGCCTTTTTTACAGAGTTTTGCTTACTCAAAAGCTTCAATTTTGACCCGTTTCAGGCACAGAAATGACTTTAAACACACTTATTTTAGTTGACAAAGTCATAATTCACATCCAACAGTCATTTACAGTCAAAAGATTAAATGTTAAAATTTCATCCATTTTGACCTTTTTGGGATCGTTCGACATGTCCGGAGTCATCGTTTTTCATTCGAAAATTGATTTTTTGGACTGTACCAAAAATGATTCAAAATGTCAATTGGATCGTGCCTCATGTTGAATAACCACTTTTTAAACCCTCAGAGTGACCAAAATTGCCATTTTTACAGAGTTTTGCTTACTCAAAAGCTTCAATTTTGACCCGTTTCAGGCACAGAAATGACTTTAAACACACTAATTTTAGTTGACAAAGTCATAATTCACATCCAACAGTCATTTACAGTCAAAAGATTAAATGTTAAAATTTCATCCATTTTGACCTTTTTGGGATCGTTCGACATGTCCGGAGTCATCGTTTTTCATCCGAAAATTGATTTTTTGGACTGTACCAAAAATGATTCAAAATGTCAATTGGATCGTGCCTCATGTTGAATAACCACTTTTTAAACCCTCAGAGTGACCAAAAATTGCCATTTTTTACAGAGTTTTGCTTACTCAAAAGCTTCAATTTTGACCCGTTTCAGGCACAGAAATGACTTTAAACACACTTATTTTAGTTGACAAAGTCATAATTCACATCCAACAGTCATTTACAGTCCAAAGATTAAATGTTAAAATTTCATCCATATTGACCATTTTGGGATAGTTCGACATGTCCGGAGTCATCGTTTTTCATCCGAAAATTGATTTTTTGGACTGTACCAAAAATGATTCAAAATGTCAATTGGATCGTGCCTCATGTTGAATAACCACTTTTTAAACCCTCACAGTGACCAAAATTGCCATTTTACAGAGTTTATGCTTCAATTTTGACCCGTTTCAGGCACAGAAATGACTTTAAACACACTTATTTTAGTTGACAAAGTCATAATTCACATCCAACAGTCATTTACAGTCAAAAGATTAAATGTTAAAATTTCATCCATTTTGACCTTTTTGGGATCGTTCGAAATGTCCGGAGACATCGTTTTTCATCCGAAAATTGATTTTTTGGACTGTACCAAAAATGATTCAAAATTTCAATTGGATCATGCCTCATGTTGAATAACCACTTTTTAAACCCTCACAGTGACCAAAGTTGCCATTTTTACAGAGTTTTGCTTACTCAAAAGCTTCAATTTTGACCCCTTTGAGGCACAGAAATGACTTTAAACACACTTATTTTAGTTGACAAAGTCATAATTCACATCCAACAGTCATTTAGAGTCAAAAGATTAAATGTTAAAATTTCATCCATATTGACCATTTTGGTATAGTTCGACATGTCCGGAGTCATCGTTTTTCATCCGAAAATTGATTTTTTGGACTGTACCAAAAATGATTCAAAATGTCAATTGGATCGTGCCTCATGTTGAATAACCACTTTTTAAACCCTCACAGTGACCAAAATTGCCATTTTTACAGAGTTTTGCTTACTCAAAAGCTTCAATTTTGACCCGTTTCAGGCACAGAAATGACTTTAAACACACTTATTTTAGTTGACAAAGTCATAATTCACATCCAACAGCCATTTAGAGTCAAAAGATTAAATGTTAAAATTTCATCCATATTGACCATTTTGGGATAGTTCGACATGTCCGGAGTCATCATTTTTCATCCGAAAATTGATTTTTTGGACTGTACCAAAAATGATTCAAAATGTCAATTGGATCGTGCCTCATGTTGAATAACCACTTTTTAAACCCTCACAGTGACCAAAATTGCCTTTTTTACAGAGTTTTGCTTACTCAAAAGCTTCAATTTTGACCCGTTTCAGGCACAGAAATGACTTTAAACACACTTATTTTAGTTGACAAAGTCATAATTCACATCCAACAGTCATTTACAGTCAAAAGATTAAATGTTAAAATTTCATCCATTTTGACCTTTTTGGGATCGTTCAACATGTCCGGAGTCATCGTTTTTCAACCGAAAATTGATTTTTTGGACTGTACCAAAAATGATTCAAAATGTCAATTGGATCGTGCCTCATGTTGAATAACCACTTTTTAAACACTCAGAGTGACCAAAATTGCCATTTTTACAGAGTTTTGCTTACTCAAAAGCTTCAATTTTGACCCGTTTCAGGCACAGAAATGACATTAAACACACTTATTTTAGTTGACAAAGTCATAATTCACATCCAACAGCCATTTAGAGTCAAAAGATTAAATGTTAAAATTTCATCCATATTGACCATTTTGGGATAGTTCGACATGTCCGGAGTCATCATTTTTCATCCGAAAATTGATTTTTTGGACTGTACCAAAAATGATTCAAAATGTCAATTGGATCGTGCCTCATGTTGAATAACCACTTTTTAAACCCTCACAGTGACCAAAATTGCCTTTTTTACAGAGTTTTGCTTACTCAAAAGCTTCAATTTTGACCCGTTTCAGGCACAGAAATGACTTTAAACACACTTATTTTAGTTGACAAAGTCATAATTCACATCCAACAGTCATTTACAGTCAAAAGATTAAATGTTAAAATTTCATCCATTTTGACCTTTTTGGGATCGTTCGACATGTCCGGAGTCATCGTTTTTCATTCGAAAATTGATTTTTTGGACTGTACCAAAAATGATTCAAAATGTCAATTGGATCGTGCCTCATGTTGAATAACCACTTTTTAAACCCTCAGAGTGACCAAAATTGCCATTTTTACAGAGTTTTGCTTACTCAAAAGCTTCAATTTTGACCCGTTTCAGGCACAGAAATGACTTTAAACACACTAATTTTAGTTGACAAAGTCATAATTCACATCCAACAGTCATTTACAGTCAAAAGATTAAATGTTAAAATTTCATCCATTTTGACCTTTTTGGGATCGTTCGACATGTCCGGAGTCATCGTTTTTCATCCGAAAATTGATTTTTTGGACTGTACCAAAAATGATTCAAAATGTCAATTGGATCGTGCCTCATGTTGAATAACCACTTTTTAAACCCTCAGTGACCAAAAATTGCCATTTTTTACAGAGTTTTGCTTACTCAAAAGCTTCAATTTTGACCCGTTTCAGGCACAGAAATGACTTTAAACACACTTATTTTAGTTGACAAAGTCATAATTCACATCCAACAGTCATTTACAGTCCAAAGATTAAATGTTAAAATTTCATCCATATTGACCATTTTGGGATAGTTCGACATGTCCGGAGTCATCGTTTTTCATCCGAAAATTGATTTTTTGGACTGTACCAAAAATGATTCAAAATGTCAATTGGATCGTGCCTCATGTTGAATAACCACTTTTTAAACCCTCACAGTGACCAAAATTGCCATTTTACAGAGTTTATGCTTCAATTTTGACCCGTTTCAGGCACAGAAATGACTTTAAACACACTTATTTTAGTTGACAAAGTCATAATTCACATCCAACAGTCATTTACAGTCAAAAGATTAAATGTTAAAATTTCATCCATTTTGACCTTTTTGGGATCGTTCGACATGTCCGGAGACATCGTTTTTCATCCGAAAATTGATTTTTTGGACTGTACCAAAAATGATTCAAAATTTCAATTGGATCATGCCTCATGTTGAATAACCACTTTTTAAACCCTCACAGTGACCAAAGTTGCCATTTTTACAGAGTTTTGCTTACTCAAAAGCTTCAATTTTGACCCCTTTGAGGCACAGAAATGACTTTAAACACACTTATTTTAGTTGACAAAGTCATAATTCACATCCAACAGTCATTTAGAGTCAAAAGATTAAATGTTAAAATTTCATCCATATCGACCATTTTGGTATAGTTCGACATGTCCGGAGTCATCGTTTTTCATCCGAAAATTGATTTTTTGGACTGTACCAAAAATGATTCAAAATGTCAATTGGATCGTGCCTCATGTTGAATAACCACTTTTTAAACCCTCACAGTGACCAAAATTGCCATTTTTACAGAGTTTTGCTTACTCAAAAGCTTCAATTTTGACCCGTTTCAGGCACAGAAATGACTTTAAACACACTTATTTTAGTTGACAAAGTCATAATTCACATCCAACAGTCATTTACAGTCAAAAGATTAAATGTTAAAATTTCATCCATTTTGACCTTTTTGGGATCGTTCAACATGTCCGGAGTCATCGTTTTTCAACCGAAAATTGATTTTTTGGACTGTACCAAAAATGATTCAAAATGTCAATTGGATCGTGCCTCATGTTGAATAACCACTTTTTAAACACTCAGAGTGACCAAAATTGCCATTTTTACAGAGTTTTGCTTACTCAAAAGCTTCAATTTTGACCCGTTTCAGGCACAGAAATGACATTAAACACACTTATTTTAGTTGACAAAGTCATAATTCACATCCAACAGTCATTTACAGTCAAAAGATTAAATGTTAAAATTTCATCCATTTTGACCTTTTAGGGATCGTTCGACATGTCCGGAGTCATCGTTTTTCATTTGAAAATTGATTTTTTGGACTGTACCAAAAATGATTCAAAATGTCAATTGGATCGTGCCTCATGTTGAATAACCACTTTTTAAACCCTCACAGTGACCAAAATTGCCATTTTTACAGAGTTTTGCTTACTCAAAAGCTTCAATTTTAACCCGTTTCAGGCACAGAAATGACTTTAAACACACTTATTTTAGTTGACAAAGTCATAATTCACATCCAACAGTCATTTACAGTCAAAAGATTAAATGTTAAAATTTCATCCATATTGACCATTTTGGGATCGTTCAACATGTCCGGAGTCATCGTTTTTCATCCGAAAATTGATTTTTTGGACTGTACCAAAAATGATTCAAAATATCAATTGGATCGTGCCTCATGTTGAATAACCACTTTTTAAACCCTCACAGTGACCGAAATTGCCATTTTTACAGAGTTTTGCTTACTAAAAAGCTTCAATTTTAACCCGTTTCAGGCACAGAAATGACTTTAAACACACTTATTTTAGTTGACAAAGTCATAATTCACATCCAACAGTCATTTACAGTAAAAAGATTAAATGTTAAAATTTCATCCATTTTGACCTTTTTGGGATCGTTCGACATGTCCGGAGTCATCGTTTTTCATCCGAAAATTGATTTTTTGGACTGTACCAAAAATGATTCAAAAATTCAATTGGATCGTGCCTCATGTTGAATAACCACTTTTTAAACCCTCACAGTGACCAAAATTGCCATTTTTACAGAGTTTTGCTTACTCAAAAGCTTCAATTTTGACCCCTTTGAGGCACAGAAATGACTTTAAACACACTTATTTTAGTTGACAAAGTCATAATTCACATCCAACAGCCATTTAGAGTCAAAAGATTAAATGTTAAAATTTCATCCATATTGACCATTTTGGGATAGTTCGACATGTCCGGAGTCATCGTTTTTCATCCGAAAATTGATTTTTTGGACTGTACCAAAAATAATTCAAAATGTCAATTGGATCGTGCCTCATGTTGAATAACCACTTTTTAGACCCTCAGAGTGACCAAAATTGCAATTTTTACAGAGTTTTGCTTACTCAAAAGCTTCAATTTTGACCCGTTTCAGGCACATAAATGACTTTAAACACACTTATTTTAGTTGACAAAGTCATAATTCACATCCAACAGCCATTTAGAGTCAAAAGATTAAATGTTAAAATTTCATCCATATTGACCATTTTGGGA
Source organism: Lissotriton vulgaris (assembly GCF_964263255.1). Lineage (NCBI taxonomy): Eukaryota > Metazoa > Chordata > Amphibia > Caudata > Salamandridae > Lissotriton > Lissotriton vulgaris. The sequence goes on along the minus strand of NW_028241093.1, from coordinate 636,118 downwards.
TAGTTCGACATGTCCGGAGTCATCATTTTTCATCCGAAAATTGATTTTTTGGACTGTACCAAAAATGATTCAAAATGTCAATTGGATCGTGCCTCATGTTGAATAACCACTTTTTAAACCCTCACAGTGACCAAAATTGCCATTTTTACAGAGTTTTGCTTACTCAAAAGCTTCAATTTTGACCCGTTTCAGGCACAGAAATGACTTTAAACACACTTATTTTAGTTGACAAAGTCATAATTCACATCCAACAGTCATTTACAGTCAAAAGATTAAATGTTAAAATTTCATCCATTTTGACCTTTTTGGGATCGTTCGACATGTCCGGAGTCATCGTTTTTCATTCGAAAATTGATTTTTTGGACTGTACCAAAAATGATTCAAAATGTCAATTGGATCGTGCCTCATGTTGAATAACCACTTTTTAAACCCTCAGAGTGACCAAAATTGCCATTTTTACAGAGTTTTGCTTACTCAAAAGCTTCAATTTTGACCCGTTTCAGGCACAGAAATGACTTTAAACACACTAATTTTAGTTGACAAAGTCATAATTCACATCCAACAGTCATTTACAGTCAAAAGATTAAATGTTAAAATTTCATCCATTTTGACCTTTTTGGGATCGTTCGACATGTCCGGAGTCATCGTTTTTCATCCGAAAATTGATTTTTTGGACTGTACCAAAAATGATTCAAAATGTCAATTGGATCGTGCCTCATGTTGAATAACCACTTTTTAAACCCTCAGAGTGACCAAAAATTGCCATTTTTTACAGAGTTTTGCTTACTCAAAAGCTTCAATTTTGACCCGTTTCAGGCACAGAAATGACTTTAAACACACTTATTTTAGTTGACAAAGTCATAATTCACATCCAACAGTCATTTACAGTCCAAAGATTAAATGTTAAAATTTCATCCATATTGACCATTTTGGGATAGTTCGACATGTCCGGAGTCATCGTTTTTCATCCGAAAATTGATTTTTTGGACTGTACCAAAAATGATTCAAAATGTCAATTGGATCGTGCCTCATGTTGAATAACCACTTTTTAAACCCTCACAGTGACCAAAATTGCCATTTTACAGAGTTTATGCTTCAATTTTGACCCGTTTCAGGCACAGAAATGACTTTAAACACACTTATTTTAGTTGACAAAGTCATAATTCACATCCAACAGTCATTTACAGTCAAAAGATTAAATGTTAAAATTTCATCCATTTTGACCTTTTTGGGATCGTTCGACATGTCCGGAGTCATCGTTTTTCATCCGAAAATTGATTTTTTGGACTGTACCAAAAATGATTCAAAATTTCAATTGGATCATGCCTCATGTTGAATAACCACTTTTTAAACCCTCACAGTGACCAAAGTTGCCATTTTTACAGAGTTTTGCTTACTCAAAAGCTTCAATTTTGACCCCTTTGAGGCACAGAAATGACTTTAAACACACTTATTTTAGTTGACAAAGTCATAATTCACATCCAACAGTCATTTAGAGTCAAAAGATTAAATGTTAAAATTTCATCCATATTGACCATTTTGGTATAGTTCGACATGTCCGGAGTCATCGTTTTTCATCCGAAAATTGATTTTTTGGACTGTACCAAAAATGATTCAAAATGTCAATTGGATCGTGCCTCATGTTGAATAACCACTTTTTAAACCCTCACAGTGACCAAAATTGCCATTTTTACAGAGTTTTGCTTACTCAAAAGCTTCAATTTTGACCCGTTTCAGGCACAGAAATGACTTTAAACACACTTATTTTAGTTGACAAAGTCATAATTCACATCCAACAGTCATTTACAGTCAAAAGATTAAATGTTAAAATTTCATCCATTTTGACCTTTTTGGGATCGTTCAACATGTCCGGAGTCATCGTTTTTCAACCGAAAATTGATTTTTTGGACTGTACCAAAAATGATTCAAAATGTCAATTGGATCGTGCCTCATGTTGAATAACCACTTTTTAAACACTCAGAGTGACCAAAATTGCCATTTTTACAGAGTTTTGCTTACTCAAAAGCTTCAATTTTGACCCGTTTCAGGCACAGAAATGACATTAAACACACTTATTTTAGTTGACAAAGTCATAATTCACATCCAACAGTCATTTACAGTCAAAAGATTAAATGTTAAAATTTCATCCATTTTGACCTTTTTGGGATCGTTCGACATGTCCGGAGTCATCGTTTTTCATCCGAAAATTGATTTTTTGGACTGTACCAAAAATTATTCAAAATGTCAATTGGATCGTGCCTCATGTTGAATAACCACTTTTTAGACCCTCAGAGTGACCAAAATTGCCATTTTTACAGAGTTTTGCTTACTCAAAAGTTTCAATTTTGACCCGTTTCAGGCACAGAAATGACTTTAAACACACTTATTTTAGTTGACAAAGTCATAATTCACATCAAACAGTCATTTACAGTCAAAAGATTAAATGTTAAAATTTCATCCATTTTGACCTTTTTGGGATCGTTCAACATGTCCGGAGTCATCGTTTTTCATCCGAAAATTGATTTTTTGGACTGTACCAAAAATGATTCAAAATGTCAATTGGATCGTGCCTCATGTTGAATAACCACTTTTTAAACCCTCACAGTGACCAAAATTGCCATTTTTACAGAGTTTTGCTTACTCAAAAGCTTCAATTTTGACCCGTTTCAGGCACAGAAATGACTTTAAACACACTTATTTTAGTTGACAAAGTCATAATTCACATCCAACAGTCATTTACAGTCAAAAGAATAAATGTTAAAATTTCATCCATTTTGACCTTTTTGGGATCGTTCGACATGTCCGGAGTCATCGTTTTTCATTCGAAAATTGATTTTTTGGACTGTACCAAAAATGATTCAAAATGTCAATTGGATCGTGCCTCATGTTGAATAACCACTTTTTAAACCCTCACAGTGACCAAAATTGCCATTTTTACAGAGTTTTGCTTACTCAAAAGCTTCAATTTTAACCCGTTTCAGGCACAGAAATGACTTTAAACACACTTATTTTAGTTGACAAAGTCATAATTCACATCCAACAGTCATTTACAGTAAAAAGATTAAATGTTAAAATTTCATCCATTTTGACCTTTTTGGGATCGTTCGACATGTCCGGAGTCATCGTTTTTCATCCGAAAATTGATTTTTTGGACTGTACCAAAAATGATTCAAAAATTCAATTGGATCGTGCCTCATGTTGAATAACCACTTTTTAAACCCTCACAGTGACCAAAATTGCCATTTTTACAGAGTTTTGCTTACTCAAAAGCTTCAATTTTGACCCCTTTGAGGCACAGAAATGACTTTAAACACACTTATTTTAGTTGACAAAGTCATAATTCACATCCAACAGCCATTTAGAGTCAAAAGATTAAATGTTAAAATTTCATCCATATTGACCATTTTGGGATAGTTCGACATGTCCGGAGTCATCGTTTTTCATCCGAAAATTGATTTTTTGGACTGTACCAAAAATGATTCAAAATGTCAATTGGATCGTGCCTCATGTTGAATAACCACTTTTTAAACCCTCAAAGTGACCAAAATTGCCATTTTTACAGAGTTTTGCTTACTCAAAAGCTTCAATGTTGACCCGTTTCAGGCACAGAAATGACTTTAAACACACTTATTTTAGTTGACAAAGTCATAATTCACATCCAACAGTCATTTACAGTCAAAAGATTAAATGTTAAAATTTCATCCATATTGACCATTTTGGGATAGTTCGACATGTCCGGAGTCATCGTTTTTCATCCGAAAATTGATTTTTTGGACTGTACCAAAAATGATTCAAAATGTCAATTGGATCGTGCCTCATGTTGAATAACCACTTTTGAAACCCTCAGAGTGACCAAAATTGCCATTTTTACAGAGTTTTGCTTACTCAAAAGCTTCAATTTTGACCCGTTTCAGGCACAGAAATGACTTTAAACACACTAATTTTAGTTGACAAAGTCATAATTCACATCCAACAGTCATTTACAGTCAAAAGATTAAATGTTAAAATTTCATCCATATTGACCATTTTGGGATAGTTCGACATGTCCGGAGTCATCGTTTTTCATCCGAAAATTGATTTTTTGGACTGTACCAAAAATGATTCAAAATGTCAATTGGATCGTGCCTCATGTTGAATAACCACTTTTTAAACCCTCACAGTGACCAAAATTGCCATTTTTACAGAGTTTTGCTTACTCAAATGCTTCAATTTTGACCCGTTTCAGGCACAGAAATGACTTTAAACACACTTATTTTAGTTGACAAAGTCATAATTCACATCCAACAGTCATTTACAGTCAAAAGATTAAATGTTAAAATTTCATCCATTTTGACCTTTTTGGGATCGTTCGACATGTCCGGAGTCATCGTTTTTCATCCGAAAATTGATTTTTTGGACTGTACCAAAAATGATTCAAAATTTCAATTGGATCATGCCTCATGTTGAATAACCACTTTTTAAACCCTCACAGTGACCAAAGTTGCCATTTTTACAGAGTTTTGCTTACTCAAAAGCTTCAATTTTGACCCCTTTGAGGCACAGAAATGACTTTAAACACACTTATTTTAGTTGACAAAGTCATAATTCACATCCAACAGTCATTTAGAGTCAAAAGATTAAATGTTAAAATTTCATCCATATTGACCATTTTGGTATAGTTCGACATGTCCGGAGTCATCGTTTTTCATCCGAAAATTGATTTTTTGGACTGTACCAAAAATGATTCAAAATGTCAATTGGATCGTGCCTCATGTTGAATAACCACTTTTTAAACCCTCACAGTGACCAAAATTGCCATTTTTACAGAGTTTTGCTTACTCAAAAGCTTCAATTTTGACCCGTTTCAGGCACAGAAATGACTTTAAACACACTTATTTTAGTTGACAAAGTCATAATTCACATCCAACAGTCATTTACAGTCAAAAGATTAAATGTTAAAATTTCATCCATTTTGACCTTTTTGGGATCGTTCAACATGTCCGGAGTCATCGTTTTTCAACCGAAAATTGATTTTTTGGACTGTACCGAAAATGATTCAAAATGTCAATTGGATCGTGCCTCATGTTGAATAACCACTTTTTAAACACTCAGAGTGACCAAAATTGCCATTTTTACAGAGTTTTGCTTACTCAAAAGCTTCAATTTTGACCCGTTTCAGGCACAGAAATGACATTAAACACACTTATTTTAGTTGACAAAGTCATAATTCACATCCAACAGTCATTTACAGTCAAAAGATTAAATGTTAAAATTTCATCCATTTTGACCTTTTTGGGATCGTTCGACATGTCCGGAGTCATCGTTTTTCATCCGAAAATTGATTTTTTGGACTGTACCAAAAATTATTCAAAATGTCAATTGGATCGTGCCTCATGTTGAATAACCACTTTTTAGACCCTCAGAGTGACCAAAATTGCCATTTTTACAGAGTTTTGCTTACTCAAAAGTTTCAATTTTGACCCGTTTCAGGCACAGAAATGACTTTAAACACACTTATTTTAGTTGACAAAGTCATAATTCACATCAAACAGTCATTTACAGTCAAAAGATTAAATGTTAAAATTTCATCCATTTTGACCTTTTTGGGATCGTTCAACATGTCCGGAGTCATCGTTTTTCATCCGAAAATTGATTTTTTGGACTGTACCAAAAATGATTCAAAATGTCAATTGGATCGTGCCTCATGTTGAATAACCACTTTTTAAACCCTCACAGTGACCAAAATTGCCATTTTTACAGAGTTTTGCTTACTCAAAAGCTTCAATTTTGACCCGTTTCAGGCACAGAAATGACTTTAAACACACTTATTTTAGTTGACAAAGTCATAATTCACATTCAACAGTCATTTACAGTCAAAAGATTAAATGTTAAAATTTCATCCATATTGACCATTTTGGGATCGTTCGACATGTCCGGAGTCATCGTTTTTCATCCGAAAATTGATTTTTTGGACTGTACCAAAAATGATTCAAAATATCAATTGGATCGTGCCTCATGTTGAATAACCACTTTTTAAACCCTCAGAGTGACCAAAATTGCCATTTTTACAAAGTTTTGCTTACTCAAAAGCTTCAATTTTGACCCGTTTCAGGCACAGAAATGACTTTAAACACACTTATTTTAGTTGACAAAGTCATAATTCACATCCAACAGTCATTTACAGTCAAAAGAATAAATGTTAAAATTTCATCCATTTTGACCTTTTTGGGATCGTTCGACATGTCCGGAGTCATCGTTTTTCATTCGAAAATTGATTTTTTGGACTGTACCAAAAATGATTCAAAATGTCAATTGGATCGTGCCTCATGTTGAATAACCACTTTTTAAACCCTCACAGTGACCAAAATTGCCATTTTTACAGAGTTTTGCTTACTCAAAAGCTTCAATTTTAACCCGTTTCAGGCACAGAAATGACTTTAAACACACTTATTTTAGTTGACAAAGTCATAATTCACATCCAACAGTCATTTACAGTAAAAAGATTAAATGTTAAAATTTCATCCATTTTGACCTTTTTGGGATCGTTCGACATGTCCGGAGTCATCGTTTTTCATCCGAAAATTGATTTTTTGGACTGTACCAAAAATGATTCAAAAATTCAATTGGATCGTGCCTCATGTTGAATAACCACTTTTTAAACCCTCACAGTGACCAAAATTGCCATTTTTACAGAGTTTTGCTTACTCAAAAGCTTCAATTTTGACCCCTTTGAGGCACAGAAATGACTTTAAACACACTTATTTTAGTTGACAAAGTCATAATTCACATCCAACAGCCATTTAGAGTCAAAAGATTAAATGTTAAAATTTCATCCATATTGACCATTTTGGGATAGTTCGACATGTCCGGAGTCATCGTTTTTCATCCGAAAATTGATTTTTTGGACTGTACCAAAAATGATTCAAAATGTCAATTGGATCGTGCCTCATGTTGAATAACCACTTTTTAAACCCTCAAAGTGACCAAAATTGCCATTTTTACAGAGTTTTGCTTACTCAAAAGCTTCAATGTTGACCCGTTTCAGGCACAGAAATGACTTTAAACACACTTATTTTAGTTGACAAAGTCATAATTCACATCCAACAGTCATTTACAGTCAAAAGATTAAATGTTAAAATTTCATCCATATTGACCATTTTGGGATAGTTCGACATGTCCGGAGTCATCGTTTTTCATCCGAAAATTGATTTTTTGGACTGTACCAAAAATGATTCAAAATGTCAATTGGATCGTGCCTCATGTTGAATAACCACTTTTTAAACCCTCAGAGTGACCAAAATTGCCATTTTTACAGAGTTTTGCTTACTCAAAAGCTTCAATTTTGACCCGTTTCAGGCACAAAAATGACTTTAAACACACTTATTTTAGTTGACAAAGTCATAATTCACATCCAACAGTCATTTACAGTCAAAAGATTAAATGTTAAAATTTCATCCATATTGACCATTTTGGGATCGTTCGACATGTCCGGAGTGATCGTTTTTCATCCGAAAATTGATTTTTTGGACTGTACCAAAAATGATTCAAAATGTCAATTGGATCGTGCCTCATGTTGAATAACCACTTTTTAAACCCTCAGAGTGACCAAAATTGCCATTTTTACAGAGTTTTGCTTACTCAAAAGCTTCAATTTTGACCCCTTTGAGGCACAGAAATGACTTTAAACACACTTATTTTAGTTGACAAAGTCCTAATTCACATCCAACAGTCATTTAGAGTCAAAAGATTAAATGTTAAAATTTCATCCATATTGACCATTTTGGGATAGTTCGACATGTCCGGAGTCATCGTTTTTCATCCGAAAATTGATTTTTTGGACTGTACCAAAAATGATTCAAAATGTCAATTGGATCGTGCCTCATGTTGAATAACCACTTTTTAAACCCTCACAGTGACCAAAATTGCCATTTTTACAGAGTTTTGCTTACTCAAAAGCTTCAATTTTGACCCGTTTCAGGCACAGAAATGACTTTAAACACACTTATTTTAGTTGACAAAGTCATAATTCACATCCAACAGTCATTTACAGTCAAAAGATTAAATGTTAAAATTTCATCCATTTTGACCTTTTTGGGATCGTTCAACATGTCCGGAGTCATCGTTTTTCAACCGAAAATTGATTTTTTGGACTGTACCAAAAATGATTCAAAATGTCAATTGGATCGTGCCTCATGTTGAATAACCACTTTTTAAACCCTCAGAGTGACCAAAATTGCCATTTTTACAGAGTTTTGCTTACTCAAAAGCTTCAATTTTGACCCGTTTCAGGCACAGAAATGACATTAAACACACTTATTTTAGTTGACAAAGTCATAATTCACATCCAACAGTCATTTACAGTCAAAAGATTAAATGTTAAAATTTCATCCATTTTGACCTTTTTGGGATCGTTCGACATGTCCGGAGTCATCGTTTTTCATCCGAAAATTGATTTTTTGGACTGTACCAAAAATGATTCAAAATGTCAATTGGATCGTGCCTCATGTTGAATAACCACTTTTTAGACCCTCAGAGTGACCAAAATTGCCATTTTTACAGAGTTTTGCTTACTCAAAAGCTTCAATTTTGACCCCTTTGAGGCACAGAAATGACTTTAAACACACTTATTTTAGTTGACAAAGTCATAATTCACATCCAACAGTCATTTAGAGTCAAAAGATTAAATGTTAAAATTTCATCCATATTGACCTTTTTGGGATCGTTCGACATGTCCGGAGTCATCGTTTTTCATCCGAAAATTGATTTTTTGGACTGTACCAAAAATGATTCAAAATGTCAATTGGATCGTGCCTCATGTTGAATAACCACTTTTTAGACCCTCAGAGTGACCAAAATTGCCATTTTTACAGAGTTTTGCTTACTCAAAAGCTTCAATTTTGACCCGTTTCAGGCACAGAAATGACTTTAAACACACTTATTTTAGTTGACAAAGTCATAATTCACATCAAACAGTCATTTACAGTCAAAAGATTAAATGTTAAAATTTCATCCATTTTGACCTTTTTGGGATCGTTCAACATGTCCGGAGTCATCGTTTTTCATCCGAAAATTGATTTTTTGGACTGTACCAAAAATGATTTAAAATGTCAATTGGATCGTGCCTCATGTTGAATAACCACTTTTTAAACCCTCACAGTGACCAAAATTGCCATTTTTACAGAGTTTTGCTTACTCAAAAGCTTCAATTTTGACCCGTTTCAGGCACAGAAATGACTTTAAACACACTTATTTTAGTTGACAAAGTCATAATTCACATCCAACAGTCATTTACAGTCAAAAGATTAAATGTTAAAATTTCATCCATATTGACCATTTTGGGATCGTTCGACATGTCCGGAGTCATCGTTTTTCATCCGAAAATTGATTTTTTGGACTGTACCAAAAATGATTCAAATTATCAATTGGATCGTGCCTCATGTTGAATAACCACTTTTTAAACCCTCAGAGTGACCAAAATTGCCATTTTTACAGAGTTTTGCTTACTCAAAAGCTTCAATTTTGACCCGTTTCAGGCACAGAAATGACTTTAAACACACTTATTTTAGTTGACAAAGTCATAATTCACATCCAACAGTCATTTACAGTCAAAAAAATATATGTTAAAATTTCATCCATTTTGACCTTTTTGGGATCGTTCGACATGTCCGGAGTCATCGTTTTTCATTTGAAAATTGATTTTTTGGACTGTACCAAAAATGATTCAAAATGTCAATTGGATCGTGCCTCATGTTGAATAACCACTTTTTAAACCCTCAGAGTGACCAAAATTGCCATTTTTACAGAGTTTTGCTTACTCAAAAGCTTCAATTTTGACCCGTTTCAGGCACAGAAATGACTTTAAACACACTTATTTTAGTTGACAAAGTCATAATTCACATCTAACAGTCATTTACAGTCAAAAGATTAAATGTTAAAATTTCATCCATATTGACCATTTTGGGATAGTTCGACATGTCCGGAGTCATCATTTTTCATCCGAAAATTGATTTTTTGGACTGTACCAAAAATGATTCAAAATGTCAATTGGATCGTGCCTCATGTTGAATAACCACTTTTTAAACCCTCACAGTGACCAAAATTGCCATTTTTACAGAGTTTTGCTTACTCAAAAGCTTCAATTTTGACCCGTTTCAGGCACAGAAATGACTTTAAACACACTTATTTTAGTTGACAAAGTCATAATTCACATCCAACAGTCATTTACAGTCAAAAGATTAAATGTTAAAATTTCATCCATTTTGACCTTTTTGGGATCGTTCGACATGTCCGGAGTCATCGTTTTTCATTCGAAAATTGATTTTTTGGACTCTACCAAAAATGATTCAAAATGTCAATTGGATCGTGCCTCATGTTGAATAACCACTTTTTAAACCCTCAGAGTGACCAAAATTGCCATTTTTACAGAGTTTTGCTTACTCAAAAGCTTCAATTTTGACCCGTTTCAGGCACAGAAATGACTTTAAACACACTTATTTTAGTTGACAAAGTCATAATTCACATCCAACAGTCATTTACAGTCCAAAGATTAAATGTTAAAATTTCATCCATATTGACCATTTTGGGATAGTTCGACATGTCCGGAGTCATCGTTTTTCATCCGAAAATTGATTTTTTGGACTGTACCAAAAATGATTCAAAATGTCAATTGGATCGTGCCTCATGTTGAATAACCACTTTTTAAACCCTCACAGTGACCAAAATTGCCATTTTTACAGAGTTTTGCTTACTCAAAAGCTTCAATTTTGACCCGTTTCAGGCACAGAAATGACTTTAAACACACTTATTTTAGTTGACAAAGTCATAATTCACATCCAACAGTCATTTACAGTCAAAAGATTAAATGTTAAAATTTCATCCATTTTGACCTTTTTGGGATCGTTCGACATGTCCGGAGTCATCGTTTTTCATTCGAAAATTGATTTTTTGGACTGTACCAAAAATGATTCAAAATGTCAATTGGATCGTGCCTCATGTTGAATAACCACTTTTTAAACCCTCAGAGTGACCAAAATTGCCATTTTTACAGAGTTTTGCTTACTCAAAAGCTTCAATTTTGACCCGTTTCAGGCACAGAAATGACTTTAAACACACTTATTTTAGTTGACAAAGTCATAATTCACATCCAACAGTCATTTACAGTCAAAAGATTAAATGTTAAAATTTCATCCATATTGACCATTTTGGGATCGTTCGACATGTCCGGAGTCATCGTTTTTCATCCGAAAATTGATTTTTTGGACTGTACCAAAAATGATTCAAAGTGTCAATTGGATCGTGCCTCATGTTGAATAACCACTTTTTAAACCCTCAGAGTGACCAAAATTGCCATTTTTACAGAGTTTTGCTTACTCAAAAGCTTCAATTCTGACCCGTTTCAGGCACAGAAATGACTTTAAACACACTTATTTTAGTTGGCAAAGTCATAATTCACATCCAACAGTCATTTACAGTCAAAAGATTAAATGTTAAAATTTCATCCATTTTGACCTTTTTGGGATCGTTCGACATGTCCGGAGTCATCGTTTTTCATCCGAAAATTGATTTTTTGGACTGTACCAAAAATGATTCAAAATTTCAATTGGATCGTGCCTCATGTTGAATAACCACTTTTTAAACCCTCACAGTGACTAAAATTGCCATTTTTACAGAGTTTTGCTTACTCCAAAGCTTCAATTTTGACCCCTTTGAGGCACAGAAATGACTTTAAACACACTTATTTTAGTTGACAAAGTCATAATTCACATCCAACAGCCATTTAGAGTTAAAAGATTAAATGTTAAAATTTCATCCATATTGACCATTTTGGGATAGTTCGACATGTCCGGAGTCATCGTTTTTCATCTGAAAATTGATTTTTTGGACTGTACCAAAAATGATTCAAAATGTCAATTGGATCGTGCCTCATGTTGAATAACCACTTTTTAAACCCTCAGAGTGACCAAAATTGCCATTTTTACAGAGTTTTGCTTACTCAAAAGCTTCAATTTTGACCCGTTTCAGGCACAGAAATGACTTTAAACACACTTATTTTAGTTGACAAAGTCATAATTCACATCCAACAGTCATTTACAGTCAAAAGATTAAATGTTAAAATTTCATCTATATTGACCATTTTGGGATAGTTCGACATGTCCGGAGTCACCGTTTTTCATCCGAAAATTGATTTTTTGGACTGTACCAAAAATGATTGAAAATGTCAATTGGATCGTGCCTCATGTTGAATAACCACTTTTTAAACCCTCACAGTGACCAGAATTGCCATTTTTACAGAGTTTTGCTTACTCAAAAGCTTCAATTTTGACCCGTTTCAGGCACAGAAATGACTTTAAACACACTTATTTTAGTTGACAAAGTCATAATTCACATCCAACAGTCATTTACAGTCAAAAGATTAAATGTTAAAATTTCATCCATTTTGACCTTTTTGGGATCGTTCGACATGTCCGGAGTCATCGTTTTTCATCCGAAAATTGATTTTTTGGACTGTACCAAAAATGATTCATAATTTCAATTGGATCGTGCCTCATGTTGAATAACCACTTTTTAAACCCTCACAGTGACCAAAATTGCCATTTTTACAGAGTTTTGCTTACTCAAAAGCTTCAATTTTGACCCCTTTGAGGCACAGAAATGACTTTAAACACTTATTTTAGTTGACAAAGTCCTAATTCACATCCAACAGTCATTTAGAGTCAAAAGATTAAATGTTAAAATTTCATCCATATTGACCATTTTGGGATAGTTCGACATGTCCGGAGTCATCGTTTTTCATCCGAAAATTGATTTTTTGGACTGTACCAAAAATGATTCAAAATGTCAATTGGATCGTGCCTCATGTTGAATAACCACTTTTTAAACCCTCACAGTGACCAAAATTGCCATTTTTACAGAGTTTTGCTTACTCAAAAGCTTCAATTTTGACCCGTTTCAGGCACAGAAATGACTTTAAACACACTTATTTTAGTTGACAAAGTCATAATTCACATCCAACAGTCATTTACAGTCAAAAGATTAAATGTTAAAATTTCATCCATTTTGACCTTTTTGGGATCGTTCGACATGTCCGGAGTCATCGTTTTTCATCCGAAAATTGATTTTTTGGACTGTACCAAAAATGATTCAAAAATTCAATTGGATCGTGCCTCATGTTGAATAACCACTTTTTAAACCCTCACAGTGACCAAAATTGCCATTTTTACAGAGTTTTGCTTACTCAAAAGCTTCAATTTTGACCCCTTTGAGGCACAGAAATGACTTTAAACACACTTATTTTAGTTGACAAAGTCATAATTCACATCCAACAGCCATTTAGAGTCAAAAGATTAAATGTTAAAATTTCATCCATATTGACCATTTTGGGATAGTTCGACATGTCCGGAGTCATCGTTTTTCATCCGAAAATTGATTTTTTGGACTGTACCAAAAATGATTCAAAATGTCAATTGGATCGTGCCTCATGTTGAATAACCACTTTTTAGACCCTCAGAGTGACCAAAATTGCAATTTTTACAGAGTTTTGCTTACTCAAAAGGTTCAATTTTGACCCGTTTCAGGCACAGAAATGACTTTAAACACACTTATTTTAGTTGACAAAGTCATAATTCACATCCAACAGCCATTTAGAGTCAAAAGATTAAATGTTAAAATTTCATCCATATTGACCATTTTGGGATAGTTCGACATGTCCGGAGTCATCGTTTTTCATCCGAAAATTGATTTTTTGGACTGTACCAAAAATGATTCAAAATGTCAATTGGATCGTGCCTCATGTTGAATAACCACTTTTTAAACCCTCAGAGTGACCAAAATTGCCATTTTTACAGAGTTTTGCTTACTCAAAAGCTTCAATGTTGACCCGTTTCAGGCACAGAAATGACTTTAAACACACTTATTTTAGTTGACAAAGTCATAATTCACATCCAACAGTCATTTACAGTCAAAAGATTAAATGTTAAAATTTCATCCATATTGACCATTTTGGGATAGTTCGACATGTCCGGAGTCATCGTTTTTCATCCGAAAATTGATTTTTTGGACCGTACCAAAAATGATTCAAAATGTCAATTGGATCGTGCCTCATGTTGAATAACCACTTTTTAAACCCTCAGAGTGACCAAAATTGCCATTTTTACTGAGTTTTGCTTACTCAAAAGCTTCAATTTTGACCCGTTTCAGGCACAGAAATGACTTTAAACACACTTATTTTAGTTGACAAAGTCATAATTCACATCCAACAGTCATTTACAGTCAAAAGATTAAATGTTAAAATTTCATCCATTTTGACCTTTTTGGGATCGTTCGACATGTCCGGAGTGATCGTTTTTCATCCGAAAATTGATTTTTTGGACTGTACCAAAAATGATTCAAAATGTCAATTGGATCGTGCCTCATGTTGAATAACCACTTTTTAAACCCTCAGAGTGACCAAAATTGCCATTTTTACAGAGTTTTGCTTACTCAAAAGCTTCAATTTTGACCCCTTTGAGGCACAGAAATGACTTTAAACACACTTATTTTAGTTGACAAAGTCCTAATTCACATCCAACAGTCATTTAGAGTCAAAAGATTAAATGTTAAAATTTCATCCATATTGACCATTTTGGGATAGTTCGACATGTCCGGAGTCATCGTTTTTCATCCGAAAATTGATTTTTTGGACTGTACCAAAAATGATTCAAAATGTCAATTGGATCGTGCCTCATGTTGAATAACCACTTTTTAAACCCTCACAGTGACCAAAATTGCCATTTTTACAGAGTTTTGCTTACTCAAAAGCTTCAATTTTGACCCGTTTCAGGCACAGAAATGACTTTAAACACACTTATTTTAGTTGACAAAGTCATAATTCACATCCAACAGTCATTTACAGTCAAAAGATTAAATGTTAAAATTTCATCCATTTTGACCTTTTTGGGATCGTTCAACATGTCCGGAGTCATCGTTTTTCAACCGAAAATTGATTTTTTGGACTGTACCAAAAATGATTCAAAATGTCAATTGGATCGTGCCTCATGTTGAATAACCACTTTTTAAACCCTCAGAGTGACCAAAATTGCCATTTTTACAGAGTTTTGCTTACTCAAAAGCTTCAATTTTGACCCGTTTCAGGCACAGAAATGACATTAAACACACTTATTTTAGTTGACAAAGTCATAATTCACATCCAACAGTCATTTACAGTCAAAAGATTAAATGTTAAAATTTCATCCATTTTGACCTTTTTGGGATCGTTCGACATGTCCGGAGTCATCGTTTTTCATCCGAAAATTGATTTTTTGGACTGTACCAAAAATGATTCAAAATGTCAATTGGATCGTGCCTCATGTTGAATAACCACTTTTTAGACCCTCAGAGTGACCAAAATTGCCATTTTTACAGAGTTTTGCTTACTCAAAAGCTTCAATTTTGACCCCTTTGAGGCACAGAAATGACTTTAAACACACTTATTTTAGTTGACAAAGTCATAATTCACATCCAACAGTCATTTAGAGTCAAAAGATTAAATGTTAAAATTTCATCCATATTGACCTTTTTGGGATCGTTCGACATGTCCGGAGTCATCGTTTTTCATCCGAAAATTGATTTTTTGGACTGTACCAAAAATGATTCAAAATGTCAATTGGATCGTGCCTCATGTTGAATAACCACTTTTTAGACCCTCAGAGTGACCAAAATTGCCATTTTTACAGAGTTTTGCTTACTCAAAAGCTTCAATTTTGACCCGTTTCAGGCACAGAAATGACTTTAAACACACTTATTTTAGTTGACAAAGTCATAATTCACATCAAACAGTCATTTACAGTCAAAAGATTAAATGTTAAAATTTCATCCATTTTGACCTTTTTGGGATCGTTCAACATGTCCGGAGTCATCGTTTTTCATCCGAAAATTGATTTTTTGGACTGTACCAAAAATGATTTAAAATGTCAATTGGATCGTGCCTCATGTTGAATAACCACTTTTTAAACCCTCACAGTGACCAAAATTGCCATTTTTACAGAGTTTTGCTTACTCAAAAGCTTCAATTTTGACCCGTTTCAGGCACAGAAATGACTTTAAACACACTTATTTTAGTTGACAAAGTCATAATTCACATCCAACAGTCATTTACAGTCAAAAGATTAAATGTTAAAATTTCATCCATATTGACCATTTTGGGATCGTTCGACATGTCCGGAGTCATCGTTTTTCATCCGAAAATTGATTTTTTGGACTGTACCAAAAATGATTCAAATTATCAATTGGATCGTGCCTCATGTTGAATAACCACTTTTTAAACCCTCAGAGTGACCAAAATTGCCATTTTTACAGAGTTTTGCTTACTCAAAAGCTTCAATTTTGACCCGTTTCAGGCACAGAAATGACTTTAAACACACTTATTTTAGTTGACAAAGTCATAATTCACATCCAACAGTCATTTACAGTCAAAAAAATATATGTTAAAATTTCATCCATTTTGACCTTTTTGGGATCGTTCGACATGTCCGGAGTCATCGTTTTTCATTTGAAAATTGATTTTTTGGACTGTACCAAAAATGATTCAAAATGTCAATTGGATCGTGCCTCATGTTGAATAACCACTTTTTAAACCCTCAGAGTGACCAAAATTGCCATTTTTACAGAGTTTTGCTTACTCAAAAGCTTCAATTTTGACCCGTTTCAGGCACAGAAATGACTTTAAACACACTTATTTTAGTTGACAAAGTCATAATTCACATCTAACAGTCATTTACAGTCAAAAGATTAAATGTTAAAATTTCATCCATATTGACCATTTTGGGATAGTTCGACATGTCCGGAGTCATCATTTTTCATCCGAAAATTGATTTTTTGGACTGTACCAAAAATGATTCAAAATGTCAATTGGATCGTGCCTCATGTTGAATAACCACTTTTTAAACCCTCACAGTGACCAAAATTGCCATTTTTACAGAGTTTTGCTTACTCAAAAGCTTCAATTTTGACCCGTTTCAGGCACAGAAATGACTTTAAACACACTTATTTTAGTTGACAAAGTCATAATTCACATCCAACAGTCATTTACAGTCAAAAGATTAAATGTTAAAATTTCATCCATTTTGACCTTTTTGGGATCGTTCGACATGTCCGGAGTCATCGTTTTTCATTCGAAAATTGATTTTTTGGACTCTACCAAAAATGATTCAAAATGTCAATTGGATCGTGCCTCATGTTGAATAACCACTTTTTAAACCCTCAGAGTGACCAAAATTGCCATTTTTACAGAGTTTTGCTTACTCAAAAGCTTCAATTTTGACCCGTTTCAGGCACAGAAATGACTTTAAACACACTTATTTTAGTTGACAAAGTCATAATTCACATCCAACAGTCATTTACAGTCCAAAGATTAAATGTTAAAATTTCATCCATATTGACCATTTTGGGATAGTTCGACATGTCCGGAGTCATCGTTTTTCATCCGAAAATTGATTTTTTGGACTGTACCAAAAATGATTCAAAATGTCAATTGGATCGTGCCTCATGTTGAATAACCACTTTTTAAACCCTCACAGTGACCAAAATTGCCATTTTTACAGAGTTTTGCTTACTCAAAAGCTTCAATTTTGACCCGTTTCAGGCACAGAAATGACTTTAAACACACTTATTTTAGTTGACAAAGTCATAATTCACATCCAACAGTCATTTACAGTCAAAAGATTAAATGTTAAAATTTCATCCATTTTGACCTTTTTGGGATCGTTCGACATGTCCGGAGTCATCGTTTTTCATTCGAAAATTGATTTTTTGGACTGTACCAAAAATGATTCAAAATGTCAATTGGATCGTGCCTCATGTTGAATAACCACTTTTTAAACCCTCAGAGTGACCAAAATTGCCATTTTTACAGAGTTTTGCTTACTCAAAAGCTTCAATTTTGACCCGTTTCAGGCACAGAAATGACTTTAAACACACTTATTTTAGTTGACAAAGTCATAATTCACATCCAACAGTCATTTACAGTCAAAAGATTAAATGTTAAAATTTCATCCATATTGACCATTTTGGGATCGTTCGACATGTCCGGAGTCATCGTTTTTCATCCGAAAATTGATTTTTTGGACTGTACCAAAAATGATTCAAAGTGTCAATTGGATCGTGCCTCATGTTGAATAACCACTTTTTAAACCCTCAGAGTGACCAAAATTGCCATTTTTACAGAGTTTTGCTTACTCAAAAGCTTCAATTCTGACCCGTTTCAGGCACAGAAATGACTTTAAACACACTTATTTTAGTTGGCAAAGTCATAATTCACATCCAACAGTCATTTACAGTCAAAAGATTAAATGTTAAAATTTCATCCATTTTGACCTTTTTGGGATCGTTCGACATGTCCGGAGTCATCGTTTTTCATCCGAAAATTGATTTTTTGGACTGTACCAAAAATGATTCAAAATTTCAATTGGATCGTGCCTCATGTTGAATAACCACTTTTTAAACCCTCACAGTGACTAAAATTGCCATTTTTACAGAGTTTTGCTTACTCCAAAGCTTCAATTTTGACCCCTTTGAGGCACAGAAATGACTTTAAACACTTATTTTAGTTGACAAAGTCCTAATTCACATCCAACAGTCATTTAGAGTCAAAAGATTAAATGTTAAAATTTCATCCATATTGACCATTTTGGGATAGTTCGACATGTCCGGAGTCATCGTTTTTCATCCGAAAATTGATTTTTTGGACTGTACCAAAAATGATTCAAAATGTCAATTGGATCGTGCCTCATGTTGAATAACCACTTTTTAAACCCTCACAGTGACCAAAATTGCCATTTTTACAGAGTTTTGCTTACTCAAAAGCTTCAATTTTGACCCGTTTCAGGCACAGAAATGACTTTAAACACACTTATTTTAGTTGACAAAGTCATAATTCACATCCAACAGTCATTTACAGTCAAAAGATTAAATGTTAAAATTTCATCCATTTTGACCTTTTTGGGATCGTTCGACATGTCCGGAGTCATCGTTTTTCATCCGAAAATTGATTTTTTGGACTGTACCAAAAATGATTCAAAAATTCAATTGGATCGTGCCTCATGTTGAATAACCACTTTTTAAACCCTCACAGTGACCAAAATTGCCATTTTTACAGAGTTTTGCTTACTCAAAAGCTTCAATTTTGACCCCTTTGAGGCACAGAAATGACTTTAAACACACTTATTTTAGTTGACAAAGTCATAATTCACATCCAACAGCCATTTAGAGTCAAAAGATTAAATGTTAAAATTTCATCCATATTGACCATTTTGGGATAGTTCGACATGTCCGGAGTCATCGTTTTTCATCCGAAAATTGATTTTTTGGACTGTACCAAAAATGATTCAAAATGTCAATTGGATCGTGCCTCATGTTGAATAACCACTTTTTAGACCCTCAGAGTGACCAAAATTGCAATTTTTACAGAGTTTTGCTTACTCAAAAGGTTCAATTTTGACCCGTTTCAGGCACAGAAATGACTTTAAACACACTTATTTTAGTTGACAAAGTCATAATTCACATCCAACAGCCATTTAGAGTCAAAAGATTAAATGTTAAAATTTCATCCATATTGACCATTTTGGGATAGTTCGACATGTCCGGAGTCATCGTTTTTCATCCGAAAATTGATTTTTTGGACTGTACCAAAAATGATTCAAAATGTCAATTGGATCGTGCCTCATGTTGAATAACCACTTTTTAAACCCTCAGAGTGACCAAAATTGCCATTTTTACAGAGTTTTGCTTACTCAAAAGCTTCAATGTTGACCCGTTTCAGGCACAGAAATGACTTTAAACACACTTATTTTAGTTGACAAAGTCATAATTCACATCCAACAGTCATTTACAGTCAAAAGATTAAATGTTAAAATTTCATCCATATTGACCATTTTGGGATAGTTCGACATGTCCGGAGTCATCGTTTTTCATCCGAAAATTGATTTTTTGGACCGTACCAAAAATGATTCAAAATGTCAATTGGATCGTGCCTCATGTTGAATAACCACTTTTTAAACCCTCAGAGTGACCAAAATTGCCATTTTTACTGAGTTTTGCTTACTCAAAAGCTTCAATTTTGACCCGTTTCAGGCACAGAAATGACTTTAAACACACTTATTTTAGTTGACAAAGTCATAATTCACATCCAACAGTCATTTACAGTCAAAAGATTAAATGTTAAAATTTCATCCATTTTGACCTTTTTGGGATCGTTCGACATGTCCGGAGTGATCGTTTTTCATCCGAAAATTGATTTTTTGGACTGTACCAAAAATGATTCAAAATGTCAATTGGATCGTGCCTCATGTTGAATAACCACTTTTTAAACCCTCAGAGTGACCAAAATTGCCATTTTTACAGAGTTTTGCTTACTCAAAAGCTTCAATTTTGACCCCTTTGAGGCACAGAAATGACTTTAAACACACTTATTTTAGTTGACAAAGTCCTAATTCACATCCAACAGTCATTTAGAGTCAAAAGATTAAATGTTAAAATTTCATCCATATTGACCATTTTGGGATAGTTCGACATGTCCGGAGTCATCGTTTTTCATCCGAAAATTGATTTTTTGGACTGTACCAAAAATGATTCAAAATGTCAATTGGATCGTGCCTCATGTTGAATAACCACTTTTTAAACCCTCACAGTGACCAAAATTGCCATTTTTACAGAGTTTTGCTTACTCAAAAGCTTCAATTTTGACCCGTTTCAGGCACAGAAATGACTTTAAACACACTTATTTTAGTTGACAAAGTCATAATTCACATCCAACAGTCATTTACAGTCAAAAGATTAAATGTTAAAATTTCATCCATTTTGACCTTTTTGGGATCGTTCAACATGTCCGGAGTCATCGTTTTTCAACCGAAAATTGATTTTTTGGACTGTACCAAAAATGATTCAAAATGTCAATTGGATCGTGCCTCATGTTGAATAACCACTTTTTAAACCCTCAGAGTGACCAAAATTGCCATTTTTACAGAGTTTTGCTTACTCAAAAGCTTCAATTTTGACCCGTTTCAGGCACAGAAATGACATTAAACACACTTATTTTAGTTGACAAAGTCATAATTCACATCCAACAGTCATTTACAGTCAAAAGATTAAATGTTAAAATTTCATCCATTTTGACCTTTTTGGGATCGTTCGACATGTCCGGAGTCATCGTTTTTCATCCGAAAATTGATTTTTTGGACTGTACCAAAAATGATTCAAAATGTCAATTGGATCGTGCCTCATGTTGAATAACCACTTTTTAGACCCTCAGAGTGACCAAAATTGCCATTTTTACAGAGTTTTGCTTACTCAAAAGCTTCAATTTTGACCCCTTTGAGGCACAGAAATGACTTTAAACACACTTATTTTAGTTGACAAAGTCATAATTCACATCCAACAGTCATTTAGAGTCAAAAGATTAAATGTTAAAATTTCATCCATATTGACCTTTTTGGGATCGTTCGACATGTCCGGAGTCATCGTTTTTCATCCGAAAATTGATTTTTTGGACTGTACCAAAAATGATTCAAAATGTCAATTGGATCGTGCCTCATGTTGAATAACCACTTTTTAGACCCTCAGAGTGACCAAAATTGCCATTTTTACAGAGTTTTGCTTACTCAAAAGCTTCAATTTTGACCCGTTTCAGGCACAGAAATGACTTTAAACACACTTATTTTAGTTGACAAAGTCATAATTCACATCAAACAGTCATTTACAGTCAAAAGATTAAATGTTAAAATTTCATCCATTTTGACCTTTTTGGGATCGTTCAACATGTCCGGAGTCATCGTTTTTCATCCGAAAATTGATTTTTTGGACTGTACCAAAAATGATTTAAAATGTCAATTGGATCGTGCCTCATGTTGAATAACCACTTTTTAAACCCTCACAGTGACCAAAATTGCCATTTTTACAGAGTTTTGCTTACTCAAAAGCTTCAATTTTGACCCGTTTCAGGCACAGAAATGACTTTAAACACACTTATTTTAGTTGACAAAGTCATAATTCACATCCAACAGTCATTTACAGTCAAAAGATTAAATGTTAAAATTTCATCCATATTGACCATTTTGGGATCGTTCGACATGTCCGGAGTCATCGTTTTTCATCCGAAAATTGATTTTTTGGACTGTACCAAAAATGATTCAAATTATCAATTGGATCGTGCCTCATGTTGAATAACCACTTTTTAAACCCTCAGAGTGACCAAAATTGCCATTTTTACAGAGTTTTGCTTACTCAAAAGCTTCAATTTTGACCCGTTTCAGGCACAGAAATGACTTTAAACACACTTATTTTAGTTGACAAAGTCATAATTCACATCCAACAGTCATTTACAGTCAAAAAAATATATGTTAAAATTTCATCCATTTTGACCTTTTTGGGATCGTTCGACATGTCCGGAGTCATCGTTTTTCATTTGAAAATTGATTTTTTGGACTGTACCAAAAATGATTCAAAATGTCAATTGGATCGTGCCTCATGTTGAATAACCACTTTTTAAACCCTCAGAGTGACCAAAATTGCCATTTTTACAGAGTTTTGCTTACTCAAAAGCTTCAATTTTGACCCGTTTCAGGCACAGAAATGACTTTAAACACACTTATTTTAGTTGACAAAGTCATAATTCACATCTAACAGTCATTTACAGTCAAAAGATTAAATGTTAAAATTTCATCCATATTGACCATTTTGGGATAGTTCGACATGTCCGGAGTCATCATTTTTCATCCGAAAATTGATTTTTTGGACTGTACCAAAAATGATTCAAAATGTCAATTGGATCGTGCCTCATGTTGAATAACCACTTTTTAAACCCTCACAGTGACCAAAATTGCCATTTTTACAGAGTTTTGCTTACTCAAAAGCTTCAATTTTGACCCGTTTCAGGCACAGAAATGACTTTAAACACACTTATTTTAGTTGACAAAGTCATAATTCACATCCAACAGTCATTTACAGTCAAAAGATTAAATGTTAAAATTTCATCCATTTTGACCTTTTTGGGATCGTTCGACATGTCCGGAGTCATCGTTTTTCATTCGAAAATTGATTTTTTGGACTCTACCAAAAATGATTCAAAATGTCAATTGGATCGTGCCTCATGTTGAATAACCACTTTTTAAACCCTCAGAGTGACCAAAATTGCCATTTTTACAGAGTTTTGCTTACTCAAAAGCTTCAATTTTGACCCGTTTCAGGCACAGAAATGACTTTAAACACACTTATTTTAGTTGACAAAGTCATAATTCACATCCAACAGTCATTTACAGTCCAAAGATTAAATGTTAAAATTTCATCCATATTGACCATTTTGGGATAGTTCGACATGTCCGGAGTCATCGTTTTTCATCCGAAAATTGATTTTTTGGACTGTACCAAAAATGATTCAAAATGTCAATTGGATCGTGCCTCATGTTGAATAACCACTTTTTAAACCCTCACAGTGACCAAAATTGCCATTTTTACAGAGTTTTGCTTACTCAAAAGCTTCAATTTTGACCCGTTTCAGGCACAGAAATGACTTTAAACACACTTATTTTAGTTGACAAAGTCATAATTCACATCCAACAGTCATTTACAGTCAAAAGATTAAATGTTAAAATTTCATCCATTTTGACCTTTTTGGGATCGTTCGACATGTCCGGAGTCATCGTTTTTCATTCGAAAATTGATTTTTTGGACTGTACCAAAAATGATTCAAAATGTCAATTGGATCGTGCCTCATGTTGAATAACCACTTTTTAAACCCTCAGAGTGACCAAAATTGCCATTTTTACAGAGTTTTGCTTACTCAAAAGCTTCAATTTTGACCCGTTTCAGGCACAGAAATGACTTTAAACACA
Source organism: Lissotriton vulgaris (assembly GCF_964263255.1). Classification (NCBI taxonomy): domain Eukaryota; kingdom Metazoa; phylum Chordata; class Amphibia; order Caudata; family Salamandridae; genus Lissotriton; species Lissotriton vulgaris. The sequence continues at coordinate 612,281 of NW_028241093.1, read as the reverse complement.
CTTATTTTAGTTGACAAAGTCATAATTCACATCCAACAGTCATTTACAGTCAAAAGATTAAATGTTAAAATTTCATCCATATTGACCATTTTGGGATCGTTCGACATGTCCGGAGTCATCGTTTTTCATCCGAAAATTGATTTTTTGGACTGTACCAAAAATGATTCAAAGTGTCAATTGGATCGTGCCTCATGTTGAATAACCACTTTTTAAACCCTCAGAGTGACCAAAATTGCCATTTTTACAGAGTTTTGCTTACTCAAAAGCTTCAATTCTGACCCGTTTCAGGCACAGAAATGACTTTAAACACACTTATTTTAGTTGGCAAAGTCATAATTCACATCCAACAGTCATTTACAGTCAAAAGATTAAATGTTAAAATTTCATCCATTTTGACCTTTTTGGGATCGTTCGACATGTCCGGAGTCATCGTTTTTCATCCGAAAATTGATTTTTTGGACTGTACCAAAAATGATTCAAAATTTCAATTGGATCGTGCCTCATGTTGAATAACCACTTTTTAAACCCTCACAGTGACTAAAATTGCCATTTTTACAGAGTTTTGCTTACTCCAAAGCTTCAATTTTGACCCCTTTGAGGCACAGAAATGACTTTAAACACACTTATTTTAGTTGACAAAGTCATAATTCACATCCAACAGCCATTTAGAGTTAAAAGATTAAATGTTAAAATTTCATCCATATTGACCATTTTGGGATAGTTCGACATGTCCGGAGTCATCGTTTTTCATCTGAAAATTGATTTTTTGGACTGTACCAAAAATGATTCAAAATGTCAATTGGATCGTGCCTCATGTTGAATAACCACTTTTTAAACCCTCAGAGTGACCAAAATTGCCATTTTTACAGAGTTTTGCTTACTCAAAAGCTTCAATTTTGACCCGTTTCAGGCACAGAAATGACTTTAAACACACTTATTTTAGTTGACAAAGTCATAATTCACATCCAACAGTCATTTACAGTCAAAAGATTAAATGTTAAAATTTCATCTATATTGACCATTTTGGGATAGTTCGACATGTCCGGAGTCACCGTTTTTCATCCGAAAATTGATTTTTTGGACTGTACCAAAAATGATTGAAAATGTCAATTGGATCGTGCCTCATGTTGAATAACCACTTTTTAAACCCTCACAGTGACCAGAATTGCCATTTTTACAGAGTTTTGCTTACTCAAAAGCTTCAATTTTGACCCGTTTCAGGCACAGAAATGACTTTAAACACACTTATTTTAGTTGACAAAGTCATAATTCACATCCAACAGTCATTTACAGTCAAAAGATTAAATGTTAAAATTTCATCCATTTTGACCTTTTTGGGATCGTTCGACATGTCCGGAGTCATCGTTTTTCATCCGAAAATTGATTTTTTGGACTGTACCAAAAATGATTCATAATTTCAATTGGATCGTGCCTCATGTTGAATAACCACTTTTTAAACCCTCACAGTGACCAAAATTGCCATTTTTACAGAGTTTTGCTTACTCAAAAGCTTCAATTTTGACCCCTTTGAGGCACAGAAATGACTTTAAACACTTATTTTAGTTGACAAAGTCCTAATTCACATCCAACAGTCATTTAGAGTCAAAAGATTAAATGTTAAAATTTCATCCATATTGACCATTTTGGGATAGTTCGACATGTCCGGAGTCATCGTTTTTCATCCGAAAATTGATTTTTTGGACTGTACCAAAAATGATTCAAAATGTCAATTGGATCGTGCCTCATGTTGAATAACCACTTTTTAAACCCTCACAGTGACCAAAATTGCCATTTTTACAGAGTTTTGCTTACTCAAAAGCTTCAATTTTGACCCGTTTCAGGCACAGAAATGACTTTAAACACACTTATTTTAGTTGACAAAGTCATAATTCACATCCAACAGTCATTTACAGTCAAAAGATTAAATGTTAAAATTTCATCCATTTTGACCTTTTTGGGATCGTTCGACATGTCCGGAGTCATCGTTTTTCATCCGAAAATTGATTTTTTGGACTGTACCAAAAATGATTCAAAAATTCAATTGGATCGTGCCTCATGTTGAATAACCACTTTTTAAACCCTCACAGTGACCAAAATTGCCATTTTTACAGAGTTTTGCTTACTCAAAAGCTTCAATTTTGACCCCTTTGAGGCACAGAAATGACTTTAAACACACTTATTTTAGTTGACAAAGTCATAATTCACATCCAACAGCCATTTAGAGTCAAAAGATTAAATGTTAAAATTTCATCCATATTGACCATTTTGGGATAGTTCGACATGTCCGGAGTCATCGTTTTTCATCCGAAAATTGATTTTTTGGACTGTACCAAAAATGATTCAAAATGTCAATTGGATCGTGCCTCATGTTGAATAACCACTTTTTAGACCCTCAGAGTGACCAAAATTGCAATTTTTACAGAGTTTTGCTTACTCAAAAGGTTCAATTTTGACCCGTTTCAGGCACAGAAATGACTTTAAACACACTTATTTTAGTTGACAAAGTCATAATTCACATCCAACAGCCATTTAGAGTCAAAAGATTAAATGTTAAAATTTCATCCATATTGACCATTTTGGGATAGTTCGACATGTCCGGAGTCATCGTTTTTCATCCGAAAATTGATTTTTTGGACTGTACCAAAAATGATTCAAAATGTCAATTGGATCGTGCCTCATGTTGAATAACCACTTTTTAAACCCTCAGAGTGACCAAAATTGCCATTTTTACAGAGTTTTGCTTACTCAAAAGCTTCAATGTTGACCCGTTTCAGGCACAGAAATGACTTTAAACACACTTATTTTAGTTGACAAAGTCATAATTCACATCCAACAGTCATTTACAGTCAAAAGATTAAATGTTAAAATTTCATCCATATTGACCATTTTGGGATAGTTCGACATGTCCGGAGTCATCGTTTTTCATCCGAAAATTGATTTTTTGGACCGTACCAAAAATGATTCAAAATGTCAATTGGATCGTGCCTCATGTTGAATAACCACTTTTTAAACCCTCAGAGTGACCAAAATTGCCATTTTTACTGAGTTTTGCTTACTCAAAAGCTTCAATTTTGACCCGTTTCAGGCACAGAAATGACTTTAAACACACTTATTTTAGTTGACAAAGTCATAATTCACATCCAACAGTCATTTACAGTCAAAAGATTAAATGTTAAAATTTCATCCATTTTGACCTTTTTGGGATCGTTCGACATGTCCGGAGTCATCGTTTTTCATCCGAAAATTGATTTTTTGGACTGTACCAAAAATGATTCAAAATGTCAATTGGATCGTGCCTCATGTTGAATAACCACTTTTTAAACCCTCAGAGTGACCAAAATTGCCATTTTTACAGAGTTTTGCTTACTCAGAAGCTTCAATTTTGACCCGTTTCAGGCACAGAAATGACTTTAAACACACTTATTTTAGTTGACAAAGTCATAATTCACATCCAACAGTCATTTACAGTCAAAAGATTAAATGTTAAAATTTCATCCATTTTGACCCTTTTGAGATCGTTCGACATGTCCGGAGTCATCGTTTTTCATTCGAAAATTGATTTTTCGGACTGTACCAAAAATGATTCAAAATGTCAATTGGATCGTGCCTCATGTTGAATAACCACTTTTTAAACCCTCAGAGTGACCAAAATTGCCATTTTTACAGAGTTTTGCTTACTCAGAAGCTTCAATTTTGACCCGTTTCAGGCACAGAAATGACTTTAAACACACTTATTTTAGTTGACAAAGTCATAATTCACATCCAACAGTCATTTACAGTCAAAAGATTAAATGTTAAAATTTCATCCATATTGACCATTTTGGGATAGTTCGACATGTCCGGAGTCATCATTTTTCATCCGAAAATTGATTTTTTGGACTGTACCAAAAATGATTCAAAATGTCAATTGGATCGTGCCTCATGTTGAATAACCACTTTTTAAACCCTCACAGTGACCAAAATTGCCATTTTTACAGAGTTTTGCTTACTCAAAAGCTTCAATTTTGACCCGTTTCAGGCACAGAAATGACTTTAAACACACTTATTTTAGTTGACAAAGTCATAATTCACATCCAACAGTCATTTACAGTCAAAAGATTAAATGTTAAAATTTCATCCATTTTGACCTTTTTGGGATCGTTCGACATGTCCGGAGTCATCGTTTTTCATCCGAAAATTGATTTTTTGGACTGTACCAAAAATGATTCAAAAATTCAATTGGATCGTGCCTCATGTTGAATAACCACTTTTTAAACCCTCACAGTGACCAAAATTGCCATTTTTACAGAGTTTTGCTTACTCAAAAGCTTCAATTTTGACCCCTTTGAGGCACAGAAATGACTTTAAACACACTTATTTTAGTTGACAAAGTCATAATTCACATCCAACAGCCATTTAGAGTCAAAAGATTAAATGTTAAAATTTCATCCATATTGACCATTTTGGGATAGTTCGACATGTCCGGAGTCATCGTTTTTCATCCGAAAATTGATTTTTTGGACTGTACCAAAAATGATTCAAAATGTCAATTGGATCGTGCCTCATGTTGAATAACCACTTTTTAGACCCTCAGAGTGACCAAAATTGCAATTTTTACAGAGTTTTGCTTACTCAAAAGGTTCAATTTTGACCCGTTTCAGGCACAGAAATGACTTTAAACACACTTATTTTAGTTGACAAAGTCATAATTCACATCCAACAGCCATTTAGAGTCAAAAGATTAAATGTTAAAATTTCATCCATATTGACCATTTTGGGATAGTTCGACATGTCCGGAGTCATCGTTTTTCATCCGAAAATTGATTTTTTGGACTGTACCAAAAATGATTCAAAATGTCAATTGGATCGTGCCTCATGTTGAATACCCACTTTTTAAACCCTCAGAGTGACCAAAATTGCCATTTTTACAGAGTTTTGCTTACTCAAAAGCTTCAATGTTGACCCGTTTCAGGCACAGAAATGACTTTAAACACACTTATTTTAGTTGACAAAGTCATAATTCACATCCAACAGTCATTTACAGTCAAAAGATTAAATGTTAAAATTTCATCCATATTGACCATTTTGGGATAGTTCGACATGTCCGGAGTCATCGTTTTTCATCCGAAAATTGATTTTTTGGACCGTACCAAAAATGATTCAAAATGTCAATTGGATCGTGCCTCATGTTGAATAACCACTTTTTAAACCCTCAGAGTGACCAAAATTGCCATTTTTACTGAGTTTTGCTTACTCAAAAGCTTCAATTTTGACCCGTTTCAGGCACAGAAATGACTTTAAACACACTTATTTTAGTTGACAAAGTCATAATTCACATCCAACAGTCATTTACAGTCAAAAGATTAAATGTTAAAATTTCATCCATTTTGACCTTTTTGGGATCGTTCGACATGTCCGGAGTCATCGTTTTTCATCCGAAAATTGATTTTTTGGACTGTACCAAAAATGATTCAAAATGTCAATTGGATCGTGCCTCATGTTGAATAACCACTTTTTAAACCCTCAGAGTGACCAAAATTGCCATTTTTACAGAGTTTTGCTTACTCAGAAGCTTCAATTTTGACCCGTTTCAGGCACAGAAATGACTTTAAACACACTTATTTTAGTTGACAAAGTCATAATTCACATCCAACAGTCATTTACAGTCAAAAGATTAAATGTTAAAATTTCATCCATATTGACCATTTTGGGATAGTTCGACATGTCCGGAGTCATCGTTTTTCATCCGAAAATTGATTTTTTGGACTGTACCAAAAATGATTCAAAATGTCAATTGGATCGTGCCTCATGTTGAATAACCACTTTTTAAACCCTCACAGTGACCAAAATTGCCATTTTTACAGAGTTTTGCTTACTCAAAAGCTTCAATTTTGACCCGTTTCAGGCACAGAAATGACTTTAAACACACTTATTTTAGTTGACAAAGTCATAATTCACATCCAACAGTCATTTACAGTCAAAAGATTAAATGTTAAAATTTCATCCATTTTGACCTTTTTGGGATCGTTCGACATGTCCGGAGTCATCGTTTTTCATCCGAAAATTGATTTTTTGGACTGTACCAAAAATGATTCAAAATGTCAATTGGATCGTGCCTCATGTTGAATAACCACTTTTTAAACCCTCAGAGTGACCAAAATTGCCATTTTTACAGAGTTTTGCTTACTCAGAAGCTTCAATTTTGACCCGTTTCAGGCACAGAAATGACTTTAAACACACTTATTTTAGTTGACAAAGTCATAATTCACATCCAACAGTCATTTACAGTCAAAAGATTAAATGTTAAAATTTCATCCATTTTGACCCTTTTGAGATCGTTCGACATGTCCGGAGTCATCGTTTTTCATTCGAAAATTGATTTTTCGGACTGTACCAAAAATGATTCAAAATGTCAATTGGATCGTGCCTCATGTTGAATAACCACTTTTTAAACCCTCAGAGTGACCAAAATTGCCATTTTTACAGAGTTTTGCTTACTCAAAAGCTTCAATTTTGACCCGTTTCAGGCACAGAAATGACTTTAAACACACTTATTTTAGTTGACAAAGTCATAATTCACATCTAACAGTCATTTACAGTCAAAAGATTAAATGTTAAAATTTCATCCATATTGACCATTTTGGGATAGTTCGACATGTCCGGAGTCATCATTTTTCATCCGAAAATTGATTTTTTGGACTGTACCAAAAATGATTCAAAATGTCAATTGGATCGTGCCTCATGTTGAATAACCACTTTTTAAACCCTCACAGTGACCAAAATTGCCATTTTTACAGAGTTTTGCTTACTCAAAAGCTTCAATTTTGACCCGTTTCAGGCACAGAAATGACTTTAAACACACTTATTTTAGTTGACAAAGTCATAATTCACATCCAACAGTCATTTACAGTCAAAAGATTAAATGTTAAAATTTCATCCATTTTGACCTTTTTGGGATCGTTCGACATGTCCGGAGTCATCGTTTTTCATTCGAAAATTGATTTTTTGGACTGTACCAAAAATGATTCAAAATGTCAATTGGATCGTGCCTCATGTTGAATAACCACTTTTTAAACCCTCAGAGTGACCAAAATTGCCATTTTTACAGAGTTTTGCTTACTCAAAAGCTTCAATTTTGACCCGTTTCAGGCACAGAAATGACTTTAAACACACTTATTTTAGTTGACAAAGTCATAATTCACATCCAACAGTCATTTACAGTCAAAAGATTAAATGTTAAAATTTCATTCATTTTGACCTTTTTGGGATCGTTCGACATGTCCGGAGTCATCGTTTTTCATCCGAAAATTGATTTTTTGGACTGTACCAAAAATGATTCAAAATGTCAATTGGATCGTGCCTCATGTTGAATAACCACTTTTTAAACCCTCAGAGTGACCAAAATTGCCATTTTTTACAGAGTTTTGCTTACTCAAAAGCTTCAATTTTGACCCGTTTCAGGCACAGAAATGACTTTAAACACACTTATTTTAGTTGACAAAGTCATAATTCACATCCAACAGTCATTTACAGTCCAAAGATTAAATGTTAAAATTTCATCCATATTGACCATTTTGGGATAGTTCGACATGTCCGGAGTCATCGTTTTTCATCCGAAAATTGATTTTTTGGACTGTACCAAAAATGATTCAAAATGTCAATTGGATCGTGCCTCATGTTGAATAACCACTTTTTAAACCCTCAGAGTGACCAAAATTGCCATTTTTACAGAGTTTTGCTTACTCAAAAGCTTCAATTTTGACCCGTTTCAGGCACAGAAATGACTTTAAACACACTTATTTTAGTTGACAAAGTCATAATTCACATCCAACAGTCATTTACAGTCAAAAGATTAAATGTTAAAATTTCATTCATTTTGACCTTTTTGGGATCGTTCGACATGTCCGGAGTCATCGTTTTTCATCCGAAAATTGATTTTTTGGACTGTACCAAAAATGATTCAAAATGTCAATTGGATCGTGCCTCATGTTGAATAACCACTTTTTAAACCCTCAGAGTGACCAAAATTGCCATTTTTTACAGAGTTTTGCTTACTCAAAAGCTTCAATTTTGACCCCTTTGAGGCACAGAAATGACTTTAAACACACTTATTTTAGTTGACAAAGTCATAATTCACATCCAACAGTCATTTAGAGTCAAAAGATTAAATGTTAAAATTTCATCCATATTGACCATTTTGGTATAGTTCGACATGTCCGGAGTCATCGTTTTTCATCCGAAAATTGATTTTTTGGACTGTACCAAAAATGATTCAAAATGTCAATTGGATCGTGCCTCATGTTGAATAACCACTTTTTAAACTCTCACAGTGACCAAAATTGCCATTTTTACAGAGTTTTGCTTACTCAAAAGCTTCAATTTTGACCCGTTTCAGGCACAGAAATGACATTAAACACACTTATTTTAGTTGACAAAGTCATAATTCACATCCAACAGTCATTTACAGTCAAAAGATTAAATGTTAAAATTTCATCCATTTTGACCTTTTTGGGATCGTTCGACATGTCCGGAGTCATCGTTTTTCATCCGAAAATTGATTTTTTGGACTGTACCAAAAATGATTCAAAATGTCAATTGGATCGTGCCTCATGTTGAATAACCACTTTTTAGACCCTCAGAGTGACCAAAATTGCCATTTTTACAGAGTTTTGCTTACTCAAAAGCTTCAATTTTGACCCGTTTCAGGCACAGAAATGACTTTAAACACACTTATTTTAGTTGACAAAGTCATAATTCACATCAAACAGTCATTTACAGTCAAAAGATTAAATGTTAAAATTTCATCCATTTTGACCTTTTTGGGATCGTTCAACATGTCCGGAGTCTTCGTTTTTCATCCGAAAATTGATTTTTTGGACTGTACCAAAAATGATTCAAAATTTCAATTGGATCGTGCCTCATGTTGAATAACCACTTTTTAAACCCTCACAGTGACCAAAATTGCCATTTTTACAGAGTTTTGCTTACTCAAAAGCTTCAATTTTGACCCGTTTCAGGCACAGAAATGACTTTAAACACACTTATTTTAGTTGACAAAGTCATAATTCACATCCAACAGCCATTTAGAGTCAAAAGATTAAATGTTAAAATTTCATCCATATTGACCATTTTGGGATAGTTCGACATGTCCGGAGTCATCGTTTTTCATCCGAAAATTGATTTTTTGGACTGTACCAAAAATGATTCAAAATGTCAATTGGATCGTGCCTCATGTTGAATAACCACTTTTTAAACCCTCAGAGTGACCAAAATTGCCATTTTTACAGAGTTTTGCTTACTCAAAAGCTTCAATGTTGACCCGTTTCAGGCACAGAAATGACTTTAAACACACTTATTTTAGTTGACAAAGTCATAATTCACATCCAACAGTCATTTACAGTCAAAAGATTAAATGTTAAAATTTCATCCATATTGACCATTTTGGGATAGTTCGACATGTCCGGAGTCATCGTTTTTCATCCGAAAATTGATTTTTTGGACTGTACCAAAAATGATTCAAAATGTCAATTGGATCGTGCCTCATGTTGAATAACCACTTTTTAAACTCTCAGAGTGACCAAAATTGCCATTTTTACAGAGTTTTGCTTACTCAAAAGCTTCAATTTTGACCCGTTTCAGGCACAAAAATGACTTTAAACACACTTATTTTAGTTGACAAAGTCATAATTCACATCCAACAGTCATTTACAGTCAAAAGATTAAATGTTAAAATTTCATCCATATTGACCATTTTGGGATCGTTCGACATGTCCGGAGTCATCGTTTTTCATCCGAAAATTGATTTTTTGGACTGTACCAAAAATGATTCAAAATGTCAATTGGATCGTGCCTCATGTTGAATAACCACTTTTTAAACCCTCAGAGTGACCAAAATTGCCATTTTTACAGAGTTTTGCTTACTCAAAAGCTTCAATTTTGACCCCTTTGAGGCACAGAAATGACTTTAAACACACTTATTTTAGTTGACAAAGTCCTAATTCACATCCAACAGTCATTTAGAGTCAAAAGATTAAATGTTAAAATTTCATCCATATTGACCATTTTGGGATAGTTCGACATGTCCGGAGTCATCGTTTTTCATCCGAAAATTGATTTTTTGGACTGTACCAAAAATGATTCAAAATGTCAATTGGATCGTGCCTCATGTTGAATAAACACTTTTTAAACCCTCACAGTGACCAAAATTGCCATTTTTACAGAGTTTTGCTTACTCAAAAGCTTCAATTTTGACCCGTTTCAGGCACAGAAATGACTTTAAACACACTTATTTTAGTTGACAAAGTCATAATTCACATCCAACAGTCATTTACAGTCAAAAGATTAAATGTTAAAATTTCATCCATTTTGACCTTTTTGGGATCGTTCAACATGTCCGGAGTCATCGTTTTTCAACCGAAAATTGATTTTTTGGACTGTACCAAAAATGATTCAAAATGTCAATTGGATCGTGCCTCATGTTGAATAACCACTTTTTAAACCCTCAGAGTGACCAAAATTGCCATTTTTACAGAGTTTTGCTTACTCAAAAGCTTCAATTTTGACCCGTTTCAGGCACAGAAATGACATTAAACACACTTATTTTAGTTGACAAAGTCATAATTCACATCCAACAGTCATTTACAGTCAAAAGATTAAATGTTAAAATTTCATCCATTTTGACCTTTTTGGGATCGTTCGACATGTCCGGAGTCATCGTTTTTCATCCGAAAATTGATTTTTTGGACTGTACCAAAAATGATTCAAAATGTCAATTGGATCGTGCCTCATGTTGAATAACCACTTTTTAGACCCTCAGAGTGACCAAAATTGCCATTTTTACAGAGTTTTGCTTACTCAAAAGCTTCAATTTTGACCCGTTTCAGGCACAGAAATGACTTTAAACACACTTATTTTAGTTGACAAAGTCATAATTCACATCAAACAGTCATTTACAGTCAAAAGATTAAATGTTAAAATTTCATCCATTTTGACCTTTTTGGGATCGTTCAACATGTCCGGAGTCATCGTTTTTCATCCGAAAATTGATTTTTTGGACTGTACCAAAAATGATTCAAAATGTCAATTGGATCGTGCCTCATGTTGAATAACCACTTTTTAAACCCTCACAGTGACCAAAATTGCCATTTTTACAGAGTTTTGCTTACTCAAAAGCTTCAATTTTGACCCGTTTCAGGCACAGAAATGACTTTAAACACACTTATTTTAGTTGACAAAGTCATAATTCACATCCAACAGTCATTTACAGTCAAAAGATTAAATGTTAAAATTTCATCCATATTGACCATTTTGGGATCGTTCGACATGTCCGGAGTCATCGTTTTTCATCCGAAAATTGATTTTTTGGACTGTACCAAAAATGATTCAAAATATCAATTGGATCGTGCCTCATGTTGAATAACCACTTTTTAAACCCTCAGAGTGACCAAAATTGCCATTTTTACAGAGTTTTGCTTACTCAAAAGCTTCAATTTTGACCCGTTTCAGGCACAGAAATGACTTTAAACACACTTATTTTAGTTGACAAAGTCATAATTCACATCCAACAGTCATTTACAGTCAAAAGAATAAATGTTAAAATTTCATCCATTTTGACCTTTTTGGGATCGTTCGACATGTCCGGAGTCATCGTTTTTCATTTGAAAATTGATTTTTTGGACTGTACCAAAAATGATTCAAAATGTCAATTGGATCGTGCCTCATGTTGAATAACCACTTTTTAAACCCTCACAGTGACCAAAATTGCCATTTTTACAGAGTTTTGCTTACTCAAAAGCTTCAATTTTAACCCGTTTCAGGCACAGAAATGACTTTAAACACACTTATTTTAGTTGACAAAGTCATAATTCACATCCAACAGTCATTTACAGTCAAAAGATTAAATGTTAAAATTTCATCCATATTGACCATTTTGGGATCGTTCAACATGTCCGGAGTCATCGTTTTTCATCCGAAAATTGATTTTTTGGACTGTACCAAAAATGATTCAAAATATCAATTGGATCGTGCCTCATGTTGAATAACCACTTTTTAAACCCTCACAGTGACCAAAATTGCCATTTTTACAGAGTTTTGCTTACTCAAAAGCTTCAATTTTAACCCGTTTCAGGCACAGAAATGACTTTAAACACACTTATTTTAGTTGACAAAGTCATAATTCACATCCAACAGTCATTTACAGTAAAAAGATTAAATGTTAAAATTTCATCCATTTTGACCTTTTTGGGATCGTTCGACATGTCCGGAGTCATCGTTTTTCATCCGAAAATTGATTTTTTGGACTGTACCAAAAATGATTCAAAAATTCAATTGGATCGTGCCTCATGTTGAATAACCACTTTTTAAACCCTCACAGTGACCAAAATTGCCATTTTTACAGAGTTTTGCTTACTCAAAAGCTTCAATTTTGACCCCTTTGAGGCACAGAAATGACTTTAAACACACTTATTTTAGTTGACAAAGTCATAATTCACATCCAACAGCCATTAAGAGTCAAAAGATTAAATGTTAAAATTTCATCCATATTGACCATTTTGGGATAGTTCGACATGTCCGGAGTCATCGTTTTTCATCCGAAAATTGATTTTTTGGACTGTACCAAAAATAATTCAAAATGTCAATTGGATCGTGCCTCATGTTGAATAACCACTTTTTAGACCCTCAGAGTGACCAAAATTGCAATTTTTACAGAGTTTTGCTTACTCAAAAGCTTCAATTTTGACCCGTTTCAGGCACAGAAATGACTTTAAACACACTTATTTTAGTTGACAAAGTCATAATTCACATCCAACAGCCATTTAGAGTCAAAAGATTAAATGTTAAAATTTCATCCATATTGACCATTTTGGGATAGTTCGACATGTCCGGAGTCATCATTTTTCATCCGAAAATTGATTTTTTGGACTGTACCAAAAATGATTCAAAATGTCAATTGGATCGTGCCTCATGTTGAATAACCACTTTTTAAACCCTCACAGTGACCAAAATTGCCATTTTTACAGAGTTTTGCTTACTCAAAAGCTTCAATTTTGACCCGTTTCAGGCACAGAAATGACTTTAAACACACTTATTTTAGTTGACAAAGTCATAATTCACATCCAACAGTCATTTACAGTCAAAAGATTAAATGTTAAAATTTCATCCATTTTGACCTTTTTGGGATCGTTCGACATGTCCGGAGTCATCGTTTTTCATTCGAAAATTGATTTTTTGGACTGTACCAAAAATGATTCAAAATGTCAATTGGATCGTGCCTCATGTTGAATAACCACTTTTTAAACCCTCAGAGTGACCAAAATTGCCATTTTTACAGAGTTTTGCTTACTCAAAAGCTTCAATTTTGACCCGTTTCAGGCACAGAAATGACTTTAAACACACTAATTTTAGTTGACAAAGTCATAATTCACATCCAACAGTCATTTACAGTCAAAAGATTAAATGTTAAAATTTCATCCATTTTGACCTTTTTGGGATCGTTCGACATGTCCGGAGTCATCGTTTTTCATCCGAAAATTGATTTTTTGGACTGTACCAAAAATGATTCAAAATGTCAATTGGATCGTGCCTCATGTTGAATAACCACTTTTTAAACCCTCAGAGTGACCAAAAATTGCCATTTTTTACAGAGTTTTGCTTACTCAAAAGCTTCAATTTTGACCCGTTTCAGGCACAGAAATGACTTTAAACACACTTATTTTAGTTGACAAAGTCATAATTCACATCCAACAGTCATTTACAGTCCAAAGATTAAATGTTAAAATTTCATCCATATTGACCATTTTGGGATAGTTCGACATGTCCGGAGTCATCGTTTTTCATCCGAAAATTGATTTTTTGGACTGTACCAAAAATGATTCAAAATGTCAATTGGATCGTGCCTCATGTTGAATAACCACTTTTTAAACCCTCACAGTGACCAAAATTGCCATTTTACAGAGTTTATGCTTCAATTTTGACCCGTTTCAGGCACAGAAATGACTTTAAACACACTTATTTTAGTTGACAAAGTCATAATTCACATCCAACAGTCATTTACAGTCAAAAGATTAAATGTTAAAATTTCATCCATTTTGACCTTTTTGGGATCGTTCGACATGTCCGGAGTCATCGTTTTTCATCCGAAAATTGATTTTTTGGACTGTACCAAAAATGATTCAAAATTTCAATTGGATCATGCCTCATGTTGAATAACCACTTTTTAAACCCTCACAGTGACCAAAGTTGCCATTTTTACAGAGTTTTGCTTACTCAAAAGCTTCAATTTTGACCCCTTTGAGGCACAGAAATGACTTTAAACACACTTATTTTAGTTGACAAAGTCATAATTCACATCCAACAGTCATTTAGAGTCAAAAGATTAAATGTTAAAATTTCATCCATATTGACCATTTTGGTATAGTTCGACATGTCCGGAGTCATCGTTTTTCATCCGAAAATTGATTTTTTGGACTGTACCAAAAATGATTCAAAATGTCAATTGGATCGTGCCTCATGTTGAATAACCACTTTTTAAACCCTCACAGTGACCAAAATTGCCATTTTTACAGAGTTTTGCTTACTCAAAAGCTTCAATTTTGACCCGTTTCAGGCACAGAAATGACTTTAAACACACTTATTTTAGTTGACAAAGTCATAATTCACATCCAACAGTCATTTACAGTCAAAAGATTAAATGTTAAAATTTCATCCATTTTGACCTTTTTGGGATCGTTCAACATGTCCGGAGTCATCGTTTTTCAACCGAAAATTGATTTTTTGGACTGTACCAAAAATGATTCAAAATGTCAATTGGATCGTGCCTCATGTTGAATAACCACTTTTTAAACACTCAGAGTGACCAAAATTGCCATTTTTACAGAGTTTTGCTTACTCAAAAGCTTCAATTTTGACCCGTTTCAGGCACAGAAATGACATTAAACACACTTATTTTAGTTGACAAAGTCATAATTCACATCCAACAGTCATTTACAGTCAAAAGATTAAATGTTAAAATTTCATCCATTTTGACCTTTTTGGGATCGTTCGACATGTCCGGAGTCATCGTTTTTCATCCGAAAATTGATTTTTTGGACTGTACCAAAAATTATTCAAAATGTCAATTGGATCGTGCCTCATGTTGAATAACCACTTTTTAGACCCTCAGAGTGACCAAAATTGCCATTTTTACAGAGTTTTGCTTACTCAAAAGTTTCAATTTTGACCCGTTTCAGGCACAGAAATGACTTTAAACACACTTATTTTAGTTGACAAAGTCATAATTCACATCAAACAGTCATTTACAGTCAAAAGATTAAATGTTAAAATTTCATCCATTTTGACCTTTTTGGGATCGTTCAACATGTCCGGAGTCATCGTTTTTCATCCGAAAATTGATTTTTTGGACTGTACCAAAAATGATTCAAAATGTCAATTGGATCGTGCCTCATGTTGAATAACCACTTTTTAAACCCTCACAGTGACCAAAATTGCCATTTTTACAGAGTTTTGCTTACTCAAAAGCTTCAATTTTGACCCGTTTCAGGCACAGAAATGACTTTAAACACACTTATTTTAGTTGACAAAGTCATAATTCACATCCAACAGTCATTTACAGTCAAAAGATTAAATGTTAAAATTTCATCCATATTGACCATTTTGGGATCGTTCGACATGTCCGGAGTCATCGTTTTTCATCCGAAAATTGATTTTTTGGACTGTACCAAAAATGATTCAAAATATCAATTGGATCGTGCCTCATGTTGAATAACCACTTTTTAAACCCTCAGAGTGACCAAAATTGCCATTTTTACAGAGTTTTGCTTACTCAAAAGCTTCAATTTTGACCCGTTTCAGGCACAGAAATGACTTTAAACACACTTATTTTAGTTGACAAAGTCATAATTCACATCCAACAGTCATTTACAGTCAAAAGAATAAATGTTAAAATTTCATCCATTTTGACCTTTTTGGGATCGTTCGACATGTCCGGAGTCATCGTTTTTCATTCGAAAATTGATTTTTTGGACTGTACCAAAAATGATTCAAAATGTCAATTGGATCGTGCCTCATGTTGAATAACCACTTTTTAAACCCTCACAGTGACCAAAATTGCCATTTTTACAGAGTTTTGCTTACTCAAAAGCTTCAATTTTAACCCGTTTCAGGCACAGAAATGACTTTAAACACACTTATTTTAGTTGACAAAGTCATAATTCACATCCAACAGTCATTTACAGTAAAAAGATTAAATGTTAAAATTTCATCCATTTTGACCTTTTTGGGATCGTTCGACATGTCCGGAGTCATCGTTTTTCATCCGAAAATTGATTTTTTGGACTGTACCAAAAATGATTCAAAAATTCAATTGGATCGTGCCTCATGTTGAATAACCACTTTTTAAACCCTCACAGTGACCAAAATTGCCATTTTTACAGAGTTTTGCTTACTCAAAAGCTTCAATGTTGACCCGTTTCAGGCACAGAAATGACTTTAAACACACTTATTTTAGTTGACAAAGTCATAATTCACATCCAACAGTCATTTACAGTCAAAAGATTAAATGTTAAAATTTCATCCATATTGACCATTTTGGGATAGTTCGACATGTCCGGAGTCATCGTTTTTCATCCGAAAATTGATTTTTTGGACTGTACCAAAAATGATTCAAAATGTCAATTGGATAGTGCCTCATGTTGAATAACCACTTTTTAAACCCTCAGAGTGACCAAAATTGCCATTTTTACAGAGTTTTGCTTACTCAAAAGCTTCAATTTTGACCCGTTTCAGGCACAGAAATGACTTTAAACACACTAATTTTAGTTGACAAAGTCATAATTCACATCCAACAGTCATTTACAGTCAAAAGATTAAATGTTAAAATTTCATCCATTTTGACCTTTTTGGGATCGTTCGACATGTCCGGAGTCATCGTTTTTCATCCGAAAATTGATTTTTTGGACTGTACCAAAAATGATTCAAAATGTCAATTGGATCGTGCCTCATGTTGAATAACCACTTTTTAAACCCTCAGAGTGACCAAAAATTGCCATTTTTTACAGAGTTTTGCTTACTCAAAAGCTTCAATTTTGACCCGTTTCAGGCACAGAAATGACTTTAAACACACTTATTTTAGTTGACAAAGTCATAATTCACATCCAACAGTCATTTACAGTCCAAAGATTAAATGTTAAAATTTCATCCATATTGACCATTTTGGGATAGTTCGACATGTCCGGAGTCATCGTTTTTCATCCGAAAATTGATTTTTTGGACTGTACCAAAAATGATTCAAAATGTCAATTGGATCGTGCCTCATGTTGAATAACCACTTTTTAAACCCTCACAGTGACCAAAATTGCCATTTTTACAGAGTTTTGCTTACTCAAATGCTTCAATTTTGACCCGTTTCAGGCACAGAAATGACTTTAAACACACTTATTTTAGTTGACAAAGTCATAATTCACATCCAACAGTCATTTACAGTCAAAAGATTAAATGTTAAAATTTCATCCATTTTGACCTTTTTGGGATCGTTCGACATGTCCGGAGTCATCGTTTTTCATCCGAAAATTGATTTTTTGGACTGTACCAAAAATGATTCAAAATTTCAATTGGATCATGCCTCATGTTGAATAACCACTTTTTAAACCCTCACAGTGACCAAAGTTGCCATTTTTACAGAGTTTTGCTTACTCAAAAGCTTCAATTTTGACCCCTTTGAGGCACAGAAATGACTTTAAACACACTTATTTTAGTTGACAAAGTCATAATTCACATCCAACAGTCATTTACAGTCAAAAGATTAAATGTTAAAATTTCATCCATTTTGACCTTTTTGGGATCGTTCGACATGTCCGGAGTCATCGTTTTTCATCCGAAAATTGATTTTTTGGACTGTACCAAAAATGATTCAAAATTTCAATTGGATCATGCCTCATGTTGAATAACCACTTTTTAAACCCTCACAGTGACCAAAGTTGCCATTTTTACAGAGTTTTGCTTACTCAAAAGCTTCAATTTTGACCCCTTTGAGGCACAGAAATGACTTTAAACACACTTATTTTAGTTGACAAAGTCATAATTCACATTCAACAGTCATTTAGAGTCAAAAGATTAAATGTTAAAATTTCATCCATATTGATCATTTTGGTATAGTTCGACATGTCCGGAGTCATCGTTTTTCATCCGAAAATTGATTTTTTGGACTGTACCAAAAATGATTCAAAATGTCAATTGGATCGTGCCTCATGTTGAATAACCACTTTTTAAACCCTCACAGTGACCAAAATTGCCATTTTTACAGAGTTTTGCTTACTCAAAAGCTTCAATTTTGACCCGTTTCAGGCACAGAAATGACTTTAAACACACTTATTTTAGTTGACAAAGTCATAATTCACATCCAACAGTCATTTACAGTCAAAAGATTAAATGTTAAAATTTCATCCATTTTGACCTTTTTGGGATCGTTCAACATGTCCGGAGTCATCGTTTTTCAACCGAAAATTGATTTTTTGGACTGTACCAAAAATGATTCAAAATGTCAATTGGATCGTGCCTCATGTTGAATAACCACTTTTTAAACACTCAGAGTGACCAAAATTGCCATTTTTACAGAGTTTTGCTTACTCAAAAGCTTCAATTTTGACCCGTTTCAGGCACAGAAATGACATTAAACACACTTATTTTAGTTGACAAAGTCATAATTCACATCCAACAGTCATTTACAGTCAAAAGATTAAATGTTAAAATTTCATCCATTTTGACCTTTTTGGGATCGTTCAACATGTCCGGAGTCATCGTTTTTCAACCGAAAATTGATTTTTTGGACTGTACCAAAAATGATTCAAAATGTCAATTGGATCGTGCCTCATGTTGAATAACCACTTTTTAAACACTCAGAGTGACCAAAATTGCCATTTTTACAGAGTTTTGCTTACTCAAAAGCTTCAATTTTGACCCGTTTCAGGCACAGAAATGACATTAAACACACTTATTTTAGTTGACAAAGTCATAATTCACATCCAACAGTCATTTACAGTCAAAAGATTAAATGTTAAAATTTCATCCATTTTGACCTTTTTGGGATCGTTCGACATGTCCGGAGTCATCGTTTTTCATCCGAAAATTGATTTTTTGGACTGTACCAAAAATTATTCAAAATGTCAATTGGATCGTGCCTCATGTTGAATAACCACTTTTTAGACCCTCAGAGTGACCAAAATTGCCATTTTTACAGAGTTTTGCTTACTCAAAAGTTTCAATTTTGACGCGTTTCAGGCACAGAAATGACTTTAAACACACTTATTTTAGTTGACAAAGTCATAATTCACATCAAACAGTCATTTACAGTCAAAAGATTAAATGTTAAAATTTCATCCATTTTGACCTTTTTGGGATCGTTCAACATGTCCGGAGTCATCGTTTTTCATCCGAAAATTGATTTTTTGGACTGTACCAAAAATGATTCAAAATGTCAATTGGATCGTGCCTCATGTTGAATAACCACTTTTTAAACCCTCACAGTGACCAAAATTGCCATTTTTACAGAGTTTTGCTTACTCAAAAGCTTCAATTTTGACCCGTTTCAGGCACAGAAATGACTTTAAACACACTTATTTTAGTTGACAAAGTCATAATTCACATCCAACAGTCATTTACAGTCAAAAGATTAAATGTTAAAATTTCATCCATATTGACCATTTTGGGATCGTTCGACATGTCCGGAGTCATCGTTTTTCATCCGAAAATTGATTTTTTGGACTGTACCAAAAATGATTCAAAATATCAATTGGATCGTGCCTCATGTTGAATAACCACTTTTTAAACCCTCAGAGTGACCAAAATTGCCATTTTTACAGAGTTTTGCTTACTCAAAAGCTTCAATTTTGACCCGTTTCAGGCACAGAAATGACTTTAAACACACTTATTTTAGTTGACAAAGTCATAATTCACATCCAACAGTCATTTACAGTCAAAAGAATAAATGTTAAAATTTCATCCATTTTGACCTTTTTGGGATCGTTCGACATGTCCGGAGTCATCGTTTTTCATTCGAAAATTGATTTTTTGGACTGTACCAAAAATGATTCAAAATGTCAATTGGATCGTGCCTCATGTTGAATAACCACTTTTTAAACCCTCACAGTGACCAAAATTGCCATTTTTACAGAGTTTTGCTTACTCAAAAGCTTCAATTTTAACCCGTTTCAGGCACAGAAATGACTTTAAACACACTTATTTTAGTTGACAAAGTCATAATTCACATCCAACAGTCATTTACAGTAAAAAGATTAAATGTTAAAATTTCATCCATTTTGACCTTTTTGGGATCGTTCGACATGTCCGGAGTCATCGTTTTTCATCCGAAAATTGATTTTTTGGACTGTACCAAAAATGATTCAAAAATTCAATTGGATCGTGCCTCATGTTGAATAACCACTTTTTAAACCCTCACAGTGACCAAAATTGCCATTTTTACAGAGTTTTGCTTACTCAAAAGCTTCAATTTTGACCCCTTTGAGGCACAGAAATGACTTTAAACACACTTATTTTAGTTGACAAAGTCATAATTCACATCCAACAGCCATTTAGAGTCAAAAGATTAAATGTTAAAATTTCATCCATATTGACCATTTTGGGATAGTTCGACATGTCCGGAGTCATCGTTTTTCATCCGAAAATTGATTTTTTGGACTGTACCAAAAATGATTCAAAATGTCAATTGGATCGTGCCTCATGTTGAATAACCACTTTTTAAACCCTCAAAGTGACCAAAATTGCCATTTTTACAGAGTTTTGCTTACTCAAAAGCTTCAATGTTGACCCGTTTCAGGCACAGAAATGACTTTAAACACACTTATTTTAGTTGACAAAGTCATAATTCACATCCAACAGTCATTTACAGTCAAAAGATTAAATGTTAAAATTTCATCCATATTGACCATTTTGGGATAGTTCGACATGTCCGGAGTCATCGTTTTTCATCCGAAAATTGATTTTTTGGACTGTACCAAAAATGATTCAAAATGTCAATTGGATCGTGCCTCATGTTGAATAACCACTTTTTAAACCCTCAAAGTGACCAAAATTGCCATTTTTACAGAGTTTTGCTTACTCAAAAGCTTCAATGTTGACCCGTTTCAGGCACAGAAATGACTTTAAACACACTTATTTTAGTTGACAAAGTCATAATTCACATCCAACAGTCATTTACAGTCAAAAGATTAAATGTTAAAATTTCATCCATATTGACCATTTTGGGATAGTTCGACATGTCCGGAGTCATCGTTTTTCATCCGAAAATTGATTTTTTGGACTGTACCAAAAATGATTCAAAATGTCAATTGGATCGTGCCTCATGTTGAATAACCACTTTTTAAACCCTCAGAGTGACCAAAATTGCCATTTTTACAGAGTTTTGCTTACTCAAAAGCTTCAATTTTGACCCGTTTCAGGCACAGAAATGACTTTAAACACACTAATTTTAGTTGACAAAGTCATAATTCACATCCAACAGTCATTTACAGTCAAAAGATTAAATGTTAAAATTTCATCCATTTTGACCTTTTTGGGATCGTTCGACATGTCCGGAGTCATCGTTTTTCATCCGAAAATTGATTTTTTGGACTGTACCAAAAATGATTCAAAATGTCAATTGGATCGTGCCTCATGTTGAATAACCACTTTTTAAACCCTCAGAGTGACCAAAAATTGCCATTTTTTACAGAGTTTTGCTTACTCAAAAGCTTCAATTTTGACCCGTTTCAGGCACAGAAATGACTTTAAACACACTTATTTTAGTTGACAAAGTCATAATTCACATCCAACAGTCATTTACAGTCCAAAGATTAAATGTTAAAATTTCATCCATATTGACCATTTTGGGATAGTTCGACATGTCCGGAGTCATCGTTTTTCATCCGAAAATTGATTTTTTGGACTGTACCAAAAATGATTCAAAATGTCAATTGGATCGTGCCTCATGTTGAATAATCACTTTTTAAACCCTCACAGTGACCAAAATTGCCATTTTTACAGAGTTTTGCTTACTCAAATGCTTCAATTTTGACCCGTTTCAGGCACAGAAATGACTTTAAACACACTTATTTTAGTTGACAAAGTCATAATTCACATCCAACAGTCATTTACAGTCAAAAGATTAAATGTTAAAATTTCATCCATTTTGACCTTTTTGGGATCGTTCGACATGTCCGGAGTCATCGTTTTTCATCCGAAAATTGATTTTTTGGACTGTACCAAAAATGATTCAAAATTTCAATTGGATCATGCCTCATGTTGAATAACCACTTTTTAAACCCTCACAGTGACCAAAGTTGCCATTTTTACAGAGTTTTGCTTACTCAAAAGCTTCAATTTTGACCCCTTTGAGGCACAGAAATGACTTTAAACACACTTATTTTAGTTGACAAAGTCATAATTCACATCCAACAGTCATTTAGAGTCAAAAGATTAAATGTTAAAATTTCATCCATATTGACCATTTTGGTATAGTTCGACATGTCCGGAGTCATCGTTTTTCATCCGAAAATTGATTTTTTGGACTGTACCAAAAATGATTCAAAATGTCAATTGGATCGTGCCTCATGTTGAATAACCACTTTTTAAACCCTCACAGTGACCAAAATTGCCATTTTTACAGAGTTTTGCTTACTCAAAAGCTTCAATTTTGACCCGTTTCAGGCACAGAAATGACTTTAAACACACTTATTTTAGTTGACAAAGTCATAATTCACATCCAACAGTCATTTACAGTCAAAAGATTAAATGTTAAAATTTCATCCATATTGACCATTTTGGGATCGTTCGACATGTCCGGAGTCATCGTTTTTCATCCGAAAATTGATTTTTTGGACTGTACCAAAAATGATTCAAAATATCAATTGGATCGTGCCTCATGTTGAATAACCACTTTTTAAACCCTCAGAGTGACCAAAATTGCCATTTTTACAGAGTTTTGCTTACTCAAAAGCTTCAATTTTGACCCGTTTCAGGCACAGAAATGACTTTAAACACACTTATTTTAGTTGACAAAGTCATAATTCACATCCAACAGTCATTTACAGTCAAAAGAATAAATGTTAAAATTTCATCCATTTTGACCTTTTTGGGATCGTTCGACATGTCCGGAGTCATCGTTTTTCATTCGAAAATTGATTTTTTGGACTGTACCAAAAATGATTCAAAATGTCAATTGGATCGTGCCTCATGTTGAATAACCACTTTTTAAACCCTCACAGTGACCAAAATTGCCATTTTTACAGAGTTTTGCTTACTCAAAAGCTTCAATTTTAACCCGTTTCAGGCACAGAAATGACTTTAAACACACTTATTTTAGTTGACAAAGTCATAATTCACATCCAACAGTCATTTACAGTAAAAAGATTAAATGTTAAAATTTCATCCATTTTGACCTTTTTGGGATCGTTCGACATGTCCGGAGTCATCGTTTTTCATCCGAAATTGATTTTTTGGACTGTACCAAAAATGATTCAAAAATTCAATTGGATCGTGCCTCATGTTGAATAACCACTTTTTAAACCCTCACAGTGACCAAAATTGCCATTTTTACAGAGTTTTGCTTACTCAAAAGCTTCAATTTTGACCCCTTTGAGGCACAGAAATGACTTTAAACACACTTATTTTAGTTGACAAAGTCATAATTCACATCCAACAGCCATTTAGAGTCAAAGGATTAAATGTTAAAATTTCATCCATATTGACCATTTTGGGATAGTTCGACATGTCCGGAGTCATCGTTTTTCATCCGAAAATTGATTTTTTGGACTGTACCAAAAATGATTCAAAATGTCAATTGGATCGTGCCTCATGTTGAATAACCACTTTTTAAACCCTCAAAGTGACCAAAATTGCCATTTTTACAGAGTTTTGCTTACTCAAAAGCTTCAATGTTGACCCGTTTCAGGCACAGAAATGACTTTAAACACACTTATTTTAGTTGACAAAGTCATAATTCACATCCAACAGTCATTTACAGTCAAAAGATTAAATGTTAAAATTTCATCCATATTGACCATTTTGGGATAGTTCGACATGTCCGGAGTCATCGTTTTTCATCCGAAAATTGATTTTTTGGACTGTACCAAAAATGATTCAAAATGTCAATTGGATCGTGCCTCATGTTGAATAACCACTTTTTAAACCCTCAAAGTGACCAAAATTGCCATTTTTACAGAGTTTTGCTTACTCAAAAGCTTCAATGTTGACCCGTTTCAGGCACAGAAATGACTTTAAACACACTTATTTTAGTTGACAAAGTCATAATTCACATCCAACAGTCATTTACAGTCAAAAGATTAAATGTTAAAATTTCATCCATATTGACCATATTGGGATAGTTCGACATGTCCGGAGTCATCGTTTTTCATCCGAAAATTGATTTTTTGGACTGTACCAAAAATGATTCAAAATGTCAAT
This sequence comes from Lissotriton vulgaris, assembly GCF_964263255.1. Classification (NCBI taxonomy): domain Eukaryota; kingdom Metazoa; phylum Chordata; class Amphibia; order Caudata; family Salamandridae; genus Lissotriton; species Lissotriton vulgaris. Next base: position 587,852 of record NW_028241093.1, on the reverse strand, counting down.
TGGATCGTGCCTCATGTTGAATAACCACTTTTTAAACCCTCAGAGTGACCAAAATTGCCATTTTTACAGAGTTTTGCTTACTCAAAAGCTTCAATTTTGACCCGTTTCAGGCACAGAAATGACTTTAAACACACTAATTTTAGTTGACAAAGTCATAATTCACATCCAACAGTCATTTACAGTCAAAAGATTAAATGTTAAAATTTCATCCATTTTGACCTTTTTGGGATCGTTCGACATGTCCGGAGTCATCGTTTTTCATCCGAAAATTGATTTTTTGGACTGTACCAAAAATGATTCAAAATGTCAATTGGATCGTGCCTCATGTTGAATAACCACTTTTTAAACCCTCAGAGTGACCAAAAATTGCCATTTTTTACAGAGTTTTGCTTACTCAAAAGCTTCAATTTTGACCCGTTTCAGGCACAGAAATGACTTTAAACACACTTATTTTAGTTGACAAAGTCATAATTCACATCCAACAGTCATTTACAGTCCAAAGATTAAATGTTAAAATTTCATCCATATTGACCATTTTGGGACAGTTCGACATGTCCGGAGTCATCGTTTTTCATCCGAAAATTGATTTTTTGGACTGTACCAAAAATGATTCAAAATGTCAATTGGATCGTGCCTCATGTTGAATAACCACTTTTTAAACCCTCACAGTGACCAAAATTGCCATTTTTACAGAGTTTTGCTTACTCAAATGCTTCAATTTTGACCCGTTTCAGGCACAGAAATGACTTTAAACACACTTATTTTAGTTGACAAAGTCATAATTCACATCCAACAGTCATTTACAGTCAAAAGATTAAATGTTAAAATTTCATCCATTTTGACCTTTTTGGGATCGTTCGACATGTCCGGAGTCATCGTTTTTCATCCGAAAATTGATTTTTTGGACTGTACCAAAAATGATTCAAAATTTCAATTGGATCATGCCTCATGTTGAATAACCACTTTTTAAACCCTCACAGTGACCAAAGTTGCCATTTTTACAGAGTTTTGCTTACTCAAAAGCTTCAATTTTGACCCCTTTGAGGCACAGAAATGACTTTAAACACACTTATTTTAGTTGACAAAGTCATAATTCACATCCAACAGTCATTTAGAGTCAAAAGATTAAATGTTAAAATTTCATCCATATTGACCATTTTGGTACAGTTCGACATGTCCGGAGTCATCGTTTTTCATCCGAAAATTGATTTTTTGGACTGTACCAAAAATGATTCAAAATGTCAATTGGATCGTGCCTCATGTTGAATAACCACTTTTTAAACCCTCACAGTGACCAAAATTGCCATTTTTACAGAGTTTTGCTTACTCAAAAGCTTCAATTTTGACCCGTTTCAGGCACAGAAATGACTTTAAACACACTTATTTTAGTTGACAAAGTCATAATTCACATCCAACAGTCATTTACAGTCAAAAGATTAAATGTTAAAATTTCATCCATTTTGACCTTTTTGGGATCGTTCAACATGTCCGGAGTCATCGTTTTTCAACCGAAAATTGATTTTTTGGACTGTACCAAAAATGATTCAAAATGTCAATTGGATCGTGCCTCATGTTGAATAACCACTTTTTAAACCCTCAGAGTGACCAAAATTGCCATTTTTACAGAGTTTTGCTTACTCAAAAGCTTCAATTTTGACCCGTTTCAGGCACAGAAATGACATTAAACACACTTATTTTAGTTGACAAAGTCATAATTCACATCCAACAGTCATTTACAGTCAAAAGATTAAATGTTAAAATTTCATCCATTTTGACCTTTTTGGGATCGTTCGACATGTCCGGAGTCATCGTTTTTCATCCGAAAATTGATTTTTTGGACTGTACCAAAAATGATTCAAAATGTCAATTGGATCGTGCCTCATGTTGAATAACCACTTTTTAGACCCTCAGAGTGACCAAAATTGCCATTTTTACAGAGTTTTGCTTACTCAAAAGCTTCAATTTTGACCCGTTTCAGGCACAGAAATGACTTTAAACACACTTATTTTAGTTGACAAAGTCATAATTCACATCAAACAGTCATTTACAGTCAAAAGATTAAATGTTAAAATTTCATCCATTTTGACCTTTTTGGGATCGTTCAACATGTCCGGAGTCATCGTTTTTCATCCGAAAATTGATTTTTTGGACTGTACCAAAAATGATTTAAAATGTCAATTGGATCGTGCCTCATGTTGAATAACCACTTTTTAAACCCTCACAGTGACCAAAATTGCCATTTTTACAGAGTTTTGCTTACTCAAAAGCTTCAATTTTGACCCGTTTCAGGCACAGAAATGACTTTAAACACACTTATTTTAGTTGACAAAGTCATAATTCACATCCAACAGTCATTTACAGTCAAAAGATTAAATGTTAAAATTTCATCCATATTGACCATTTTGGGATCGTTCGACATGTCCGGAGTCATCGTTTTTCATCCGAAAATTGATTTTTTGGACTGTACCAAAAATGATTCAAAATATCAATTGGATCGTGCCTCATGTTGAATAACCACTTTTTAAACCCTCAGAGTGACCAAAATTGCCATTTTTACAGAGTTTTGCTTACTCAAAAGCTTCAATTTTGACCCGTTTCAGGCACAGAAATGACTTTAAACACACTTATTTTAGTTGACAAAGTCATAATTCACATCCAACAGTCATTTACAGTCAAAAGAATAAATGTTAAAATTTCATCCATTTTGACCTTTTTGGGATCGTTCGACATGTCCGGAGTCATCGTTTTTCATTCGAAAATTGATTTTTTGGACTGTACCAAAAATGATTCAAAATGTCAATTGGATCGTGCCTCATGTTGAATAACCACTTTTTAAACCCTCACAGTGACCAAAATTGCCATTTTTACAGAGTTTTGCTTACTCAAAAGCTTCAATTTTAACCCGTTTCAGGCACAGAAATGACTTTAAACACACTTATTTTAGTTGACAAAGTCATAATTCACATCCAACAGTCATTTACAGTAAAAAGATTAAATGTTAAAATTTCATCCATTTTGACCTTTTTGGGATCGTTCGACATGTCCGGAGTCATCGTTTTTCATCCGAAATTGATTTTTTGGACTGTACCAAAAATGATTCAAAAATTCAATTGGATCGTGCCTCATGTTGAATAACCACTTTTTAAACCCTCACAGTGACCAAAATTGCCATTTTTACAGAGTTTTGCTTACTCAAAAGCTTCAATTTTGACCCCTTTGAGGCACAGAAATGACTTTAAACACACTTATTTTAGTTGACAAAGTCATAATTCACATCCAACAGCCATTTAGAGTCAAAAGATTAAATGTTAAAATTTCATCCATATTGACCATTTTGGGATAGTTCGACATGTCCGGAGTCATCGTTTTTCATCCGAAAATTGATTTTTTGGACTGTACCAAAAATGATTCAAAATGTCAATTGGATCGTGCCTCATGTTGAATAACCACTTTTTAAACCCTCAAAGTGACCAAAATTGCCATTTTTACAGAGTTTTGCTTACTCAAAAGCTTCAATTGTGACCCGTTTCAGGCACAGAAATGACTTTAAACACACTTATTTTAGTTGACAAAGTCATAATTCACATCCAACAGTCATTTACAGTCAAAAGATTAAATGTTAAAATTTCATCCATATTGACCATATTGGGATAGTTCGACATGTCCGGAGTCATCGTTTTTCATCCGAAAATTGTTTTTTTGGACTGTACCAAAAATGATTCAAAATGTCAATTGGATCGTGCCTCATGTTGAATAACCACTTTTTAAACCCTCAGAGTGACCAAAATTGCCATTTTTACAGAGTTTTGCTTACTCAAAAGCTTCAATTTTGACCCGTTTCAGGCACAGAAATGACTTTAAACACACTAATTTTAGTTGACAAAGTCATAATTCACATCCAACAGTCATTTACAGTCAAAAGATTAAATGTTAAAATTTCATCCATTTTGACCTTTTTGGGATCGTTCGACATGTCCGGAGTCATCGTTTTTCATCCGAAAATTGATTTTTTGGACTGTACCAAAAATGATTCAAAATGTCAATTGGATCGTGCCTCATGTTGAATAACCACTTTTTAAACCCTCAGAGTGACCAAAAATTGCCATTTTTTACAGAGTTTTGCTTACTCAAAAGCTTCAATTTTGACCCGTTTCAGGCACAGAAATGACTTTAAACACACTTATTTTAGTTGACAAAGTCATAATTCACATCCAACAGTCATTTACAGTCCAAAGATTAAATGTTAAAATTTCATCCATATTGACCATTTTGGGATAGTTCGACATGTCCGGAGTCATCGTTTTTCATCCGAAAATTGATTTTTTGGACTGTACCAAAAATGATTCAAAATGTCAATTGGATCGTGCCTCATGTTGAATAACCACTTTTTAAACCCTCACAGTGACCAAAATTGCCATTTTTACAGAGTTTTGCTTACTCAAATGCTTCAATTTTGACCCGTTTCAGGCACAGAAATGACTTTAAACACACTTATTTTAGTTGACAAAGTCATAATTCACATCCAACAGTCATTTAGAGTCAAAAGATTAAATGTTAAAATTTCATCCATATTGACCATTTTGGTATAGTTCGACATGTCCGGAGTCATCGTTTTTCATCCGAAAATTGATTTTTTGGACTGTACCAAAAATGATTCAAAATGTCAATTGGATCGTGCCTCATGTTGAATAACCACTTTTTAAACCCTCACAGTGACCAAAATTGCCATTTTTACAGAGTTTTGCTTACTCAAAAGCTTCAATTTTGACCCGTTTCAGGCACAGAAATGACTTTAAACACACTTATTTTAGTTGACAAAGTCATAATTCACATCCAACAGTCATTTACAGTCAAAAGATTAAATGTTAAAATTTCATCCATTTTGACCTTTTTGGGATCGTTCAACATGTCCGGAGTCATCGTTTTTCAACCGAAAATTGATTTTTTGGACTGTACCAAAAATGATTCAAAATGTCAATTGGATCGTGCCTCATGTTGAATAACCACTTTTTAAACCCTCAGAGTGACCAAAATTGCCATTTTTACAGAGTTTTGCTTACTCAAAAGCTTCAATTTTGACCCGTTTCAGGCACAGAAATGACATTAAACACACTTATTTTAGTTGACAAAGTCATAATTCACATCCAACAGTCATTTACAGTCAAAAGATTAAATGTTAAAATTTCATCCATTTTGACCTTTTTGGGATCGTTCGACATGTCCGGAGTCATCGTTTTTCATCCGAAAATTGATTTTTTGGACTGTACCAAAAATGATTCAAAATGTCAATTGGATCGTGCCTCATGTTGAATAACCACTTTTTAGACCCTCAGAGTGACCAAAATTGCCATTTTTACAGAGTTTTGCTTACTCAAAAGCTTCAATTTTGACCCGTTTCAGGCACAGAAATGACTTTAAACACACTTATTTTAGTTGACAAAGTCATAATTCACATCAAACAGTCATTTACAGTCAAAAGATTAAATGTTAAAATTTCATCCATTTTGACCTTTTTGGGATCGTTCAACATGTCCGGAGTCATCGTTTTTCATCCGAAAATTGATTTTTTGGACTGTACCAAAAATGATTTAAAATGTCAATTGGATCGTGCCTCATGTTGAATAACCACTTTTTAAACCCTCACAGTGACCAAAATTGCCATTTTTACAGAGTTTTGCTTACTCAAAAGCTTCAATTTTGACCCGTTTCAGGCACAGAAATGACTTTAAACACACTTATTTTAGTTGACAAAGTCATAATTCACATCCAACAGTCATTTACAGTCAAAAGATTAAATGTTAAAATTTCATCCATATTGACCATTTTGGGATCGTTCGACATGTCCGGAGTCATCGTTTTTCATCCGAAAATTGATTTTTTGGACTGTACCAAAAATGATTCAAAATGTCAATTGGATCGTGCCTCATGTTGAATAACCACTTTTTAAACCCTCAAAGTGACCAAAATTGCCATTTTTACAGAGTTTTGCTTACTCAAAAGCTTCAATGTTGACCCGTTTCAGGCACAGAAATGACTTTAAACACACTTATTTTAGTTGACAAAGTCATAATTCACATCCAACAGTCATTTACAGTCAAAAGATTAAATGTTAAAATTTCATCCATATTGACCATATTGGGATAGTTCGACATGTCCGGAGTCATCGTTTTTCATCCGAAAATTGTTTTTTTGGACTGTACCAAAAATGATTCAAAATGTCAATTGGATCGTGCCTCATGTTGAATAACCACTTTTTAAACCCTCAGAGTGACCAAAATTGCCATTTTTACAGAGTTTTGCTTACTCAAAAGCTTCAATTTTGACCCGTTTCAGGCACAGAAATGACTTTAAACACACTAATTTTAGTTGACAAAGTCATAATTCACATCCAACAGTCATTTACAGTCAAAAGATTAAATGTTAAAATTTCATCCATTTTGACCTTTTTGGGATCGTTCGACATGTCCGGAGTCATCGTTTTTCATCCGAAAATTGATTTTTTGGACTGTACCAAAAATGATTCAAAATGTCAATTGGATCGTGCCTCATGTTGAATAACCACTTTTTAAACCCTCAGAGTGACCAAAAATTGCCATTTTTTACAGAGTTTTGCTTACTCAAAAGCTTCAATTTTGACCCGTTTCAGGCACAGAAATGACTTTAAACACACTTATTTTAGTTGACAAAGTCATAATTCACATCCAACAGTCATTTACAGTCCAAAGATTAAATGTTAAAATTTCATCCATATTGACCATTTTGGGATAGTTCGACATGTCCGGAGTCATCGTTTTTCATCCGAAAATTGATTTTTTGGACTGTACCAAAAATGATTCAAAATGTCAATTGGATCGTGCCTCATGTTGAATAACCACTTTTTAAACCCTCACAGTGACCAAAATTGCCATTTTTACAGAGTTTTGCTTACTCAAATGCTTCAATTTTGACCCGTTTCAGGCACAGAAATGACTTTAAACACACTTATTTTAGTTGACAAAGTCATAATTCACATCCAACAGTCATTTACAGTCAAAAGATTAAATGTTAAAATTTCATCCATTTTGACCTTTTTGGGATCGTTCGACATGTCCGGAGTCATCGTTTTTCATCCGAAAATTGATTTTTTGGACTGTACCAAAAATGATTCAAAATTTCAATTGGATCATGCCTCATGTTGAATAACCACTTTTTAAACCCTCACAGTGACCAAAGTTGCCATTTTTACAGAGTTTTGCTTACTCAAAAGCTTCAATTTTGACCCCTTTGAGGCACAGAAATGACTTTAAACACACTTATTTTAGTTGACAAAGTCATAATTCACATCCAACAGTCATTTAGAGTCAAAAGATTAAATGTTAAAATTTCATCCATATTGACCATTTTGGTATAGTTCGACATGTCCGGAGTCATCGTTTTTCATCCGAAAATTGATTTTTTGGACTGTACCAAAAATGATTCAAAATGTCAATTGGATCGTGCCTCATGTTGAATAACCACTTTTTAAACCCTCACAGTGACCAAAATTGCCATTTTTACAGAGTTTTGCTTACTCAAAAGCTTCAATTTTGACCCGTTTCAGGCACAGAAATGACTTTAAACACACTTATTTTAGTTGACAAAGTCATAATTCACATCCAACAGTCATTTACAGTCAAAAGATTAAATGTTAAAATTTCATCCATTTTGACCTTTTTGGGATCGTTCAACATGTCCGGAGTCATCGTTTTTCAACCGAAAATTGATTTTTTGGACTGTACCAAAAATGATTCAAAATGTCAATTGGATCGTGCCTCATGTTGAATAACCACTTTTTAAACCCTCAGAGTGACCAAAATTGCCATTTTTACAGAGTTTTGCTTACTCAAAAGCTTCAATTTTGACCCGTTTCAGGCACAGAAATGACATTAAACACACTTATTTTAGTTGACAAAGTCATAATTCACATCCAACAGTCATTTACAGTCAAAAGATTAAATGTTAAAATTTCATCCATTTTGACCTTTTTGGGATCGTTCGACATGTCCGGAGTCATCGTTTTTCATCCGAAAATTGATTTTTTGGACTGTACCAAAAATGATTCAAAATGTCAATTGGATCGTGCCTCATGTTGAATAACCACTTTTTAGACCCTCAGAGTGACCAAAATTGCCATTTTTACAGAGTTTTGCTTACTCAAAAGCTTCAATTTTGACCCGTTTCAGGCACAGAAATGACTTTAAACACACTTATTTTAGTTGACAAAGTCATAATTCACATCAAACAGTCATTTACAGTCAAAAGATTAAATGTTAAAATTTCATCCATTTTGACCTTTTTGGGATCGTTCAACATGTCCGGAGTCATCGTTTTTCATCCGAAAATTGATTTTTTGGACTGTACCAAAAATGATTTAAAATGTCAATTGGATCGTGCCTCATGTTGAATAACCACTTTTTAAACCCTCACAGTGACCAAAATTGCCATTTTTACAGAGTTTTGCTTACTCAAAAGCTTCAATTTTGACCCGTTTCAGGCACAGAAATGACTTTAAACACACTTATTTTAGTTGACAAAGTCATAATTCACATCCAACAGTCATTTACAGTCAAAAGATTAAATGTTAAAATTTCATCCATATTGACCATTTTGGGATCGTTCGACATGTCCGGAGTCATCGTTTTTCATCCGAAAATTGATTTTTTGGACTGTACCAAAAATGATTCAAATTATCAATTGGATCGTGCCTCATGTTGAATAACCACTTTTTAAACCCTCAGAGTGACCAAAATTGCCATTTTTACAGAGTTTTGCTTACTCAAAAGCTTCAATTTTGACCCGTTTCAGGCACAGAAATGACTTTAAACACACTTATTTTAGTTGACAAAGTCATAATTCACATCCAACAGTCATTTACAGTCAAAAAAATATATGTTAAAATTTCATCCATTTTGACCTTTTTGGGATCGTTCGACATGTCCGGAGTCATCGTTTTTCATTTAAAAATTGATTTTTTGGACTGTACCAAAAATGATTCAAAATGTCAATTGGATCGTGCCTCATGTTGAATAACCACTTTTTAAACCCTCACAGTGACCAAAATTGCCATTTTTACAGAGTTTTGCTTACTCAAAAGCTTCAATTTTAACCCGTTTCAGGCACAGAAATGACTTTAAACACACTTATTTTAGTTGACAAAGTCATAATTCACATCCAACAGTCATTTACAGTCAAAAGATTAAATGTTAAAATTTCATCCATATTGACCATTTTGGGATCGTTCAACATGTCCGGAGTCATCGTTTTTCATCCGAAAATTGATTTTTTGGACTGTACCAAAAATGATTCAAAATATCAATTGGATCGTGCCTCATGTTGAATAACCACTTTTTAAACCCTCACAGTGACCAAAATTGCCATTTTTACAGAGTTTTGCTTACTCAAAAGCTTCAATTTTGACCCGTTTCAGGCACAGAAATGACTTTAAACAAACTTATTTTAGTTGACAAAGTCATAATTCACATCCAACAGTCATTTACAGTCAAAAGATTAAATGTTAAAATTTCATCCATATTGACCATTTTGGGATCGTTCGACATGTCCGGAGTCATCGTTTTTCATCCGAAAATTGATTTTTTGGACTGTACCAAAAATGATTCAAAATATCAATTGGATCGTGCCTCATGTTGAATAACCACTTTTTAAACCCTCAGAGTGACCAAAATTGCCATTTTTACAGAGTTTTGCTTACTCAAAAGCTTCAATTTTGACCCGTTTCAGGCACAGAAATGACTTTAAACACACTTATTTTAGTTGACAAAGTCATAATTCACATCCAACAGTCATTTACAGTCAAAAGAATAAATGTTAAAATTTCATCCATTTTGACCTTTTTGGGATCGTTCGACATGTCCGGAGTCATCGTTTTTCATTCGAAAATTGATTTTTTGGACTGTACCAAAAATGATTCAAAATGTCAATTGGATCGTGCCTCATGTTGAATAACCACTTTTTAAACCCTCACAGTGACCAAAATTGCCATTTTTACAGAGTTTTGCTTACTCAAAAGCTTCAATTTTAACCCGTTTCAGGCACAGAAATGACTTTAAACACACTTATTTTAGTTGACAAAGTCATAATTCACATCCAACAGTCATTTACAGTAAAAAGATTAAATGTTAAAATTTCATCCATTTTGACCTTTTTGGGATCGTTCGACATGTCCGGAGTCATCGTTTTTCATCCGAAAATTGATTTTTTGGACTGTACCAAAAATGATTCAAAAATTCAATTGGATCGTGCCTCATGTTGAATAACCACTTTTTAAACCCTCACAGTGACCAAAATTGCCATTTTTACAGAGTTTTGCTTACTCAAAAGCTTCAATTTTGACCCCTTTGAGGCACAGAAATGACTTTAAACACACTTATTTTAGTTGACAAAGTCATAATTCACATCCAACAGCCATTTAGAGTCAAAAGATTAAATGTTAAAATTTCATCCATATTGACCATTTTGGGATAGTTCGACATGTCCGGAGTCATCGTTTTTCATCCGAAAATTGATTTTTTGGACTGTACCAAAAATGATTCAAAATGTCAATTGGATCGTGCCTCATGTTGAATAACCACTTTTTAAACCCTCAGAGTGACCAAAATTGCCATTTTTACAGAGTTTTGCTTACTCAAAAGCTTCAATGTTGACCCGTTTCAGGCACAGAAATGACTTTAAACACACTTATTTTAGTTGACAAAGTCATAATTCACATCCAACAGTCATTTACAGTCAAAAGATTAAATGTTAAAATTTCATCCATATTGACCATTTTGGGATAGTTCGACATGTCCGGAGTCATCGTTTTTCATCCGAAAATTGATTTTTTGGACTGTACCAAAAATGATTCAAAATGTCAATTGGATCGTGCCTCATGTTGAATAACCACTTTTTAAACCCTCAGAGTGACCAAAATTGCCATTTTTACAGAGTTTTGCTTACTCAAAAGCTTCAATTTTGACCCGTTTCAGGCACAAAAATGACTTTAAACACACTTATTTTAGTTGACAAAGTCCTAATTCACATCCAACAGTCATTTACAGTCAAAAGATTAAATGTTAAAATTTCATCCATATTGACCATTTTGGGATCGTTCGACATGTCCGGAGTCATCGTTTTTTATCCGAAAATTGATTTTTTGGACTGTACCAAAAATGATTCAAAATGTCAATTGGATCGTGCCTCATGTTGAATAACCACTTTTTAAACCCTCAGAGTGACCAAAATTGCCATTTTTACAGAGTTTTGCTTACTCAAAAGCTTCAATTTTGACCCCTTTGAGGCACAGAAATGACTTTAAACACACTTATTTTAGTTGACAAAGTCCTAATTCACATCCAACAGTCATTTAGAGTCAAAAGATTAAATGTTAAAATTTCATCCATATTGACCATTTTGGGATAGTTCGACATGTCCGGAGTCATCGTTTTTCATCCGAAAATTGATTTTTTGGACTGTACCAAAAATGATTCAAAATGTCAATTGGATCGTGCCTCATGTTGAATAAACACTTTTTAAACCCTCACAGTGACCAAAATTGCCATTTTTACAGAGTTTTGCTTACTCAAAAGCTTCAATTTTGACCCGTTTCAGGCACAGAAATGACTTTAAACACACTTATTTTAGTTGACAAAGTCATAATTCACATCCAACAGTCATTTACAGTCAAAAGATTAAATGTTAAAATTTCATCCATTTTGACCTTTTTGGGATCGTTCAACATGTCCGGAGTCATCGTTTTTCAACCGAAAATTGATTTTTTGGACTGTACCAAAAATGATTCAAAATGTCAATTGGATCGTGCCTCATGTTGAATAACCACTTTTTAAACCCTCAGAGTGACCAAAATTGCCATTTTTACAAAGTTTTGCTTACTCAAAAGCTTCAATTTTGACCCGTTTCAGGCACAGAAATGACATTAAACACACTTATTTTAGTTGACAAAGTCATAATTCACATCCAACAGTCATTTACAGTCAAAAGATTAAATGTTAAAATTTCATCCATTTTGACCTTTTTGGGATCGTTCGACATGTCCGGAGTCATCGTTTTTCATCCGAAAATTGATTTTTTGGACTGTACCAAAAATGATTCAAAATGTCAATTGGATCGTGCCTCATGTTGAATAACCACTTTTTAGACCCTCAGAGTGACCAAAATTGCCATTTTTACAGAGTTTTGCTTACTCAAAAGCTTCAATTTTGACCCGTTTCAGGCACAGAAATGACTTTAAACACACTTATTTTAGTTGACAAAGTCATAATTCACATCAAACAGTCATTTACAGTCAAAAGATTAAATGTTAAAATTTCATCCATTTTGACCTTTTTGGGATCGTTCAACATGTCCGGAGTCATCGTTTTTCATCCGAAAATTGATTTTTTGGACTGTACCAAAAATGATTCAAAATGTCAATTGGATCGTGCCTCATGTTGAATAACCACTTTTTAAACCCTCACAGTGACCAAAATTGCCATTTTTACAGAGTTTTGCTTACTCAAAAGCTTCAATTTTGACCCGTTTCAGGCACAGAAATGACTTTAAACACACTTATTTTAGTTGACAAAGTCATAATTCACATCCAACAGTCATTTACAGTCAAAAGATTAAATGTTAAAATTTCATCCATATTGACCATTTTGGGATCGTTCGACATGTCCGGAGTCATCGTTTTTCATCCGAAAATTGATTTTTTGGACTGTACCAAAAATGATTCAAAATATCAATTGGATCGTGCCTCATGTTGAATAACCACTTTTTAAACCCTCAGAGTGACCAAAATTGCCATTTTTACAGAGTTTTGCTTACTCAAAAGCTTCAATTTTGACCCGTTTCAGGCACAGAAATGACTTTAAACACACTTATTTTAGTTGACAAAGTCATAATTCACATCCAACAGTCATTTACAGTCAAAAAAATATATGTTAAAATTTCATCCATTTTGACCTTTTTGGGATCGTTCGACATGTCCGGAGTCATCGTTTTTCATTTGAAAATTGATTTTTTGGACTGTACCAAAAATGATTCAAAATGTCAATTGGATCGTGCCTCATGTTGAATAACCACTTTTTAAACCCTCACAGTGACCAAAATTGCCATTTTTACAGAGTTTTGCTTACTCAAAAGCTTCAATTTTAACCCGTTTCAGGCACAGAAATGACTTTAAACACACTTATTTTAGTTGACAAAGTCATAATTCACATCCAACAGTCATTTACAGTCAAAAGATTAAATGTTAAAATGTCATCCATTTTGACCTTTTTGGGATCGTTCAACATGTCCGGAGTCATCGTTTTTCATCCGAAAATTGATTTTTTGGACTGTACCAAAAATGATTCAAAATGTCAATTGGATCGTGCCTCATGTTGAATAACCACTTTTTAAACCCTCACAGTGACCAAAATTGCCATTTTTACAGAGTTTTGCTTACTCAAAAGCTTCAATTTTGACCCGTTTCAGGCACAGAAATGACTTTAAACACACTTATTTTAGTTGACAAAGTCATAATTCACATCCAACAGTCATTTACAGTCAAAAGATTAAATGTTAAAATTTCATCCATATTGACCATTTTGGGATCGTTCGACATGTCCGGAGTCATCGTTTTTCATCCGAAAATTGATTTTTTGGACTGTACCAAAAATGATTCAAAATATCAATTGGATCGTGCCTCATGTTGAATAACCACTTTTTAAACCCTCAGAGTGACCAAAATTGCCATTTTTACAGAGTTTTGCTTACTCAAAAGCTTCAATTTTGACCCGTTTCAGGCACAGAAATGACTTTAAACACACTTATTTTAGTTGACAAAGTCATAATTCACATCCAACAGTCATTTACAGTCAAAAAAATATATGTTAAAATTTCATCCATTTTGACCTTTTTGGGATCGTTCGACATGTCCGGAGTCATCGTTTTTCATTTGAAAATTGATTTTTTGGACTGTACCAAAAATGATTCAAAATGTCAATTGGATCGTGCCTCATGTTGAATAACCACTTTTTAAACCCTCACAGTGACCAAAATTGCCATTTTTACAGAGTTTTGCTTACTCAAAAGCTTCAATTTTAACCCGTTTCAGGCACAGAAATGACTTTAAACACACTTATTTTAGTTGACAAAGTCATAATTCACATCCAACAGTCATTTACAGTCAAAAGATTAAATGTTAAAATTTCATCCATATTGACCATTTTGGGATCGTTCAACATGTCCGGAGTCATCGTTTTTCATCCGAAAATTGATTTTTTGGACTGTACCAAAAATGATTCAAAATATCAATTGGATCGTGCCTCATGTTGAATAACCACTTTTTAAACCCTCACAGTGACCAAAATTGCCATTTTTACAGAGTTTTGCTTACTCAAAAGCTTCAATTTTAACCCGTTTCAGGCACAGAAATGACTTTAAACACACTTATTTTAGTTGACAAAGTCATAATTCACATCCAACAGTCATTTACAGTAAAAAGATTAAATGTTAAAATTTCATCCATTTTGACCTTTTTGGGATCGTTCGACATGTCCGGAGTCATCGTTTTTCATCCGAAAATTGATTTTTTGGACTGTACCAAAAATGATTCAAAAATTCAATTGGATCGTGCCTCATGTTGAATAACCACTTTTTAAACCCTCACAGTGACCAAAATTGCCATTTTTACAGAGTTTTGCTTACTCAAAAGCTTCAATTTTGACCCCTTTGAGGCACAGAAATGACTTTAAACACACTTATTTTAGTTGACAAAGTCATAATTCACATCCAACAGCCATTTAGAGTCAAAAGATTAAATGTTAAAATTTCATCCATATTGACCATTTTGGGATAGTTCGACATGTCCGGAGTCATCGTTTTTCATCCGAAAATTGATTTTTTGGACTGTATCAAAAATAATTCAAAATGTCAATTGGATCGTGCCTCATGTTGAATAACCACTTTTTAGACCCTCAGAGTGACCAAAATTGCAATTTTTACAGAGTTTTGCTTACTCAAAAGCTTCAATTTTGACCCGTTTCAGGCACAGAAATGACTTTAAACACACTTATTTTAGTTGACAAAGTCATAATTCACATCCAACAGCCATTTAGAGTCAAAAGATTAAATGTTAAAATTTCATCCATATTGACCATTTTGGGATAGTTCGACATGTCCGGAGTCATCGTTTTTCATCCGAAAATTGATTTTTTGGACTGTACCAAAAATGATTCAAAATGTCAATTGGACCGTGCCTCATGTTGAATAACCACTTTTTAAACCCTCAGAGTGACCAAAATTGCCATTTTTACAGAGTTTTGCTTACTCAAAAGCTTCAATGTTGACCCGTTTCAGGCACAGAAATGACTTTAAACACACTTATTTTAGTTGACAAAGTCATAATTCACATCCAACAGTCATTTACAGTCAAAAGATTAAATGTTAAAATTTCATCCATATTGACCATTTTGGGATAGTTCGACATGTCCGGAGTCATCGTTTTTCATCCGAAAATTGATTTTTTGGACTGTACCAAAAATGATTCAAAATGTCAATTGGATCGTGCCTCATGTTGAATAACCACTTTTTAAACCCTCAGAGTGACCAAAATTGCCATTTTTACAGAGTTTTGCTTACTCAAAAGCTTCAATTTTGACCCGTTTCAGGCACAAAAATGACTTTAAACACACTTATTTTAGTTGACAAAGTCATAATTCACATCCAACAGTCATTTACAGTCAAAAGATCAAATGTTAAAATTTCATCCATATTGACCATTTTGGGATCGTTCGACATGTCCGGAGTCATCGTTTTTCATCCGAAAATTGATTTTTTGGACTGTACCAAAAATGATTCAAAATGTCAATTGGATCGTGCCTCATGTTGAATAACCACTTTTTAAACCCTCAGAGTGACCAAAATTGCCATTTTTACAGAGTTTTGCTTACTCAAAAGCTTCAATTTTGACCCCTTTGAGGCACAGAAATGACTTTAAACACACTTATTTTAGTTGACAAAGTCCTAATTCACATCCAACAGTCATTTAGAGTCAAAAGATTAAATGTTAAAATTTCATCCATATTGACCATTTTGGGATAGTTCGACATGTCCGGAGTCATCGTTTTTCATCCGAAAATTGATTTTTTGGACTGTACCAAAAATGATTCAAAATGTCAATTGGATCGTGCCTCATGTTGAATAACCACTTTTTAAACCCTCACAGTGACCAAAATTGCCATTTTTACAGAGTTTTGCTTACTCAAAAGCTTCAATTTTGACCCGTGTCAGGCACAGAAATGACTTTAAACACACTTATTTTAGTTGACAAAGTCATAATTCACATCCAACAGTCATTTACAGTCAAAAGATTAAATGTTAAAATTTCATCCATTTTGACCTTTTTGGGATCGTTCGACATGTCCGGAGTCATCATTTGCATCCGAAAATTCATTTTTTTGGACTGTACCAAAAATGATTCAAAATGTCAATTGGATCGTGCCTCATGTTGAATAACCACTTTTTAAACCTTCAGAGTGACCAAAATTGCCATTTTTACAGAGTTTTGCTTACTCAAAAGCTTCAATTTTGACCCGTTTCAGGCACAGAAATGACTTTAAACACACTTATTTTAGTTGACAAAGTCATAATTCACATCCAACAGTCATTTACAGTCAAAAGATTAAATGTTAAAATTTCATCCATATTGACCATTTTGGGATCGTTCGACATGTCCGGAGTCATCGTTTTTCATCCGAAAATTGATTTTTTGGACTGTACCAAAAATGATTCAAAATGTCAATTGGAACATGCCTCATGTTGAATAACCACTTTTTAAACCCTCAGAGTGACCAAAATTGCCATTTTTACAGAGTTTTGCTTACTCAAAAGCTTCAATTTTGACCCGTTTCAGGCACAGAAATGACTTTAAACACACTTATTTTAGTTGACAAAGTCATAATTCACATCCAACAGTCATTTACAGTCAAAAGATTAAATGTTAAAATTTCATCCATATTGACCATTTTGGGATAGTTCGACATGTCCGGAGTCATCGTTTTTCATCCGAAAATTGATTTTTTGGACTGTACCAAAAATGATTCAAAATGTCAATTGGATCGTGCCTCATGTTGAATAACCACTTTTTAAACCCTCACAGTGACCAAAATTGCCATTTTTACAGAGTTTTGCTTACTCAAAAGCTTCAATTTTGACCCGTTTCAGGCACAGAAATGACTTTAAACACACTTATTTTAGTTGACAAAGTCATAATTCACATCCAACAGTCATTTACAGTCAAAAGATTAAATGTTAAAATTTCATCCATTTTGACCTTTTTGGGATCGTTCGACATGTCCGGAGTCATCGTTTTTCATTCGAAAATTGATTTTTCGGACTGTACCAAAAATGATTCAAAATGTCAATTGGATCGTGCCTCATGTTCAATAACCACTTTTTAAACCCTCAGAGTGACCAAAATTGCCATTTTTACAGAGTTTTGCTTACTCAAAAGCTTCAATTTTGACCCGTTTCAGGCACAGAAATGACTTTAAACACACTTATTTTAGTTGACAAAGTCATAATTCACATCCAACAGTCATTTACAGTCAAAAGATTAAATGTTAAAATTTCATCCATATTGACCATTTTGGGATCGTTCGACATGTCCGGAGTCATCGTTTTTCATCCGAAAATTGATTTTTTGGACTGTACCAAAAATGATTCAAAGTGTCAATTGGATCGTGCCTCATGTTGAATAACCACTTTTTAAACCCTCTGAGTGACCAAAATTGCCATTTTTACAGAGTTTTGCTTACTCAAAAGCTTCAATTCTGACCCGTTTCAGGCACAGAAATGACTTTAAACACACTTATTTTAGTTGGCAAAGTCATAATTCACATCCAACAGTCATTTACAGTCAAAAGATTAAATGTTAAAATTTCATCCATTTTGACCTTTTTGGGATCGTTCGACATGTCCGGAGTCATCGTTTTTCATCCGAAAATTGATTTTTTGGACTGTACCAAAAATGATTCAAAATTTCAATTGGATCGTGCCTCATGTTGAATAACCACTTTTTAAACCCTCACAGTGACTAAAATTGCCATTTTTACAGAGTTTTGCTTACTCAAAAGCTTCAATTTTGACCCCTTTGAGGCACAGAAATGACTTTAAACACACTTATTTTAGTTGACAAAGTCATAATTCACATCCAACAGCCATTTAGAGTCAAAAGATTAAATGTTAAAATTTCATCCATATTGACCATTTTGGGATAGTTCGACATGTCCGGAGTCATCGTTTTTCATCTGAAAATTGATTTTTTGGACTGTACCAAAAATGATTCAAAATGTCAATTGGATCGTGCCTCATGTTGAATAACCACTTTTTAAACCCTCAGAGTGACCAAAATTGCCATTTTTACAGAGTTTTGCTTACTCAAAAGCTTCAATTTTGACCCGTTTCAGGCACAGAAATGACTTTAAACACACTTATTTTAGTTGACAAAGTCATAATTCACATCCAACAGTCATTTACAGTCAAAAGATTAAATGTTAAAATTTCATCCATATTGACCATTTTGGGATAGTTCGACATGTCCGGAGTCATCGTTTTTCATCCGAAAATTGATTTTTTGGACTGTACCAAAAATGATTCAAAATGTCAATTGGATCGTGCCTCATGTGGAATAACCACTTTTTAAACCCTCACAGTGACCAAAATTGCCATTTTTACAGAGTTTTGCTTACTCAAAAGCTTCAATTTTGACCCGTTTCAGGCACAGAAATGACTTTAAACACACTTATTTTAGTTGACAAAGTCATAATTCACATCCAACAGTCATTTACAGTCAAAAGATTAAATGTTAAAATTTCATCCATTTTGACCTTTTTGGGATCGTTCGACATGTCCGGAGTCATCGTTTTTCATCCGAAAATTGATTTTTTGGACTGTACCAAAAATGATTCAAAATTTCAATTGGATCGTGCCTCATGTTGAATAACCACTTTTTAAACCCTCACAGTGACCAAAATTGCCATTTTTACAGAGTTTTGCTTACTCAAAAGCTTCAATTTTGACCCCTTTGAGGCACAGAAATGACTTTAAACACTTATTTTAGTTGACAAAGTCCTAATTCACATCCAACAGTCATTTAGAGTCAAAAGATTAAATGTTAAAATTTCATCCATATTGACCATTTTGGGATAGTTCGACATGTCCGGAGTCATCGTTTTTCATCCGAAAATTGATTTTTTGGACTGTACCAAAAATGATTCAAAATGTCAATTGGATCGTGCCTCATGTTGAATAACCACTTTTTAAACCCTCACAGTGACCAAAATTGCCATTTTTACAGAGTTTTGCTTACTCAAAAGCTTCAATTTTGACCCGTTTCAGGCACAGAAATGACTTTAAACACACTTATTTTAGTTGACAAAGTCATAATTCACATCCAACAGTCATTTACAGTCAAAAGATTAAATGTTAAAATTTCATCCATTTTGACCTTTTTGGGATCGTTCGACATGTCCGGAGTCATCGTTTTTCATCCGAAAATTGATTTTTTGGACTGTACCAAAAATGATTCAAAATGTCAATTGGATCGTGCCTCATGTTGAATAACCACTTTTTAAACCCTCAGAGTGACCAAAATTGCCATTTTTACAGAGTTTTGCTTACTCAAAAGCTTCAATTTTGACCCCTTTGAGGCACAGAAATGACTTTAAACACACTTATTTTAGTTGACAAAGTCATAATTCACATCCAACAGTCATTTAGAGTCAAAAGATTAAATGTTAAAATTTCATCCATATTGACCATTTTGGGATAGTTCGACATGTCCGGAGTCATCGTTTTTCATCCGAAAATTGATTTTTTGGACTGTACCAAAAATGATTCAAAATGTCAATTGGATCGTGCCTCATGTTGAATAACCACTTTTTAGACCCTCAGAGTGACCAAAATTGCAATTTTTACAGAGTTTTGCTTACTCAAAAGCTTCAATTTTGACCCGTTTCAGGCACAGAAATGACTTTAAACACACTTATTTTAGTTGACAAAGTCATAATTCACATCCAACAGCCATTTAGAGTCAAAAGATTAAATGTTAAAATTTCATCCATATTGACCATTTTGGGATAGTTCGACATGTCCGGAGTCATCGTTTTTCATCCGAAAATTGATTTTTTGGACTGTACCCAAAATGATTCAAAATGTCAATTGGATCGTGCCTCATGTTGAATAACCACTTTTTAAACCCTCAGAGTGACCAAAATTGCCATTTTTACAGAGTTTTGCTTACTCAAAAGCTTCAATGTTGACCCGTTTCAGGCACAGAAATGACTTTAAACACACTTATTTTAGTTGACAAAGTCATAATTCACATCCAACAGTCATTTACAGTCAAAAGATTAAATGTTAAAATTTCATCCATATTAACCATTTTGGGATAGTTCGACATGTCCGGAGTCATCGTTTTTCATCCGAAAATTGATTTTTTGGACTGTACCAAAAATGATTCAAAATGTCAATTGGATCGTGCCTCATGTTGAATAACCACTTTTTAAACCCTCAGAGTGACCAAAATTGCCATTTTTACAGAGTTTTGCTTACTCAAAAGCTTCAATTTTGACCCCTTTGAGGCACAGAAATGACTTTAAACACACTTATTTTAGTTGACAAAGTCCTAATTCACATCCAACAGTCATTTAGAGTCAAAAGATTAAATGTTAAAATTTCATCCATATTGACCATTTTGGGATAGTTCGACATGTCCGGAGTCATCGTTTTTCATCCGAAAATTGATTTTTTGGACTGTACCAAAAATGATTCAAAATGTCAATTGGATCGTGCCTCATGTTGAATAACCACTTTTTAAACCCTCACAGTGACCAAAATTGCCATTTTTACAGAGTTTTGCTTACTCAAAAGCTTCAATTTTGACCCGTTTCAGGCACAGAAATGACTTTAAACACACTTATTTTAGTTGACAAAGTCATAATTCACATCCAACAGTCATTTACAGTCAAAAGATTAAATGTTAAAATTTCATCCATTTTGACCTTTTTGGGATCGTTCGACATGTCCGGAGTCATCATTTGCATCCGAAAATTGATTTTTTTGGACTGTACCAAAAATGATTCAAAATGTCAATTGGATCGTGCCTCATGTTGAATAACCACTTTTTAAACCTTCAGAGTGACCAAAATTGCCATTTTTACAGAGTTTTGCTTACTCAAAAGCTTCAATTTTGACCCGTTTCAGGCACAGAAATGACTTTAAACACACTTATTTTAGTTGACAAAGTCATAATTCACATCCAACAGTCATTTACAGTCAAAAGATTAAATGTTAAAATTTCATCCATATTGACCATTTTGGGATCGTTCGACATGTCCGGAGTCATCGTTTTTCATCCGAAAATTGATTTTTTGGACTGTACCAAAAATGATTCAAAATGTCAATTGGATCATGCCTCATGTTGAATAACCACTTTTTAAACCCTCACAGTGACCAAAATTGCCATTTTTAGAGAGTTTTGCTTACTCAAAAGCTTCAATTTTGACCCGTTTCAAGCACAGAAATGACTTTAAACACACTTATTTTAGTTGACAAAGTCATAATTCACATCCAACAGTCATTTACAGTCAAAAGATTAAATGTTAAAATTTCATCCATTTTGACCTTTTTGGGATCGTTCGACATGTCCGGAGTCATCGTTTTTCATCCGAAAATTGATTTTTTGGACTGTACCAAAAATGATTCAAAATTTCAATTGGATCGTGCCTCATGTTGAATAACCACTTTTTAAACCCTCACAGTGACTAAAATTGCCATTTTTACAGAGTTTTGCTTACTCAAAAGCTTCAATTTTGACCCCTTTGAGGCACAGAAATGACTTTAAACACCCTTATTTTAGTTGACAAAGTCATAATTCACATCCAACAGCCATTTAGAGTCAAAAGATTAAATGTTAAAATTTCATCCATATTGACCATTTTGGGATAGTTCGACATGTCCGGAGTCATCGTTTTTCATCTGAAAATTGATTTTTTGGACTGTACCAAAAATGATTCAAAATGTCAATTGGATCGTGCCTCATGTTGAATAACCACTTTTTAAACCCTCAGAGTGACCAAAATTGCCATTTTTACAGAGTTTTGCTTACTCAAAAGCTTCAATTTTGACCCGTTTCAGGCACAGAAATGACTTTAAACACACTTATTTTAGTTGACAAAGTCATAATTCACATCCAACAGTCATTTACAGTCAAAAGATTAAATGTTAAAATTTCATCCATATTGACCATTTTGGGATAGTTCGACATGTCCGGAGTCATCGTTTTTCATCCGAAAATTGATTTTTTGGACTGTACCAAAAATGATTCAAAATGTCAATTGGATCGTGCCTCATGTTGAATAACCACTTTTTAAACCCTCACAGTGACCAAAATTGCCATTTTTACAGAGTTTTGCTTACTCAAAAGCTTCAATTTTTTTTCCCGTTTCAGGCACAGAAATGACTTTAAACACACTTATTTTAGTTGACAAAGTCATAATTCACATCCAACAGTCATTTACAGTCAAAAGATTAAATGTTAAAATTTCATCCATTTTGACCTTTTTGGGATCGTTCGACATGTCCGGAGTCATCGTTTTTCATTCGAAAATTGATTTTTTGGACTGTACCAAAAATGATTCAAAATGTCAATTGGATCGTGCCTCATGTTGAATAACCACTTTTTAAACCCTCACAGTGACCAAAATTGCCATTTTTACAGAGTTTTGCTTACTCAAAAGCTTCAATTTTGACCCCTTTGAGGCACAGAAATGACTTTAAACACTTATTTTAGTTGACAAAGTCCTAATTCACATCCAACAGTCATTTAGAGTCAAAAGATTAAATGTTAAAATTTCATCCATATTGACCATTTTGGGATAGTTCGACATGTCCGGAGTCATCGTTTTTCATCCAAAAATTGATTTTTTGGACTGTACCAAAAATGATTCAAAATGTCAATTGGATCGTGCCTCATGTTGAATAACCACTTTTTAAACCCTCACAGTGACCAAAATTGCCATTTTTACAGAGTTTTGCTTACTCAAAAGCTTCAATTTTGACCCGTTTCAGGCACAGAAATGACTTTAAACACACTTATTTTAGTTGACAAAGTCATAATTCACATCCAACAGTCATTTACAGTCAAAAGATTAAATGTTAAAATTTCATCCATTTTGACCTTTTTGGGATCGTTCGACATGTCCGGAGTCATCGTTTTTCATCCGAAAATTGATTTTTTGGACTTTACCAAAAATGATTCAAAATGTCAATTGGATCGTGCCTCATGTTGAATAACCACTTTTTAAACCCTCAGAGTGACCAAAATTGCCATTTTTACAGAGTTTTGCTTACTCAGAAGCTTCAATTTTGACCCGTTTCAGGCACAGAAATGACTTTAAACACACTTATTTTAGTTGACAAAGTCATAATTCACATCCAACAGTCATTTACAGTCAAAAGATTAAATGTTAAAATTTCATCCATTTTGACCCTTTTGGGATCGTTCGACATGTCCGGAGTCATCGTTTTTCATTCGAAAATTGATTTTTCGGACTGTACCAAAAATGATTCAAAATGTCAATTGGATCGTGCCTCATGTTGAATAACCACTTTTTAAACCCTCAGAGTGACCAAAATTGCCATTTTTACAGAGTTTTGCTTACTCAAAAGCTTCAATTTTGACCCGTTTCAGGCACAGAAATGACTTTAAACACACTTATTTTAGTTGACAAAGTCATAATTCACATCTAACAGTCATTTACAGTCAAAAGATTAAATGTTAAAATTTCATCCATATTGACCATTTTGGGATAGTTCGACATGTCCGGAGTCATCATTTTTCATCCGAAAATTGATTTTTTGGACTGTACCAAAAATGATTCAAAATGTCAATTGGATCGTGCCTCATGTTGAATAACCACTTTTTAAACCTTCAGAGTGACCAAAATTGCCATTTTTACAGAGTTTTGCTTACTCAAAAGCTTCAATTTTGACCCGTTTCAGGCACAGAAATGACTTTAAACACACTTATTTTAGTTGACAAAGTCATAATTCACATCCAACAGTCATTTACAGTCAAAAGATTAAATGTTAAAATTTCATCCATATTGACCATTTTGGGATCGTTCGACATGTCCGGAGTCATCGTTTTTCATCCGAAAATTGATTTTTTGGACTGTACCAAAAATGATTCAAAATGTCAATTGGATCATGCCTCATGTTGAATAACCACTTTTTAAACCCTCAGAGTGACCAAAATTGCCATTTTTACAGAGTTTTGCTTACTCAAAAGCTTCAATTTTGACCCGTTTCAGGCACAGAAATGACTTTAAACACACTTATTTTAGTTGACAAAGTCATAATTCACATCCAACAGTCATTTACAGTCAAAAGATTAAATGTTAAAATTTCATCCATATTGACCATTTTGGGATAGTTCGACATGTCCGGAGTCATCGTTTTTCATCCGAAAATTGATTTTTTGGACTGTACCAAAAATGATTCAAAATGTCAATTGGATCGTGCCTCATGTTGAATAACCACTTTTTAGACCCTCAGAGTGACCAAAATTGCAATTTTTACAGAGTTTTGCTTACTCAAAAGCTTCAATTTTGACCCGTTTCAGGCACAGAAATGACTTTAAACACACTTATTTTAGTTGACAAAGTCATAATTCACATCCAACAGCCATTTAGAGTCAAAAGATTAAATGTTAAAATTTCATCCATATTGACCATTTTGGGATAGTTCGACATGTCCGGAGTCATCGTTTTTCATCCGAAAATTGATTTTTTGGACTGTACCCAAAATGATTCAAAATGTCAATTGGATCGTGCCTCATGTTGAATAACCACTTTTTAAACCCTCAGAGTGACCAAAATTGCCATTTTTACAGAGTTTTGCTTACTCAAAAGCTTCAATGTTGACCCGTTTCAGGCACAGAAATGACTTTAAACACACTTATTTTAGTTGACAAAGTCATAATTCACATCCAACAGTCATTTACAGTCAAAAGATTAAATGTTAAAATTTCATCCATATTAACCATTTTGGGATAGTTCGACATGTCCGGAGTCATCGTTTTTCATCCGAAAATTGATTTTTTGGACTGTACCAAAAATGATTCAAAATGTCAATTGGATCGTGCCTCATGTTGAATAACCACTTTTTAAACCCTCAGAGTGACCAAAATTGCCATTTTTACAGAGTTTTGCTTACTCAAAAGCTTCAATTTTGACCCCTTTGAGGCACAGAAATGACTTTAAACACACTTATTTTAGTTGACAAAGTCCTAATTCACATCCAACAGTCATTTAGAGTCAAAAGATTAAATGTTAAAATTTCATCCATATTGACCATTTTGGGATAGTTCGACATGTCCGGAGTCATCGTTTTTCATCCGAAAATTGATTTTTTGGACTGTACCAAAAATGATTCAAAATGTCAATTGGATCGTGCCTCATGTTGAATAACCACTTTTTAAACCCTCACAGTGACCAAAATTGCCATTTTTACAGAGTTTTGCTTACTCAAAAGCTTCAATTTTGACCCGTTTCAGGCACAGAAATGACTTTAAACACACTTATTTTAGTTGACAAAGTCATAATTCACATCCAACAGTCATTTACAGTCAAAAGATTAAATGTTAAAATTTCATCCATTTTGACCTTTTTGGGATCGTTCGACATGTCCGGAGTCATCATTTGCATCCGAAAATTGATTTTTTTGGACTGTACCAAAAATGATTCAAAATGTCAATTGGATCGTGCCTCATGTTGAATAACCACTTTTTAAACCTTCAGAGTGACCAAAATTGCCATTTTTACAGAGTTTTGCTTACTCAAAAGCTTCAATTTTGACCCGTTTCAGGCACAGAAATGACTTTAAACACACTTATTTTAGTTGACAAAGTCATAATTCACATCCAACAGTCATTTACAGTCAAAAGATTAAATGTTAAAATTTCATCCATATTGACCATTTTGGGATCGTTCGACATGTCCGGAGTCATCGTTTTTCATCCGAAAATTGATTTTTTGGACTGTACCAAAAATGATTCAAAATGTCAATTGGATCATGCCTCATGTTGAATAACCACTTTTTAAACCCTCACAGTGACCAAAATTGCCATTTTTAGAGAGTTTTGCTTACTCAAAAGCTTCAATTTTGACCCGTTTCAAGCACAGAAATGACTTTAAACACACTTATTTTAGTTGACAAAGTCATAATTCACATCCAACAGTCATTTACAGTCAAAAGATTAAATGTTAAAATTTCATCCATTTTGACCTTTTTGGGATCGTTCGACATGTCCGGAGTCATCGTTTTTCATCCGAAAATTGATTTTTTGGACTGTACCAAAAATGATTCAAAATTTCAATTGGATCGTGCCTCATGTTGAATAACCACTTTTTAAACCCTCACAGTGACTAAAATTGCCATTTTTACAGAGTTTTGCTTACTCAAAAGCTTCAATTTTGACCCCTTTGAGGCACAGAAATGACTTTAAACACCCTTATTTTAGTTGACAAAGTCATAATTCACATCCAACAGCCATTTAGAGTCAAAAGATTAAATGTTAAAATTTCATCCATATTGACCATTTTGGGATAGTTCGACATGTCCGGAGTCATCGTTTTTCATCTGAAAATTGATTTTTTGGACTGTACCAAAAATGATTCAAAATGTCAATTGGATCGTGCCTCATGTTGAATAACCACTTTTTAAACCCTCAGAGTGACCAAAATTGCCATTTTTACAGAGTTTTGCTTACTCAAAAGCTTCAATTTTGACCCGTTTCAGGCACAGAAATGACTTTAAACACACTTATTTTAGTTGACAAAGTCATAATTCACATCCAACAGTCATTTACAGTCAAAAGATTAAATGTTAAAATTTCATCCATATTGACCATTTTGGGATAGTTCGACATGTCCGGAGTCATCGTTTTTCATCCGAAAATTGATTTTTTGGACTGTACCAAAAATGATTCAAAATGTCAATTGGATCGTGCCTCATGTTGAATAACCACTTTTTAAACCCTCACAGTGACCAAAATTGCCATTTTTACAGAGTTTTGCTTACTCAAAAGCTTCAATTTTTTTTCCCGTTTCAGGCACAGAAATGACTTTAAACACACTTATTTTAGTTGACAAAGTCATAATTCACATCCAACAGTCATTTACAGTCAAAAGATTAAATGTTAAAATTTCATCCATTTTGACCTTTTTGGGATCGTTCGACATGTCCGGAGTCATCGTTTTTCATTCGAAAATTGATTTTTTGGACTGTACCAAAAATGATTCAAAATGTCAATTGGATCGTGCCTCATGTTGAATAACCACTTTTTAAACCCTCACAGTGACCAAAATTGCCATTTTTACAGAGTTTTGCTTACTCAAAAGCTTCAATTTTGACCCCTTTGAGGCACAGAAATGACTTTAAACACTTATTTTAGTTGACAAAGTCCTAATTCACATCCAACAGTCATTTAGAGTCAAAAGATTAAATGTTAAAATTTCATCCATATTGACCATTTTGGGATAGTTCGACATGTCCGGAGTCATCGTTTTTCATCCAAAAATTGATTTTTTGGACTGTACCAAAAATGATTCAAAATGTCAATTGGATCGTGCCTCATGTTGAATAACCACTTTTTAAACCCTCACAGTGACCAAAATTGCCATTTTTACAGAGTTTTGCTTACTCAAAAGCTTCAATTTTGACCCGTTTCAGGCACAGAAATGACTTTAAACACACTTATTTTAGTTGACAAAGTCATAATTCACATCCAACAGTCATTTACAGTCAAAAGATTAAATGTTAAAATTTCATCCATTTTGACCTTTTTGGGATCGTTCGACATGTCCGGAGTCATCGTTTTTCATCCGAAAATTGATTTTTTGGACTTTACCAAAAATGATTCAAAATGTCAATTGGATCGTGCCTCATGTTGAATAACCACTTTTTAAACCCTCAGAGTGACCAAAATTGCCATTTTTACAGAGTTTTGCTTACTCAGAAGCTTCAATTTTGACCCGTTTCAGGCACAGAAATGACTTTAAACACACTTATTTTAGTTGACAAAGTCATAATTCACATCCAACAGTCATTTACAGTCAAAAGATTAAATGTTAAAATTTCATCCATTTTGACCCTTTTGGGATCGTTCGACATGTCCGGAGTCATCGTTTTTCATTCGAAAATTGATTTTTCGGACTGTACCAAAAATGATTCAAAATGTCAATTGGATCGTGCCTCATGTTGAATAACCACTTTTTAAACCCTCAGAGTGACCAAAATTGCCATTTTTACAGAGTTTTGCTTACTCAAAAGCTTCAATTTTGACCCGTTTCAGGCACAGAAATGACTTTAAACACACTTATTTTAGTTGACAAAGTCATAATTCACATCTAACAGTCATTTACAGTCAAAAGATTAAATGTTAAAATTTCATCCATATTGACCATTTTGGGATAGTTCGACATGTCCGGAGTCATCATTTTTCATCCGAAAATTGATTTTTTGGACTGTACCAAAAATGATTCAAAATGTCAATTGGATCGTGCCTCATGTTGAATAACCACTTTTTAAACCTTCAGAGTGACCAAAATTGCCATTTTTACAGAGTTTTGCTTACTCAAAAGCTTCAATTTTGACCCGTTTCAGGCACAGAAATGACTTTAAACACACTTATTTTAGTTGACAAAGTCATAATTCACATCCAACAGTCATTTACAGTCAAAAGATTAAATGTTAAAATTTCATCCATATTGACCATTTTGGGATCGTTCGACATGTCCGGAGTCATCGTTTTTTATCCGAAAATTGATTTTTTGGACTGTACCAAAAATGATTCAAAATGTCAATTGGATCATGCCTCATGTTGAATAACCACTTTTTAAACCCTCAGAGTGACCAAAATTGC
Organism: Lissotriton vulgaris; assembly: GCF_964263255.1. Lineage (NCBI taxonomy): Eukaryota > Metazoa > Chordata > Amphibia > Caudata > Salamandridae > Lissotriton > Lissotriton vulgaris. The sequence continues at coordinate 558,868 of NW_028241093.1, read as the reverse complement.
CATTTTTACAGAGTTTTGCTTACTCAAAAGCTTCAATTTTGACCCGTTTCAGGCACAGAAATGACTTTAAACACACTTATTTTAGTTGACAAAGTCATAATTCACATCCAACAGTCATTTACAGTCAAAAGATTAAATGTTAAAATTTCATCCATATTGACCATTTTGGGATAGTTCGACATGTCCGGAGTCATCGTTTTTCATCCGAAAATTGATTTTTTGGACTGTACCAAAAATGATTCAAAATGTCAATTGGATCGTGCCTCATGTTGAATAACCACTTTTTAAACCCTCACAGTGACCAAAATTGCCATTTTTACAGAGTTTTGCTTACTCAAAAGCTTCAATTTTGACCCGTTTCAGGCACAGAAATGACTTTAAACACACTTATTTTAGTTGACAAAGTCATAATTCACATCCAACAGTCATTTACAGTCAAAAGATTAAATGTTAAAATTTCATCCATTTTGACCTTTTTGGGATCGTTCGACATGTCCGGAGTCATCGTTTTTCATTCGAAAATTGATTTTTCGGACTGTACCAAAAATGATTCAAAATGTCAATTGGATCGTGCCTCATGTTGAATAACCACTTTTTAAACCCTCAGAGTGACCAAAATTGCTATTTTTACAGAGTTTTGCTTACTCAAAAGCTTCAATTTTGACCCGTTTCAGGCACAGAAATGACTTTAAACACACTTATTTTAGTTGACAAAGTCATAATTCACATCCAACAGTCATTTACAGTCAAAAGATTAAATGTTAAAATTTCATCCATATTGACCATTTTGGGATCGTTCGACATGTCCGGAGTCATCGTTTTTCATCCGAAAATTGATTTTTTGGACTGTACCAAAAATGATTCAAAGTGTCAATTGGATCGTGCCTCATGTTGAATAACCACTTTTTAAACCCTCAGAGTGACCAAAATTGCCATTTTTACAGAGTTTTGCTTACTCAAAAGCTTCAATTTTGACCCGTTTCAGGCACAGAAATGACTTTAAACACACTTATTTTAGTTGGCAAAGTCATAATTCACATCCAACAGTCATTTACAGTCAAAAGATTAAATGTTAAAATTTCATCCATTTTGACCTTTTTGGGATCGTTCGACATGTCCGGAGTCATCGTTTTTCATCCGAAAATTGATTTTTTGGACTGTACCAAAAATGATTCAAAATTTCAATTGGATCGTGCCTCATGTTGAATAACCACTTTTTAAACCCTCACAGTGACTAAAATTGCCATTTTTACAGAGTTTTGCTTACTCAAAAGCTTCAATTTTGACCCCTTTGAGGCACAGAAATGACTTTAAACACACTTATTTTAGTTGACAAAGTCATAATTCACATCCAACAGCCATTTAGAGTCAAAAGATTAAATGTTAAAATTTAATCCATATTGACCATTTTGGGATAGTTCGACATGTCCGGAGTCATCGTTTTTCATCTGAAAATTGATTTTTTGGACTGTACCAAAAATGATTCAAAATGTCAATTGGATCGTGCCTCATGTTGAATAACCACTTTTTAAACCCTCAGAGTGACCAAAATTGCCATTTTTACAGAGTTTTGCTTACTCAAAAGCTTCAATTTTGACCCGTTTCAGGCACAGAAATGACTTTAAACACACTTATTTTAGTTGACAAAGTCATAATTCACATCCAACAGTCATTTACAGTCAAAAGATTAAATGTTAAAATTTCATCCATTTTGACCTTTTTGGGATCGTTCGACATGTCCGGAGTCATCGTTTTTCATTCGAAAATTGATTTTTTGGACTGTACCAAAAATGATTCAAAATGTCAATTGGATCGTGCCTCATGTTGAATAACCACTTTTTAAACCCTCAGAGTGACCAAAATTGCCATTTTTACAGAGTTTTGCTTACTCAAAAGCTTCAATTTTGACCCGTTTCAGGCACAGAAATGACTTTAAACACACTTATTTTAGTTGACAAAGTCATAATTCACATCCAACAGTCATTTACAGTCAAAAGATTAAATGTTAAAATTTCATCCATTTTGACCTTTTTGGAATCGTTCGACATGTCCGGAGTCATCGTTTTTCATCCGAAAATTGATTTTTTGGACTGTACCAAAAATGATTCAAAATGTCAATTGGATCGTGCCTCATGTTGAATAACCACTTTTTAAACCCTCACAGTGACCAAAATTGCCATTTTTACAGAGTTTTGCTTACTCAAATGCTTCAATTTTGACCCGTTTCAGGCACAGAAATGACTTTAAACACACTTATTTTAGTTGACAAAGTCATAATTCCCATCCAACAGTCATTTACAGTCAAAAGATTAAATGTTAAAATTTCATCCATTTTGACCTTTTTGGGATCGTTCGACATGTCCGGAGTCATCGTTTTTCATCCGAAAATTGATTTTTTGGACTGTACCAAAAATGATTCAAAATTTCAATTGGATCGTGCCTCATGTTGAATAACCACTTTTTAAACCCTCACAGTGACCAAAGTTGCCATTTTTACAGAGTTTTGCTTACTCAAAAGCTTCAATTTTGACCCCTTTGAGGCACAGAAATGACTTTAAACACACTTATTTTAGTTGAAAAAGTCATAATTCACATCCAACAGTCATTTAGAGTCAAAAGATTAAATGTTAAAATTTCATCCATATTGACCATTTTGGGATAGTTCGACATGTCCGGAGTCATCGTTTTTCATCCGAAAATTGATTTTTTGAACTGTACCAAAAATGATTCAAAATGTCAATTGGATCGTGCCTCATGTTGAATAACCACTTTTTAAACCCTCACAGTGACCAAAATTGCCATTTTTACAGAGTTTTGCTTACTCAAAAGCTTCAATTTTGACCCGTTTCAGGCACAGAAATGACTTTAAACACACTTATTTTAGTTGACAAAGTCATAATTCACATCCAACAGTCATTTACAGTCAAAAGATTAAATGTTAAAATTTCATCCATTTTGACCTTTTTGGGATCGTTCAACATGTCCGGAGTCATCGTTTTTCAACCGAAAATTGATTTTTTGGACTGTACCAAAAATGATTCAAAATGTCAATTGGATCGTGCCTCATGTTGAATAACCACTTTTTAAACCCTCAGAGTGACCAAAATTGCCATTTTTACAGAGTTTTGCTTACTCAAAAGCTTCAATTTTGACCCGTTTCAGGCACAGAAATGACTTTAAACACACTTATTTTAGTTGACAAAGTCATAATTCACATCAAACAGTCATTTACAGTCAAAAGATTAAATGTTAAAATTTCATCCATTTTGACCTTTTTGGGATCGTTCAACATGTCCGGAGTCATCGTTTTTCATCCGAAAATTGATTTTTTGGACTGTACCAAAAATGATTCAAAATGTCAATTGGATCGTGCCTCATGTTGAATAACCACTTTTTAAACCCTCACAGTGACCAAAATTGCCATTTTTACAGAGTTTTGCTTACTCAAAAGCTTCAATTTTGACCCGTTTCAGGCACAGAAATGACTTTAAACACACTTATTTTAGTTGACAAAGTCATAATTCACATCCAACAGTCATTTACAGTCAAAAGATTAAATGTTAAAATTTCATCCATATTGACCATTTTGGGATCGTTCGACATGTCCGGAGTCATCGTTTTTCATCCGAAAATTGATTTTTTGGACTGTACCAAAAATGATTCAAAATATCAATTGGATCGTGCCTCATGTTGAATAACCACTTTTTAAACCCTCAGAGTGACCAAAATTGCCATTTTTACAGAGTTTTGCTTACTCAAAAGCTTCAATTTTGACCCATTTCAGGCACAGAAATGACTTTAAACACACTTATTTTAGTTGACAAAGTCATAATTCACATCCAACAGTCATTTACAGTCAAAAGAATAAATGTTAAAATTTCATCCATTTTGACCTTTTTGGGATCGTTTGACATGTCCGGAGTCATCGTTTTTCATTCGAAAATTGATTTTTTGGACTGTACCAAAAATGATTCAAAATGTCAATTGGATCGTGCCTCATGTTGAATAACCACTTTTTAAACCCTCACAGTGACCAAAATTGCCATTTTTACAGAGTTTTGCTTACTCAAAAGCTTCAATTTTAACCCGTTTCAGGCACAGAAATGACTTTAAACACACTTATTTTAGTTGACAAAGTCATAATTCACATCCAACAGTCATTTACAGTAAAAAGATTAAATGTTAAAATTTCATCCATTTTGACCTTTTTGGGATTGTTCGACATGTCCGGAGTCATCGTTTTTCATCCGAAAATTGATTTTTTGGACTGTACCAAAAATGATTCAAAAATTCAATTGGATCGTGCCTCATGTTGAATAACCACTTTTTAAACCCTCACAGTGACCAAAATTGCCATTTTTACAGAGTTTTGCTTACTCAAAAGCTTCAATTTTGACCCCTTTGAGGCACAGAAATGACTTTAAACACACCTATTTTAGTTGACAAAGTCATAATTCACATCCAACAGCCATTTAGAGTCAAAAGATTAAATGTTAAAATTTCATCCATATTGACCATTTTGGGATAGTTCGACATGTCCGGAGTCATCGTTTTTCATCCGAAAATTGATTTTTTGGACTGTACCAAAAATGATTCAAAATGTCAATTGGATCGTGCCTCATGTTGAATAACCACTTTTTAAACCCTCACAGTGACCAAAATTGCCATTTTTACAGAGTTTTGCTTACTCAAAAGCTTCAATTTTGACCCGTTTCAGGCACAGAAATGACTTTAAACACACTTATTTTAGTTGACAAAGTCATAATTCACATCCAACAGTCATTTACAGTCAAAAGATTAAATGTTAAAATTTCATCCATTTTGACCTTTTTGGGATCGTTCGACATGTCCGGAGTCATCGTTTTTCATTCGAAAATTGATTTTTCGGACTGTACCAAAAATGATTCAAAATGTCAATTGGATCGTGCCTCATGTTGAATAACCACTTTTTAAACCCTCAGAGTGACCAAAATTGCTATTTTTACAGAGTTTTGCTTACTCAAAAGCTTCAATTTTGACCCGTTTCAGGCACAGAAATGACTTTAAACACACTTATTTTAGTTGACAAAGTCATAATTCACATCCAACAGTCATTTACAGTCAAAAGATTAAATGTTAAAATTTCATCCATATTGACCATTTTGGGATCGTTCGACATGTCCGGAGTCATCGTTTTTCATCCGAAAATTGATTTTTTGGACTGTACCAAAAATGATTCAAAGTGTCAATTGGATCGTGCCTCATGTTGAATAACCACTTTTTAAACCCTCACAGTGACCAAAATTGCCATTTTTACAGAGTTTTGCTTACTCAAAAGCTTCAATTTTAACCCGTTTCAGGCACAGAAATGACTTTAAACACACTTATTTTAGTTGACAAAGTCATAATTCACATCCAACAGTCATTTACAGTAAAAAGATTAAATGTTAAAATTTCATCCATTTTGACCTTTTTGGGATTGTTCGACATGTCCGGAGTCATCGTTTTTCATCCGAAAATTGATTTTTTGGACTGTACCAAAAATGATTCAAAAATTCAATTGGATCGTGCCTCATGTTGAATAACCACTTTTTAAACCCTCACAGTGACCAAAATTGCCATTTTTACAGAGTTTTGCTTACTCAAAAGCTTCAATTTTGACCCCTTTGAGGCACAGAAATGACTTTAAACACACCTATTTTAGTTGACAAAGTCATAATTCACATCCAACAGCCATTTAGAGTCAAAAGATTAAATGTTAAAATTTCATCCATATTGACCATTTTGGGATAGTTCGACATGTCCGGAGTCATCGTTTTTCATCCGAAAATTGATTTTTTGGACTGTACCAAAAATGATTCAAAATGTCAATTGGATCGTGCCTCATGTTGAATAACCACTTTTTAAACCCTCACAGTGACCAAAATTGCCATTTTTACAGAGTTTTGCTTACTCAAAAGCTTCAATTTTGACCCGTTTCAGGCACAGAAATGACTTTAAACACACTTATTTTAGTTGACAAAGTCATAATTCACATCCAACAGTCATTTACAGTCAAAAGATTAAATGTTAAAATTTCATCCATATTGACCATTTTGGGATCGTTCGACATGTCCGGAGTCATCATTTTTCATCCGAAAATTGATTTTTTGGACTGTACCAAAAATGATTCAAAGTGTCAATTGGATCGTGCCTCATGTTGAATAACCACTTTTTAAACCCTCAGAGTGACCAAAATTGCCATTTTTACAGAGTTTTGCTTACTCAAAAGCTTCAATTTTGACCCGTTTCAGGCACAGAAATGACTTTAAACACACTTATTTTAGTTGGCAAAGTCATAATTCACATCCAACAGTCATTTACAGTCAAAAGATTAAATGTTAAAATTTCATCCATTTTGACCTTTTTGGGATCGTTCGACATGTCCGGAGTCATCGTTTTTCATCCGAAAATTGATTTTTTGGACTGTACCAAAAATGATTCAAAATTTCAATTGGATCGTGCCTCATGTTGAATAACCACTTTTTAAACCCTCACAGTGACTAAAATTGCCATTTTTACAGAGTTTTGCTTACTCAAAAGCTTCAATTTTGACCCCTTTGAGGCACAGAAATGACTTTAAACACACTTATTTTAGTTGACAAAGTCATAATTCACATCCAACAGCCATTTAGAGTCAAAAGATTAAATGTTAAAATTTCATCCATATTGACCATTTTGGGATAGTTCGACATGTCCGGAGTCATCGTTTTTCATCTGAAAATTGATTTTTTGGACTGTACCAAAAATGATTCAAAATGTCAATTGGATCGTGCCTCATGTTGAATAACCACTTTTTAAACCCTCAGAGTGACCAAAATTGCCATTTTTACAGAGTTTTGCTTACTCAAAAGCTTCAATTTTGACCCGTTTCAGGCACAGAAATGACTTTAAACACACTTATTTTAGTTGACAAAGTCATAATTCACATTCAACAGTCATTTACAGTCAAAAGATTAAATGTTAAAATTTCATCCATTTTGACCTTTTTGGAATCGTTCGACATGTCCGGAGTCATCGTTTTTCATCCGAAAATTGATTTTTTGGACTGTACCAAAAATGATTCAAAATGTCAATTGGATCGTGCCTCATGTTGAATAACCACTTTTTAAACCCTCACAGTGACCAAAATTGCCATTTTTACAGAGTTTTGCTTACTCAAATGCTTCAATTTTGACCCGTTTCAGGCACAGAAATGACTTTAAACACACTTATTTTAGTTGACAAAGTCATAATTCCCATCCAACAGTCATTTACAGTCAAAAGATTAAATGTTAAAATTTCATCCATTTTGACCTTTTTGGGATCGTTCGACATGTCCGGAGTCATCGTTTTTCATCCGAAAATTGATTTTTTGGACTGTACCAAAAATGATTCAAAATTTCAATTGGATCGTGCCTCATGTTGAATAACCACTTTTTAAACCCTCACAGTGACCAAAGTTGCCATTTTTACAGAGTTTTGCTTACTCAAAAGCTTCAATTTTGACCCCTTTGAGGCACAGAAATGACTTTAAACACACTTATTTTAGTTGACAAAGTCATAATTCACATCCAACAGTCATTTAGAGTCAAAAGATTAAATGTTAAAATTTCATCCATATTGACCATTTTGGGATAGTTCGACATGTCCGGAGTCATCGTTTTTCATCCGAAAATTGATTTTTTGAACTGTACCAAAAATGATTCAAAATGTCAATTGGATCGTGCCTCATGTTGAATAACCACTTTTTAAACCCTCACAGTGACCAAAATTGCCATTTTTACAGAGTTTTGCTTACTCAAAAGCTTCAATTTTGACCCGTTTCAGGCACAGAAATGACTTTAAACACACTTATTTTAGTTGACAAAGTCATAATTCACATCCAACAGTCATTTACAGTCAAAAGATTAAATGTTAAAATTTCATCCATTTTGACCTTTTTGGGATCGTTCAACATGTCCGGAGTCATCGTTTTTCAACCGAAAATTGATTTTTTGGACTGTACCAAAAATGATTCAAAATGTCAATTGGATCGTGCCTCATGTTGAATAACCACTTTTTAAACCCTCACAGTGACCAAAATTGCCATTTTTACAGAGTTTTGCTTACTCAAAAGCTTCAATTTTGACCCGTTTCAGGCACAGAAATGACTTTAAACACACTTATTTTAGTTGACAAAGTCATAATTCACATCCAACAGTCATTTACAGTCAAAAGATTAAATGTTAAAATTTCATCCATATTGACCATTTTGGGATCGTTCGACATGTCCGGAGTCATCGTTTTTCATCCGAAAATTGATTTTTTGGACTGTACCAAAAATGATTCAAAATATCAATTGGATCGTGCCTCATGTTGAATAACCACTTTTTAAACCCTCAGAGTGACCAAAATTGCCATTTTTACAGAGTTTTGCTTACTCAAAAGCTTCAATTTTGACCCGTTTCAGGCACAGAAATGACTTTAAACACACTTATTTTAGTTGACAAAGTCATAATTCACATCCAACAGTCATTTACAGTCAAAAGAATAAATGTTAAAATTTCATCCATTTTGACCTTTTTGGGATCGTTTGACATGTCCGGAGTCATCGTTTTTCATTCGAAAATTGATTTTTTGGACTGTACCAAAAATGATTCAAAATGTCAATTGGATCGTGCCTCATGTTGAATAACCACTTTTTAAACCCTCACAGTGACCAAAATTGCCATTTTTACAGAGTTTTGCTTACTCAAAAGCTTCAATTTTAACCCGTTTCAGGCACAGAAATGACTTTAAACACACTTATTTTAGTTGACAAAGTCATAATTCACATCCAACAGTCATTTACAGTAAAAAGATTAAATGTTAAAATTTCATCCATTTTGACCTTTTTGGGATTGTTCGACATGTCCGGAGTCATCGTTTTTCATCCGAAAATTGATTTTTGGACTGTACCAAAAATGATTCAAAAATTCAATTGGATCGTGCCTCATGTTGAATAACCACTTTTTAAACCCTCACAGTGACCAAAATTGCCATTTTTACAGAGTTTTGCTTACTCAAAAGCTTCAATTTTGACCCCTTTGAGGCACAGAAATGACTTTAAACACACCTATTTTAGTTGACAAAGTCATAATTCACATCCAACAGCCATTTAGAGTCAAAAGATTAAATGTTAAAATTTCATCCATATTGACCATTTTGGGATAGTTCGACATGTCCGGAGTCATCGTTTTTCATCCGAAAATTGATTTTTTGGACTGTACCAAAAATGATTCAAAATGTCAATTGGATCGTGCCTCATGTTGAATAACCACTTTTTAAACCCTCACAGTGACCAAAATTGCCATTTTTACAGAGTTTTGCTTACTCAAAAGCTTCAATTTTGACCCGTTTCAGGCACAGAAATGACTTTAAACACACTTATTTTAGTTGACAAAGTCATAATTCACATCCAACAGTCATTTACAGTCAAAAGATTAAATGTTAAAATTTCATCCATATTGACCATTTTGGGATAGTTCGACATGTCCGGAGTCATCGTTTTTCATCCGAAAATTGATTTTTTGAACTGTACCAAAAATGATTCAAAATGTCAATTGGATCGTGCCTCATGTTGAATAACCACTTTTTAAACCCTCACAGTGACCAAAATTGCCATTTTTACAGAGTTTTGCTTACTCAAAAGCTTCAATTTTGACCCGTTTCAGGCACAGAAATGACTTTAAACACACTTATTTTAGTTGACAAAGTCATAATTCACATCCAACAGTCATTTACAGTCAAAAGATTAAATGTTAAAATTTCATCCATTTTGACCTTTTTGGGATCGTTCAACATGTCCGGAGTCATCGTTTTTCAACCGAAAATTGATTTTTTGGACTGTACCAAAAATGATTCAAAATGTCAATTGGATCGTGCCTCATGTTGAATAACCACTTTTTAAACCCTCACAGTGACCAAAATTGCCATTTTTACAGAGTTTTGCTTACTCAAAAGCTTCAATTTTGACCCGTTTCAGGCACAGAAATGACTTTAAACACACTTATTTTAGTTGACAAAGTCATAATTCACATCCAACAGTCATTTACAGTCAAAAGATTAAATGTTAAAATTTCATCCATATTGACCATTTTGGGATCGTTCGACATGTCCGGAGTCATCGTTTTTCATCCGAAAATTGATTTTTTGGACTGTACCAAAAATGATTCAAAATATCAATTGGATCGTGCCTCATGTTGAATAACCACTTTTTAAACCCTCAGAGTGACCAAAATTGCCATTTTTACAGAGTTTTGCTTACTCAAAAGCTTCAATTTTGACCCGTTTCAGGCACAGAAATGACTTTAAACACACTTATTTTAGTTGACAAAGTCATAATTCACATCCAACAGTCATTTACAGTCAAAAGAATAAATGTTAAAATTTCATCCATTTTGACCTTTTTGGGATCGTTTGACATGTCCGGAGTCATCGTTTTTCATTCGAAAATTGATTTTTTGGACTGTACCAAAAATGATTCAAAATGTCAATTGGATCGTGCCTCATGTTGAATAACCACTTTTTAAACCCTCACAGTGACCAAAATTGCCATTTTTACAGAGTTTTGCTTACTCAAAAGCTTCAATTTTAACCCGTTTCAGGCACAGAAATGACTTTAAACACACTTATTTTAGTTGACAAAGTCATAATTCACATCCAACAGTCATTTACAGTAAAAAGATTAAATGTTAAAATTTCATCCATTTTGACCTTTTTGGGATTGTTCGACATGTCCGGAGTCATCGTTTTTCATCCGAAAATTGATTTTTTGGACTGTACCAAAAATGATTCAAAAATTCAATTGGATCGTGCCTCATGTTGAATAACTACTTTTTAAACCCTCACAGTGACCAAAATTGCCATTTTTACAGAGTTTTGCTTACTCAAAAGCTTCAATTTTGACCCCTTTGAGGCACAGAAATGACTTTAAACACACCTATTTTAGTTGACAAAGTCATAATTCACATCCAACAGCCATTTAGAGTCAAAAGATTAAATGTTAAAATTTCATCCATATTGACCATTTTGGGATAGTTCGACATGTCCGGAGTCATCGTTTTTCATCCGAAAATTGATTTTTTGGACTGTACCAAAAATGATTCAAAATGTCAATTGGATCGTGCCTCATGTTGAATAACCACTTTTTAAACCCTCACAGTGACCAAAATTGCCATTTTTACAGAGTTTTGCTTACTCAAAAGCTTCAATTTTGACCCGTTTCAGGCACAGAAATGACTTTAAACACACTTATTTTAGTTGACAAAGTCATAATTCACATCCAACAGTCATTTACAGTCAAAAGATTAAATGTTAAAATTTCATCCATTTTGACCTTTTTGGGATCGTTCGACATGTCCGGAGTCATCGTTTTTCATTCGAAAATTGATTTTTCAGACTGTACCAAAAATGATTCAAAATGTCATTTGGATCGTGCCTCATGTTGAATAACCACTTTTTAAACCCTCAGAGTGACCAAAATTGCTATTTTTACAGAGTTTTGCTTACTCAAAAGCTTCAATTTTGACCCGTTTCAGGCACAGAAATGACTTTAAACACACTTATTTTAGTTGACAAAGTCATAATTCACATCCAACAGTCATTTACAGTCAAAAGATTAAATGTTAAAATTTCATCCATATTGACCATTTTGGGATCGTTCGACATGTCCGGAGTCATCGTTTTTCATCCGAAAATTGATTTTTTGGACTGTACCAAAAATGATTCAAAGTGTCAATTGGATCGTGCCTCATGTTGAATAACCACTTTTTAAACCCTCACAGTGACCAAAATTGCCATTTTTACAGAGTTTTGCTTACTCAAAAGCTTCAATTTTAACCCGTTTCAGGCACAGAAATGACTTTAAACACACTTATTTTAGTTGACAAAGTCATAATTCACATCCAACAGTCATTTACAGTAAAAAGATTAAATGTTAAAATTTCATCCATTTTGACCTTTTTGGGATTGTTCGACATGTCCGGAGTCATCGTTTTTCATCCGAAAATTGATTTTTTGGACTGTACCAAAAATGATTCAAAAATTCAATTGGATCGTGCCTCATGTTGAATAACCACTTTTTAAACCCTCACAGTGACCAAAATTGCCATTTTTACAGAGTTTTGCTTACTCAAAAGCTTCAATTTTGACCCCTTTGAGGCACAGAAATGACTTTAAACACACCTATTTTAGTTGACAAAGTCATAATTCACATCCAACAGCCATTTAGAGTCAAAAGATTAAATGTTAAAATTTCATCCATATTGACCATTTTGGGATAGTTCGACATGTCCGGAGTCATCGTTTTTCATCCGAAAATTGATTTTTTGGACTGTACCAAAAATGATTCAAAATGTCAATTGGATCGTGCCTCATGTTGAATAACCACTTTTTAAACCCTCACAGTGACCAAAATTGCCATTTTTACAGAGTTTTGCTTACTCAAAAGCTTCAATTTTGACCCGTTTCAGGCACAGAAATGACTTTAAACACACTTATTTTAGTTGACAAAGTCATAATTCACATCCAACAGTCATTTACAGTCAAAAGATTAAATGTTAAAATTTCATCCATTTTGACCTTTTTGGGATCGTTCGACATGTCCGGAGTCATCGTTTTTCATTCGAAAATTGATTTTTCGGACTGTACCAAAAATGATTCAAAATGTCAATTGGATCGTGCCTCATGTTGAATAACCACTTTTTAAACCCTCAGAGTGACCAAAATTGCTATTTTTACAGAGTTTTGCTTACTCAAAAGCTTCAATTTTGACCCGTTTCAGGCACAGAAATGACTTTAAACACACTTATTTTAGTTGACAAAGTCATAATTCACATCCAACAGTCATTTACAGTCAAAAGATTAAATGTTAAAATTTCATCCATATTGACCATTTTGGGATCGTTCGACATGTCCGGAGTCATCGTTTTTCATCCGAAAATTGATTTTTTGGACTGTACCAAAAATGATTCAAAGTGTCAATTGGATCGTGCCTCATGTTGAATAACCACTTTTTAAACCCTCAGAGTGACCAAAATTGCCATTTTTACAGAGTTTTGCTTACTCAAAAGCTTCAATTTTGACCCGTTTCAGGCACAGAAATGACTTTAAACACACTTATTTTAGTTGGCAAAGTCATAATTCACATCCAACAGTCATTTACAGTCAAAAGATTAAATGTTAAAATTTCATCCATTTTGACCTTTTTGGGATCGTTCGACATGTCCGGAGTCATCGTTTTTCATCCGAAAATTGATTTTTTGGACTGTACCAAAAATGATTCAAAATTTCAATTGGATCGTGCCTCATGTTGAATAACCACTTTTTAAACCCTCACAGTGACTAAAATTGCCATTTTTACAGAGTTTTGCTTACTCAAAAGCTTCAATTTTGACCCCTTTGAGGCACAGAAATGACTTTAAACACACTTATTTTAGTTGACAAAGTCATAATTCACATCCAACAGCCATTTAGAGTCAAAAGATTAAATGTTAAAATTTCATCCATATTGACCATTTTGGGATAGTTCGACATGTCCGGAGTCATCGTTTTTCATCTGAAAATTGATTTTTTGGACTGTACCAAAAATGATTCAAAATGTCAATTGGATCGTGCCTCATGTTGAATAACCACTTTTTAAACCCTCAGAGTGACCAAAATTGCCATTTTTACAGAGTTTTGCTTACTCAAAAGCTTCAATTTTGACCCGTTTCAGGCACAGAAATGACTTTAAACACACTTATTTTAGTTGACAAAGTCATAATTCACATCCAACAGTCATTTACAGTCAAAAGATTAAATGTTAAAATTTCATCCATTTTGACCTTTTTGGGATCGTTCGACATGTCCGGAGTCATCGTTTTTCATTCGAAAATTGATTTTTTGGACTGTACCAAAAATGATTCAAAATGTCAATTGGATCGTGCCTCATGTTGAATAACCACTTTTTAAACCCTCAGAGTGACCAAAATTGCCATTTTTACAGAGTTTTGCTTACTCAAAAGCTTCAATTTTGACCCGTTTCAGGCACAGAAATGACTTTAAACACACTTATTTTAGTTGACAAAGTCATAATTCACATCCAACAGTCATTTACAGTCAAAAGATTAAATGTTAAAATTTCATCCATTTTGACCTTTTTGGAATCGTTCGACATGTCCGGAGTCATCGTTTTTCATCCGAAAATTGATTTTTTGGACTGTACCAAAAATGATTCAAAATGTCAATTGGATCGTGCCTCATGTTGAATAACCACTTTTTAAACCCTCACAGTGACCAAAATTGCCATTTTTACAGAGTTTTGCTTACTCAAATGCTTCAATTTTGACCCGTTTCAGGCACAGAAATGACTTTAAACACACTTATTTTAGTTGACAAAGTCATAATTCCCATCCAACAGTCATTTACAGTCAAAAGATTAAATGTTAAAATTTCATCCATTTTGACCTTTTTGGGATCGTTCGACATGTCCGGAGTCATCGTTTTTCATCCGAAAATTGATTTTTTGGACTGTACCAAAAATGATTCAAAATTTCAATTGGATCGTGCCTCATGTTGAATAACCACTTTTTAAACCCTCACAGTGACCAAAGTTGCCATTTTTACAGAGTTTTGCTTACTCAAAAGCTTCAATTTTGACCCCTTTGAGGCACAGAAATGACTTTAAACACACTTATTTTAGTTGACAAAGTCATAATTCACATCCAACAGTCATTTAGAGTCAAAAGATTAAATGTTAAAATTTCATCCATATTGACCATTTTGGGATAGTTCGACATGTCCGGAGTCATCGTTTTTCATCCGAAAATTGATTTTTTGAACTGTACCAAAAATGATTCAAAATGTCAATTGGATCGTGCCTCATGTTGAATAACCACTTTTTAAACCCTCACAGTGACCAAAATTGCCATTTTTACAGAGTTTTGCTTACTCAAAAGCTTCAATTTTGACCCGTTTCAGGCACAGAAATGACTTTAAACACACTTATTTTAGTTGACAAAGTCATAATTCACATCCAACAGTCATTTACAGTCAAAAGATTAAATGTTAAAATTTCATCCATTTTGACCTTTTTGGGATCGTTCAACATGTCCGGAGTCATCGTTTTTCAACCGAAAATTGATTTTTTGGACTGTACCAAAAATGATTCAAAATGTCAATTGGATCGTGCCTCATGTTGAATAACCACTTTTTAAACCCTCAGAGTGACCAAAATTGCCATTTTTACAGAGTTTTGCTTACTCAAAAGCTTCAATTTTGACCCGTTTCAGGCACAGAAATGACTTTAAACACACTTATTTTAGTTGACAAAGTCATAATTCACATCAAACAGTCATTTACAGTCAAAAGATTAAATGTTAAAATTTCATCCATTTTGACCTTTTTGGGATCGTTCAACATGTCCGGAGTCATCGTTTTTCATCCGAAAATTGATTTTTTGGACTGTACCAAAAATGATTCAAAATGTCAATTGGATCGTGCCTCATGTTGAATAACCACTTTTTAAACCCTCACAGTGACCAAAATTGCCATTTTTACAGAGTTTTGCTTACTCAAAAGCTTCAATTTTGACCCGTTTCAGGCACAGAAATGACTTTAAACACACTTATTTTAGTTGACAAAGTCATAATTCACATCCAACAGTCATTTACAGTCAAAAGATTAAATGTTAAAATTTCATCCATATTGACCATTTTGGGATCGTTCGACATGTCCGGAGTCATCGTTTTTCATCCGAAAATTGATTTTTTGGACTGTACCAAAAATGATTCAAAATATCAATTGGATCGTGCCTCATGTTGAATAACCACTTTTTAAACCCTCAGAGTGACCAAAATTGCCATTTTTACAGAGTTTTGCTTACTCAAAAGCTTCAATTTTGACCCGTTTCAGGCACAGAAATGACTTTAAACACACTTATTTTAGTTGACAAAGTCATAATTCACATCCAACAGTCATTTACAGTCAAAAGAATAAATGTTAAAATTTCATCCATTTTGACCTTTTTGGGATCGTTTGACATGTCCGGAGTCATCGTTTTTCATTCGAAAATTGATTTTTTGGACTGTACCAAAAATGATTCAAAATGTCAATTGGATCGTGCCTCATGTTGAATAACCACTTTTTAAACCCTCACAGTGACCAAAATTGCCATTTTTACAGAGTTTTGCTTACTCAAAAGCTTCAATTTTAACCCGTTTCAGGCACAGAAATGACTTTAAACACACTTATTTTAGTTGACAAAGTCATAATTCACATCCAACAGTCATTTACAGTAAAAAGATTAAATGTTAAAATTTCATCCATTTTGACCTTTTTGGGATTGTTCGACATGTCCGGAGTCATCGTTTTTCATCCGAAAATTGATTTTTTGGACTGTACCAAAAATGATTCAAAAATTCAATTGGATCGTGCCTCATGTTGAATAACCACTTTTTAAACCCTCACAGTGACCAAAATTGCCATTTTTACAGAGTTTTGCTTACTCAAAAGCTTCAATTTTGACCCCTTTGAGGCACAGAAATGACTTTAAACACACCTATTTTAGTTGACAAAGTCATAATTCACATCCAACAGCCATTTAGAGTCAAAAGATTAAATGTTAAAATTTCATCCATATTGACCATTTTGGGATAGTTCGACATGTCCGGAGTCATCGTTTTTCATCCGAAAATTGATTTTTTGGACTGTACCAAAAATGATTCAAAATGTCAATTGGATCGTGCCTCATGTTGAATAACCACTTTTTAGACCCTCAGAGTGACCAAAATTGCAATTTTTACAGAGTTTTGCTTACTCAAAAGCTTCAATTTTGACCCGTTTCAGGCACAGAAATGACTTTAAACACACTTATTTTAGTTGACAAAGTCATAATTCACATCCAACAGCCATTTAGAGTCAAAAGATTAAATGTTAAAATTTCATCCATATTGACCATTTTGGGATAGTTCGACATGTCCGCAGTCATCGTTTTTTATCCGAAAATTGATTTTTTGGACTGTACCAAAAATGATTCAAAATGTCAATTGGATCGTGCCTCATGTTGAATAACCACTTTTTAAACCCTCAGAGTGACCAAAATTGCCATTTTTACAGAGTTTTGCTTACTCAAAAGCTTCAATGTTGACCCGTTTCAGGCACAGAATTGACTTTAAACACACTTATTTTAGTTGACAAAGTCATAATTCACATCCAACAGTCATTTACAGTCAAAAGATTAAATGTTAAAATTTCATCCATATTGACCATTTTGGGATAGTTCGACATGTCCGGAGTCATCGTTTTTCATCCGAAAATTGATTTTTTGGACTGTACCAAAAATGATTCAAAATGTCAATTGGATCGTGCCTCATGTTGAATAACCACTTTTTAAACCCTCAGAGTGACCAAAATTGCCATTTTTACAGAGTTTTGCTTACTCAAAAGCTTCAATTTTGACCCGTTTCAGGCACAAAAATGACTTTAAACACACTTATTTTAGTTGACAAAGTCATAATTCACATCCAACAGTCATTTACAGTCAAAAGATTAAATGTTAAAATTTCATCCATATTGACCATTTTGGGATCGTTCGACATGTCCGGAGTCATCGTTTTTCATCCGAAAATTGATTTTTTGGACTGTACCAAAAATGATTCAAAATGTCAATTGGATCGTGCCTCATGTTGAATAACCACTTTTTAAACCCTCAGAGTGACCAAAATTGCCATTTTTACAGAGTTTTTCTTACTCAAAAGCTTCAATTTTGACCCCTTTGAGGCACAGAAATGACTTTAAACACACTTATTTTAGTTGACAAAGTCCTAATTCACATCCAACAGTCATTTAGAGTCAAAAGATTAAATGTTAAAATTTCATCCATATTGACCATTTTGGGATAGTTCGACATGTCCGGAGTCATCGTTTTTCATCCGAAAATTGATTTTTTGGACTGTACCAAAAATGATTCAAAATGTCAATTGGATCGTGCCTCATGTTGAATAACCACTTTTTAAACCCTCACAGTGACCAAAATTGCCATTTTTACAGAGTTTTGCTTACTCAAAAGCTTCAATTTTGACCCGTTTCAGGCACAGAAATGACTTTAAACACACTTATTTTAGTTGACAAAGTCATAATTCACATCTAACAGTCATTTACAGTCAAAAGATTAAATGTTAAAATTTCATCCATTTTGACCTTTTTGGGATTGTTCGACATGCCGGAGTCATCGTTTTTCATCCGAAAATTGATTTTTTGTACTGTACCAAAAATGATTCAAAATTTCAATTGGATCGTGCCTCATGTTGAATAACCACTTTTTAAACCCTCACAGTGACCAAAATTGCCATTTTTACAGAGTTTTGCTTACTCAAAAGCTTCAATTTTGACCCCTTTGAGGCACAGAAATGACTTTAAACACACTTATTTTAGTTGACAAAGTCATAATTCACATCTAACAGTCATTTACAGTCAAAAGATTAAATGTTAAAATTTCATCCATATTGACCATTTTGGGATAGTTCGACATGTCCGGAGTCATCGTTTTTCATCCGAAAATTGATTTTTTGGACTGTACCAAAAATGATTCAAAATGTCAATTGGATCGTGCCTCATGTTGAATAACCACTTTTTAAACCCTCACAGTGACCAAAATTGCCATTTTTACAGAGTTTTGCTTACTCAAAAGCTTCAATTTTGACCCGTTTCAGGCACAGAAATGACTTTAAACACACTTATTTTAGTTGACAAAGTCATAATTCACATCCAACAGTCATTTACAGTCAAAAGATTAAATGTTAAAATTTCATCCATTTTGACCTTTTTGGGATCGTTCGACATGTCCGGAGTCATCGTTTTTCATCCGAAAATTGATTTTTTGGACTGTACCAAAAATGATTCAAAATTTCAATTGGATCGTGCCTCATGTTGAATAACCACTTTTTAAACCCTCACAGTGACCAAAATTGCCATTTTTACAGAGTTTTGCTTACTCAAAAGCTTCAATTTTGACCCCTTTGAGGCACAGAAATGACTTTAAACACACTTATTTTAGTTGACAAAGTCCTAATTCACATCCAACAGTCATTTAGAGTCAAAAGATTAAATGTTAAAATTTCATCCATATTGACCATTTTGGGATAGTTCGACATATCCGGAGTCATCGTTTTTCATCCGAAAATTGATTTTTTGGACTGTACCAAAAATGATTCAAAATGTCAATTGGATCGTGCCTCATGTTGAATAACCACTTTTTAAACCCTCACAGTGACCAAAATTGCCATTTTTACAGAGTTTTGCTTACTCAAAAGCTTCAATTTTGACCCGTTTCAGGCACAGAAATGACTTTAAACACACTTATTTTAGTTGACAAAGTCATAATTCACATCCAACAGTCATTTACAGTCAAAAGATTAAATGTTAAAATTTCATCCATTTTGACCTTTTTGGGATCGTTCGACATGTCCGGAGTCATCGTTTTTCATCCGAAAATTGATTTTTTGGCCTGTACCAAAAATGATTCAAAATGTCAATTGGATCGTGCCTCATGTTGAATAACCACTTTTTAAACCCTCAGAGTGACCAAAATTGCCATTTTTACAGAGTTTTGCTTACTCAAAAGCATCAATTTTGACCCGTTTCAGGCACAGAAATGACTTTAAACACACTTATTTTAGTTGACAAAGTCATAATTCACATCCAACAGTCATTTACAGTCAAAAGATTAAATGTTAAAATTTCATCCATTTTGACCTTTTTGGGATCGTTCGACATGTCCGGAGTCATCGTTTTTCATTCGAAAATTGATTTTTTGGACTGTACCAAAAATGATTCAAAATGTCAATTGGATCGTGCCTCATGTTGAATAACCACTTTTTAAACCCTCAGAGTGACCAAAATTGCCATTTTTACAGAGTTTTGCTTACTCAAAAGCTTCAATTTTGACCCGTTTCAGGCACAGAAATGACTTTAAACACACTTATTTTAGTTGACAAAGTCATAATTCACATCCAACAGCCATTTAGAGTCAAAAGATTAAATGTTAAAATTTCATCCATATTGACCATTTTGGGATAGTTCGACATGTCCGGAGTCATCGTTTTTCATCTGAAAATTGATTTTTTGGACTGTACCAAAAATGATTCAAAATGTCAATTGGATCGTGCCTCATGTTGAATAACCACTTTTTAAACCCTCAGAGTGACCAAAATTGCCATTTTTACAGAGTTTTGCTTACTCGAAAGCTTCAATTTTGACCCGTTTCAGGCACAGAAATGACTTTAAACACACTTATTTTAGTTGACAAAGTCATAATTCACATCCAACAGTCATTTACAGTCAAAAGATTAAATGTTAAAATTTCATCCATATTGACCATTTTGGGATAGTTCGACATGTCCGGAGTCATCGTTTTTCATCCGAAAATTGATTTTTTGGACTGTACCAAAAATGATTCAAAATGTCAATTGGATCGTGCCTCATGTTGAATAACCACTTTTTAAACCCTCACAGTGACCAAAATTGCCATTTTTACAGAGTTTTGCTTACTCAAAAGATTCAATTTTGACCCGTTTCAGGCACAGAAATGACTTTAAACACACTTATTTTAGTTGACAAAGTCATAATTCACATCCAACAGTCATTTACAGTCAAAAGATTAAATGTTAAAATTTAATCCATTTTGACCTTTTTGGGATCGTTCGACATGTCCGGAGTCATCGTTTTTCATCCGAAAATTGATTTTTTGGACTGTACCAAAAATTATTCAAAATTTCAATTGGATCGTGCCTCATGTTGAATAACCACTTTTTAAACCCTCACAGTGACCAAAATTGCCATTTTTACAGAGTTTTGCTTACTCAAAAGCTTCAATTTTGACCCCTTTGAGGCACAGAAATGACTTTAAACACTTATTTTAGTTGACAAAGTCCTAATTCACATCCAACAGTCATTTAGAGACAAAAGATTAAATGTTAAAATTTCATCCATATTGACCATTTTGGGATAGTTCGACATGTCCGGAGTCATCGTTTTTCATCCGAAAATTGATTTTTTGGACTGTACCAAAAATGATTCAAAATGTCAATTGGATCGTGCCTCATGTTGAATAACCACTTTTTAAACCCTCACAGTGACCAAAATTGCCATTTTTACAGAGTTTTGCTTACTCAAAAGCTTCAATTTTGACCCGTTTCAGGCACAGAAATGACTTTAAACACACTTATTTTAGTTGACAAAGTCATAATTCACATCCAACAGTCATTTACAGTCAAAAGATTAAATGTTAAAATTGCATCCATTTTGACCTTTTTGGGATCGTTCGACATGTCCGGAGTCATCGTTTTTCATCCGAAAATTGATTTTTTGGACTGTACCAAAAATGATTCAAAATGTCAATTGGATCGTGCCTCATGTTGAATAACCACTTTTTAAACTCTCAGAGTGACCAAAATTGCCATTTTTACAGAGTTTTGCTTACTCAGAAGCTTCAATTTTGACCCGTTTCAGGCACAGAAATGACTTTAAACACACTTATTTTAGTTGACAAAGTCATAATTCACATCCAACAGTCATTTACAGTCAAAAGATTAAATGTTAAAATTTCATCCATTTTGACCCTTTTGGGATCGTTCGACATGTCCGGAGTCATCGTTTTTCATTCGAAAATTGATTTTTCGGACTGTACCAAAAATGATTCAAAATGTCAATTGGATCGTGCCTCATGTTGAATAACCACTTTTTAAACCCTCAGAGTGACCAAAATTGCCATTTTTACAGAGTTTTGCTTACTCAAAAGCTTCAATTTTGACCCGTTTCAGGCACAGAAATGACTTTAAACACACTTATTTTAGTTGACAAAGTCATAATTCACATCCAACAGTCATTTACAGTCAAAAGATTAAATGTTAAAATTTCATCCATATTGACCATTTTGGGATAGTTCGACATGTCCGGAGTCATCGTTTTTCATCCGAAAATTGATTTTTTGGACTGTACCAAAAATGATTCAAAATGTCAATTGGATCGTGCCTCATGTTGAATAACCACTTTTTAAACCCTCACAGTGACCAAAATTGCCATTTTTACAGAGTTTTGCTTACTCAAAAGCTTCAATTTTGACCCCTTTGAGGCACAGAAATGACTTTAAACACACCTATTTTAGTTGACAAAGTCATAATTCACATCCAACAGCCATTTAGAGTCAAAAGATTAAATGTTAAAATTTCATCCATATTGACCATTTTGGGATAGTTCGACATGTCCGGAGTCATCGTTTTTCATCCGAAAATTGATTTTTTGGACTGTACCAAAAATGATTCAAAATGTCAATTGGATCGTGCCTCATGTTGAATAACCACTTTTTAAACCCTCACAGTGACCAAAATTGCCATTTTTACAGAGTTTTGCTTACTCAAAAGCTTCAATTTTGACCCGTTTCAGGCACAGAAATGACTTTAAACACACTTATTTTAGTTGACAAAGTCATAATTCACATCCAACAGTCATTTACAGTCAAAAGATTAAATGTTAAAATTTCATCCATTTTGACCTTTTTGGGATCGTTCGACATGTCCGGAGTCATCGTTTTTCATTCGAAAATTGATTTTTCGGACTGTACCAAAAATGATTCAAAATGTCAATTGGATCGTGCCTCATGTTGAATAACCACTTTTTAAACCCTCAGAGTGACCAAAATTGCTATTTTTACAGAGTTTTGCTTACTCAAAAGCTTCAATTTTGACCCGTTTCAGGCACAGAAATGACTTTAAACACACTTATTTTAGTTGACAAAGTCATAATTCACATCCAACAGTCATTTACAGTCAAAAGATTAAATGTTAAAATTTCATCCATATTGACCATTTTGGGATCGTTCGACATGTCCGGAGTCATCATTTTTCATCCGAAAATTGATTTTTTGGACTGTACCAAAAATGATTCAAAGTGTCAATTGGATCGTGCCTCATGTTGAATAACCACTTTTTAAACCCTCACAGTGACCAAAATTGCCATTTTTACAGAGTTTTGCTTACTCAAAAGCTTCAATTTTAACCCGTTTCAGGCACAGAAATGACTTTAAACACACTTATTTTAGTTGACAAAGTCATAATTCACATCCAACAGTCATTTACAGTAAAAAGATTAAATGTTAAAATTTCATCCATTTTGACCTTTTTGGGATTGTTCGACATGTCCGGAGTCATCGTTTTTCATCCGAAAATTGATTTTTTGGACTGTACCAAAAATGATTCAAAAATTCAATTGGATCGTGCCTCATGTTGAATAACCACTTTTTAAACCCTCACAGTGACCAAAATTGCCATTTTTACAGAGTTTTGCTTACTCAAAAGCTTCAATTTTGACCCCTTTGAGGCACAGAAATGACTTTAAACACACCTATTTTAGTTGACAAAGTCATAATTCACATCCAACAGCCATTTAGAGTCAAAAGATTAAATGTTAAAATTTCATCCATATTGACCATTTTGGGATAGTTCGACATGTCCGGAGTCATCGTTTTTCATCCGAAAATTGATTTTTTCGACTGTACCAAAAATGATTCAAAATGTCAATTGGATCGTGCCTCATGTTGAATAACCACTTTTTAAACCCTCACAGTGACCAAAATTGCCATTTTTACAGAGTTTTGCTTACTCAAAAGCTTCAATTTTGACCCGTTTCAGGCACAGAAATGACTTTAAACACACTTATTTTAGTTGACAAAGTCATAATTCACATCCAACAGTCATTTACAGTCAAAAGATTAAATGTTAAAATTTCATCCATTTTGACCTTTTTGGGATCGTTCGACATGTCCAGAGTAATCGTTCGTCATTCGAAAATTGATTTTTCGGACTGTACCAAAAATGATTCAAAATGTCAATTGGATCGTGCCTCATGTTGAATAACCACTTTTTAAACCCTCAGAGTGACCAAAATTGCTATTTTTACAGAGTTTTGCTTACTCAAAAGCTTCAATTTTGACCCGTTTCAGGCACAGAAATGACTTTAAACACACTTATTTTAGTTGACAAAGTCATAATTCACATCCAACAGTCATTTACAGTCAAAAGATTAAATGTTAAAATTTCATCCATATTGACCATTTTGGGATCGTTCGACATGTCCGGAGTCATCGTTTTTCATCCGAAAATTGATTTTTTGGACTGTACCAAAAATGATTCAAAGTGTCAATTGGATCGTGCCTCATGTTGAATAACCACTTTTTAAACCCTCAGAGTGACCAAAATTGCCATTTTTACAGAGTTTTGCTTACTCAAAAGCTTCAATTTTGACCCGTTTCAGGCACAGAAATGACTTTAAACACACTTATTTTAGTTGGCAAAGTCATAATTCACATCCAACAGTCATTTACAGTCAAAAGATTAAATGTTAAAATTTCATCCATTTTGACCTTTTTGGGATCGTTCGACATGTCCGGAGTCATCGTTTTTCATCCGAAAATTGATTTTTTGGACTGTACCAAAAATGATTCAAAATTTCAATTGGATCGTGCCTCATGTTGAATAACCACTTTTTAAACCCTCACAGTGACTAAAATTGCCATTTTTACAGAGTTTTGCTTACTCAAAAGCTTCAATTTTGACCCCTTTGAGGCACAGAAATGACTTTAAACACACTTATTTTAGTTGACAAAGTCATAATTCACATCCAACAGCCATTTAGAGTCAAAAGATTAAATGTTAAAATTTCATCCATATTGACCATTTTGGGATAGTTCGACATGTCCGGAGTCATCGTTTTTCATCTGAAAATTGATTTTTTGGACTGTACCAAAAATGATTCAAAATGTCAATTGGATCGTGCCTCATGTTGAATAACCACTTTTTAAACCCTCAGAGTGACCAAAATTGCCATTTTTACAGAGTTTTGCTTACTCAAAAGCTTCAATTTTGACCCGTTTCAGGCACAGAAATGACTTTAAACACACTTATTTTAGTTGACAAAGTCATAATTCACATCCAACAGTCATTTACAGTCAAAAGATTAAATGTTAAAATTTCATCCATTTTGACCTTTTTGGGATCGTTCGACATGTCCGGAGTCATCGTTTTTCATTCGAAAATTGATTTTTTGGACTGTACCAAAAATGATTCAAAATGTCAATTGGATCGTGCCTCATGTTGAATAACCACTTTTTAAACCCTCAGAGTGACCAAAATTGCCATTTTTACAGAGTTTTGCTTACTCAAAAGCTTCAATTTTGACCCGTTTCAGGCACAGAAATGACTTTAAACACACTTATTTTAGTTGACAAAGTCATAATTCACATCCAACAGTCATTTACAGTCAAAAGATTAAATGTTAAAATTTCATCCATTTTGACCTTTTTGGAATCGTTCGACATGTCCGGAGTCATCGTTTTTCATCCGAAAATTGATTTTTTGGACTGTACCAAAAATGATTCAAAATGTCAATTGGATCGTGCCTCATGTTGAATAACCACTTTTTAAACCCTCACAGTGACCAAAATTGCCATTTTTACAGAGTTTTGCTTACTCAAATGCTTCAATTTTGACCCGTTTCAGGCACAGAAATGACTTTAAACACACTTATTTTAGTTGACAAAGTCATAATTCCCATCCAACAGTCATTTACAGTCAAAAGATTAAATGTTAAAATTTCATCCATTTTGACCTTTTTGGGATCGTTCGACATGTCCGGAGTCATCGTTTTTCATCCGAAAATTGATTTTTTGGACTGTACCAAAAATGATTCAAAATTTCAATTGGATCGTGCCTCATGTTGAATAACCACTTTTTAAACCCTCACAGTGACCAAAGTTGCCATTTTTACAGAGTTTTGCTTACTCAAAAGCTTCAATTTTGACCCCTTTGAGGCACAGAAATGACTTTAAACACACTTATTTTAGTTGACAAAGTCATAATTCACATCCAACAGTCATTTAGAGTCAAAAGATTAAATGTTAAAATTTCATCCATATTGACCATTTTGGGATAGTTCGACATGTCCGCAGTCATCGTTTTTCATCCGAAAATTGATTTTTTGGACTGTACCAAAAATGATTCAAAATGTCAATTGGATCGTGCCTCATGTTGAATAACCACTTTTTAAACCCTCAGAGTGACCAAAATTGCCATTTTTACAGAGTTTTGCTTACTCAAAAGCTTCAATGTTGACCCGTTTCAGGCACAGAAATGACTTTAAACACACTTATTTTAGTTGACAAAGTCATAATTCACATCCAACAGTCATTTACAGTCAAAAGATTAAATGTTAAAATTTCATCCATATTGACCATTTTGGGATAGTTCGACATGTCCGGAGTCATCGTTTTTCATCCGAAAATTGATTTTTTGGACTGTACCAAAAATGATTCAAAATGTCAATTGGATCGTGCCTCATGTTGAATAACCACTTTTTAAACCCTCAGAGTGACCAAAATTGCCATTTTTACAGAGTTTTGCTTACTCAAAAGCTTCAATTTTGACCCGTTTCAGGCACAAAAATGACTTTAAACACACTTATTTTAGTTGACAAAGTCATAATTCACATCCAACAGTCATTTACAGTCAAAAGATTAAATGTTAAAATTTCATCCATATTGACCATTTTGGGATCGTTCGACATGTCCGGAGTCATCGTTTTTCATCCGAAAATTGATTTTTTGGACTGTACCAAAAATGATTCAAAATGTCAATTGGATCGTGCCTCATGTTGAATAACCACTTTTTAAACCCTCAGAGTGACCAAAATTGCCATTTTTACAGAGTTTTTCTTACTCAAAAGCTTCAATTTTGACCCCTTTGAGGCACAGAAATGACTTTAAACACACTTATTTTAGTTGACAAAGTCCTAATTCACATCCAACAGTCATTTAGAGTCAAAAGATTAAATGTTAAAATTTCATCCATATTGACCATTTTGGGATAGTTCGACATGTCCGGAGTCATCGTTTTTCATCCGAAAATTGATTTTTTGGACTGTACCAAAAATGATTCAAAATGTCAATTGGATCGTGCCTCATGTTGAATAACCACTTTTTAAACCCTCACAGTGACCAAAATTGCCATTTTTACAGAGTTTTGCTTACTCAAAAGCTTCAATTTTGACCCGTTTCAGGCACAGAAATGACTTTAAACACACTTATTTTAGTTGACAAAGTCATAATTCACATCTAACAGTCATTTACAGTCAAAAGATTAAATGTTAAAATTTCATCCATTTTGACCTTTTTGGGATTGTTCGACATGCCGGAGTCATCGTTTTTCATCCGAAAATTGATTTTTTGTACTGTACCAAAAATGATTCAAAATTTCAATTGGATCGTGCCTCATGTTGAATAACCACTTTTTAAACCCTCACAGTGACCAAAATTGCCATTTTTACAGAGTTTTGCTTACTCAAAAGCTTCAATTTTGACCCCTTTGAGGCACAGAAATGACTTTAAACACACTTATTTTAGTTGACAAAGTCCTAATTCACATCCAACAGTCATTTAGAGTCAAAAGATTAAATGTTAAAATTTCATCCATATTGACCATTTTGGGATAGTTCGACATATCCGGAGTCATCGTTTTTCATCCGAAAATTGATTTTTTGGACTGTACCAAAAATGATTCAAAATGTCAATTGGATCGTGCCTCATGTTGAATAACCACTTTTTAAACCCTCACAGTGACCAAAATTGCCATTTTTACAGAGTTTTGCTTACTCAAAAGCTTCAATTTTGACCCGTTTCAGGCACAGAAATGACTTTAAACACACTTATTTTAGTTGACAAAGTCATAATTCACATCCAACAGTCATTTACAGTCAAAAGATTAAATGTTAAAATTTCATCCATTTTGACCTTTTTGGGATCGTTCGACATGTCCGGAGTCATCGTTTTTCATCCGAAAATTGATTTTTTGGACTGTACCAAAAATGATTCAAAATGTCAATTGGATCGTGCCTCATGTTGAATAACCACTTTTTAAACCCTCAGAGTGACCAAAATTGCCATTTTTACAGAGTTTTGCTTACTCAGAAGCTTCAATTTTGACCCGTTTCAGGCACAGAAATGACTTTAAACACACTTATTTTAGTTGACAAAGTCATAATTCACATCCAACAGTCATTTACAGTCAAAAGATTAAATGTTAAAATTTCATCCATTTTGACCTTTTTGGGATCGTTCGACATGTCCGGAGTCATCGTTTTTCATCCGAAAATTGATTTTTTGGCCTGTACCAAAAATGATTCAAAATGTCAATTGGATCGTGCCTCATGTTGAATAACCACTTTTTAAACCCTCAGAGTGACCAAAATTGCCATTTTTACAGAGTTTTGCTTACTCAAAAGCTTCAATTTTGACCCGTTTCAGGCACAGAAATGACTTTAAACACACTTATTTTAGTTGACAAAGTCATAATTCACATCCAACAGTCATTTACAGTCAAAAGATTAAATGTTAAAATTTCATCCATTTTGACCTTTTTGGGATCGTTCGACATGTCCGGAGTCATCGTTTTTCATTCGAAAATTGATTTTTTGGACTGTACCAAAAATGATTCAAAATGTCAATTGGATCGTGCCTCATGTTGAATAACCACTGTTTAAACCCTCAGAGTGACCAAAATTGCCATTTTTACAGAGTTTTGCTTACTCAAAAGCTTCAATTTTGACCCGTTTCAGGCACAGAAATGACTTTAAACACACTTATTTTAGTTGACAAAGTCATAATTCACATCCAACAGCCATTTAGAGTCAAAAGATTAAATGTTAAAATTTCATCCATATTGACCATTTTGGGATAGTTCGACATGTCCGGAGTCATCGTTTTTCATCTGAAAATTGATTTTTTGGACTGTACCAAAAATGATTCAAAATGTCAATTGGATCGTGCCTCATGTTGAATAACCACTTTTTAAACCCTCAGAGTGACCAAAATTGCCATTTTTACAGAGTTTTGCTTACTCGAAAGCTTCAATTTTGACCCGTTTCAGGCACAGAAATGACTTTAAACACACTTATTTTAGTTGACAAAGTCATAATTCACATCCAACAGTCATTTACAGTCAAAAGATTAAATGTTAAAATTTCATCCATATTGACCATTTTGGGATAGTTCGACATGTCCGGAGTCATCGTTTTTCATCCGAAAATTGATTTTTTGGACTGTACCAAAAATGATTCAAAATGTCAATTGGATCGTGCCTCATGTTGAATAACCACTTTTTAAACCCTCACAGTGACCAAAATTGCCATTTTTACAGAGTTTTGCTTACTCAAAAGATTCAATTTTGACCCGTTTCAGGCACAGAAATGACTTTAAACACACTTATTTTAGTTGACAAAGTCATAATTCACATCCAACAGTCATTTACAGTCAAAAGATTAAATGTTAAAATTTAATCCATTTTGACCTTTTTGGGATCGTTCGACATGTCCGGAGTCATCGTTTTTCATCCGAAAATTGATTTTTTGGACTGTACCAAAAATGATTCAAAATTTCAATTGGATCGTGCCTCATGTTGAATAACCACTTTTTAAACCCTCACAGTGACCAAAATTGCCATTTTTACAGAGTTTTGCTTACTCAAAAGCTTCAATTTTGACCCCTTTGAGGCACAGAAATGACTTTAAACACTTATTTTAGTTGACAAAGTCCTAATTCACATCCAACAGTCATTTAGAGACAAAAGATTAAATGTTAAAATTTCATCCATATTGACCATTTTGGGATAGTTCGACATGTCCGGAGTCATCGTTTTTCATCCGAAAATTGATTTTTTGGACTGTACCAAAAATGATTCAAAATGTCAATTGGATCGTGCCTCATGTTGAATAACCACTTTTTAAACCCTCACAGTGACCAAAATTGCCATTTTTACAGAGTTTTGCTTACTCAAAAGCTTCAATTTTGACCCGTTTCAGGCACAGAAATGACTTTAAACACACTTATTTTAGTTGACAAAGTCATAATTCACATCCAACAGTCATTTACAGTCAAAAGATTAAATGTTAAAATTGCATCCATTTTGACCTTTTTGGGATCGTTCGACATGTCCGGAGTCATCGTTTTTCATCCGAAAATTGATTTTTTGGACTGTACCAAAAATGATTCAAAATGTCAATTGGATCGTGCCTCATGTTGAATAACCACTTTTTAAACTCTCAGAGTGACCAAAATTGCCATTTTTACAGAGTTTTGCTTACTCAGAAGCTTCAATTTTGACCCGTTTCAGGCACAGAAATGACTTTAAACACACTTATTTTAGTTGACAAAGTCATAATTCACATCCAACAGTCATTTACAGTCAAAAGATTAAATGTTAAAATTTCATCCATTTTGACCCTTTTGGGATCGTTCGACATGTCCGGAGTCATCGTTTTTCATTCGAAAATTGATTTTTCGGACTGTACCAAAAATGATTCAAAATGTCAATTGGATCGTGCCTCATGTTGAATAACCACTTTTTAAACCCTCAGAGTGACCAAAATTGCCATTTTTACAGAGTTTTGCTTACTCAAAAGCTTCAATTTTGACCCGTTTCAGGCACAGAAATGACTTTAAACACACTTATTTTAGTTGACAAAGTCATAATTCACATCTAACAGTCATTTACAGTCAAAAGATTAAATGTTAAAATTTCATCCATATTGACCATTTTGGGATAGTTCGACATGTCCGGAGTCATCATTTTTCATCCGAAAATTGATTTTTTGGACTGTACCAAAAATGATTCAAAATGTCAATTGGATCGTGCCTCATGTTGAATAACCACTTTTTAAACCCTCACAGTGACCAAAATTGCCATTTTTACAGAGTTTTGCTTACTCAAAAGCTTCAATTTTGACCCGTTTCAGGCACAGAAATGACTTTAAACACACTTATTTTAGTTGACAAAGTCATAATTCACATCCAACAGTCATTTACAGTCAAAAGATTAAATGTTAACATTTCATCCATATTGACCATTTTGGGATAGTTCGACATGTCCGGAGTCATCGTTTTTCATCCGAAAATTGATTTTTTGGACTGTACCAAAAATGATTCAAAATGTCAATTGGATCGTGCCTCATGTTGAATAACCACTTTTTAAACCCTCACAGTGACCAAAATTGCCATTTTTACAGAGTTTTGCTTACTCAAAAGCTTCAATTTTGACCCGTTTCAGGCACAGAAATGACTTTAAACACACTTATTTTAGTTGACAAAGTCATAATTCACATCCAACAGTCATTTACAGTCAAAAGATTAAATGTTAAAATTTCATCCATTTTGACCTTTTTGGGATCGTTCGACATGTCCGGCCGGAGTCATCGTTTTTCATCCGAAAATTGATTTTTTGGACTGTACCAAAAATGATTCAAAATGTCAATTGGATCGTGCCTCATGTTGAATAACCACTTTTTAAACCCTCAGAGTGACCAAAATTGCCATTTTTACAGAGTTTTGCTTACTCAAAAGCTTCAATTTTGACCCGTTTCAGGCACAGAAATGACTTTAAACACACTTATTTTAGTTGACAAAGTCATAATTCACATCCAACAGTCATTTACAGTCAAAAGATTAAATGTTAAAATTTCATCCATTTTGACCCTTTTGGGATCGTTCGACATGTCCGGAGTCATCGTTTTTCATTCGAAAATTGATTTTTCGGACTGTACCAAAAATGATTCAAAATGTCAATTGGATCGTGCCTCATGTTGAATAACCACTTTTTAAACCCTCAGAGTGACCAAAATTGCCATTTTTACAGAGTTTTGCTTACTCAAAAGCTTCAATTTTGACCCGTTTCAGGCACAGAAATGACTTTAAACACACTTATTTTAGTTGACAAAGTCATAATTCACATCCAACAGTCATTTACAGTCAAAAGATTAAATGTTAAAATTTCATCCATATTGACCATTTTGGGATAGTTCGACATGTCCGGAGTCATCGTTTTTCATCCGAAAATTGATTTTTTGGACTGTACCAAAAATGATTCAAAATGTCAATTGGATCGTGCCTCATGTTGAATAACCACTTTTTAAACCCTCACAGTGACCAAAATTGCCATTTTTACAGAGTTTTGCTTACTCAAAAGCTTCAATTTTGACCCGTTTCAGGCACAGAAATGACTTTAAACACACTTATTTTAGTTGACAAAGTCATAATTCACATCCAACAGTCATTTACAGTCAAAAGATTAAATGTTAAAATTTCATCCATTTTGACCTTTTTGGGATCGTTCGACATGTCCGGCCGGAGTCATCGTTTTTCATCCGAAAATTGATTTTTTGGACTGTACCAAAAATGATTCAAAATGTCAATTGGATCGTGCCTCATGTTGAATAACCACTTTTTAAACCCTCAGAGTGACCAAAATTGCCATTTTTACAGAGTTTTGCTTACTCAAAAGCTTCAATTTTGACCCGTTTCAGGCACAGAAATGACTTTAAACACACTTATTTTAGTTGACAAAGTCATAATTCACATCCAACAGTCATTTACAGTCAAAAGATTAAATGTTAAAATTTCATCCATATTGACCTTTTTGGGATTGTTCGACATGTCCGGAGTCATCGTTTTTCATCCGAAAATTGATTTTTTGGACTGTACCAAAAATGATTCAAAATTTCAATTGGATCGTGCCTCATGTTGAATAACCACTTTTTAAACCCTCACAGTGACCAAAATTGCCATTTTTACAGAGTTTTGCTTACTCAAAAGCTTCAATTTTGACCCCTTTGAGGCACAGAAATGACTTTAAACACACTTATTTTAGTTGACAAAGTCATAATTCACATCCAACAGCCATTTAGAGTCAAAAGATTAAATGTTAAAATTTCATCCATATTGACCATTTTGGGATAGTTCGACATGTCCGGAGTCATCGTTTTTCATCCGAAAATTGATTTTTTGGACTGTACCAAAAATGATTCAAAATGTCAATTGGATCGTGCCTCATGTTGAATAACCACTTTTTAAACCCTCACAGTGACCAAAATTGCCATTTTTACAGAGTTTTGCTTACTCAAAAGCTTCAATTTTGAACCGTTTCAGGCACAGAAATGACTTTAAACACACTTATTTTAGTTGACAAAGTCATAATTCACATCCAACAGTCATTTACAGTCAAAAGATTAAATGTTAAAATTTCATCCATTTTGACCTTTTTGGGATCGTTCGACATGTCCGGAGTCATCGTTTGCATCCGAAAGTTGATTTTTTTGGACTGTACCAAAAAGGATTCAAAATGTCAATTGGATCGTGCCTCATGTTGAATAACCACTTTTTAAACCCTCAGAGTGACCAAAATTGCCATTTTTACAGAGTTTTGCTTACTCAAAAGCTTCAATTTTGACCCGTTTCAGGCACAGAAATGACTTTAAACACACTTATTTTAGTTGACAAAGTCATAATTCACATCCAACAGTCATTTACAGTCAAAAGATTAAATGTTAAAATTTCATCCATATTGACCATTTTGGGATCGTTCGACATGTCCGGAGTCATCGTTTTTCATCCGAAAATTGATTTTTTGGACTGTACCAAAAATGATTCAAAATGTCAATTGGATCATGCCTCATGTTGAATAACCACTTTTTAAACCCTCAGAGTGACCAAAATTGCCATTTTTACAGAGTTTTGCTTACTCAAAAGCTTCAATTTTGACCCGTTTCAGGCACAGAAATGACTTTAAACACACTTATTTTAGTTGACAAAGTCATAATTCACATCCAACAGTCATTTACAGTCAAAAGATTAAATGTTAAAATTTCATCCATATTGACCATTTTGGGATAGTTCGACATGTCCGGAGTCATCGTTTTTCATCCGAAAATTGATTTTTTGGACTGTACCAAAAACGATTCAAAATGTCAATTGGATCGTGCCTCATGTTGAATAACCACTTTTTAAACCCTCACAGTGACCAAAATTGCCATTTTTACAGAGTTTTGCTTACTCAAAAGCTTCAATTTTGACCCGTTTCAGGCACAGAAATGACTTTAAACACACTTATTTTAGTTGACAAAGTCATAATTCACATCCAACAGTCATTTACAGTCAAAAGATTAAATGTTAAAATTTCATCCATTTTGACCTTTTTGGGATCGTTCGACATGTCCGGAGTCATTGTTTTTCATTCGAAAATTGATTTTTTGGACTGTACCAAAAATGATTCAAAATGTCAATTGGATCGTGCCTCATGTTGAATAACCACTTTTTAAACCCTCAGAGTGACCAAAATTGCCATTTTTACAGAGTTTTGCTTACTCAAAAGCTTCAATTTTGACCCGTTTCAGGCACAGAAATGACTTTAAACACACTTATTTTAGTTGACAAAGTCATAATTCACATCCAACAGTCATTTACAGTCAAAAGATTAAATGTTAAAATTTCATCCATATTGACCATTTTGGGATCGTTCGACATGTCCGGAGTCATCGTTTTTCATCCGAAAATTGATTTTTTGGACTGTACCAAAAATGATTCAAAGTGTCAATTGGATCGTGCCTCATGTTGAATAACCACTTTTTAAACCCTCAGAGTGACCAAAATTGCCATTTTTACAGAGTTTTGCTTACTCAAAAGCTTCAATTTTGACCCGTTTCAGGCACAGAAATGACTTTAAACACACTTATTTTAGTTGGCAAAGTCATAATTCACATCCAACAGTCATTTACAGTCAAAAGATTAAATGTTCAAATTTCATCCATTTTGACCTTTTTGGGATCGTTCGACATGTCCGGAGTCATCGTTTTTCATCCGAAAATTGATTTTTTGGACTGTACCAAAAATGATTCAAAATTTCAATTGGATTGTGCCTCATGTTGAATAACCACTTTTTAAACCCTCACAGTGACTAAAATTGCCATTTTTACAGAGTTTTGCTTACTCAAAAGCTTCAATTTTGACCCCTTTGAGGCACAGAAATGACTTTAAACACACTTATTTTAGTTGACAAAGTCATAATTCACACCCAACAGTCATTTAGAGTCAAAAGATTAAATGTTAAAATTTCATCCATATTGACCATTTTGGGATAGTTCGACATGTCCGGAGTCATCGTTTTTCATCCGAAAATTGATTTTTTGGACTGTACCAAAAATGATTCAAAATGTCAATTGGATCGTGCCTCATGTTGAATAACCACTTTTTAAACCCTCACAGTGACCAAAATTGCCATTTTTACAGAGTTTTGCTTACTCAAAAGCTTCAATTTTGACCCGTTTCAGGCACAGAAATGACTTTAAACACACTTATTTTAGTTGACAAAGTCATAATTCACATCCAACAGTCATTTACAGTCAAAAGATTAAATGTTAAAATTTCATCCATTTTGACCTTTTTGGGATAGTTCGACATGTCCGGAGTCATCGTTTTTCATCCGAAAATTGATTTTTTGGACTGTACCAAAAATGATTCAAAATGTCAATTGGATCGTGCCTCATGTTGAATAACCACTTTTTAAACCCTCACAGTGACCAAAATTGCCATTTTTACAGAGTTTTGCTTACTCAAAAGCTTCAATTTTGACCCCTTTGAGGCACAGAAATGACTTTAAACACACTTATTTTAGTTGACAAAGTCCTAATTCACATCCAACAGTCATTTAGAGTCAAAAGATTAAATGTTAAAATTTCATCCATATTGACCATTTTGGGATAGTTCGACATGTCCGGAGTCATCGTTTTTCATCCAAAAATTGATTTTTTGGACTGTACCAAAAATGATTCAAAATGTCAATTGGATCGTGCCTCATGTTGAATAACCACTTTTTAAACCCTCACAGTGACCAAAATTGCCATTTTTACAGAGTTTTGCTTACTCAAAAGCTTCAATTTTGACCCGTTTCAGGCACAGAAATGACTTTAAACACACTTATTTTAGTTGACAAAGTCATAATTCACATCCAACAGTCATTTACAGTCAAAAGATTAAATGTTAAAATTTCATCCATTTTGACCTTTTTGGGATCGTTCGACATGTCCGGAGTCATCGTTTTTCATCCGAAAATTGATTTTTTGGACTGTACCAAAAATGATTCAAAATGTCAATTGGATCGTGCCTCATGTTGAATAACCACTTTTTAAACCCTCAGAGCGACCAAAATTGCCATTTTTACAGAGTTTTGCTTAATCAGAAGCTTCAATTTTGACCCGTTTCAGGCACAGAAATGACTTTAAACACACTTATTTTAGTTGACAAAGTCATAATTCACATCCAACAGTCATTTACAGTCAAAAGATTAAATGTTAAAATTTCATCCATTTTGACCCTTTTGGGATCGTTCGACATGTCCGGAGTCATCGTTTTTCATTCGAAAATTGATTTTTCGGACTGTACCAAAAATGATTCAAAATGTCAATTGGATCGTGCCTCATGTTGAATAACCACTTTTTAAACCCTCAGAGTGACCAAAATTGCCATTTTTACAGAGCTTTGCTTACTCAAAAGCTTCAATTTTGACCCGTTTCAGGCACAGAAATGACTTTAAACACACTTATTTTAGTTGACAAAGTCATAATTCACATCCAACAGTCATTTACAGTCAAAAGATTAAATGTTAAAATTTCATCCATATTGACCATTTTGGGATCGTTCGACATGTCCGGAGTCATCGTTTTTCATCCGAAAATTGATTTTTTGGACTGTACCAAAAATGATTCAAAATGTCAATTGGATCGTGCCTCATGTTGAATAACCACTTTTTAAACCCTCAGAGTGACCAAAATTGGCATTTTTACAGAGTTTTGCTTACTCAAAAGCTTCAATTTTGACCCGTTTCAGGCACAGAAATGACTTTAAACACACTTATTTTAGTTGACAAAGTCATAATTCACATCCAACAGTCATTTACAGTCAAAAGATTAAATGTTAAAATTTCATCCATTTTGACCTTTTTGGGATTGTTCGACATGTCCGGAGTCATCGTTTTTCATCCGAAAATTGATTTTTTGGACTGTACCAAAAATGATTCAAAATTTCAATTGGATCGTGCCTCATGTTGAATAACCACTTTTTAAACCCTCACAGTGACCAAAATTGCCATTTTTACAGAGTTTTGCTTACTCAAAAGCTTCAATTTTGACCCGTTTCAGGCACAGAAATGACTTTAAACACACTTATTTTAGTTGACAAAGTCATAATTCACATCTAACAGTCATTTACAGTCAAAAGATTAAATGTGAAAATTTCATCCATATTGACCATTTTGGGATAGTTCAACATGTCCGGAGTCATCGTTTTTCATCCGAAAATTGATTTTTTGGACTGTACCAAAAATGATTCAAAATGTCAATTGGATCGTGCCTCATGTTGAATAACCACTTTTTAAACCCTCACAGTGACCAAAATTGCCATTTTTACAGAGTTTTGCTTACTCAAAAGCTTCAATTTTGACCCGTTTCAGGCACAGAAATGACTTTAAACACACTTATTTTAGTTGACAAAGTCATAATTCACATCCAACAGTCATTTACAGTCAAAAGATTAAATGTTAAAATTTCATCCATTTTGACCTTTTTGGGATCGTTCGACATGTCCGGAGTCATCGTTTTTCATCCGAAAATTGATTTTTTGGACTGTACCAAAAATGATTCAAAATGTCAATTGGATCGTGCCTCATGTTGAATAACCACTTTTTAAACCCTCAGAGCGACCAAAATTGCCATTTTTACAGAGTTTTGCTTAATCAGAAGCTTCAATTTTGACCCGTTTCAGGCACAGAAATGACTTTAAACACACTTATTTTAGTTGACAAAGTCATAATTCACATCCAACAGTCATTTACAGTCAAAAGATTAAATGTTAAAATTTCATCCATATTGACCATTTTGGGATAGTTCGACATGTCCGGAGTCATCGTTTTTCATTCGAAAATTGATTTTTCGGACTGTACCAAAAATGATTCAAAATGTCAATTGGATCGTGCCTCATGTTGAATAACCACTTTTTAAACCCTCACAGTGACCAAAATTGCCATTTTTACAGAGTTTTGCTTACTCAAAAGCTTCAATTTTGACCCGTTTCAGGCACAGAAATGACTTTAAACACACTTATTTTAGTTGACAAAGTCATAATTCACATCCAACAGTCATTTACAGTCAAAAGATTAAATGTTAAAATTTCATCCATTTTGACCTTTTTGGGATCGTTCGACATGTCCGGCCGGAGTCATCGTTTTTCATCCGAAAATTGATTTTTTGGACTGTACCAAAAATGATTCAAAATGTCAATTGGATCGTGCCTCATGTTGAATAACCACTTTTTAAACCCTCACAGTGACCAAAATTGCCATTTTTACAGAGTTTTGCTTACTCAAAAGCTTCAATTTTGACCCGTTTCAGGCACAGAAATGACTTTAAACACACTTATTTTAGTTGACAAAGTCATAATTCACATCCAACAGTCATTTACAGTCAAAAGATTAAATGTTAAAATTTCATCCATTTTGACCTTTTTGGGATCGTTCGACATGTCCGGAGTCATCGTTTTTCATTCGAAAATTGATTTTTTGGACTGTACCAAAAATGATTCAAAATGTCAATTGGATCGTGCCTCATGTTGAATAACCACTTTTTAAACCCTCAGAGTGACCAAAATTGCCATTTTTACAGAGTTTTGCTTA
This sequence comes from Lissotriton vulgaris, assembly GCF_964263255.1. Classification (NCBI taxonomy): domain Eukaryota; kingdom Metazoa; phylum Chordata; class Amphibia; order Caudata; family Salamandridae; genus Lissotriton; species Lissotriton vulgaris. Next base: position 520,277 of record NW_028241093.1, on the reverse strand, counting down.
CTCAAAAGCTTCAATTTTGACCCGTTTCAGGCACAGAAATGACTTTAAACACACTTATTTTAGTTGACAAAGTCATAATTCACATCCAACAGTCATTTAAAGTCAAAAGATTAAATGTTAAAATTTCATCCATATTGACCATTTTGGGATCGTTCGACATGTCCGGAGTCATCGTTTTTCATCCGAAAATTGATTTTTTGGACTGTACCAAAAATGATTCAAAGTGTCAATTGGATCGTGCCTCATGTTGAATAACCACTTTTTAAACCCTCAGAGTGACCAAAATTGCCATTTTTACAGAGTTTTGCTTACTCAAAAGCTTCAATTTTGACCCGTTTCAGGCACAGAAATGACTTTAAACACACTTATTTTAGTTGGCAAAGTCATAATTCACATCCAACAGTCATTTACAGTCAAAAGATTAAATGTTCAAATTTCATCCATTTTGACCTTTTTGGGATCGTTCGACATGTCCGGAGTCATCGTTTTTCATCCGAAAATTGATTTTTTGGACTGTACCAAAAATGATTCAAAATTTCAATTGGATTGTGCCTCATGTTGAATAACCACTTTTTAAACCCTCACAGTGACTAAAATTGCCATTTTTACAGAGTTTTGCTTACTCAAAAGCTTCAATTTTGACCCCTTTGAGGCACAGAAATGACTTTAAACACACTTATTTTAGTTGACAAAGTCATAATTCACACCCAACAGTCATTTAGAGTCAAAAGATTAAATGTTAAAATTTCATCCATATTGACCATTTTGGGATAGTTCGACATGTCCGGAGTCATCGTTTTTCATCCGAAAATTGATTTTTTGGACTGTACCAAAAATGATTCAAAATGTCAATTGGATCGTGCCTCATGTTGAATAACCACTTTTTAAACCCTCACAGTGACCAAAATTGCCATTTTTACAGAGTTTTGCTTACTCAAAAGCTTCAATTTTGACCCGTTTCAGGCACAGAAATGACTTTAAACACACTTATTTTAGTTGACAAAGTCATAATTCACATCCAACAGTCATTTACAGTCAAAAGATTAAATGTTAAAATTTCATCCATTTTGACCTTTTTGGGATCGTTCGACATGTCCGGAGTCATCGTTTTTCATCCGAAAATTGATTTTTTGGACTGTACCAAAAATGATTCAAAATGTCAATTGGATCGTGCCTCATGTTGAATAACCACTTTTTAAACCCTCAGAGTGACCAAAATTGCCATTTTTACAGAGTTTTGCTTACTCAGAAGCTTCAATTTTGACCCGTTTCAGGCACAGAAATGACTTTAAACACACTTATTTTAGTTGACAAAGTCATAATTCACATCCAACAGTCATTTACAGTCAAAAGATTAAATGTTAAAATTTCATCCATTTTGACCCTTTTGGGATCGTTCGACATGTCCGGAGTCATCGTTTTTCATTCGAAAATTGATTTTTCGGACTGTACCAAAAATGATTCAAAATGTCAATTGGATCGTGCCTCATGTTGAATAACCACTTTTTAAACCCTCAGAGTGACCAAAATTGCCATTTTTACAGAGTTTTGCTTACTCAAAAGCTTGAATTTTGACCCGTTTCAGGCACAGAAATGACTTTAAACACACTTATTTTAGTTGACAAAGTCATAATTCACATCTAACAGTCATTTACAGTCAAAAGATTAAATGTTAAAATTTCATCCATATTGACCATTTTGGGATAGTTCGACATGTCCGGAGTCATCGTTTTTCATCCGAAAATTGATTTTTTGGACTGTACCAAAAATGATTCAAAATGTCAATTGGATCGTGCCTCATGTTGAATAACCACTTTTTAAACCCTCACAGTGACCAAAATTGCCATTTTTACAGAGTTTTGCTTACTCAAAAGCTTCAATTTTGACCCCTTTGAGGCACAGAAATGACTTTAAACACACTTATTTTAGTTGACAAAGTCCTAATTCACATCCAACAGTCATTTAGAGTCAAAAGATTAAATGTTAAAATTTCATCCATATTGACCATTTTGGGATAGTTCGACATGTCCGGAGTCATCGTTTTTCATCCAAAAATTGATTTTTTGGACTGTACCAAAAATGATTCAAAATGTCAATTGGATCGTGCCTCATGTTGAATAACCACTTTTTAAACCCTCAGAGTGACCAAAATTGCCATTTTTACAGAGTTTTGCTTACTCAAAAGCTTCAATTTTGACCCGTTTCAGGCACAGAAATGACTTTAAACACACTTATTTTAGTTGACAAAGTCATAATTCACATCCAACAGTCATTTACAGTCAAAAGATTAAATGTTAAAATTTCATCCATTTTGACCTTTTTGGGATCGTTCGACATGTCCGGAGTCATCGTTTTTCATCCGAAAATTGATTTTTTGGACTGTACCAAAAATGATTCAAAATGTCAATTGGATCGTGCCTCATGTTGAATAACCACTTTTTAAACCCTCAGAGCGACCAAAATTGCCATTTTTACAGAGTTTTGCTTAATCAGAAGCTTCAATTTTGACCCGTTTCAGGCACAGAAATGACTTTAAACACACTTATTTTAGTTGACAAAGTCATAATTCACATCCAACAGTCATTTACAGTCAAAAGATTAAATGTTAAAATTTCATCCATATTGACCATTTTGGGATAGTTCGACATGTCCGGAGTCATCGTTTTTCATCCGAAAATTGATTTTTTGGACTGTACCAAAAATGATTCAAAATGTCAATTGGATCGTGCCTCATGTTGAATAACCACTTTTTAAACCCTCACAGTGACCAAAATTGCCATTTTTACAGAGTTTTGCTTACTCAAAAGCTTCAATTTTGACCCGTTTCAGGCACAGAAATGACTTTAAACACACTTATTTTAGTTGACAAAGTCATAATTCACATCCAACAGTCATTTACAGTCAAAAGATTAAATGTTAAAATTTCATCCATTTTGACCTTTTTGGGATCGTTCGACATGTCCGGCCGGAGTCATCGTTTTTCATCCGAAAATTGATTTTTTGGACTGTACCAAAAATGATTCAAAATGTCAATTGGATCGTGCCTCATGTTGAATAACCACTTTTTAAACCCTCAGAGTGACCAAAATTGCCATTTTTACAGAGTTTTGCTTACTCAAAAGCTTCAATTTTGACCCGTTTCAGGCACAGAAATGACTTTAAACACACTTATTTTAGTTGACAAAGTCATAATTCACATCCAACAGTCATTTACAGTCAAAAGATTAAATGTTAAAATTTCATCCATATTGACCTTTTTGGGATTGTTCGACATGTCCGGAGTCATCGTTTTTCATCCGAAAATTGATTTTTTGGACTGTACCAAAAATGATTCAAAATTTCAATTGGATCGTGCCTCATGTTGAATAACCACTTTTTAAACCCTCACAGTGACCAAAATTGCCATTTTTACAGAGTTTTGCTTACTCAAAAGCTTCAATTTTGACCCCTTTGAGGCACAGAAATGACTTTAAACACACTTATTTTAGTTGACAAAGTCATAATTCACATCCAACAGCCATTTAGAGTCAAAAGATTAAATGTTAAAATTTCATCCATATTGACCATTTTGGGATAGTTCGACATGTCCGGAGTCATCGTTTTTCATCCGAAAATTGATTTTTTGGACTGTACCAAAAATGATTCAAAATGTCAATTGGATCGTGCCTCATGTTGAATAACCACTTTTTAAACCCTCACAGTGACCAAAATTGCCATTTTTACAGAGTTTTGCTTACTCAAAAGCTTCAATTTTGAACCGTTTCAGGCACAGAAATGACTTTAAACACACTTATTTTAGTTGACAAAGTCATAATTCACATCCAACAGTCATTTACAGTCAAAAGATTAAATGTTAAAATTTCATCCATTTTGACCTTTTTGGGATCGTTCGACATGTCCGGAGTCATCGTTTGCATCCGAAAGTTGATTTTTTTGGACTGTACCAAAAAGGATTCAAAATGTCAATTGGATCGTGCCTCATGTTGAATAACCACTTTTTAAACCCTCAGAGTGACCAAAATTGCCATTTTTACAGAGTTTTGCTTACTCAAAAGCTTCAATTTTGACCCGTTTCAGGCACAGAAATGACTTTAAACACACTTATTTTAGTTGACAAAGTCATAATTCACATCCAACAGTCATTTACAGTCAAAAGATTAAATGTTAAAATTTCATCCATATTGACCATTTTGGGATCGTTCGACATGTCCGGAGTCATCGTTTTTCATCCGAAAATTGATTTTTTGGACTGTACCAAAAATGATTCAAAATGTCAATTGGATCATGCCTCATGTTGAATAACCACTTTTTAAACCCTCAGAGTGACCAAAATTGCCATTTTTACAGAGTTTTGCTTACTCAAAAGCTTCAATTTTGACCCGTTTCAGGCACAGAAATGACTTTAAACACACTTATTTTAGTTGACAAAGTCATAATTCACATCCAACAGTCATTTACAGTCAAAAGATTAAATGTTAAAATTTCATCCATATTGACCATTTTGGGATAGTTCGACATGTCCGGAGTCATCGTTTTTCATCCGAAAATTGATTTTTTGGACTGTACCAAAAACGATTCAAAATGTCAATTGGATCGTGCCTCATGTTGAATAACCACTTTTTAAACCCTCACAGTGACCAAAATTGCCATTTTTACAGAGTTTTGCTTACTCAAAAGCTTCAATTTTGACCCGTTTCAGGCACAGAAATGACTTTAAACACACTTATTTTAGTTGACAAAGTCATAATTCACATCCAACAGTCATTTACAGTCAAAAGATTAAATGTTAAAATTTCATCCATTTTGACCTTTTTGGGATCGTTCGACATGTCCGGAGTCATTGTTTTTCATTCGAAAATTTATTTTTTGGACTGTACCAAAAATGATTCAAAATGTCAATTGGATCGTGCCTCATGTTGAATAACCACTTTTTAAACCCTCAGAGTGACCAAAATTGCCATTTTTACAGAGTTTTGCTTACTCAAAAGCTTCAATTTTGACCCGTTTCAGGCACAGAAATGACTTTAAACACACTTATTTTAGTTGACAAAGTCATAATTCACATCCAACAGTCATTTACAGTCAAAAGATTAAATGTTAAAATTTCATCCATATTGACCATTTTGGGATCGTTCGACATGTCCGGAGTCATCGTTTTTCATCCGAAAATTGATTTTTTGGACTGTACCAAAAATGATTCAAAGTGTCAATTGGATCGTGCCTCATGTTGAATAACCACTTTTTAAACCCTCAGAGTGACCAAAATTGCCATTTTTACAGAGTTTTGCTTACTCAAAAGCTTCAATTTTGACCCGTTTCAGGCACAGAAATGACTTTAAACACACTTATTTTAGTTGGCAAAGTCATAATTCACATCCAACAGTCATTTACAGTCAAAAGATTAAATGTTCAAATTTCATCCATTTTGACCTTTTTGGGATCGTTCGACATGTCCGGAGTCATCGTTTTTCATCCGAAAATTGATTTTTTGGACTGTACCAAAAATGATTCAAAATTTCAATTGGATTGTGCCTCATGTTGAATAACCACTTTTTAAACCCTCACAGTGACTAAAATTGCCATTTTTACAGAGTTTTGCTTACTCAAAAGCTTCAATTTTGACCCCTTTGAGGCACAGAAATGACTTTAAACACACTTATTTTAGTTGACAAAGTCATAATTCACACCCAACAGTCATTTAGAGTCAAAAGATTAAATGTTAAAATTTCATCCATATTGACCATTTTGGGATAGTTCGACATGTCCGGAGTCATCGTTTTTCATCCGAAAATTGATTTTTTGGACTGTACCAAAAATGATTCAAAATGTCAATTGGATCGTGCCTCATGTTGAATAACCACTTTTTAAACCCTCACAGTGACCAAAATTGCCATTTTTACAGAGTTTTGCTTACTCAAAAGCTTCAATTTTGACCCGTTTCAGGCACAGAAATGACTTTAAACACACTTATTTTAGTTGACAAAGTCATAATTCACATCCAACAGTCATTTACAGTCAAAAGATTAAATGTTAAAATTTCATCCATTTTGACCTTTTTGGGATAGTTCGACATGTCCGGAGTCATCGTTTTTCATCCGAAAATTGATTTTTTGGACTGTACCAAAAATGATTCAAAATGTCAATTGGATCGTGCCTCATGTTGAATAACCACTTTTTAAACCCTCACAGTGACCAAAATTGCCATTTTTACAGAGTTTTGCTTACTCAAAAGCTTCAATTTTGACCCCTTTGAGGCACAGAAATGACTTTAAACACACTTATTTTAGTTGACAAAGTCCTAATTCACATCCAACAGTCATTTAGAGTCAAAAGATTAAATGTTAAAATTTCATCCATATTGACCATTTTGGGATAGTTCGACATGTCCGGAGTCATCGTTTTTCATCCAAAAATTGATTTTTTGGACTGTACCAAAAATGATTCAAAATGTCAATTGGATCGTGCCTCATGTTGAATAACCACTTTTTAAACCCTCACAGTGACCAAAATTGCCATTTTTACAGAGTTTTGCTTACTCAAAAGCTTCAATTTTGACCCGTTTCAGGCACAGAAATGACTTTAAACACACTTATTTTAGTTGACAAAGTCATAATTCACATCCAACAGTCATTTACAGTCAAAAGATTAAATGTTAAAATTTCATCCATTTTGACCTTTTTGGGATCGTTCGACATGTCCGGAGTCATCGTTTTTCATCCGAAAATTGATTTTTTGGACTGTACCAAAAATGATTCAAAATGTCAATTGGATCGTGCCTCATGTTGAATAACCACTTTTTAAACCCTCAGAGCGACCAAAATTGCCATTTTTACAGAGTTTTGCTTAATCAGAAGCTTCAATTTTGACCCGTTTCAGGCACAGAAATGACTTTAAACACACTTATTTTAGTTGACAAAGTCATAATTCACATCCAACAGTCATTTACAGTCAAAAGATTAAATGTTAAAATTTCATCCATTTTGACCCTTTTGGGATCGTTCGACATGTCCGGAGTCATCGTTTTTCATTCGAAAATTGATTTTTCGGACTGTACCAAAAATGATTCAAAATGTCAATTGGATCGTGCCTCATGTTGAATAACCACTTTTTAAACCCTCAGAGTGACCAAAATTGCCATTTTTACAGAGCTTTGCTTACTCAAAAGCTTCAATTTTGACCCGTTTCAGGCACAGAAATGACTTTAAACACACTTATTTTAGTTGACAAAGTCATAATTCACATCCAACAGTCATTTACAGTCAAAAGATTAAATGTTAAAATTTCATCCATATTGACCATTTTGGGATCGTTCGACATGTCCGGAGTCATCGTTTTTCATCCGAAAATTGATTTTTTGGACTGTACCAAAAATGATTCAAAATGTCAATTGGATCGTGCCTCATGTTGAATAACCACTTTTTAAACCCTCAGAGTGACCAAAATTGGCATTTTTACAGAGTTTTGCTTACTCAAAAGCTTCAATTTTGACCCGTTTCAGGCACAGAAATGACTTTAAACACACTTATTTTAGTTGACAAAGTCATAATTCACATCCAACAGTCATTTACAGTCAAAAGATTAAATGTTAAAATTTCATCCATTTTGACCTTTTTGGGATCGTTCGACATGTCCGGAGTCATCGTTTTTCATTCGAAAATTGATTTTTTGGACTGTACCAAAAATGATTCAAAATGTCAATTGGATCGTGCCTCATGTTGAATAACCACTTTTTAAACCCTCAGAGTGACCAAAATTGCCATTTTTACAGAGTTTTGCTTACTCAAAAGCTTCAATTTTGACCCGTTTCAGGCACAGAAATGACTTTAAACACACTTATTTTAGTTGACAAAGTCATAATTCACATCCAACAGTCATTTAAAGTCAAAAGATTAAATGTTAAAATTTCATCCATATTGACCATTTTGGGATCGTTCGACATGTCCGGAGTCATCGTTTTTCATCCGAAAATTGATTTTTTGGACTGTACCAAAAATGATTCAAAGTGTCAATTGGATCGTGCCTCATGTTGAATAACCACTTTTTAAACCCTCAGAGTGACCAAAATTGCCATTTTTACAGAGTTTTGCTTACTCAAAAGCTTCAATTTTGACCCGTTTCAGGCACAGAAATGACTTTAAACACACTTATTTTAGTTGACAAAGTCATAATTCACATCTAACAGTCATTTACAGTCAAAAGATTAAATGTGAAAATTTCATCCATATTGACCATTTTGGGATAGTTCAACATGTCCGGAGTCATCGTTTTTCATCCGAAAATTGATTTTTTGGACTGTACCAAAAATGATTCAAAATGTCAATTGGATCGTGCCTCATGTTGAATAACCACTTTTTAAACCCTCACAGTGACCAAAATTGCCATTTTTACAGAGTTTTGCTTACTCAAAAGCTTCAATTTTGACCCGTTTCAGGCACAGAAATGACTTTAAACACACTTATTTTAGTTGACAAAGTCATAATTCACATCCAACAGTCATTTACAGTCAAAAGATTAAATGTTAAAATTTCATCCATTTTGACCTTTTTGGGATCGTTCGACATGTCCGGAGTCATCGTTTTTCATCCGAAAATTGATTTTTTGGACTGTACCAAAAATGATTCAAAATGTCAATTGGATCGTGCCTCATGTTGAATAACCACTTTTTAAACCCTCAGAGTGACCAAAATTGCCATTTTTACAGAGTTTTGCTTACTCAGAAGCTTCAATTTTGACCCGTTTCAGGCACAGAAATGACTTTAAACACACTTATTTTAGTTGACAAAGTCATAATTCACATCCAACAGTCATTTACAGTCAAAAGATTAAATGTTAAAATTTCATCCATTTTGACCCTTTTGGGATCGTTCGACATGTCCGGAGTCATCGTTTTTCATTCGAAAATTGATTTTTCGGACTGTACCAAAAATGATTCAAAATGTCAATTGGATCGTGCCTCATGTTGAATAACCACTTTTTAAACCCTCACAGTGACCAAAATTGCCATTTTTACAGAGTTTTGCTTACTCAAAAGCTTCAATTTTGACCCGTTTCAGGCACAGAAATGACTTTAAACACACTTATTTTAGTTGACAAAGTCATAATTCACATCCAACAGTCATTTACAGTCAAAAGATTAAATGTTAAAATTTCATCCATTTTGACCTTTTTGGGATCGTTCGACATGTCCGGCCGGAGTCATCGTTTTTCATCCGAAAATTGATTTTTTGGACTGTACCAAAAATGATTCAAAATGTAAATTGGATCGTGCCTCATGTTGAATAACCACTTTTTAAACCCTCACAGTGACCAAAATTGCCATTTTTACAGAGTTTTGCTTACTCAAAAGCTTCAATTTTGACCCGTTTCAGGCACAGAAATGACTTTAAACACACTTATTTTAGTTGACAAAGTCATAATTCACATCCAACAGTCATTTACAGTCAAAAGATTAAATGTTAAAATTTCATCCATTTTGACCTTTTTGGGATCGTTCGACATGTCCGGAGTCATCGTTTTTCATTCGAAAATTGATTTTTTGGACTGTACCAAAAATGATTCAAAATGTCAATTGGATCGTGCCTCATGTTGAATAACCACTTTTTAAACCCTCAGAGTGACCAAAATTGCCATTTTTACAGAGTTTTGCTTACTCAAAAGCTTCAATTTTGACCCGTTTCAGGCACAGAAATGACTTTAAACACACTTATTTTAGTTGACAAAGTCATAATTCACATCCAACAGTCATTTAAAGTCAAAAGATTAAATGTTAAAATTTCATCCATATTGACCATTTTGGGATCGTTCGACATGTCCGGAGTCATCGTTTTTCATCCGAAAATTGATTTTTTGGACTGTACCAAAAATGATTCAAAGTGTCAATTGGATCGTGCCTCATGTTGAATAACCACTTTTTAAACCCTCAGAGTGACCAAAATTGCCATTTTTACAGAGTTTTGCTTACTCAAAAGCTTCAATTTTGACCCGTTTCAGGCACAGAAATGACTTTAAACACACTTATTTTAGTTGGCAAAGTCATAATTCACATCCAACAGTCATTTACAGTCAAAAGATTAAATGTTCAAATTTCATCCATTTTGACCTTTTTGGGATCGTTCGACATGTCCGGAGTCATCGTTTTTCATCCGAAAATTGATTTTTTGGACTGTACCAAAAATGATTCAAAATTTCAATTGGATTGTGCCTCATGTTGAATAACCACTTTTTAAACCCTCACAGTGACTAAAATTGCCATTTTTACAGAGTTTTGCTTACTCAAAAGCTTCAATTTTGACCCCTTTGAGGCACAGAAATGACTTTAAACACACTTATTTTAGTTGACAAAGTCATAATTCACACCCAACAGTCATTTAGAGTCAAAAGATTAAATGTTAAAATTTCATCCATATTGACCATTTTGGGATAGTTCGACATGTCCGGAGTCATCGTTTTTCATCCGAAAATTGATTTTTTGGACTGTACCAAAAATGATTCAAAATGTCAATTGGATCGTGCCTCATGTTGAATAACCACTTTTTAAACCCTCAGAGTGACCAAAATTGCCATTTTTACAGAGTTTTGCTTACTCAGAAGCTTCAATTTTGACCCGTTTCAGGCACAGAAATGACTTTAAACACACTTATTTTAGTTGACAAAGTCATAATTCACATCCAACAGTCATTTACAGTCAAAAGATTAAATGTTAAAATTTCATCCATTTTGACCCTTTTGGGATCGTTCGACATGTCCGGAGTCATCGTTTTTCATTCGAAAATTGATTTTTCGGACTGTACCAAAAATGATTCAAAATGTCAATTGGATCGTGCCTCATGTTGAATAACCACTTTTTAAACCCTCAGAGTGACCAAAATTGCCATTTTTACAGAGTTTTGCTTACTCAAAAGCTTGAATTTTGACCCGTTTCAGGCACAGAAATGACTTTAAACACACTTATTTTAGTTGACAAAGTCATAATTCACATCTAACAGTCATTTACAGTCAAAAGATTAAATGTTAAAATTTCATCCATATTGACCATTTTGGGATAGTTCGACATGTCCGGAGTCATCGTTTTTCATCCGAAAATTGATTTTTTGGACTGTACCAAAAATGATTCAAAATGTCAATTGGATCGTGCCTCATGTTGAATAACCACTTTTTAAACCCTCACAGTGACCAAAATTGCCATTTTTACAGAGTTTTGCTTACTCAAAAGCTTCAATTTTGACCCCTTTGAGGCACAGAAATGACTTTAAACACACTTATTTTAGTTGACAAAGTCCTAATTCACATCCAACAGTCATTTAGAGTCAAAAGATTAAATGTTAAAATTTCATCCATATTGACCATTTTGGGATAGTTCGACATGTCCGGAGTCATCGTTTTTCATCCAAAAATTGATTTTTTGGACTGTACCAAAAATGATTCAAAATGTCAATTGGATCGTGCCTCATGTTGAATAACCACTTTTTAAACCCTCACAGTGACCAAAATTGCCATTTTTACAGAGTTTTGCTTACTCAAAAGCTTCAATTTTGACCCGTTTCAGGCACAGAAATGACTTTAAACACACTTATTTTAGTTGACAAAGTCATAATTCACATCCAACAGTCATTTACAGTCAAAAGATTAAATGTTAAAATTTCATCCATTTTGACCTTTTTGGGATCGTTCGACATGTCCGGAGTCATCGTTTTTCATCCGAAAATTGATTTTTTGGACTGTACCAAAAATGATTCAAAATGTCAATTGGATCGTGCCTCATGTTGAATAACCACTTTTTAAACCCTCAGAGCGACCAAAATTGCCATTTTTACAGAGTTTTGCTTAATCAGAAGCTTCAATTTTGACCCGTTTCAGGCACAGAAATGACTTTAAACACACTTATTTTAGTTGACAAAGTCATAATTCACATCCAACAGTCATTTACAGTCAAAAGATTAAATGTTAAAATTTCATCCATTTTGACCCTTTTGGGATCGTTCGACATGTCCGGAGTCATCGTTTTTCATTCGAAAATTGATTTTTCGGACTGTAACAAAAATGATTCAAAATGTCAATTGGATCGTGCCTCATGTTGAATAACCACTTTTTAAACCCTCAGAGTGACCAAAATTGCCATTTTTACAGAGCTTTGCTTACTCAAAAGCTTCAATTTTGACCCGTTTCAGGCACAGAAATGACTTTAAACACACTTATTTTAGTTGACAAAGTCATAATTCACATCCAACAGTCATTTACAGTCAAAAGATTAAATGTTAAAATTTCATCCATATTGACCATTTTGGGATCGTTCGACATGTCCGGAGTCATCGTTTTTCATCCGAAAATTGATTTTTTGGACTGTACCAAAAATGATTCAAAATGTCAATTGGATCGTGCCTCATGTTGAATAACCACTTTTTAAACCCTCAGAGTGACCAAAATTGGCATTTTTACAGAGTTTTGCTTACTCAAAAGCTTCAATTTTGACCCGTTTCAGGCACAGAAATGACTTTAAACACACTTATTTTAGTTGACAAAGTCATAATTCACATCCAACAGTCATTTACAGTCAAAAGATTAAATGTTAAAATTTCATCCATTTTGACCTTTTTGGGATTGTTCGACATGTCCGGAGTCATCGTTTTTCATCCGAAAATTGATTTTTTGGACTGTACCAAAAATGATTCAAAATTTCAATTGGATCGTGCCTCATGTTGAATAACCACTTTTTAAACCCTCACAGTGACCAAAATTGCCATTTTTACAGAGTTTTGCTTACTCAAAAGCTTCAATTTTGACCCGTTTCAGGCACAGAAATGACTTTAAACACACTTATTTTAGTTGACAAAGTCATAATTCACATCCAACAGTCATTTACAGTCAAAAGATTAAATGTTAAAATTTCATCCATTTTGACCCTTTTGGGATCGTTCGACATGTCCGGAGTCATCGTTTTTCATTCGAAAATTGATTTTTCGGACTGTACCAAAAATGATTCAAAATGTCAATTGGATCGTGCCTCATGTTGAATAACCACTTTTTAAACCCTCACAGTGACCAAAATTGCCATTTTTACAGAGTTTTGCTTACTCAAAAGCTTCAATTTTGACCCGTTTCAGGCACAGAAATGACTTTAAACACACTTATTTTAGTTGACAAAGTCATAATTCACATCCAACAGTCATTTACAGTCAAAAGATTAAATGTTAAAATTTCATCCATTTTGACCTTTTTGGGATCGTTCGACATGTCCGGCCGGAGTCATCGTTTTTCATCCGAAAATTGATTTTTTGGACTGTACCAAAAATGATTCAAAATGTCAATTGGATCGTGCCTCATGTTGAATAACCACTTTTTAAACCCTCAGAGTGACCAAAATTGCCATTTTTACAGAGTTTTGCTTACTCAAAAGCTTCAATTTTGACCCGTTTCAGGCACAGAAATGACTTTAAACACACTTATTTTAGTTGACAAAGTCATAATTCACATCCAACAGTCATTTACAGTCAAAAGATTAAATGTTAAAATTTCATCCATATTGACCTTTTTGGGATTGTTCGACATGTCCGGAGTCATCGTTTTTCATCCGAAAATTGATTTTTTTGGACTGTACCAAAAATGATTCAAAATTTCAATTGGATCGTGCCTCATGTTGAATAACCACTTTTTAAACCCTCACAGTGACCAAAATTGCCATTTTTACAGAGTTTTGCTTACTCAAAAGCTTCAATTTTGACCCCTTTGAGGCACAGAAATGACTTTAAACACACTTATTTTAGTTGACAAAGTCATAATTCACATCCAACAGCCATTTAGAGTCAAAAGATTAAATGTTAAAATTTCATCCATATTGACCATTTTGGGATAGTTCGACATTTCCGGAGTCATCGTTTTTCATCCGAAAATTGATTTTTTGGACTGTACCAAAAATGATTCAAAATGTCAATTGGATCGTGCCTCATGTTGAATAACCACTTTTTAAACCCTCAGAGTGACCAAAATTGCCATTTTTACAGAGTTTTGCTTACTCAGAAGCTTCAATTTTGACCCGTTTCAGGCACAGAAATGACTTTAAACACACTTATTTTAGTTGACAAAGTCATAATTCACATCCAACAGTCATTTACAGTCAAAAGATTAAATGTTAAAATTTCATCCATTTTGACCCTTTTGGGATCGTTCGACATGTCCGGAGTCATCGTTTTTCATCCGAAAATTGATTTTTTGGACTGTACCAAAAATGATTCAAAATGTCAATTGGATCGTGCCTCATGTTGAATAACCACTTTTTAAACCCTCAGAGTGACCAAAATTGCCATTTTTACAGAGTTTTGCTTACTCAAAAGCTTCAATTTTGACCCGTTTCAGGCACAGAAATGACTTTAAACACACTTATTTTAGTTGACAAAGTCATAATTCACATCCAACAGTCATTTACAGTCAAAAGATTAAATGTTAAAATTTCATCCATTTTGACCTTTTTGGGATCGTTCGACATGTCCGGAGTCATCGTTTTTCATTCGAAAATTGATTTTTTGGACTGTACCAAAAATGATTCAAAATGTCAATTGGATCGTGCCTCATGTTGAATAACCACTTTTTAAACCCTCAGAGTGACCAAAATTGCCATTTTTACAGAGTTTTGCTTACTCAAAAGCTTCAATTTTGACCCGTTTCAGGCACAGAAATGACTTTAAACACACTTATTTTAGTTGACAAAGTCATAATTCACATCCAACAGTCATTTAAAGTCAAAAGATTAAATGTTAAAATTTCATCCATATTGACCATTTTGGGATCGTTCGACATGTCCGGAGTCATCGTTTTTCATCCGAAAATTGATTTTTTGGACTGTACCAAAAATGATTCAAAGTGTCAATTGGATCGTGCCTCATGTTGAATAACCACTTTTTAAACCCTCAGAGTGACCAAAATTGCCATTTTTACAGAGTTTTGCTTACTCAAAAGCTTCAATTTTGACCCGTTTCAGGCACAGAAATGACTTTAAACACACTTATTTTAGTTGACAAAGTCATAATTCACATCTAACAGTCATTTACAGTCAAAAGATTAAATGTGAAAATTTCATCCATATTGACCATTTTGGGATAGTTCAACATGTCCGGAGTCATCGTTTTTCATCCGAAAATTGATTTTTTGGACTGTACCAAAAATGATTCAAAATGTCAATTGGATCGTGCCTCATGTTGAATAACCACTTTTTAAACCCTCACAGTGACCAAAATTGCCATTTTTACAGAGTTTTGCTTACTCAAAAGCTTCAATTTTGACCCGTTTCAGGCACAGAAATGACTTTAAACACACTTATTTTAGTTGACAAAGTCATAATTCACATCCAACAGTCATTTACAGTCAAAAGATTAAATGTTAAAATTTCATCCATTTTGACCTTTTTGGGATCGTTCGACATGTCCGGAGTCATCGTTTTTCATCCGAAAATTGATTTTTTGGACTGTACCAAAAATGATTCAAAATGTCAATTGGATCGTGCCTCATGTTGAATAACCACTTTTTAAACCCTCAGAGTGACCAAAATTGCCATTTTTACAGAGTTTTGCTTACTCAGAAGCTTCAATTTTGACCCGTTTCAGGCACAGAAATGACTTTAAACACACTTATTTTAGTTGACAAAGTCATAATTCACATCCAACAGTCATTTACAGTCAAAAGATTAAATGTTAAAATTTCATCCATTTTGACCCTTTTGGGATCGTTCGACATGTCCGGAGTCATCGTTTTTCATTCGAAAATTGATTTTTCGGACTGTACCAAAAATGATTCAAAATGTCAATTGGATCGTGCCTCATGTTGAATAACCACTTTTTAAACCCTCACAGTGACCAAAATTGCCATTTTTACAGAGTTTTGCTTACTCAAAAGCTTCAATTTTGACCCGTTTCAGGCACAGAAATGACTTTAAACACACTTATTTTAGTTGACAAAGTCATAATTCACATCCAACAGTCATTTACAGTCAAAAGATTAAATGTTAAAATTTCATCCATTTTGACCTTTTTGGGATCGTTCGACATGTCCGGCCGGAGTCATCGTTTTTCATCCGAAAATTGATTTTTTGGACTGTACCAAAAATGATTCAAAATGTCAATTGGATCGTGCCTCATGTTGAATAACCACTTTTTAAACCCTCACAGTGACCAAAATTGCCATTTTTACAGAGTTTTGCTTACTCAAAAGCTTCAATTTTGACCCGTTTCAGGCACAGAAATGACTTTAAACACACTTATTTTAGTTGACAAAGTCATAATTCACATCCAACAGTCATTTAAAGTCAAAAGATTAAATGTTAAAATTTCATCCATATTGACCATTTTGGGATAGTTCGACATGTCCGGAGTCATCGTTTTTCATCCAAAAATTGATTTTTTGGACTGTACCAAAAATGATTCAAAATGTCAATTGGATCGTGCCTCATGTTGAATAACCACTTTTTAAACCCTCACAGTGACCAAAATTGCCATTTTTACAGAGTTTTGCTTACTCAAAAGCTTCAATTTTGACCCGTTTCAGGCACAGAAATGACTTTAAACACACTTATTTTAGTTGACAAAGTCATAATTCACATCCAACAGTCATTTACAGTCAAAAGATTAAATGTTAAAATTTCATCCATTTTGACCTTTTTGGGATCGTTCGACATGTCCGGAGTCATCGTTTTTCATCCGAAAATTGATTTTTTGGACTGTACCAAAAATGATTCAAAATGTCAATTGGATCGTGCCTCATGTTGAATAACCACTTTTTAAACCCTCAGAGCGACCAAAATTGCCATTTTTACAGAGTTTTGCTTAATCAGAAGCTTCAATTTTGACCCGTTTCAGGCACAGAAATGACTTTAAACACACTTATTTTAGTTGACAAAGTCATAATTCACATCCAACAGTCATTTACAGTCAAAAGATTAAATGTTAAAATTTCATCCATTTTGACCCTTTTGGGATCGTTCGACATGTCCGGAGTCATCGTTTTTCATTCGAAAATTGATTTTTCGGACTGTAACAAAAATGATTCAAAATGTCAATTGGATCGTGCCTCATGTTGAATAACCACTTTTTAAACCCTCAGAGTGACCAAAATTGCCATTTTTACAGAGCTTTGCTTACTCAAAAGCTTCAATTTTGACCCGTTTCAGGCACAGAAATGACTTTAAACACACTTATTTTAGTTGACAAAGTCATAATTCACATCCAACAGTCATTTACAGTCAAAAGATTAAATGTTAAAATTTCATCCATATTGACCATTTTGGGATCGTTCGACATGTCCGGAGTCATCGTTTTTCATCCGAAAATTGATTTTTTGGACTGTACCAAAAATGATTCAAAATGTCAATTGGATCGTGCCTCATGTTGAATAACCACTTTTTAAACCCTCAGAGTGACCAAAATTGGCATTTTTACAGAGTTTTGCTTACTCAAAAGCTTCAATTTTGACCCGTTTCAGGCACAGAAATGACTTTAAACACACTTATTTTAGTTGACAAAGTCATAATTCACATCCAACAGTCATTTACAGTCAAAAGATTAAATGTTAAAATTTCATCCATTTTGACCTTTTTGGGATTGTTCGACATGTCCGGAGTCATCGTTTTTCATCCGAAAATTGATTTTTTGGACTGTACCAAAAATGATTCAAAATTTCAATTGGATCGTGCCTCATGTTGAATAACCACTTTTTAAACCCTCACAGTGACCAAAATTGCCATTTTTACAGAGTTTTGCTTACTCAAAAGCTTCAATTTTGACCCGTTTCAGGCACAGAAATGACTTTAAACACACTTATTTTAGTTGACAAAGTCATAATTCACATCCAACAGTCATTTACAGTCAAAAGATTAAATGTTAAAATTTCATCCATTTTGACCCTTTTGGGATCGTTCGACATGTCCGGAGTCATCGTTTTTCATTCGAAAATTGATTTTTCGGACTGTACCAAAAATGATTCAAAATGTCAATTGGATCGTGCCTCATGTTGAATAACCACTTTTTAAACCCTCACAGTGACCAAAATTGCCATTTTTACAGAGTTTTGCTTACTCAAAAGCTTCAATTTTGACCCGTTTCAGGCACAGAAATGACTTTAAACACACTTATTTTAGTTGACAAAGTCATAATTCACATCCAACAGTCATTTACAGTCAAAAGATTAAATGTTAAAATTTCATCCATTTTGACCTTTTTGGGATCGTTCGACATGTCCGGCCGGAGTCATCGTTTTTCATCCGAAAATTGATTTTTTGGACTGTACCAAAAATGATTCAAAATGTCAATTGGATCGTGCCTCATGTTGAATAACCACTTTTTAAACCCTCAGAGTGACCAAAATTGCCATTTTTACAGAGTTTTGCTTACTCAAAAGCTTCAATTTTGACCCGTTTCAGGCACAGAAATGACTTTAAACACACTTATTTTAGTTGACAAAGTCATAATTCACATCCAACAGTCATTTACAGTCAAAAGATTAAATGTTAAAATTTCATCCATATTGACCTTTTTGGGATTGTTCGACATGTCCGGAGTCATCGTTTTTCATCCGAAAATTGATTTTTTTGGACTGTACCAAAAATGATTCAAAATTTCAATTGGATCGTGCCTCATGTTGAATAACCACTTTTTAAACCCTCACAGTGACCAAAATTGCCATTTTTACAGAGTTTTGCTTACTCAAAAGCTTCAATTTTGACCCCTTTGAGGCACAGAAATGACTTTAAACACACTTATTTTAGTTGACAAAGTCATAATTCACATCCAACAGCCATTTAGAGTCAAAAGATTAAATGTTAAAATTTCATCCATATTGACCATTTTGGGATAGTTCGACATGTCCGGAGTCATCGTTTTTCATCCGAAAATTGATTTTTTGGACTGTACCAAAAATGATTCAAAATGTCAATTGGATCGTGCCTCATGTTGAATAACCACTTTTTAAACCCTCAGAGTGACCAAAATTGCCATTTTTACAGAGTTTTGCTTACTCAGAAGCTTCAATTTTGACCCGTTTCAGGCACAGAAATGACTTTAAACACACTTATTTTAGTTGACAAAGTCATAATTCACATCCAACAGTCATTTACAGTCAAAAGATTAAATGTTAAAATTTCATCCATTTTGACCCTTTTGGGATCGTTCGACATGTCCGGAGTCATCGTTTTTCATTCGAAAATTGATTTTTCGGACTGTACCAAAAATGATTCAAAATGTCAATTGGATCGTGCCTCATGTTGAATAACCACTTTTTAAACCCTCACAGTGACCAAAATTGCCATTTTTACAGAGTTTTGCTTACTCAAAAGCTTCAATTTTGACCCGTTTCAGGCACAGAAATGACTTTAAACACATTTATTTTAGTTGACAAAGTCATAATTCACATCCAACAGTCATTTACAGTCAAAAGATTAAATGTTAAAATTTCATCCATTTTGACCTTTTTGGGATCGTTCGACATGTCCGGCCGGAGTCATCGTTTTTCATCCGAAAATTGATTTTTTGGACTGTACCAAAAATGATTCAAAATGTCAATTGGATCGTGCCTCATGTTGAATAACCACTTTTTAAACCCTCAGAGTGACCAAAATTGGCATTTTTACAGAGTTTTGCTTACTCAAAAGCTTCAATTTTGACCCGTTTCAGGCACAGAAATGACTTTAAACACACTTATTTTAGTTGACAAAGTCATAATTCACATCCAACAGTCATTTACAGTCAAAAGATTAAATGTTAAAATTTCATCCATTTTGACCTTTTTGGGATCGTTCGACATGTCCGGAGTCATCGTTTTTCATTCGAAAATTGATTTTTTGGACTGTACCAAAAATGATTCAAAATGTCAATTGGATCGTGCCTCATGTTGAATAACCACTTTTTAAACCCTCAGAGTGACCAAAATTGCCATTTTTACAGAGTTTTGCTTACTCAAAAGCTTCAATTTTGACCCGTTTCAGGCACAGAAATGACTTTAAACACACTTATTTTAGTTGACAAAGTCATAATTCACATCCAACAGTCATTTAAAGTCAAAAGATTAAATGTTAAAATTTCATCCATATTGACCATTTTGGGATCGTTCGACATGTCCGGAGTCATCGTTTTTCATCCGAAAATTGATTTTTTGGACTGTACCAAAAATGATTCAAAGTGTCAATTGGATCGTGCCTCATGTTGAATAACCACTTTTTAAACCCTCAGAGTGACCAAAATTGCCATTTTTACAGAGTTTTGCTTACTCAAAAGCTTCAATTTTGACCCGTTTCAGGCACAGAAATGACTTTAAACACACTTATTTTAGTTGACAAAGTCATAATTCACATCTAACAGTCATTTACAGTCAAAAGATTAAATGTGAAAATTTCATCCATATTGACCATTTTGGGATAGTTCAACATGTCCGGAGTCATCGTTTTTCATCCGAAAATTGATTTTTTGGACTGTACCAAAAATGATTCAAAATGTCAATTGGATCGTGCCTCATGTTGAATAACCACTTTTTAAACCCTCACAGTGACCAAAATTGCCATTTTTACAGAGTTTTGCTTACTCAAAAGCTTCAATTTTGACCCGTTTCAGGCACAGAAATGACTTTAAACACACTTATTTTAGTTGACAAAGTCATAATTCACATCCAACAGTCATTTACAGTCAAAAGATTAAATGTTAAAATTTCATCCATTTTGACCTTTT
The DNA here is from genome assembly GCF_964263255.1 of Lissotriton vulgaris. Lineage (NCBI taxonomy): Eukaryota > Metazoa > Chordata > Amphibia > Caudata > Salamandridae > Lissotriton > Lissotriton vulgaris. The sequence goes on along the minus strand of NW_028241093.1, from coordinate 499,581 downwards.
TGGGATCGTTCGACATGTCCGGAGTCATCGTTTTTCATCCGAAAATTGATTTTTTGGACTGTACCAAAAATGATTCAAAATGTCAATTGGATCGTGCCTCATGTTGAATAACCACTTTTTAAACCCTCAGAGTGACCAAAATTGCCATTTTTACAGAGTTTTGCTTACTCAGAAGCTTCAATTTTGACCCGTTTCAGGCACAGAAATGACTTTAAACACACTTATTTTAGTTGACAAAGTCATAATTCACATCCAACAGTCATTTACAGTCAAAAGATTAAATGTTAAAATTTCATCCATTTTGACCCTTTTGGGATCGTTCGACATGTCCGGAGTCATCGTTTTTCATTCGAAAATTGATTTTTCGGACTGTACCAAAAATGATTCAAAATGTCAATTGGATCGTGCCTCATGTTGAATAACCACTTTTTAAACCCTCACAGTGACCAAAATTGCCATTTTTACAGAGTTTTGCTTACTCAAAAGCTTCAATTTTGACCCGTTGCAGGCACAGAAATGACTTTAAACACACTTATTTTAGTTGACAAAGTCATAATTCACATCCAACAGTCATTTACAGTCAAAAGATTAAATGTTAAAATTTCATCCATTTTGACCTTTTTGGGATCGTTCGACATGTCCGGCCGGAGTCATCGTTTTTCATCCGAAAATTGATTTTTTGGACTGTACCAAAAATGATTCAAAATGTCAATTGGATCGTGCCTCATGTTGAATAACCACTTTTTAAACCCTCACAGTGACCAAAATTGCCATTTTTACAGAGTTTTGCTTACTCAAAAGCTTCAATTTTGACCCGTTTCAGGCACAGAAATGACTTTAAACACACTTATTTTAGTTGACAAAGTCATAATTCACATCCAACAGTCATTTACAGTCAAAAGATTAAATGTTAAAATTTCATCCATTTTGACCTTTTTGGGATCGTTCGACATGTCCGGAGTCATCGTTTTTCATTCGAAAATTGATTTTTTGGACTGTACCAAAAATGATTCAAAATGTCAATTGGATCGTGCCTCATGTTGAATAACCACTTTTTAAACCCTCAGAGTGACCAAAATTGCCATTTTTACAGAGTTTTGCTTACTCAAAAGCTTCAATTTTGACCCGTTTCAGGCACAGAAATGACTTTAAACACACTTATTTTAGTTGACAAAGTCATAATTCACATCCAACAGTCATTTAAAGTCAAAAGATTAAATGTTAAAATTTCATCCATATTGACCATTTTGGGATAGTTCGACATGTCCGGAGTCATCGTTTTTCATCCAAAAATTGATTTTTTGGACTGTACCAAAAATGATTCAAAATGTCAATTGGATCGTGCCTCATGTTGAATAACCACTTTTTAAACCCTCACAGTGACCAAAATTGCCATTTTTACAGAGTTTTGCTTACTCAAAAGCTTCAATTTTGACCCGTTTCAGGCACAGAAATGACTTTAAACACACTTATTTTAGTTGACAAAGTCATAATTCACATCCAACAGTCATTTACAGTCAAAAGATTAAATGTTAAAATTTCATCCATTTTGACCTTTTTGGGATCGTTCGACATGTCCGGAGTCATCGTTTTTCATCCGAAAATTGATTTTTTGGACTGTACCAAAAATGATTCAAAATGTCAATTGGATCGTGCCTCATGTTGAATAACCACTTTTTAAACCCTCAGAGCGACCAAAATTGCCATTTTTACAGAGTTTTGCTTAATCAGAAGCTTCAATTTTGACCCGTTTCAGGCACAGAAATGACTTTAAACACACTTATTTTAGTTGACAAAGTCATAATTCACATCCAACAGTCATTTACAGTCAAAAGATTAAATGTTAAAATTTCATCCATTTTGACCCTTTTGGGATCGTTCGACATGTCCGGAGTCATCGTTTTTCATTCGAAAATTGATTTTTCGGACTGTAACAAAAATGATTCAAAATGTCAATTGGATCGTGCCTCATGTTGAATAACCACTTTTTAAACCCTCAGAGTGACCAAAATTGCCATTTTTACAGAGCTTTGCTTACTCAAAAGCTTCAATTTTGACCCGTTTCAGGCACAGAAATGACTTTAAACACACTTATTTTAGTTGACAAAGTCATAATTCACATCCAACAGTCATTTACAGTCAAAAGATTAAATGTTAAAATTTCATCCATATTGACCATTTTGGGATCGTTCGACATGTCCGGAGTCATCGTTTTTCATCCGAAAATTGATTTTTTGGACTGTACCAAAAATGATTCAAAATGTCAATTGGATCGTGCCTCATGTTGAATAACCACTTTTTAAACCCTCAGAGTGACCAAAATTGGCATTTTTACAGAGTTTTGCTTACTCAAAAGCTTCAATTTTGACCCGTTTCAGGCACAGAAATGACTTTAAACACACTTATTTTAGTTGACAAAGTCATAATTCACATCCAACAGTCATTTACAGTCAAAAGATTAAATGTTAAAATTTCATCCATTTTGACCCTTTTGGGATCGTTCGACATGTCCGGAGTCATCGTTTTTCATTCGAAAATTGATTTTTCGGACTGTACCAAAAATGATTCAAAATGTCAATTGGATCGTGCCTCATGTTGAATAACCACTTTTTAAACCCTCACAGTGACCAAAATTGCCATTTTTACAGAGTTTTGCTTACTCAAAAGCTTCAATTTTGACCTGTTTCAGGCACAGAAATGACTTTAAACACACTTATTTTAGTTGACAAAGTCATAATTCACATCCAACAGTCATTTACAGTCAAAAGATTAAATGTTAAAATTTCATCCATTTTGACCTTTTTGGGATCGTTCGACATGTCCGGCCGGAGTCATCGTTTTTCATCCGAAAATTGATTTTTTGGACTGTACCAAAAATGATTCAAAATGTCAATTGGATCGTGCCTCATGTTGAATAACCACTTTTTAAACCCTCAGAGTGACCAAAATTGCCATTTTTACAGAGTTTTGCTTACTCAAAAGCTTCAATTTTGACCCGTTTCAGGCACAGAAATGACTTTAAACACACTTATTTTAGTTGACAAAGTCATAATTCACATCCAACAGTCATTTACAGTCAAAAGATTAAATGTTAAAATTTCATCCATATTGACCTTTTTGGGATTGTTCGACATGTCCGGAGTCATCGTTTTTCATCCGAAAATTGATTTTTTTGGACTGTACCAAAAATGATTCAAAATTTCAATTGGATCGTGCCTCATGTTGAATAACCACTTTTTAAACCCTCACAGTGACCAAAATTGCCATTTTTACAGAGTTTTGCTTACTCAAAAGCTTCAATTTTGACCCCTTTGAGGCACAGAAATGACTTTAAACACACTTATTTTAGTTGACAAAGTCATAATTCACATCCAACAGCCATTTAGAGTCAAAAGATTAAATGTTAAAATTTCATCCATATTGACCATTTTGGGATAGTTCGACATGTCCGGAGTCATCGTTTTTCATCCGAAAATTGATTTTTTGGACTGTACCAAAAATGATTCAAAATGTCAATTGGATCGTGCCTCATGTTGAATAACCACTTTTTAAACCCTCAGAGTGACCAAAATTGCCATTTTTACAGAGTTTTGCTTACTCAGAAGCTTCAATTTTGACCCGTTTCAGGCACAGAAATGACTTTAAACACACTTATTTTAGTTGACAAAGTCATAATTCACATCCAACAGTCATTTACAGTCAAAAGATTAAATGTTAAAATTTCATCCATTTTGACCCTTTTGGGATCGTTCGACATGTCCGGAGTCATCGTTTTTCATTCGAAAATTGATTTTTCGGACTGTACCAAAAATGATTCAAAATGTCAATTGGATCGTGCCTCATGTTGAATAACCACTTTTTAAACCCTCACAGTGACCAAAATTGCCATTTTTACAGAGTTTTGCTTACTCAAAAGCTTCAATTTTGACCCGTTTCAGGCACAGAAATGACTTTAAACACATTTATTTTAGTTGACAAAGTCATAATTCACATCCAACAGTCATTTACAGTCAAAAGATTAAATGTTAAAATTTCATCCATTTTGACCTTTTTGGGATCGTTCGACATGTCCGGCCGGAGTCATCGTTTTTCATCCGAAAATTGATTTTTTGGACTGTACCAAAAATGATTCAAAATGTCAATTGGATCGTGCCTCATGTTGAATAACCACTTTTTAAACCCTCAGAGTGACCAAAATTGCCATTTTTACAGAGTTTTGCTTACTCAAAAGCTTCAATTTTGACCCGTTTCAGGCACAGAAATGACTTTAAACACACTTATTTTAGTTGACAAAGTCATAATTCACATCCAACAGTCATTTACAGTCAAAAGATTAAATGTTAAAATTTCATCCATTTTGACCTTTTTGGGATCGTTCGACATGTCCGGAGTCATCGTTTTTCATTCGAAAATTGATTTTTTGGACTGTACCAAAAATGATTCAAAATGTCAATTGGATCGTGCCTCATGTTGAATAACCACTTTTTAAACCCTCAGAGTGACCAAAATTGCCATTTTTACAGAGTTTTGCTTACTCAAAAGCTTCAATTTTGACCCGTTTCAGGCACAGAAATGACTTTAAACACACTTATTTTAGTTGACAAAGTCATAATTCACATCCAACAGTCATTTAAAGTCAAAAGATTAAATGTTAAAATTTCATCCATATTGACCATTTTGGGATCGTTCGACATGTCCGGAGTCATCGTTTTTCATCCGAAAATTGATTTTTTGGACTGTACCAAAAATGATTCAAAGTGTCAATTGGATCGTGCCTCATGTTGAATAACCACTTTTTAAACCCTCAGAGTGACCAAAATTGCCATTTTTACAGAGTTTTGCTTACTCAAAAGCTTCAATTTTGACCCGTTTCAGGCACAGAAATGACTTTAAACACACTTATTTTAGTTGACAAAGTCATAATTCACATCTAACAGTCATTTACAGTCAAAAGATTAAATGTGAAAATTTCATCCATATTGACCATTTTGGGATAGTTCAACATGTCCGGAGTCATCGTTTTTCATCCGAAAATTGATTTTTTGGACTGTACCAAAAATGATTCAAAATGTCAATTGGATCGTGCCTCATGTTGAATAACCACTTTTTAAACCCTCACAGTGACCAAAATTGCCATTTTTACAGAGTTTTGCTTACTCAAAAGCTTCAATTTTGACCCGTTTCAGGCACAGAAATGACTTTAAACACACTTATTTTAGTTGACAAAGTCATAATTCACATCCAACAGTCATTTACAGTCAAAAGATTAAATGTTAAAATTTCATCCATTTTGACCTTTTTGGGATCGTTCGACATGTCCGGAGTCATCGTTTTTCATCCGAAAATTGATTTTTTGGACTGTACCAAAAATGATTCAAAATGTCAATTGGATCGTGCCTCATGTTGAATAACCACTTTTTAAACCCTCAGAGTGACCAAAATTGCCATTTTTACAGAGTTTTGCTTACTCAGAAGCTTCAATTTTGACCCGTTTCAGGCACAGAAATGACTTTAAACACACTTATTTTAGTTGACAAAGTCATAATTCACATCCAACAGTCATTTACAGTCAAAAGATTAAATGTTAAAATTTCATCCATTTTGACCCTTTTGGGATCGTTCGACATGTCCGGAGTCATCGTTTTTCATTCGAAAATTGATTTTTCGGACTGTACCAAAAATGATTCAAAATGTCAATTGGATCGTGCCTCATGTTGAATAACCACTTTTTAAACCCTCACAGTGACCAAAATTGCCATTTTTACAGAGTTTTGCTTACTCAAAAGCTTCAATTTTGACCCGTTTCAGGCACAGAAATGACTTTAAACACACTTATTTTAGTTGACAAAGTCATAATTCACATCCAACAGTCATTTACAGTCAAAAGATTAAATGTTAAAATTTCATCCATTTTGACCTTTTTGGGATCGTTCGACATGTCCGGCCGGAGTCATCGTTTTTCATCCGAAAATTGATTTTTTGGACTGTACCAAAAATGATTCAAAATGTCAATTGGATCGTGCCTCATGTTGAATAACCACTTTTTAAACCCTCACAGTGACCAAAATTGCCATTTTTACAGAGTTTTGCTTACTCAAAAGCTTCAATTTTGACCCGTTTCAGGCACAGAAATGACTTTAAACACACTTATTTTAGTTGACAAAGTCATAATTCACATCCAACAGTCATTTAAAGTCAAAAGATTAAATGTTAAAATTTCATCCATATTGACCATTTTGGGATAGTTCGACATGTCCGGAGTCATCGTTTTTCATCCAAAAATTGATTTTTTGGACTGTACCAAAAATGATTCAAAATGTCAATTGGATCGTGCCTCATGTTGAATAACCACTTTTTAAACCCTCACAGTGACCAAAATTGCCATTTTTACAGAGTTTTGCTTACTCAAAAGCTTCAATTTTGACCCGTTTCAGGCACAGAAATGACTTTAAACACACTTATTTTAGTTGACAAAGTCATAATTCACATCCAACAGTCATTTACAGTCAAAAGATTAAATGTTAAAATTTCATCCATTTTGACCTTTTTGGGATCGTTCGACATGTCCGGAGTCATCGTTTTTCATCCGAAAATTGATTTTTTGGACTGTACCAAAAATGATTCAAAATGTCAATTGGATCGTGCCTCATGTTGAATAACCACTTTTTAAACCCTCAGAGCGACCAAAATTGCCATTTTTACAGAGTTTTGCTTAATCAGAAGCTTCAATTTTGACCCGTTTCAGGCACAGAAATGACTTTAAACACACTTATTTTAGTTGACAAAGTCATAATTCACATCCAACAGTCATTTACAGTCAAAAGATTAAATGTTAAAATTTCATCCATTTTGACCCTTTTGGGATCGTTCGACATGTCCGGAGTCATCGTTTTTCATTCGAAAATTGATTTTTCGGACTGTAACAAAAATGATTCAAAATGTCAATTGGATCGTGCCTCATGTTGAATAACCACTTTTTAAACCCTCAGAGTGACCAAAATTGCCATTTTTACAGAGCTTTGCTTACTCAAAAGCTTCAATTTTGACCCGTTTCAGGCACAGAAATGACTTTAAACACACTTATTTTAGTTGACAAAGTCATAATTCACATCCAACAGTCATTTACAGTCAAAAGATTAAATGTTAAAATTTCATCCATATTGACCATTTTGGGATCGTTCGACATGTCCGGAGTCATCGTTTTTCATCCGAAAATTGATTTTTTGGACTGTACCAAAAATGATTCAAAATGTCAATTGGATCGTGCCTCATGTTGAATAACCACTTTTTAAACCCTCAGAGTGACCAAAATTGGCATTTTTACAGAGTTTTGCTTACTCAAAAGCTTCAATTTTGACCCGTTTCAGGCACAGAAATGACTTTAAACACACTTATTTTAGTTGACAAAGTCATAATTCACATCCAACAGTCATTTACAGTCAAAAGATTAAATGTTAAAATTTCATCCATTTTGACCTTTTTGGGATTGTTCGACATGTCCGGAGTCATCGTTTTTCATCCGAAAATTGATTTTTTGGACTGTACCAAAAATGATTCAAAATTTCAATTGGATCGTGCCTCATGTTGAATAACCACTTTTTAAACCCTCACAGTGACCAAAATTGCCATTTTTACAGAGTTTTGCTTACTCAAAAGCTTCAATTTTGACCCGTTTCAGGCACAGAAATGACTTTAAACACACTTATTTTAGTTGACAAAGTCATAATTCACATCCAACAGTCATTTACAGTCAAAAGATTAAATGTTAAAATTTCATCCATTTTGACCCTTTTGGGATCGTTCGACATGTCCGGAGTCATCGTTTTTCATTCGAAAATTGATTTTTCGGACTGTACCAAAAATGATTCAAAATGTCAATTGGATCGTGCCTCATGTTGAATAACCACTTTTTAAACCCTCACAGTGACCAAAATTGCCATTTTTACAGAGTTTTGCTTACTCAAAAGCTTCAATTTTGACCCGTTTCAGGCACAGAAATGACTTTAAACACACTTATTTTAGTTGACAAAGTCATAATTCACATCCAACAGTCATTTACAGTCAAAAGATTAAATGTTAAAATTTCATCCATTTTGACCTTTTTGGGATCGTTCGACATGTCCGGCCGGAGTCATCGTTTTTCATCCGAAAATTGATTTTTTGGACTGTACCAAAAATGATTCAAAATGTCAATTGGATCGTGCCTCATGTTGAATAACCACTTTTTAAACCCTCAGAGTGACCAAAATTGCCATTTTTACAGAGTTTTGCTTACTCAAAAGCTTCAATTTTGACCCGTTTCAGGCACAGAAATGACTTTAAACACACTTATTTTAGTTGACAAAGTCATAATTCACATCCAACAGTCATTTACAGTCAAAAGATTAAATGTTAAAATTTCATCCATATTGACCTTTTTGGGATTGTTCGACATGTCCGGAGTCATCGTTTTTCATCCGAAAATTGATTTTTTTGGACTGTACCAAAAATGATTCAAAATTTCAATTGGATCGTGCCTCATGTTGAATAACCACTTTTTAAACCCTCACAGTGACCAAAATTGCCATTTTTACAGAGTTTTGCTTACTCAAAAGCTTCAATTTTGACCCCTTTGAGGCACAGAAATGACTTTAAACACACTTATTTTAGTTGACAAAGTCATAATTCACATCCAACAGCCATTTAGAGTCAAAAGATTAAATGTTAAAATTTCATCCATATTGACCATTTTGGGATAGTTCGACATGTCCGGAGTCATCGTTTTTCATCCGAAAATTGATTTTTTGGACTGTACCAAAAATGATTCAAAATGTCAATTGGATCGTGCCTCATGTTGAATAACCACTTTTTAAACCCTCAGAGTGACCCAAATTGCCATTTTTACAGAGTTTTGCTTACTCAGAAGCTTCAATTTTGACCCGTTTCAGGCACAGAAATGACTTTAAACACACTTATTTTAGTTGACAAAGTCATAATTCACATCCAACAGTCATTTACAGTCAAAAGATTAAATGTTAAAATTTCATCCATTTTGACCCTTTTGGGATCGTTCGACATGTCCGGAGTCATCGTTTTTCATTCGAAAATTGATTTTTCGGACTGTACCAAAAATGATTCAAAATGTCAATTGGATCGTGCCTCATGTTGAATAACCACTTTTTAAACCCTCAGAGTGACCAAAATTGCCATTTTTACAGAGCTTTGCTTACTCAAAAGCTTCAATTTTGACCCGTTTCAGGCACAGAAATGACTTTAAACACACTTATTTTAGTTGACAAAGTCATAATTCACATCCAACAGTCATTTACAGTCAAAAGATTAAATGTTAAAATTTCATCCATATTGACCATTTTGGGATCGTTCGACATGTCCGGAGTCATCGTTTTTCATCCGAAAATTGATTTTTTGGACTGTACCAAAAATGATTCAAAATGTCAATTGGATCGTGCCTCATGTTGAATAACCACTTTTTAAACCCTCAGAGTGACCAAAATTGGCATTTTTACAGAGTTTTGCTTACTCAAAAGCTTCAATTTTGACCCGTTTCAGGCACAGAAATGACTTTAAACACACTTATTTTAGTTGACAAAGTCATAATTCACATCCAACAGTCATTTACAGTCAAAAGATTAAATGTTAAAATTTCATCCATTTTGATCTTTTTGGGATTGTTCGACATGTCCGGAGTCATCGTTTTTCATCCGAAAATTGATTTTTTGGACTGTACCAAAAATGATTCAAAATTTCAATTGGATCGTGCCTCATGTTGAATAACCACTTTTTAAACCCTCACAGTGACCAAAATTGCCATTTTTACAGAGTTTTGCTTACTCAAAAGCTTCAATTTTGACCCCTTTGAGGCACAGAAATGACTTTAAACACACTTATTTTAGTTGACAAAGTCATAATTCACATCCAACAGCCATTTAGAGTCAAAAGATTAAATGTTAAAATTTCATCCATATTGACCATTTTGGGATAGTTCGACATGTCCGGAGTCATCGTTTTTCATCCGAAAATTGATTTTTTGGACTGTACCAAAAATGATTCAAAATGTCAATTGGATCGTGCCTCATGTTGAATAACCACTTTTTAAACCCTCAGAGTGACCAAAATTGCCATTTTTACAGAGTTTTGCTTACTCAAAAGCTTCAATTTTGACCCGTTTCAGGCACAGAAATGACTTTAAACACACTTATTTTAGTTGACAAAGTCATAATTCACATCCAACAGTCATTTACAGTCAAAAGATTAAATGTTAAAATTTCATCCATTTTGACCTTTTTGGGATCGTTCGACATGTCCGGAGTCATCGTTTTTCATCCGAAAATTGATTTTTTGGACTGTACCAAAAATGATTCAAAATGTCAATTGGATCGTGCCTCATGTTGAATAACCACTTTTTAAACCCTCAGAGTGACCAAAATTGCCATTTTTACAGAGTTTTGCTTACTCAGAAGCTTCAATTTTGACCCGTTTCAGGCACAGAAATGACTTTAAACACACTTATTTTAGTTGACAAAGTCATAATTCACATCCAACAGTCATTTACAGTCAAAAGATTAAATGTTAAAATTACATCCATTTTGACCCTTTTGGGATCGTTCGACATGTCCGGAGTCATAGTTTTTCATTCGAAAATTGATTTTTCGGACTGTACCAAAAATGATTCAAAATGTCAATTGGATCGTGCCTCATGTTGAATAACCACTTTTTAAACCCTCAGAGTGACCAAAATTGCCATTTTTACAGAGTTTTGCTTACTCAAAAGCTTCAATTTTGACCCGTTTCAGGCACAGAAATGACTTTAAACACACTTATTTTAGTTGACAAAGTCATAATTCACATCCAACAGTCATTTACAGTCAAAAGATTAAATGTTAAAATTTCATCCATATTGACCATTTTGGGATCGTTCGACATGTCCGGAGTCATCGTTTTTCATCCGAAAATTGATTTTTTGGACTGTACCAAAAATGATTCAAAATTTCAATTGGATCGTGCCTCATGTTGAATAACCACTTTTTAAACCCTCAGAGTGACCAAAATTGCCATTTTTACAGAGTTTTGCTTACTCAAAAGCTTCAATTTTGACCCGTTTCAGGCACAGAAATGACTTTAAACACACTTATTTTAGTTGACAAAGTCATAATTCACATCCAACAGTCATTTACAGTCAAAAGATTAAATGTTAAAATTTCATCCATTTTGACCTTTTTGGGATTGTTCGACATGTCCGGAGTCATCGTTTTTCATCCGAAAATTGATTTTTTGGACTGTACCAAAAATGATTCAAAATTTCAATTGGATCGTGCCTCATGTTGAATAACCACTTTTTAAACCCTCACAGTGACCAAAATTGCCATTTTTACAGAGTTTTGCTTACTCAAAAGCTTCAATTTTGACCCCTTTGAGGCACAGAAATGACTTTAAACACACTTATTTTAGTTGACAAAGTCATAATTCACATCCAACAGCCATTTAGAGTCAAAAGATTAAATGTTAAAATTTCATCCATATTGACCATTTTGGGATAGTTCGACATGTCCGGAGTCATCGTTTTTCATCCGAAAATTGATTTTTTGGACTGTACCAAAAATGATTCAAAATGTCAATTGGATCGTGCCTCATGTTGAATAACCACTTTTTAAACCCTCACAGTGACCAAAATTGCCATTTTTACAGAGTTTTGCTTACTCAAAAGCTTCAATTTTGACCCGTTTCAGGCACAGAAATGACTTTAAACACACTTATTTTAGTTGACAAAGTCATAATTCACATCCAACAGTCATTTACAGTCAAAAGATTAAATGTTAAAATTTCATCCATTTTGACCTTTTTGGGATCGTTCGACATGTCCGGAGTCATCGTTTGCATCCGAAAATTGATTTTTTTGGACTGTACCAAAAATGATTCAAAATGTCAATTGGATCGTGCCTCATGTTGAATAACCACTTTTTAAACCCTCAGAGTGACCAAAATTGCCATTTTTACAGAGTTTTGCTTACTCAAAAGCTTCAATTTTGACCCGTTTCAGGCACAGAAATGACTTTAAACACACTTATTTTAGTTGACAAAGTCATAATTCACATCCAACAGTCATTTAGAGTCAAAAGATTAAATGTTAAAATTTCATCCATATTGACCATTTTGGGATAGTTCGACATGTCCGGAGTCATCGTTTTTCATCCGAAAATTGATTTTTTGGACTGTACCAAAAATGATTCAAAATGTCAATTGGATCGTGCCTCATGTTGAATAACCACTTTTTAAACCCTCAGAGTGACCAAAATTGCCATTTTTACAGAGTTTTGCTTACTCAAAAGCTTCAATTTTGACCCGTTTCAGGCACAGAAATGACTTTAAACACACTTATTTTAGTTGACAAAGTCATAATTCACATCCAACAGTCATTTACAGTCAAAAGATTAAATGTTAAAATTTCATCCATTTTGACCTTTTTGGGATCGTTCGACATGTCCGGAGTCATCGTTTTTCATTCGAAAATTGATTTTTTGGACTGTACCAAAAATGATTCAAAATGTCAATTGGATCGTGCCTCATGTTGAATAACCACTTTTTAAACCCTCAGAGTGACCAAAATTGCCATTTTTACAGAGTTTTGCTTACTCAAAAGCTTCAATTTTGACCCGTTTCAGGCACAGAAATGACTTTAAACACACTTATTTTAGTTGACAAAGTCATAATTCACATCCAACAGTCATTTACAGTCAAAAGATTAAATGTTAAAATTTCATCCATTTTGACCTTTTTGGGATCGTTCGACATGTCCGGAGTCATCGTTTTTCATCCGAAAATTGATTTTTTGGACTGTACCAAAAATGATTCAAAATGTCAATTGGATCGTGCCTCATGTTGAATAACCACTTTTTAAACCCTCAGAGTGACCAAAATTGCCATTTTTACAGAGTTTTGCTTACTCAGAAGCTTCAATTTTGACCCGTTTCAGGCACAGAAATGACTTTAAACACACTTATTTTAGTTGACAAAGTCATAATTCACATCCAACAGTCATTTACAGTCAAAAGATTAAATGTTAAAATTACATCCATTTTGACCCTTTTGGGATCGTTCGACATGTCCGGAGTCATAGTTTTTCATTCGAAAATTGATTTTTCGGACTGTACCAAAAATGATTCAAAATGTCAATTGGATCGTGCCTCATGTTGAATAACCACTTTTTAAACCCTCAGAGTGACCAAAATTGCCATTTTTACAGAGTTTTGCTTACTCAAAAGCTTCAATTTTGACCCGTTTCAGGCACAGAAATGACTTTAAACACACTTATTTTAGTTGACAAAGTCATAATTCACATCCAACAGTCATTTACAGTCAAAAGATTAAATGTTAAAATTTCATCCATATTGACCATTTTGGGATCGTTCGACATGTCCGGAGTCATCGTTTTTCATCCGAAAATTGATTTTTTGGACTGTACCAAAAATGATTCAAAATTTCAATTGGATCGTGCCTCATGTTGAATAACGACTTTTTAAACCCTCAGAGTGACCAAAATTGCCATTTTTACAGAGTTTTGCTTACTCAAAAGCTTCAATTTTGACCCGTTTCAGGCACAGAAATGACTTTAAACACACTTATTTTAGTTGACAAAGTCATAATTCACATCCAACAGTCATTTACAGTCAAAAGATTAAATGTTAAAATTTCATCCATTTTGACCTTTTTGGGATTGTTCGACATGTCCGGAGTCATCGTTTTTCATCCGAAAATTGATTTTTTGGACTGTACCAAAAATGATTCAAAATTTCAATTGGATCGTGCCTCATGTTGAATAACCACTTTTTAAACCCTCACAGTGACCAAAATTGCCATTTTTACAGAGTTTTGCTTACTCAAAAGCTTCAATTTTGACCCCTTTGAGGCACAGAAATGACTTTAAACACACTTATTTTAGTTGACAAAGTCATAATTCACATCCAACAGCCATTTAGAGTCAAAAGATTAAATGTTAAAATTTCATCCATATTGACCATTTTGGGATAGTTCGACATGTCCGGAGTCATCGTTTTTCATCCGAAAATTGATTTTTTGGACTGTACCAAAAATGATTCAAAATGTCAATTGGATCGTGCCTCATGTTGAATAACCACTTTTTAAACCCTCACAGTGACCAAAATTGCCATTTTTACAGAGTTTTGCTTACTCAAAAGCTTCAATTTTGACCCGTTTCAGGCACAGAAATGACTTTAAACACACTTATTTTAGTTGACAAAGTCATAATTCACATCCAACAGTCATTTACAGTCAAAAGATTAAATGTTAAAATTTCATCCATTTTGACCTTTTTGGGATCGTTCGACATGTCCGGAGTCATCGTTTGCATCCGAAAATTGATTTTTTTGGACTGTACCAAAAATGATTCAAAATGTCAATTGGATCGTGCCTCATGTTGAATAACCACTTTTTAAACCCTCAGAGTGACCAAAATTGCCATTTTTACAGAGTTTTGCTTACTCAAAAGCTTCAATTTTGACCCGTTTCAGGCACAGAAATGACTTTAAACACACTTATTTTAGTTGACAAAGTCATAATTCACATCCAACAGTCATTTAGAGTCAAAAGATTAAATGTTAAAATTTCATCCATATTGACCATTTTGGGATAGTTCGACATGTCCGGAGTCATCGTTTTTCATCCGAAAATTGATTTTTTGGACTGTACCAAAAATGATTCAAAATGTCAATTGGATCGTGCCTCATGTTGAATAACCACTTTTTAAACCTTCACAGTGACCAAAATTGCCATTTTTACAGAGTTTTGCTTACTCAAAAGCTTCAATTTTGACCCGTTTCAGGCACAGAAATGACTTTAAACACACTTATTTTAGTTGACAAAGTCATAATTCACATCCAACAGTCATTTACAGTCAAAAGATTAAATGTTAAAATTTCATCCATTTTGACCTTTTTGGGATCGTTCAACATGTCCGGAGTCATCGTTTTTCATTCGAAAATTGATTTTTTGGACTGTACCAAAAATGATTCAAAATGTCAATTGGATCGTGCCTCATGTTGAATAACCACTTTTTAAACCCTCAGAGTGACCAAAATTGCCATTTTTACAGAGTTTTGCTTACTCAAAAGCTTCAATTTTGACCCGTTTCAGGCACAGAAATGACTTTAAACACACTTATTTTAGTTGACAAAGTCATAATTCACATCCAACAGTCATTTACAGTCAAAAGATTAAATGTTAAAATTACATCCATTTTGACCCTTTTGGGATCGTTCGACATGTCCGGAGTCATCGTTTTTCATTCGAAAATTGATTTTTCGGACTGTACCAAAAATGATTCAAAATGTCAATTGGATCGTGCCTCATGTTGAATAACCACTTTTTAAACCCTCAGAGTGACCAAAATTGCCATTTTTACAGAGTTTTGCTTACTCAAAAGCTTCAATTTTGACCCGTTTCAGGCACAGAAATGACTTTAAACACACTTATTTTAGTTGACAAAGTCATAATTCACATCCAACAGTCATTTACAGTCAAAAGATTAAATGTTAAAATTTCATCCATATTGACCATTTTGGGATCGTTCGACATGTCCGGAGTCATCGTTTTTCATCCGAAAATTGATTTTTTGGACTGTACCAAAAATGATTCAAAATTTCAATTGGATCGTGCCTCATGTTGAATAACCACTTTTTAAACCCTCAGAGTGACCAAAATTGCCATTTTTACAGAGTTTTGCTTACTCAAAAGCTTCAATTTTGACCCGTTTCAGGCACAGAAATGACTTTAAACACACTTATTTTAGTTGACAAAGTCATAATTCACATCTAACAGTCATTTACAGTCAAAAGATTAAATGTTAAAATTTCATCCATATTGACCATTTTGGGATAGTTCGACATGTCCGGAGTCATCGTTTTTCATCCGAAAATTGATTTTTTGGACTGTACCAAAAATGATTCAAAATGTCAATTGGATCGTGCCTCATGTTGAATAACCACTTTTTAAACCCTCACAGTGACCAAAATTGCCATTTTTACAGAGTTTTGCTTACTCAAAAGCTTCAATTTTGACCCGTTTCAGGCACAGAAATGACTTTAAACACACTTATTTTAGTTGACAAAGTCATAATTCACATCCAACAGTCATTTACAGTCAAAAGATTAAATGTTAAAATTTCATCCATTTTGACCTTTTTGGGATTGTTCGACATGCCGGAGTCATCGTTTTTCATCCGAAAATTGATTTTTTGGACTGTACCAAAAATGATTCAAAATTTCAATTGGATCGTGCCTCATGTTAAATAACCACTTTTTAAACCCTCACAGTGACCAAAATTGCCATTTTTACAGAGTTTTGCTTACTCAAAAGCTTCAATTTTGACCCCTTTGAGGCACAGAAATGACTTTAAACACACTTATTTTAGTTGACAAAGTCATAATTCACATCCAACAGTCATTTAGAATCAAAAGATTAAATATTAAAATTTCATCCATTTTGACCTTTTTGGGATCGTTCGACATGTCCGGAGTCATCGTTTTTCATCCGAAAATTGATTTTTTGGACTGTACCAAAAATGATTCAAAATGTCAATTGGATCGTGCCTCATGTTGAATAACCACTTTTTAAACCCTCAGAGTGACCAAAATTGCCATTTTTACAGAGTTTTGCTTACTCAGAAGCTTCAATTTTGACCCGTTTCAGGCACAGAAATGACTTTAAACACACTTATTTTAGTTGACAAAGTCATAATTCACATCCAACAGTCATTTACAGTCAAAAGATTAAATGTTAAAATTTCATCCATTTTGACCTTTTTGGGATCGTTCGACATGTCCGGAGTCATCGTTTGCATCCGAAAATTGATTTTTTTGGACTGTACCAAAAATGATTCAAAATGTCAATTGGATCGTGCCTCATGTTGAATAACCACTTTTTAAACCCTCAGAGTGACCAAAATTGCCATTTTTACAGAGTTTTGCTTACTCAAAAGCTTCAATTTTGACCCGTTTCAGGCACAGAAATGACTTTAAACACACTTATTTTAGTTGACAAAGTCATAATTCACATCCAACAGTCATTTACAGTCAAAAGATTAAATGTTAAAATTTCATCCATTTTGACCTTTTTGGGATCGTTCGACATGTCCGGAGTCATCGTTTTTCATTCGAAAATTGATTTTTTGGACTGTACCAAAAATGATTCAAAATGTCAATTGGATCGTGCCTCATGTTGAATAACCACTTTTTAAACCCTCAGAGTGACCAAAATTGCCATTTTTACAGAGTTTTGCTTACTCAAAAGCTTCAATTTTGACCCGTTTCAGGCACAGAAATGACTTTAAACACACTTATTTTAGTTGACAAAGTCATAATTCACATCCAACAGTCATTTACAGTCAAAAGATTAAATGTTAAAATTTCATCCATTTTGACCTTTTTGGGATCGTTCGACATGTCCGGAGTCATCGTTTTTCATCCGAAAATTGATTTTTTGGACTGTACCAAAAATGATTCAAAATGTCAATTGGATCGTGCCTCATGTTGAATAACCACTTTTTAAACCCTCAGAGTGACCAAAATTGCCATTTTTACAGAGTTTTGCTTACTCAGAAGCTTCAATTTTGACCCGTTTCAGGCACAGAAATGACTTTAAACACACTTATTTTAGTTGACAAAGTCATAATTCACATCCAACAGTCATTTACAGTCAAAAGATTAAATGTTAAAATTACATCCATTTTGACCATTTTGGGATCGTTCGACATGTCCGGAGTCATCGTTTTTCATTCGAAAATTGATTTTTCGGACTGTACCAAAAATGATTCAAAATGTCAATTGGATCGTGCCTCATGTTGAATAACCACTTTTTAAACCCTCAGAGTGACCAAAATTGCCATTTTTACAGAGTTTTGCTTACTCAAAAGCTTCAATTTTGACCCGTTTCAGGCACAGAAATGACTTTAAACACACTTATTTTAGTTGACAAAGTCATAATTCACATCCAACAGTCATTTACAGTCAAAAGATTAAATGTTAAAATTTCATCCATATTGACCATTTTGGGATCGTTCGACATGTCCGGAGTCATCGTTTTTCATCCGAAAATTGATTTTTTGGACTGTACCAAAAATGATTCAAAATTTCAATTGGATCGTGCCTCATGTTAAATAACCACTTTTTAAACCCTCAGAGTGACCAAAATTGCCATTTTTACAGAGTTTTGCTTACTCAAAAGCTTCAATTTTGACCCGTTTCAGGCACAGAAATGACTTTAAACACACTTATTTTAGTTGACAAAGTCATAATTCACATCCAACAGTCATTTACAGTCAAAAGATTAAATGTTAAAATTTCATCCATTTTGACCTTTTTGGGATTGTTCGACATGTCCGGAGTCATCGTTTTTCATCCGAAAATTGATTTTTTGGACTGTACCAAAAATGATTCAAAATTTCAATTGGATCGTGCCTCGTGTTGAATAACCACTTTTTAAACCCTCACAGTGACCAAAATTGCCATTTTTACAGAGTTTTGCTTACTCAAAAGCTTCAATTTTGACCCCTTTGAGGCACAGAAATGACTTTAAACACACTTATTTTAGTTGGCAAAGTCATAATTCACATCCAACAGCCATTTAGAGTCAAAAGATTAAATGTTAAAATTTCATCCATATTGACCATTTTGGGATAGTTCGACATGTCCGGAGTCATCGTTTTTCATCCGAAAATTGATTTTTTGGACTGTACCAAAAATGATTCAAAATGTCAATTGGATCGTGCCTCATGTTGAATAACCACTTTTTAAACCCTCAGAGTGACCAAAATTGCCATTTTTACAGAGTTTTGCTTACTCAAAAGCTTCAATTTTGACCCGTTTCAGGCACAGAAATGACTTTAAACACACTTATTTTAGTTGACAAAGTCATAATTCACATCTAATAGTCATTTACAGACAAAAGATTAAATGTTAAAATTTCATCCATATTGACCATTTTGGGATAGTTCGACATGTCCGGAGTCATCGTTTTTCATCCGAAAATTGATTTTTTGGACTGTACCAAAAATGATTCAAAATGTCAATTGGATCGTGCCTCATGTTGAATAACCACTTTTTAAACCCTCACAGTGACCAAAATTGACATTTTTACAGAGTTTTGCTTACTCAAAAGCTTCAATTTTGACCCGTTTCAGGCACAGAAATGACTTTAAACACACTTATTTTAGTTGACAAAGTCATAATTCACATCCAACAGTCATTTACAGTCAAAAGATTAAATGTTAAAATTTCATCCATTTTGACCTTTTTGGGATTGTTCGACATGCCGGAGTCATCGTTTTTCATCCGAAAATTGATTTTTTGGACTGTACCAAAAATGATTCAAAATTTCAATTGGATCGTGCCTCATGTTGAATAACCACTTTTTAAACCCTCACAGTGACCAAAATTGCCATTTTTACAGAGTTTTGCTTACTCAAAAGCTTCAATTTTGACCCCTTTGAGGCACAGAAATGACTTTAAACACACTTATTTTAGTTGACAAAGTCATAATTCACATCCAACAGTCATTTAGAATCAAAAGATTAAATGTTAAAATTTCATCCATTTTGACCTTTTTGGGATCGTTCGACATGTCCGGAGTCATCGTTTTTCATCCGAAAATTGATTTTTTGGACTGTACCAAAAATGATTCAAAATGTCAATTGGATCGTGCCTCATGTTGAATAACCACTTTTTAAACCCTCAGAGTGACCAAAATTGCCATTTTTACAGAGTTTTGGTTACTCAGAAGCTTCAATTTTGACCCGTTTCAGGCACAGAAATGACTTTAAACACACTTATTTTAGTTGACAAAGTCATAATTCACATCCAACAGTCATTTACAGTCAAAAGATTAAATGTTAAAATTTCATCCATTTTGACCTTTTTGGGATCGTTCGACATGTCCGGAGTCATCGTTTGCATCCGAAAATTGATTTTTTTGGACTGTACCAAAAATGATTCAAAATGTCAATTGGATCGTGCCTCATGTTGAATAACCACTTTTTAAACCCTCAGAGTGACCAAAATTGCCATTTTTACAGAGTTTTGCTTACTCAAAAGCTTCAATTTTGACCCGTTTCAGGCACAGAAATGACTTTAAACACACTTAGTTTAGTTGACAAAGTCATAATTCACATCCAACAGTCATTTACAGTCAAAAGATTAAATGTTAAAATTTCATCCATTTTGACCTTTTTGGGATCGTTCGACATGTCCGGAGTCATCGTTTTTCATCCGAAAATTGATTTTTCGGACTGTACCAAAAATGATTCAAAATGTCAATTGGATCGTGCCTCATGTTGAATAACCACTTTTTAAACCCTCAGAGTGACCAAAATTGCCATTTTTACAGAGTTTTGCTTACTCAAAAGCTTCAATTTTGACCCCTTTGAGGCACAGAAATGACTTTAAACACACTTATTTTAGTTGACAAAGTCATAATTCACATCCAACAGTCATTTAGAATCAAAAGATTAAATGTTAAAATTTCATCCATTTTGACCTTTTTGGGATCGTTCGACATGTCCGGAGTCATCGTTTTTCATCCGAAAATTGATTTTTTGGACTGTACCAAAAATGATTCAAAATGTCAATTGGATCGTGCCTCATGTTGAATAACCACTTTTTAAACCCTCAGAGTGACCAAAATTGCCATTTTTACAGAGTTTTGGTTACTCAGAAGCTTCAATTTTGACCCGTTTCAGGCACAGAAATGACTTTAAACACACTTATTTTAGTTGACAAAGTCATAATTCACATCCAACAGTCATTTACAGTCAAAAGATTAAATGTTAAAATTTCATCCATTTTGACCTTTTTGGGATCGTTCGACATGTCCGGAGTCATCGTTTGCATCCGAAAATTGATTTTTTTGGACTGTACCAAAAATGATTCAAAATGTCAATTGGATCGTGCCTCATGTTGAATAACCACTTTTTAAACCCTCAGAGTGACCAAAATTGCCATTTTTACAGAGTTTTGCTTACTCAAAAGCTTCAATTTTGACCCGTTTCAGGCACAGAAATGACTTTAAACACACTTATTTTAGTTGACAAAGTCATAATTCACATCCAACAGTCATTTACAGTCAAAAGATTAAATGTTAAAATTTCATCCATTTTGACCTTTTTGGGATCGTTCGACATGTCCGGAGTCATCGTTTTTCATTCGAAAATTGATTTTTTGGACTGTACCAAAAATGATTCAAAATGTCAATTGGATCGTGCCTCATGTTGAATAACCACTTTTTAAACCCTCAGAGTGACCAAAATTGCCATTTTTACAGAGTTTTGCTTACTCAAAAGCTTCAATTTTGACCCGTTTCAGGCACAGAAATGACTTTAAACACACTTATTTTAGTTGACAAAGTCATAATTCACATCCAACAGTCATTTACAGTCAAAAGATTAAATGTTAAAATTTCATCCATTTTGACCTTTTTGGGATTGTTCGACATGTCCGGAGTCATCGTTTTTCATCCGAAAATTGATTTTTTGGACTGTACCAAAAATGATTCAAAATTTCAATTGGATCGTGCCTCGTGTTGAATAACCACTTTTTAAACCCTCACAGTGACCAAAATTGCCATGTTTACAGAGTTTTGCTTACTCAAAAGCTTCAATTTTGACCCCTTTGAGGCACAGAAATGACTTTAAACACACTTATTTTAGTTGGCAAAGTCATAATTCACATCCAACAGCCATTTAGAGTCAAAAGATTAAATGTTAAAATTTCATCCATATTGACCATTTTGGGATAGTTCGACATGTCCGGAGTCATCGTTTTTCATCCGAAAATTGATTTTTTGGACTGTACCAAAAATGATTCAAAATGTCAATTGGATCGTGCCTCATGTTGAATAACCACTTTTTAAACCCTCACAGTGACCAAAATTGCCATTTTTACAGAGTTTTGCTTACTCAAAAGCTTCAATTTTGACCCGTTTCAGGCACAGAAATGACTTTAAACACACTTATTTTAGTTGACAAAGTCATATTTCACATCTAATAGTCATTTACAGTCAAAAGATTAAATGTTAAAATTTCATCCATATTGACCATTTTGGGATAGTTCGACATGTCCGGAGTCATCGTTTTTCATCCGAAAATTGATTTTTTGGACTGTACCAAAAATGATTCAAAATGTCAATTGGATCGTGCCTCATGTTGAATAACCACTTTTTAAACCCTCACAGTGACCAAAATTGACATTTTTACAGAGTTTTGCTTACTCAAAAGCTTCAATTTTGACCCGTTTCAGGCACAGAAATGACTTTAAACACACTTATTTTAGTTGACAAAGTCATAATTCACATCCAACAGTCATTTACAGTCAAAAGATTAAATGTTAAAATTTCATCCATTTTGACCTTTTTGGGATTGTTCGACATGCCGGAGTCATCGTTTTTCATCCGAAAATTGATTTTTTGGACTGTACCAAAAATGATTCAAAATTTCAATTGGATCGTGCCTCATGTTGAATAACCACTTTTTAAACCCTCACAGTGACCAAAATTGCCATTTTTACAGAGTTTTGCTTACTCAAAAGCTTCAATTTTGACCCCTTTGAGGCACAGAAATGACTTTAAACACACTTATTTTAGTTGACAAAGTCATAATTCACATCCAACAGTCATTTAGAATCAAAAGATTAAATGTTAAAATTTCATCCATTTTGACCTTTTTGGGATCGTTCGACATGTCCGGAGTCATCGTTTTTCATCCGAAAATTGATTTTTTGGACTGTACCAAAAATGATTCAAAATGTCAATTGGATCGTGCCTCATGTTGAATAACCACTTTTTAAACCCTCAGAGTGACCAAAATTGCCATTTTTACAGAGTTTTGGTTACTCAGAAGCTTCAATTTTGACCCGTTTCAGGCACAGAAATGACTTTAAACACACTTATTTTAGTTGACAAAGTCATAATTCACATCCAACAGTCATTTACAGTCAAAAGATTAAATGTTAAAATTTCATCCATTTTGACCTTTTTGGGATCGTTCGACATGTCCGGAGTCATCGTTTGCATCCGAAAATTGATTTTTTTGGACTGTACCAAAAATGATTCAAAATGTCAATTGGATCGTGCCTCATGTTGAATAACCACTTTTTAAACTCTCAGAGTGACCAAAATTGCCATTTTTACAGAGTTTTGCTTACTCAAAAGCTTCAATTTTGACCCGTTTCAGGCACAGAAATGACTTTAAACACACTTATTTTAGTTGACAAAGTCATAATTCACATCCAACAGTCATTTACAGTCAAAAGATTAAATGTTAAAATTTCATCCATTTTGACCTTTTTGGGATCGTTCGACATGTCCGGAGTCATCGTTTTTCATTCGAAAATTGATTTTTTGGACTGTACCAAAAATGATTCAAAATGTCAATTGGATCGTGCCTCATGTTGAATAACCACTTTTTAAACCCTCAGAGTGACCAAAATTGCCATTTTTACAGAGTTTTGCTTACTCAAAAGCTTCAATTTTGACCCGTTTCAGGCACAGAAATGACTTTAAACACACTTATTTTAGTTGACAAAGTCATAATTCACATCCAACAGTCATTTACAGTCAAAAGATTAAATGTTAAAATTTCATCCATTTTGACCTTTTTGGGATCGTTCGACATGTCCGGAGTCATCGTTTTTCATCCGAAAATTGATTTTTTGGACTGTACCAAAAATGATTCAAAATGTCAATTGGATCGTGCCTCATGTTGAATAACCACTTTTTAAACCCTCAGAGTGACCAAAATTGCCATTTTTACAGAGTTTTGCTTACTCAGAAGCTTCAATTTTGACCCGTTTCAGGCACAGAAATGACTTTAAACACACTTATTTTAGTTGACAAAGTCATAATTCACATCCAACAGTCATTTACAGTCAAAAGATTAAATGTTAAAATTACATCCATTTTGACCCTTTTGGGATCGTTCGACATGTCCGGAGTCATCGTTTTTCATTCGAAAATTGATTTTTCGGACTGTACCAAAAATGATTCAAAATGTCAATTGGATCGTGCCTCATGTTGAATAACCACTTTTTAAACCCTCACAGTGACCAAAATTGCCATTTTTACAGAGTTTTGCTTACTCAAAAGCTTCAATTTTGACCCGTTTCAGGCACAGAAATGACTTTAAACACACTTATTTTAGTTGACAAAGTCATAATTCACATCTAATAGTCATTTACAGTCAAAAGATTAAATGTTAAAATTTCATCCATATTGACCATTTTGGGATAGTTCGACATGTCCGGAGTCATCGTTTTTCATCCGAAAATTGATTTTTTGGACTGTACCAAAAATGATTCAAAATGTCAATTGGATCGTGCCTCATGTTGAATAACCACTTTTTAAACCCTCAGAGTGACCAAAATTGCCATTTTTACAGAGTTTTGCTTACTCAAAAGCTTCAATTTTGACCCGTTTCAGGCACAGAAATGACTTTAAACACACTTATTTTAGTTGACAAAGTCATAATTCACATCTAATAGTCATTTACAGTCAAAAGATTAAATGTTAAAATTTCATCCATATTGACCATTTTGGGATAGTTTGACATGTCCGGAGTCATCGTTTTTCATCCGAAAATTGATTTTTTGGACTGTACCAAAAATGATTCAAAATGTCAATTGGATCGTGCCTCATGTTGAATAACCACTTTTTAAACCCTCACAGTGACCAAAATTGACATTTTTACAGAGTTTTGCTTACTCAAAAGCTTCAATTTTGACCCGTTTCAGGCACAGAAATGACTTTAAACACACTTATTTTAGTTGACAAAGTCATAATTCACATCCAACAGTCATTTACAGTCAAAAGATTAAATGTTAAAATTTCATCCATTTTGACCTTTTTGGGATTGTTCGACATGCCGGAGTCATCGTTTTTCATCCGAAAATTGATTTTTTGGACTGTACCAAAAATGATTCAAAATTTCAATTGGATCGTGCCTCATGTTGAATAACCACTTTTTAAACCCTCACAGTGACCAAAATTGCCATTTTTACAGAGTTTTGCTTACTCAAAAGCTTCAATTTTGACCCCTTTGAGGCACAGAAATGACTTTAAACACACTTATTTTAGTTGACAAAGTCATAATTCACATCCAACAGTCATTTAGAATCAAAAGATTAAATGTTAAAATTTCATCCATTTTGACCTTTTTGGGATCGTTCGACATGTCCGGAGTCATCGTTTTTCATCCGAAAATTGATTTTTTGGACTGTACCAAAAATGATTCAAAATGTCAATTGGATCGTGCCTCATGTTGAATAACCACTTTTTAAACCCTCAGAGTGACCAAAATTGCCATTTTTACAGAGTTTTGGTTACTCAGAAGCTTCAATTTTGACCCGTTTCAGGCACAGAAATGACTTTAAACACACTTATTTTAGTTGACAAAGTCATAATTCACATCCAACAGTCATTTACAGTCAAAAGATTAAATGTTAAAATTTCATCCATTTTGACCTTTTTGGGATCGTTCGACATGTCCGGAGTCATCGTTTGCATCCGAAAATTGATTTTTTTGGACTGTACCAAAAATGATTCAAAATGTCAATTGGATCGTGCCTCATGTTGAATAACCACTTTTTAAACCCTCAGAGTGACCAAAATTGCCATTTTTACAGAGTTTTGCTTACTCAAAAGCTTCAATTTTGACCCGTTTCAGGCACAGAAATGACTTTAAACACACTTATTTTAGTTGACAAAGTCATAATTCACATCCAACAGTCATTTACAGTCAAAAGATTAAATGTTAAAATTTCATCCATTTTGACCTTTTTGGGATCGTTCGACATGTCCGGAGTCATCGTTTTTCATCCGAAAATTGATTTTTCGGACTGTACCAAAAATGATTCAAAATGTCAATTGGATCGTGCCTCATGTTGAATAACCACTTTTTAAACCCTCAGAGTGACCAAAATTGCCATTTTTACAGAGTTTTGCTTACTCAAAAGCTTCAATTTTGACCCCTTTGAGGCACAGAAATGACTTTAAACACACTTATTTTAGTTGACAAAGTCATAATTCACATCCAACAGTCATTTAGAATCAAAAGATTAAATGTTAAAATTTCATCCATTTTGACCTTTTTGGGATCGTTCGACATGTCCGGAGTCATCGTTTTTCATCCGAAAATTGATTTTTTGGACTGTACCAAAAATGATTCAAAATGTCAATTGGATCGTGCCTCATGTTGAATAACCACTTTTTAAACCCTCAGAGTGACCAAAATTGCCATTTTTACAGAGTTTTGGTTACTCAGAAGCTTCAATTTTGACCCGTTTCAGGCACAGAAATGACTTTAAACACACTTATTTTAGTTGACAAAGTCATAATTCACATCCAACAGTCATTTACAGTCAAAAGATTAAATGTTAAAATTTCATCCATTTTGACCTTTTTGGGATCGTTCGACATGTCCGGAGTCATCGTTTGCATCCGAAAATTGATTTTTTTGGACTGTACCAAAAATGATTCAAAATGTCAATTGGATCGTGCCTCATGTTGAATAACCACTTTTTAAACCCTCAGAGTGACCAAAATTGCCATTTTTACAGAGTTTTGCTTACTCAAAAGCTTCAATTTTGACCCGTTTCAGGCACAGAAATGACTTTAAACACACTTATTTTAGTTGACAAAGTCATAATTCACATCCAACAGTCATTTACAGTCAAAAGATTAAATGTTAAAATTTCATCCATTTTGACCTTTTTGGGATCGTTCGACATGTCCGGAGTCATCGTTTTTCATTCGAAAATTGATTTTTTGGACTGTACCAAAAATGATTCAAAATGTCAATTGGATCGTGCCTCATGTTGAATAACCACTTTTTAAACCCTCAGAGTGACCAAAATTGCCATTTTTACAGAGTTTTGCTTACTCAAAAGCTTCAATTTTGACCCGTTTCAGGCACAGAAATGACTTTAAACACACTTATTTTAGTTGACAAAGTCATAATTCACATCCAACAGTCATTTACAGTCAAAAGATTAAATGTTAAAATTTCATCCATTTTGACCTTTTTGGGATCGTTCGACATGTCCGGAGTCATCGTTTTTCATCCGAAAATTGATTTTTTGGACTGTACCAAAAATGATTCAAAATGTCAATTGGATCGTGCCTCATGTTGAATAACCACTTTTTAAACCCTCAGAGTGACCAAAATTGCCATTTTTACAGAGTTTTGCTTACTCAGAAGCTTCAATTTTGACCCGTTTCAGGCACAGAAATGACTTTAAACACACTTATTTTAGTTGACAAAGTCATAATTCACATCCAACAGTCATTTACAGTCAAAAGATTAAATGTTAAAATTACATCCATTTTGACCATTTTGGGATCGTTCGACATGTCCGGAGTCATCGTTTTTCATTCGAAAATTGATTTTTCGGACTGTACCAAAAATGATTCAAAATGTCAATTGGATCGTGCCTCATGTTGAATAACCACTTTTTAAACCCTCAGAGTGACCAAAATTGCCATTTTTACAGAGTTTTGCTTACTCAAAAGCTTCAATTTTGACCCGTTTCAGGCACAGAAATGACTTTAAACACACTTATTTTAGTTGACAAAGTCATAATTCACATCCAACAGTCATTTACAGTCAAAAGATTAAATGTTAAAATTTCATCCATATTGACCATTTTGGGATCGTTCGACATGTCCGGAGTCATCGTTTTTCATCCGAAAATTGATTTTTTGGACTGTACCAAAAATGATTCAAAATTTCAATTGGATCGTGCCTCATGTTGAATAACCACTTTTTAAACCCTCAGAGTGACCAAAATTGCCATTTTTACAGAGTTTTGCTTACTCAAAAGCTTCAATTTTGACCCGTTTCAGGCACAGAAATGACTTTAAACACACTTATTTTAGTTGACAAAGTCATAATTCACATCCAACAGTCATTTACAGTCAAAAGATTAAATGTTAAAATTTCATCCATTTTGACCTTTTTGGGATTGTTCGACATGTCCGGAGTCATCGTTTTTCATCCGAAAATTGATTTTTTGGACTGTACCAAAAATGATTCAAAATTTCAATTGGATCGTGCCTCGTGTTGAATAACCACTTTTTAAACCCTCACAGTGACCAAAATTGCCATGTTTACAGAGTTTTGCTTACTCAAAAGCTTCAATTTTGACCCCTTTGAGGCACAGAAATGACTTTAAACACACTTATTTTAGTTGGCAAAGTCATAATTCACATCCAACAGCCATTTAGAGTCAAAAGATTAAATGTTAAAATTTCATCCATATTGACCATTTTGGGATAGTTCGACATGTCCGGAGTCATCGTTTTTCATCCGAAAATTGATTTTTTGGACTGTACCAAAAATGATTCAAAATGTCAATTGGATCGTGCCTCATGTTGAATAACCACTTTTTAAACCCTCACAGTGACCAAAATTGCCATTTTTACAGAGTTTTGCTTACTCAAAAGCTTCAATTTTGACCCGTTTCAGGCACAGAAATGACTTTAAACACACTTATTTTAGTTGACAAAGTCATAATTCACATCTAATAGTCATTTACAGTCAAAAGATTAAATGTTAAAATTTCATCCATATTGACCATTTTGGGATAGTTCGACATGTCCGGAGTCATCGTTTTTCATCCGAAAATTGATTTTTTGGACTGTACCAAAAATGATTCAAAATGTCAATTGGATCGTGCCTCATGTTGAATAACCACTTTTTAAACCCTCACAGTGACCAAAATTGACATTTTTACAGAGTTTTGCTTACTCAAAAGCTTCAATTTTGACCCGTTTCAGGCACAGAAATGACTTTAAACACACTTATTTTAGTTGACAAAGTCATAATTCACATCCAACAGTCATTTACAGTCAAAAGATTAAATGTTAAAATTTCATCCATTTTGACCTTTTTGGGATTGTTCGACATGCCGGAGTCATCGTTTTTCATCCGAAAATTGATTTTTTGGACTGTACCAAAAATGATTCAAAATTTCAATTGGATCGTGCCTCATGTTGAATAACCACTTTTTAAACCCTCACAGTGACCAAAATTGCCATTTTTACAGAGTTTTGCTTACTCAAAAGCTTCAATTTTGACCCCTTTGAGGCACAGAAATGACTTTAAACACACTTATTTTAGTTGACAAAGTCATAATTCACATCCAACAGTCATTTAGAATCAAAAGATTAAATGTTAAAATTTCATCCATTTTGACCTTTTTGGGATCGTTCGACATGTCCGGAGTCATCGTTTTTCATCCGAAAATTGATTTTTTGGACTGTACCAAAAATGATTCAAAATGTCAATTGGATCGTGCCTCATGTTGAATAACCACTTTTTAAACCCTCAGAGTGACCAAAATTGCCATTTTTACAGAGTTTTGGTTACTCAGAAGCTTCAATTTTGACCCGTTTCAGGCACAGAAATGACTTTAAACACACTTATTTTAGTTGACAAAGTCATAATTCACATCCAACAGTCATTTACAGTCAAAAGATTAAATGTTAAAATTTCATCCATTTTGACCTTTTTGGGATCGTTCGACATGTCCGGAGTCATCGTTTGCATCCGAAAATTGATTTTTTTGGACTGTACCAAAAATGATTCAAAATGTCAATTGGATCGTGCCTCATGTTGAATAACCACTTTTTAAACTCTCAGAGTGACCAAAATTGCCATTTTTACAGAGTTTTGCTTACTCAAAAGCTTCAATTTTGACCCGTTTCAGGCACAGAAATGACTTTAAACACACTTATTTTAGTTGACAAAGTCATAATTCACATCCAACAGTCATTTACAGTCAAAAGATTAAATGTTAAAATTTCATCCATTTTGACCTTTTTGGGATCGTTCGACATGTCCGGAGTCATCGTTTTTCATTCGAAAATTGATTTTTTGGACTGTACCAAAAATGATTCAAAATGTCAATTGGATCGTGCCTCATGTTGAATAACCACTTTTTAAACCCTCAGAGTGACCAAAATTGCCATTTTTACAGAGTTTTGCTTACTCAAAAGCTTCAATTTTGACCCGTTTCAGGCACAGAAATGACTTTAAACACACTTATTTTAGTTGACAAAGTCATAATTCACATCAAACAGTCATTTACAGTCAAAAGATTAAATGTTAAAATTTCATCCATTTTGACCTTTTTGGGATCGTTCGACATGTCCGGAGTCATCGTTTTTCATCCGAAAATTGATTTTTTGGACTGTACCAAAAATGATTCAAAATGTCAATTGGATCGTGCCTCATGTTGAATAACCACTTTTTAAACCCTCAGAGTGACCAAAATTGCCATTTTTACAGAGTTTTGCTTACTCAGAAGCTTCAATTTTGACCCGTTTCAGGCACAGAAATGACTTTAAACACACTTATTTTAGTTGACAAAGTCATAATTCACATCCAACAGTCATTTACAGTCAAAAGATTAAATGTTAAAATTACATCCATTTTGACCCTTTTGGGATCGTTCGACATGTCCGGAGTCATCGTTTTTCATTCGAAAATTGATTTTTCGGACTGTACCAAAAATGATTCAAAATGTCAATTGGATCGTGCCTCATGTTGAATAACCACTTTTTAAACCCTCACAGTGACCAAAATTGCCATTTTTACAGAGTTTTGCTTACTCAAAAGCTTCAATTTTGACCCGTTTCAGGCACAGAAATGACTTTAAACACACTTATTTTAGTTGACAAAGTCATAATTCACATCCAACAGTCATTTACAGTCAAAAGATTAAATGTTAAAATTTCATCCATTTTGACCTTTTTGGGATTGTTCGACATGTCCGGAGTCATCGTTTTTCATCCGAAAATTGATTTTTTGGACTGTACCAAAAATGATTCAAAATTTCAATTGGATCGTGCCTCATGTTGAATAACCACTTTTTAAACCCTCACAGTGACCAAAATTGCCATTTTTACAGAGTTTTGCTTACTCAAAAGCTTCAATTTTGACCCCTTTGAGGCACAGAAATGACTTTAAACACACTTATTTTAGTTGGCAAAGTCATAATTCACATCCAACAGCCATTTAGAGTCAAAAGATTAAATGTTAAAATTTCATCCATATTGACCATTTTGGGATAGTTCGACATGTCCGGAGTCATCGTTTTTCATCCGAAAATTGATTTTTTGGACTGTACCAAAAATGATTCAAAATGTCAATTGGATCGTGCCTCATGTTGAATAACCACTTTTTAAACCCTCACAGTGACCAAAATTGCCATTTTTACAGAGTTTTGCTTACTCAAAAGCTTCAATTTTGACCCGTTTCAGGCACAGAAATGACTTTAAACACACTTATTTTAGTTGACAAAGTCATAATTCACATCCAACAGTCATTTACAGTCAAAAGATTAAATGTTAAAATTTCATCCATTTTGACCTTTTTGGGATCGTTCGACATGTCCGGAGTCATCGTTTGCATCCGAAAATTGAATTTTTTTGGACTGTACCAAAAATGATTCAAAATGTCAATTGGATCGTGCCTCATGTTGAATAACCACTTTTTAAACCCTCAGAGTGACCAAAATTGCCATTTTTACAGAGTTTTGCTTACTCAAAAGCTTCAATTTTGACCCGTTTCAGGCACAGAAATGACTTTAAACACACTTATTATAGTTGACAAAGTCATAATTCACATCCAACAGTCATTTACAGTCAAAAGATTAAATGTTAAAATTTCATCCATTTTGACCTTTTTGGGATCGTTCGACATGTCCGGAGTCATCGTTTTTCATCCGAAAATTGATTTTTTGGACTGTACCAAAAATGATTCAAAATGTCAATTGGATCGTGCCTCATGTTGAATAACCACTTTTTAAACCCTCAGAGTGACCAAAATTGCCATTTTTACAGAGTTTTGCTTACTCAGAAGCTTCAATTTTGACCCGTTTCAGGCACAGAAATGACTTTAAACACACTTATTTTAGTTGACAAAGTCATAATTCACATCCAACAGTCATTTACAGTCAAAAGATTAAATGTTAAAATTACATCCATTTTGACCCTTTTGGGATCGTTCGACATGTCCGGAGTCATCGTTTTTCATTCGAAAATTGATTTTTCGGACTGTACCAAAAATGATTCAAAATGTCAATTGGATCGTGCCTCATGTTGAATAACCACTTTTTAAACCCTCAGAGTGACCAAAATTGCCATTTTTACAGAGTTTTGAATACTCAAAAGCTTCAATTTTGACCCGTTTCAGGCACAGAAATGACTTTAAACACACTTATTTTAGTTGACAAAGTCATAATTCACATCCAACAGTCATTTACAGTCAAAAGATTAAATGTTAAAATTTCATCCATATTGACCATTTTGGGATCGTTCGACATGTCCGGAGTCATCGTTTTTCATCCGAAAATTGATTTTTTGGACTGTACCAAAAATGATTCAAAATGTCAATTGGATCGTGCCTCATGTTGAATAACCACTTTTTAAACCCTCAGAGTGACCAAAATTGCCATTTTTACAGAGTTTTGGTTACTCAGAAGCTTCAATTTTGACCCGTTTCAGGCACAGAAATGACTTTAAACACACTTATTTTAGTTGACAAAGTCATAATTCACATCCAACAGTCATTTACAGTCAAAAGATTAAATGTTAAAATTTCATCCATTTTGACCTTTTTGGGATCGTTCGACATGTCCGGAGTCATCGTTTGCATCCGAAAATTGATTTTTTTGGACTGTACCAAAAATGATTCAAAATGTCAATTGGATCGTGCCTCATGTTGAATAACCACTTTTTAAACCCTCAGAGTGACCAAAATTGCCATTTTTACAGAGTTTTGCTTACTCAAAAGCTTCAATTTTGATCCGTTTCAGGCACAGAAATGACTTTAAACACACTTATTTTAGTTGACAAAGTCATAATTCACATCCAACAGTCATTTACAGTCAAAAGATTAAATGTTAAAATTTCATCCATTTTGACCTTTTTGGGATCGTTCGACATGTCCGGAGTCATCGTTTTTCATTCGAAAATTGATTTTTTGGACTGTACCAAAAATGATTCAAAATGTCAATTGGATCGTGCCTCATGTTGAATAACCACTTTTTAAACCCTCAGAGTGACCAAAATTGCCATTTTTACAGAGTTTTGCTTACTCAAAAGCTTCAATTTTGACCCGTTTCAGGCACAGAAATGACTTTAAACACACTTATTTTAGTTGACAAAGTCATAATTCACATCCAACAGTCATTTACAGTCAAAAGATTAAATGTTAAAATTTCATCCATTTTGACCTTTTTGGGATCGTTCGACATGTCCGGAGTCATCGTTTTTCATCCGAAAATTGATTTTTTGGACTGTACCAAAAATGATTCAAAATGTCAATTGGATCGTGCCTCATGTTGAATAACCACTTTTTAAACCCTCAGAGTGACCAAAATTGCCATTTTTACAGAGTTTTGCTTACTCAGAAGCTTCAATTTTGACCCGTTTCAGGCACAGAAATGACTTTAAACACACTTATTTTAGTTGACAAAGTCATAATTCACATCCAACAGTCATTTACAGTCAAAAGATTAAATGTTAAAATTACATCCATTTTGACCATTTTGGGATCGTTCGACATGTCCGGAGTCATCGTTTTTCATTCGAAAATTGATTTTTTGGACTGTACCAAAAATGATTCAAAATGTCAATTGGATCGTGCCTCATGTTGAATAACCACTTTTTAAACCCTCAGAGTGACCAAAATTGCCATTTTTACAGAGTTTTGCTTACTCAAAAGCTTCAATTTTGACCCGTTTCAGGCACAGAAATGACTTTAAACACACTTATTTTAGTTGACAAAGTCATAATTCACATCCAACAGTCATTTACAGTCAAAAGATTAAATGTTAAAATTTCATCCATATTGACCATTTTGGGATCGTTCGACATGTCCGGAGTCATCGTTTTTCATCCGAAAATTGATTTTTTGGACTGTACCAAAAATGATTCAAAATTTCAATTGGATCGTGCCTCATGTTGAATAACCACTTTTTAAACCCTCAGAGTGACCAAAATTGCCATTTTTACAGAGTTTTGCTTACTCAAAAGCTTCAATTTTGACCCGTTTCAGGCACAGAAATGACTTTAAACACACTTATTTTAGTTGACAAAGTCATAATTCACATCCAACAGTCATTTACAGTCAAAAGATTAAATGTTAAAATTTCATCCATTTTGACCTTTTTGGGATTGTTCGACATGTCCGGAGTCATCGTTTTTCATCCGAAAATTGATTTTTTGGACTGTACCAAAAATGATTCAAAATTTCAATTGGATCGTGCCTCGTGTTGAATAACCACTTTTTAAACCCTCACAGTGACCAAAATTGCCATTTTTACAGAGTTTTGCTTACTCAAAAGCTTCAATTTTGACCCCTTTGAGGCACAGAAATGACTTTAAACACACTTATTTTAGTTGGCAAAGTCATAATTCACATCCAACAGCCATTTAGAGTCAAAAGATTAAATGTTAAAATTTCATCCATATTGACCATTTTGGGATAGTTCGACATGTCCGGAGTCATCGTTTTTCATCCGAAAATTGATTTTTTGGACTGTACCAAAAATGATTCAAAATGTCAATTGGATCGTGCCTCATGTTGAATAACCACTTTTTAAACCCTCAGAGTGACCAAAATTGCCATTTTTACAGAGTTTTGCTTACTCAAAAGCTTCAATTTTGACCCGTTTCAGGCACAGAAATGACTTTAAACACACTTATTTTAGTTGACAAAGTCATAATTCACATCTAATAGTCATTTACAGTCAAAAGATTAAATGTTAAAATTTCATCCATATTGACCATTTTGGGATAGTTCGACATGTCCGGAGTCATCGTTTTTCATCCGAAAATTGATTTTTTGGACTGTACCAAAAATGATTCAAAATGTCAATTGGATCGTGCCTCATGTTGAATAACCACTTTTTAAACCCTCACAGTGACCAAAATTGACATTTTTACAGAGTTTTGCTTACTCAAAAGCTTCAATTTTGACCCGTTTCAGGCACAGAAATGACTTTAAACACACTTATTTTAGTTGACAAAGTCATAATTCACATCCAACAGTCATTTACAGTCAAAAGATTAAATGTTAAAATTTCATCCATTTTGACCTTTTTGGGATTGTTCGACATGCCGGAGTCATCGTTTTTCATCCGAAAATTGATTTTTTGGACTGTACCAAAAATGATTCAAAATTTCAATTGGATCGTGCCTCATGTTGAATAACCACTTTTTAAACCCTCACAGTGACCAAAATTGCCATTTTTACAGAGTTTTGCTTACTCAAAAGCTTCAATTTTGACCCCTTTGAGGCACAGAAATGACTTTAAACACACTTATTTTAGTTGACAAAGTCATAATTCACATCCAACAGTCATTTAGAATCAAAAGATTAAATGTTAAAATTTCATCCATTTTGACCTTTTTGGGATCGTTCGACATGTCCGGAGTCATCGTTTTTCATCCGAAAATTGATTTTTTGGACTGTACCAAAAATGATTCAAAATGTCAATTGGATCGTGCCTCATGTTGAATAACCACTTTTTAAACCCTCAGAGTGACCAAAATTGCCATTTTTACAGAGTTTTGGTTACTCAGAAGCTTCAATTTTGACCCGTTTCAGGCACAGAAATGACTTTAAACACACTTATTTTAGTTGACAAAGTCATAATTCACATCCAACAGTCATTTACAGTCAAAAGATTAAATGTTAAAATTTCATCCATTTTGACCTTTTTGGGATCGTTCGACATGTCCGGAGTCATCGTTTGCATCCGAAAATTGATTTTTTTGGACTGTACCAAAAATGATTCAAAATGTCAATTGGATCGTGCCTCATGTTGAATAACCACTTTTTAAACCCTCAGAGTGACCAAAATTGCCATTTTTACAGAGTTTTGCTTACTCAAAAGCTTCAATTTTGACCCGTTTCAGGCACAGAAATGACTTTAAACACACTTATTTTAGTTGACAAAGTCATAATTCACATCCAACAGTCATTTACAGTCAAAAGATTAAATGTTAAAATTTCATCCATTTTGACCTTTTTGGGATCGTTCGACATGTCCGGAGTCATCGTTTTTCATTCGAAAATTGATTTTTTGGACTGTACCAAAAATGATTCAAAATGTCAATTGGATCGTGCCTCATGTTGAATAACCACTTTTTAAACCCTCAGAGTGACCAAAATTGCCATTTTTACAGAGTTTTGCTTACTCAAAAGCTTCAATTTTGACCCGTTTCAGGCACAGAAATGACTTTAAACACACTTATTTTAGTTGACAAAGTCATAATTCACATCCAACAGTCATTTACAGTCAAAAGATTAAATGTTAAAATTTCATCCATTTTGACCTTTTTGGGATCGTTCGACATGTCCGGAGTCATCGTTTTTCATCCGAAAATTGATTTTTTGGACTGTACCAAAAATGATTCAAAATGTCAATTGGATCGTGCCTCATGTTGAATAACCACTTTTTAAACCCTCAGAGTGACCAAAATTGCCATTTTTACAGAGTTTTGCTTACTCAGAAGCTTCAATTTTGACCCGTTTCAGGCACAGAAATGACTTTAAACACACTTATTTTAGTTGACAAAGTCATAATTCACATCCAACAGTCATTTACAGTCAAAAGATTAAATGTTAAAATTACATCCATTTTGACCCTTTTGGGATCGTTCGACATGTCCGGAGTCATCGTTTTTCATTCGAAAATTGATTTTTCGGACTGTACCAAAAATGATTCAAAATGTCAATTGGATCGTGCCTCATGTTGAATAACCACTTTTTAAACCCTCAGAGTGACCAAAATTGCCATTTTTACAGAGTTTTGCTTACTCAAAAGCTTCAATTTTGACCCCTTTGAGGCACAGAAATGACTTTAAACACACTTATTTTAGTTGACAAAGTCATAATTCACATCCAACAGTCATTTAGAATCAAAAGATTAAATGTTAAAATTTCATCCATTTTGACCTTTTTGGGATCGTTCGACATGTCCGGAGTCATCGTTTTTCATCCGAAAATTGATTTTTTGGACTGTACCAAAAATGATTCAAAATGTCAATTGGATCGTGCCTCATGTTGAATAACCACTTTTTAAACCCTCAGAGTGACCAAAATTGCCATTTTTACAGAGTTTTGGTTACTCAGAAGCTTCAATTTTGACCCGTTTCAGGCACAGAAATGACTTTAAACACACTTATTTTAGTTGACAAAGTCATAATTCACATCCAACAGTCATTTACAGTCAAAAGATTAAATGTTAAAATTTCATCCATTTTGACCTTTTTGGGATCGTTCGACATGTCCGGAGTCATCGTTTGCATCCGAAAATTGATTTTTTTGGACTGTACCAAAAATGATTCAAAATGTCAATTGGATCGTGCCTCATGTTGAATAACCACTTTTTAAACCCTCAGAGTGACCAAAATTGCCATTTTTACAGAGTTTTGCTTACTCAAAAGCTTCAATTTTGACCCGTTTCAGGCACAGAAATGACTTTAAACACACTTATTTTAGTTGACAAAGTCATAATTCACATCCAACAGTCATTTACAGTCAAAAGATTAAATGTTAAAATTTCATCCATTTTGACCTTTTTGGGATCGTTCGACATGTCCGGAGTCATCGTTTTTCATTCGAAAATTGATTTTTTGGACTGTACCAAAAATGATTCAAAATGTCAATTGGATCGTGCCTCATGTTGAATAACCACTTTTTAAACCCTCAGAGTGACCAAAATTGCCATTTTTACAGAGTTTTGCTTACTCAAAAGCTTCAATTTTGACCCGTTTCAGGCACAGAAATGACTTTAAACACACTTATTTTAGTTGACAAAGTCATAATTCACATCCAACAGTCATTTACAGTCAAAAGATTAAATGTTAAAATTTCATCCATTTTGACCTTTTTGGGATCGTTCGACATGTCCGGAGTCATCGTTTTTCATCCGAAAATTGATTTTTTGGACTGTACCAAAAATGATTCAAAATGTCAATTGGATCGTGCCTCATGTTGAATAACCACTTTTTAAACCCTCAGAGTGACCAAAATTGCCATTTTTACAGAGTTTTGCTTACTCAGAAGCTTCAATTTTGACCCGTTTCAGGCACAGAAATGACTTTAAACACACTTATTTTAGTTGACAAAGTCATAATTCACATCCAACAGTCATTTACAGTCAAAAGATTAAATGTTAAAATTACATCCATTTTGACCATTTTGGGATCGTTCGACATGTCCGGAGTCATCGTTTTTCATTCGAAAATTGATTTTTCGGACTGTACCAAAAATGATTCAAAATGTCAATTGGATCGTGCCTCATGTTGAATAACCACTTTTTAAACCCTCAGAGTGACCAAAATTGCCATTTTTACAGAGTTTTGCTTACTCAAAAGCTTCAATTTTGACCCGTTTCAGGCACAGAAATGACTTTAAACACACTTATTTTAGTTGACAAAGTCATAATTCACATCCAACAGTCATTTACAGTCAAAAGATTAAATGTTAAAATTTCATCCATATTGACCATTTTGGGATCGTTCGACATGTCCGGAGTCATCGTTTTTCATCCGAAAA
Source organism: Lissotriton vulgaris (assembly GCF_964263255.1). Lineage (NCBI taxonomy): Eukaryota > Metazoa > Chordata > Amphibia > Caudata > Salamandridae > Lissotriton > Lissotriton vulgaris. The sequence continues at coordinate 460,955 of NW_028241093.1, read as the reverse complement.
TTGATTTTTTGGACTGTACCAAAAATGATTCAAAATTTCAATTGGATCGTGCCTCATGTTGAATAACCACTTTTTAAACCCTCAGAGTGACCAAAATTGCCATTTTTACAGAGTTTTGCTTACTCAAAAGCTTCAATTTTGACCCGTTTCAGGCACAGAAATGACTTTAAACACACTTATTTTAGTTGACAAAGTCATAATTCACATCCAACAGTCATTTACAGTCAAAAGATTAAATGTTAAAATTTCATCCATTTTGACCTTTTTGGGATTGTTCGACATGTCCGGAGTCATCGTTTTTCATCCGAAAATTGATTTTTTGGACTGTACCAAAAATGATTCAAAATTTCAATTGGATCGTGCCTCGTGTTGAATAACCACTTTTTAAACCCTCACAGTGACCAAAATTGCCATTTTTACAGAGTTTTGCTTACTCAAAAGCTTCAATTTTGACCCCTTTGAGGCACAGAAATGACTTTAAACACACTTATTTTAGTTGGCAAAGTCATAATTCACATCCAACAGCCATTTAGAGTCAAAAGATTAAATGTTAAAATTTCATCCATATTGACCATTTTGGGATAGTTCGACATGTCCGGAGTCATCGTTTTTCATCCGAAAATTGATTTTTTGGACTGTACCAAAAATGATTCAAAATGTCAATTGGATCGTGCCTCATGTTGAATAACCACTTTTTAAACCCTCAGAGTGACCAAAATTGCCATTTTTACAGAGTTTTGCTTACTCAAAAGCTTCAATTTTGACCCGTTTCAGGCACAGAAATGACTTTAAACACACTTATTTTAGTTGACAAAGTCATAATTCACATCTAATAGTCATTTACAGTCAAAAGATTAAATGTTAAAATTTCATCCATATTGACCATTTTGGGATAGTTCGACATGTCCGGAGTCATCGTTTTTCATCCGAAAATTGATTTTTTGGACTGTACCAAAAATGATTCAAAATGTCAATTGGATCGTGCCTCATGTTGAATAACCACTTTTTAAACCCTCACAGTGACCAAAATTGACATTTTTACAGAGTTTTGCTTACTCAAAAGCTTCAATTTTGACCCGTTTCAGGCACAGAAATGACTTTAAACACACTTATTTTAGTTGACAAAGTCATAATTCACATCCAACAGTCATTTACAGTCAAAAGATTAAATGTTAAAATTTCATCCATTTTGACCTTTTTGGGATTGTTCCACATGCCGGAGTCATCGTTTTTCATCCGAAAATTGATTTTTTGGACTGTACCAAAAATGATTCAAAATTTCAATTGGATCGTGCCTCATGTTGAATAACCACTTTTTAAACCCTCACAGTGACCAAAATTGCCATTTTTACAGAGTTTTGCTTACTCAAAAGCTTCAATTTTGACCCCTTTGAGGCACAGAAATGACTTTAAACACACTTATTTTAGTTGACAAAGTCATAATTCACATCCAACAGTCATTTAGAATCAAAAGATTAAATGTTAAAATTTCATCCATTTTGACCTTTTTGGGATCGTTCGACATGTCCGGAGTCATCGTTTTTCATCCGAAAATTGATTTTTTGGACTGTACCAAAAATGATTCAAAATGTCAATTGGATCGTGCCTCATGTTGAATAACCACTTTTTAAACCCTCAGAGTGACCAAAATTGCCATTTTTACAGAGTTTTGGTTACTCAGAAGCTTCAATTTTGACCCGTTTCAGGCACAGAAATGACTTTAAACACACTTATTTTAGTTGACAAAGTCATAATTCACATCCAACAGTCATTTACAGTCAAAAGATTAAATGTTAAAATTTCATCCATTTTGACCTTTTTGGGATCGTTCGACATGTCCGGAGTCATCGTTTGCATCCGAAAATTGATTTTTTTGGACTGTACCAAAAATGATTCAAAATGTCAATTGGATCGTGCCTCATGTTGAATAACCACTTTTTAAACCCTCAGAGTGACCAAAATTGCCATTTTTACAGAGTTTTGCTTACTCAAAAGCTTCAATTTTGACCCGTTTCAGGCACAGAAATGACTTTAAACACACTTATTTTAGTTGACAAAGTCATAATTCACATCCAACAGTCATTTACAGTCAAAAGATTAAATGTTAAAATTTCATCCATTTTGACCTTTTTGGGATCGTTCGACATGTCCGGAGTCATCGTTTTTCATTCGAAAATTGATTTTTTGGACTGTACCAAAAATGATTCAAAATGTCAATTGGATCGTGCCTCATGTTGAATAACCACTTTTTAAACCCTCAGAGTGACCAAAATTGCCATTTTTACAGAGTTTTGCTTACTCAAAAGCTTCAATTTTGACCCGTTTCAGGCACAGAAATGACTTTAAACACACTTATTTTAGTTGACAAAGTCATAATTCACATCCAACAGTCATTTACAGTCAAAAGATTAAATGTTAAAATTTCATCCATTTTGACCTTTTTGGGATCGTTCGACATGTCCGGAGTCATCGTTTTTCATCCGAAAATTGATTTTTTGGACTGTACCAAAAATGATTCAAAATGTCAATTGGATCGTGCCTCATGTTGAATAACCACTTTTTAAACCCTCAGAGTGACCAAAATTGCCATTTTTACAGAGTTTTGCTTACTCAGAAGCTTCAATTTTGACCCGTTTCAGGCACAGAAATGACTTTAAACACACTTATTTTAGTTGACAAAGTCATAATTCACATCCAACAGTCATTTACAGTCAAAAGATTAAATGTTAAAATTACATCCATTTTGACCCTTTTGGGATCGTTCGACATGTCCGGAGTCATCGTTTTTCATTCGAAAATTGATTTTTCGGACTGTACCAAAAATGATTCAAAATGTCAATTGGATCGTGCCTCATGTTGAATAACCACTTTTTAAACCCTCAGAGTGACCAAAATTGCCATTTTTACAGAGTTTTGCTTACTCAAAAGCTTCAATTTTGACCCGTTTCAGGCACAGAAATGACTTTAAACACACTTATTTTAGTTGACAAAGTCATAATTCACATCCAACAGTCATTTACAGTCAAAAGATTAAATGTTAAAATTTCATCCATTTTGACCTTTTTGGGATTGTTCGACATGTCCGGAGTCATCGTTTTTCATCCGAAAATTGATTTTTTGGACTGTACCAAAAATGATTCAAAATTTCAATTGGATCGTGCCTCATGTTGAATAACCACTTTTTAAACCCTCACAGTGACCAAAATTGCCATTTTTACAGAGTTTTGCTTACTCAAAAGCTTCAATTTTGACCCCTTTGAGGCACAGAAATGACTTTAAACACACTTATTTTAGTTGGCAAAGTCATAATTCACATCCAACAGCCATTTAGAGTCAAAAGATTAAATGTTAAAATTTCATCCATATTGACCATTTTGGGATAGTTCGACATGTCCGGAGTCATCGTTTTTCATCCGAAAATTGATTTTTTGGACTGTACCAAAAATGATTCAAAATGTCAATTGGATCGTGCCTCATGTTGAATAACCACTTTTTAAACCCTCACAGTGACCAAAATTGCCATTTTTACAGAGTTTTGCTTACTCAAAAGCTTCAATTTTGACCCGTTTCAGGCACAGAAATGACTTTAAACACACTTATTTTAGTTGACAAAGTCATAATTCACATCCAACAGTCATTTACAGTCAAAAGATTAAATGTTAAAATTTCATCCATTTTGACCTTTTTGGGATCGTTCGACATGTCCGGAGTCATCGTTTGCATCCGAAAATTGAATTTTTTTGGACTGTACCAAAAATGATTCAAAATGTCAATTGGATCGTGCCTCATGTTGAATAACCACTTTTTAAACCCTCAGAGTGACCAAAATTGCCATTTTTACAGAGTTTTGCTTACTCAAAAGCTTCAATTTTGACCCGTTTCAGGCACAGAAATGACTTTAAACACACTTATTATAGTTGACAAAGTCATAATTCACATCCAACAGTCATTTACAGTCAAAAGATTAAATGTTAAAATTTCATCCATTTTGACCTTTTTGGGATCGTTCGACATGTCCGGAGTCATCGTTTTTCATCCGAAAATTGATTTTTTGGACTGTACCAAAAATGATTCAAAATGTCAATTGGATCGTGCCTCATGTTGAATAACCACTTTTTAAACCCTCAGAGTGACCAAAATTGCCATTTTTACAGAGTTTTGCTTACTCAGAAGCTTCAATTTTGACCCGTTTCAGGCACAGAAATGACTTTAAACACACTTATTTTAGTTGACAAAGTCATAATTCACATCCAACAGTCATTTACAGTCAAAAGATTAAATGTTAAAATTACATCCATTTTGACCCTTTTGGGATCGTTCGACATGTCCGGAGTCATCGTTTTTCATTCGAAAATTGATTTTTCGGACTGTACCAAAAATGATTCAAAATGTCAATTGGATCGTGCCTCATGTTGAATAACCACTTTTTAAACCCTCAGAGTGACCAAAATTGCCATTTTTACAGAGTTTTGAATACTCAAAAGCTTCAATTTTGACCCGTTTCAGGCACAGAAATGACTTTAAACACACTTATTTTAGTTGACAAAGTCATAATTCACATCCAACAGTCATTTACAGTCAAAAGATTAAATGTTAAAATTTCATCCATATTGACCATTTTGGGATCGTTCGACATGTCCGGAGTCATCGTTTTTCATCCGAAAATTGATTTTTTGGACTGTACCAAAAATGATTCAAAATTTCAATTGGATCGTGCCTCATGTTGAATAACCACTTTTTAAACCCTCAGAGTGACCAAAATTGCCATTTTTACAGAGTTTTGCTTACTCAAAAGCTTCAATTTTGACCCGTTTCAGGCACAGAAATGACTTTAAACACACTTATTTTAGTTGACAAAGTCATAATTCACATCTAACAGTCATTTACAGTCAAAAGATTAAATGTTAAAATTTCATCCATATTGACCATTTTGGGATAGTTCGACATGTCCGGAGTCATCGTTTTTCATCCGAAAATTGATTTTTTGGACTGTACCAAAAATGATTCAAAATGTCAATTGGATCGTGCCTCATGTTGAATAACCACTTTTTAAACCCTCACAGTGACCAAAATTGCCATTTTTACAGAGTTTTGCTTACTCAAAAGCTTCAATTATGACCCGTTTCAGGCACAGAAATGACTTTAAACACACTTATTTTAGTTGACAAAGTCATAATTCACATCCAACAGTCATTTACAGTCAAAAGATTAAATGTTAAAATTTCATCCATTTTGACCTTTTTGGGATTGTTCGACATGCCGGAGTCATCGTTTTTCATCCGAAAATTGATTTTTTGGACTGTACCAAAAATGATTCAAAATTTCAATTGGATCGTGCCTCATGTTGAATAACCACTTTTTAAACCCTCACAGTGACCAAAATTGCCATTTTTACAGAGTTTTGCTTACTCAAAAGCTTCAATTTTGACCCCTTTGAGACACAGAAATGACTTTAAACACACTTATTTTAGTTGACAAAGTCATAATTCACATCCAACAGTCATTTAGAATCAAAAGATTAAATGTTAAAATTTCATCCATTTTGACCTTTTTGGGATCGTTCGACATGTCCGGAGTCATCGTTTTTCATCCGAAAATTGATTTTTTGGACTGTACCAAAAATGATTCAAAATGTCAATTGGATCGTGCCTCATGTTGAATAACCACTTTTTAAACCCTCAGAGTGACCAAAATTGCCATTTTTACAGAGTTTTGGTTACTCAGAAGCTTCAATTTTGACCCGTTTCAGGCACAGAAATGACTTTAAACACACTTATTTTAGTTGACAAAGTCATAATTCACATCTAACAGTCATTTACAGTCAAAAGATTAAATGTTAAAATTTCATCCATATTGACCATTTTGGGATAGTTCGACATGTCCGGAGTCATCGTTTTTCATCCGAAAATTGATTTTTTGGACTGTACCAAAAATGATTCAAAATGTCAATTGGATCGTGCCTCATGTTGAATAACCACTTTTTAAACCCTCACAGTGACCAAAATTGCCATTTTTACAGAGTTTTGCTTACTCAAAAGCTTCAATTTTGACCCGTTTCAGGCACAGAAATGACTTTAAACACACTTATTTTAGTTGACAAAGTCATAATTCACATCCAACAGTCATTTACAGTCAAAAGATTAAATGTTAAAATTTCATCCATTTTGACCTTTTTGGGATCGTTCGACATGTCCGGAGTCATCGTTTTTCATCCGAAAATTGATTTTTTGGACTGTACCAAAAATGATTCAAAATTTCAATTGGATCGTGCCTCATGTTGAATAACCACTTTTTAAACCCTCACAGTGACCAAAATTGCCATTTTTACAGAGTTTTGCTTACTCAAAAGCTTCAATTTTGACCCCTTTGAGGCACAGAAATGACTTTAAACACACTTATTTTAGTTGACAAAGTCCTAATTCACATCCAACAGTCATTTAGAGTCAAAAGATTAAATGTTAAAATTTCATCCATATTGACCATTTTGGGATAGTTCGACATGTCCGGAGTCATCGTTTTTCATCCGAAAATTGATTTTTTGGACTGTACCAAAAATGATTCAAAATGTCAATTGGATCGTGCCTCATGTTGAATAACCACTTTTTAAACCCTCACAGTGACCAAAATTGACATTTTTACAGAGTTTTGCTTACTCAAAAGCTTCAATTTTGACCCGTTTCAGGCACAGAAATGACTTTAAACACACTTATTTTAGTTGACAAAGTCATAATTCACATCCAACAGTCATTTACAGTCAAAAGATTAAATGTTAAAATTTCATCCATTTTGACCTTTTTGGGATTGTTCGACATGCCGGAGTCATCGTTTTTCATCCGAAAATTGATTTTTTGGACTGTACCAAAAATGATTCAAAATTTCAATTGGATCGTGCCTCATGTTGAATAACCACTTTTTAAACCCTCACAGTGACCAAAATTGCCATTTTTACAGAGTTTTGCTTACTCAAAAGCTTCAATTTTGACCCCTTTGAGGCACAGAAATGACTTTAAACACACTTATTTTAGTTGACAAAGTCATAATTCACATCCAACAGTCATTTAGAATCAAAAGATTAAATGTTAAAATTTCATCCATTTTGACCTTTTTGGGATCGTTCGACATGTCCGGAGTCATCGTTTTTCATCCGAAAATTGATTTTTTGGACTGTACCAAAAATGATTCAAAATGTCAATTGGATCGTGCCTCATGTTGAATAACCACTTTTTAAACCCTCAGAGTGACCAAAATTGCCATTTTTACAGAGTTTTGGTTACTCAGAAGCTTCAATTTTGACCCGTTTCAGGCACAGAAATGACTTTAAACACACTAATTTTAGTTGACAAAGTCATAATTCACATCCAACAGTCATTTACAGTCAAAAGATTAAATGTTAAAATTTCATCCATTTTGACCTTTTTGGGATCGTTCGACATGTCCGGAGTCATCGTTTGCATCCGAAAATTGATTTTTTTGGACTGTACCAAAAATGATTCAAAATGTCAATTGGATCGTGCCTCATGTTGAATAACCACTTTTTAAACCCTCAGAGTGACCAAAATTGCCATTTTTACAGAGTTTTGCTTACTCAAAAGCTTCAATTTTGACCCGTTTCAGGCACAGAAATGACTTTAAACACACTTATTTTAGTTGACAAAGTCATAATTCACATCCAACAGTCATTTACAGTCAAAAGATTAAATGTTAAAATTTCATCCATTTTGACCTTTTTGGGATCGTTCGACATGTCCGGAGTCATCGTTTTTCATTCGAAAATTGATTTTTTGGACTGTACCAAAAATGATTCAAAATGTCAATTGGATCGTGCCTCATGTTGAATAACCACTTTTTAAACCCTCAGAGTGACCAAAATTGCCATTTTTACAGAGTTTTGCTTACTCAAAAGCTTCAATTTTGACCCGTTTCAGGCACAGAAATGACTTTAAACACACTTATTTTAGTTGACAAAGTCATAATTCACATCCAACAGTCATTTACAGTCAAAAGATTAAATGTTAAAATTTCATCCATTTTGACCTTTTTGGGATCGTTCGACATGTCCGGAGTCATCGTTTTTCATCCGAAAATTGATTTTTTGGACTGTACCAAAAATGATTCAAAATGTCAATTGGATCGTGCCTCATGTTGAATAACCACTTTTTAAACCCTCAGAGTGACCAAAATTGCCATTTTTACAGAGTTTTGCTTACTCAGAAGCTTCAATTTTGACCCGTTTCAGGCACAGAAATGACTTTAAACACACTTATTTTAGTTGACAAAGTCATAATTCACATCCAACAGTCATTTACAGTCAAAAGATTAAATGTTAAAATTACATCCATTTTGACCCTTTTGGGATCGTTCGACATGTCCGGAGTCATCGTTTTTCATTCGAAAATTGATTTTTCGGACTGTACCAAAAATGATTCAAAATGTCAATTGGATCGTGCCTCATGTTGAATAACCACTTTTTAAACCCTCAGAGTGACCAAAATTGCCATTTTTACAGAGTTTTGCTTACTCAAAAGCTTCAATTTTGACCCGTTTCAGGCACAGAAATGACTTTAAACACACTTATTTTAGTTGACAAAGTCATAATTCACATCCAACAGTCATTTACAGTCAAAATATTAAATGTTAAAATTTCATCCATTTTGACCTTTTTGGGATTGTTCGACATGTCCGGAGTCATCGTTTTTCATCCGAAAATTGATTTTTTGGACTGTACCAAAAATGATTCAAAATTTCAATTGGATCGTGCCTCATGTTGAATAACCACTTTTTAAACCCTCACAGTGACCAAAATTGCCATTTTTACAGAGTTTTGCTTACTCAAAAGCTTCAATTTTGACCCCTTTGAGGCACAGAAATGACTTTAAACACACTTATTTTAGTTGGCAAAGTCATAATTCACATCCAACAGCCATTTAGAGTCAAAAGATTAAATGTTAAAATTTCATCCATATTGACCATTTTGGGATAGTTCGACATGTCCGGAGTCATCGTTTTTCATCCGAAAATTGATTTTTTGGACTGTACCAAAAATGATTCAAAATGTCAATTGGATCGTGCCTCATGTTGAATAACCACTTTTTAAACCCTCACAGTGACCAAAATTGCCATTTTTACAGAGTTTTGCTTACTCAAAAGCTTCAATTTTGACCCGTTTCAGGCACAGAAATGACTTTAAACACACTTATTTTAGTTGACAAAGTCATAATTCACATCCAACAGTCATTTACAGTCAAAAGATTAAATGTTAAAATTTCATCCATTTTGACCTTTTTGGGATCGTTCGACATGTCCGGAGTCATCGTTTGCATCCGAAAATTGAATTTTTTTGGACTGTACCAAAAATGATTCAAAATGTCAATTGGATCGTGCCTCATGTTGAATAACCACTTTTTAAACCCTCAGAGTGACCAAAATTGCCATTTTTACAGAGTTTTGCTTACTCAAAAGCTTCAATTTTGACCCGTTTCAGGCACAGAAATGACTTTAAACACACTTATTATAGTTGACAAAGTCATAATTCACATCCAACAGTCATTTACAGTCAAAAGATTAAATGTTAAAATTTCATCCATTTTGACCTTTTTGGGATCGTTCAACATGTCCGGAGTCATCGTTTTTCATCCGAAAATTGATTTTTTGGACTGTACCAAAAATGATTCAAAATGTCAATTGGATCGTGCCTCATGTTGAATAACCACTTTTTAAACCCTCAGAGTGACCAAAATTGCCATTTTTACAGAGTTTTGCTTACTCAGAAGCTTCAATTTTGACCCGTTTCAGGCACAGAAATGACTTTAAACACACTTATTTTAGTTGACAAAGTCATAATTCACATCCAACAGTCATTTACAGTCAAAAGATTAAATGTTAAAATTACATCCATTTTGACCCTTTTGGGATCGTTCGACATGTCCGGAGTCATCGTTTTTCATTCGAAAATTGATTTTTCGGACTGTACCAAAAATGATTCAAAATGTCAATTGGATCGTGCCTCATGTTGAATAACCACTTTTTAAACCCTCAGAGTGACCAAAATTGCCATTTTTACAGAGTTTTGAATACTCAAAAGCTTCAATTTTGACCCGTTTCAGGCACAGAAATGACTTTAAACACACTTATTTTAGTTGACAAAGTCATAATTCACATCCAACAGTCATTTACAGTCAAAAGATTAAATGTTAAAATTTCATCCATATTGACCATTTTGGGATCGTTCGACATGTCCGGAGTCATCGTTTTTCATCCGAAAATTGATTTTTTGGACTGTACCAAAAATGATTCAAAATTTCAATTGGATCGTGCCTCATGTTGAATAACCACTTTTTAAACCCTCAGAGTGACCAAAATTGCCATTTTTACAGAGTTTTGCTTACTCAAAAGCTTCAATTTTGACCCGTTTCAGGCACAGAAATGACTTTAAACACACTTATTTTAGTTGACAAAGTCATAATTCACATCTAACAGTCATTTACAGTCAAAAGATTAAATGTTAAAATTTCATCCATATTGACCATTTTGGGATAGTTCGACATGTCCGGAGTCATCGTTTTTCATCCGAAAATTGATTTTTTGGACTGTACCAAAAATGATTCAAAATGTCAATTGGATCGTGCCTCATGTTGAATAACCACTTTTTAAACCCTCACAGTGACCAAAATTGCCATTTTTACAGAGTTTTGCTTACTCAAAAGCTTCAATTATGACCCGTTTCAGGCACAGAAATGACTTTAAACACACTTATTTTAGTTGACAAAGTCATAATTCACATCCAACAGTCATTTACAGTCAAAAGATTAAATGTTAAAATTTCATCCATTTTGACCTTTTTGGGATTGTTCGACATGCCGGAGTCATCGTTTTTCATCCGAAAATTGATTTTTTGGACTGTACCAAAAATGATTCAAAATTTCAATTGGATCGTGCCTCATGTTGAATAACCACTTTTTAAACCCTCACAGTGACCAAAATTGCCATTTTTACAGAGTTTTGCTTACTCAAAAGCTTCAATTTTGACCCCTTTGAGACACAGAAATGACTTTAAACACACTTATTTTAGTTGACAAAGTCATAATTCACATCCAACAGTCATTTAGAATCAAAAGATTAAATGTTAAAATTTCATCCATTTTGACCTTTTTGGGATCGTTCGACATGTCCGGAGTCATCGTTTTTCATCCGAAAATTGATTTTTTGGACTGTACCAAAAATGATTCAAAATGTCAATTGGATCGTGCCTCATGTTGAATAACCACTTTTTAAACCCTCAGAGTGACCAAAATTGCCATTTTTACAGAGTTTTGGTTACTCAGAAGCTTCAATTTTGACCCGTTTCAGGCACAGAAATGACTTTAAACACACTTATTTTAGTTGACAAAGTCATAATGCACATCTAACAGTCATTTACAGTCAAAAGATTAAATGTTAAAATTTCATCCATATTGACCATTTTGGGATAGTTCGACATGTCCGGAGTCATCGTTTTTCATCCGAAAATTGATTTTTTGGACTGTACCAAAAATGATTCAAAATGTCAATTGGATCGTGCCTCATGTTGAATAACCACTTTTTAAACCCTCACAGTGACCAAAATTGCCATTTTTACAGAGTTTTGCTTACTCAAAAGCTTCAATTTTGACCCGTTTCAGGCACAGAAATGACTTTAAACACACTTATTTTAGTTGACAAAGTCATAATTCACATCCAACAGTCATTTACAGTCAAAAGATTAAATGTTAAAATTTCATCCATTTTGACCTTTTTGGGATCGTTCGACATGTCCGGAGTCATCGTTTTTCATCCGAAAATTGATTTTTTGGACTGTACCAAAAATGATTCAAAATTTCAATTGGATCGTGCCTCATGTTGAATAACCACTTTTTAAACCCTCACAGTGACCAAAATTGCCATTTTTACAGAGTTTTGCTTACTCAAAAGCTTCAATTTTGACCCCTTTGAGGCACAGAAATGACTTTAAACACACTTATTTTAGTTGACAAAGTCCTAATTCACATCCAACAGTCATTTAGAGTCAAAAGATTAAATGTTAAAATTTCATCCATATTGACCATTTTGGGATAGTTCGACATGTCCGGAGTCATCGTTTTTCATCCGAAAATTGATTTTTTGGACTGTACCAAAAATGATTCAAAATGTCAATTGGATCGTGCCTCATGTTGAATAACCACTTTTTAAACCCTCACAGTGACCAAAATTGCCATTTTTACAGAGTTTTGCTTACTCAAAAGCTTCAATTTTGACCCGTTTCAGGCACAGAAATGACTTTAAACACACTTATTTTAGTTGACAAAGTCATAATTCACATCCAACAGTCATTTACAGTCAAAAGATTAAATGTTAAAATTTCATCCATTTTGACCTTTCTGGGATCGTTCGACATGTCCGGAGTCATCGTTTTTCATCCGAAAATTGATTTTTTGGACTGTACCAAAAATGATTCAAAATGTCAATTGGATCGTGCCTCATGTTGAATAACCACTTTTTAAACCCTCAGAGTGACCAAAATTGCCATTTTTACAGAGTTTTGCTTACTCAGAAGCTTCAATTTTGACCCGTTTCAGGCACAGAAATGACTTTAAACACACTTATTTTAGTTGACAAAGTCATAATTCACATCCAACAGTCATTTACAGTCAAAAGATTAAATGTTAAAATTTCATCCATATTGAACATTTTGGGATCGTTCGACATGTCCGGAGTCATCGTTTTTCATCCGAAAATTGATTTTTTGGACTGTACCAAAAATGATTCAAAATGTCAATTGGATCGTGCCTCATGTTGAATAACCACTTTTTAAACCCTCAGAGTGACCAAAATTGCCATTTTTACCGAGTTTTGCTTACTCAAAAGCTTCAATTTTGACCCGTTTCAGGCACAGAAATGACTTTAAACACACTTATTTTAGTTGACAAAGTCATAATTCACATCTAACAGTCATTTACAGTCAAAAGATTAAATGTTAAAATTTCATCCATATTGACCATTTTGGGATAGTTCGACATGTCCGGAGTCATCGTTTTTCATCCGAAAATTGATTTTTTGGACTGTACCAAAAATGATTCAAAATGTCAATTGGATCGTGCCTCATGTTGAATAACCACTTTTTAAACCCTCAGAGTGACCAAAATTGCCATTTTTACAGAGCTTTGCTTACTCAAAAGCTTCAATTTTGACCCGTTTCAGGCACAGAAATGACTTTAAACACACTTATTTTAGTTGGCAAAGTCATAATTCACATCCAACAGTCATTTACAGTCAAAAGATTAAATGTTAAAATTTCATCCATTTTGACCTTTTTGGGATCGTTCGACATGTCCGGAGTCATCGTTTTTCATCCGAAAATTGATTTTTTGGACTGTACCAAAAATGATTCAAAATTTCAATTGGATCGTGCCTCATGTTGAATAACCACTTTTTAAACCCTCACAGTGACTAAAATTGCCATTTTTACAGAGTTTTGCTTACTCAAAAGCTTCAATTTTGACCCCTTTGAGGCACAGAAATGACTTTAAACACACTTATTTTAGTTGACAAAGTCATAATTCACATCCAACAGCCATTTAGAGTCAAAAGATTAAATGTTAAAATTTCATCCATATTGACCATTTTGGGATAGTTCGACATGTCCGGAGTCATCGTTTTTCATCTGAAAATTGATTTTTTGGACTGTACCAAAAATGATTCAAAATGTCAATTGGATCGTGCCTCATGTTGAATAACCACTTTTTAAACCCTCAGAGTGACCAAAATTGCCATTTTTACAGAGTTTTGCTTACTCAAAAGCTTCAATTTTGACCCGTTTCAGGCACAGAAATGACTTTAAACACACTTATTTTAGTTGACAAAGTCATAATTCACATCCAACAGTCATTTACAGTCAAAAGATTAAATGTTAAAATTTCATCCATTTTGACCTTTTTGGGATCGTTCGACATGTCCGGAGTCATCGTTTTTCATTCGAAAATTGATTTTTTGGACTGTACCAAAAATGATTCAAAATGTCAATTGGATCGTGCCTCATGTTGAATAACCACTTTTTAAACCCTCAGAGTGACCAAAATTGAAATTTTTACAGAGTTTTGCTTACTCAAAAGCTTCAATTTTGACCCGTTTCAGGCACAGAAATGACTTTAAACACACTTATTTTAGTTGACAAAGTCATAATTCACATCCAACAGTCATTTACAGTCAAAAGATTAAATGTTAAAATTTCATCCATATTGACCATTTTGGGATCGTTCGACATGTCCGGAGTCATCGTTTTTCATCCGAAAATTGATTTTTTGGACTGTACCAAAAATGATTCAAAGTGTCAATTGGATCGTGCCTCATGTTGAATAACCACTTTTTAAACCCTCAGAGTGACCAAAATTGCCATTTTTACAGAGTTTTGCTTACTCAAAAGCTTCAATTTTGACCCGTTTCAGGCACAGAAATGACTTTAAACACACTTATTTTAGTTGGCAAAGTCATAATTCACATCCAACAGTCATTTACAGTCAAAAGATTAAATGTTAAAATGTCATCCATTTTGACCTTTTTGGGATCGTTCGACATGTCCGGAGTCATCGTTTTTTATCCGAAAATTGATTTTTTGGACTGTACCAAAAATGATTCAAAATGTCAATTGGATCGTGCCTCATGTTGAATAACCACTTTTTAAACCCTCAGAGTGACCAAAATTGCCATTTTTACAGAGTTTTGCTTACTCAAAAGCTTCAATTTTGACCCGTTTCAGGCACAGAAATGACTTTAAACACACTTATTTTAGTTGACAAAGTCATAATTCACATCCAACAGTCATTTACAGTCAAAAGATTAAATGTTAAAATTTCATCCATTTTGACCTTTTTGGGATCGTTCGACATGTCCGGAGTCATCGTTTTTCATCCGAAAATTGATTTTTTGGACTGTACCAAAAATGATTCAAAATTTCAATTGGATCGTGCCTCATGTTGAATAACCACTTTTTAAACCCTCACAGTGACCAAAATTGCCATTTTTACAGAGTTTTGCTTACTCAAAAGCTTCAATTTTGACCCCTTTGAGGCACAGAAATGACTTTAAACACTTATTTTAGTTGACAAAGTCCTAATTCACATCCAACAGTCATTTAGAGTCAAAAGATTAAATGTTAAAATTTCATCCATATTGACCATTTTGGGATAGTTCGACATGTCCGGAGTCATCGTTTTTCATCCGAAAATTGATTTTTTGGACTGTACCAAAAATGATTCAAAATATCAATTGGATCGTGCCTCATGTTGAATAACCACTTTTTAAACCCTCAGAGTGACCAAAATTGCCATTTTTACAGAGTTTTGCTTACTCAAAAGCTTCAATTTTGACCCGTTTCAGGCACAGAAATGACTTTAAACACACTTATTTTAGTTGACAAAGTCATAATTCACATCCAACAGTCATTTACAGTCAAAAGATTAAATGTTAAAATTTCATCCATTTTGACCTTTTTGGGATCGTTCGACATGTCCGGAGTCATCGTTTTTCATTCGAAAATTGATTTTTTGGTCTGTACCAAAAATGATTCAAAATGTCAATTGGATCGTGCCTCATGTTGAATAACCACTTTTTAAACCCTCACAGTGACCAAAATTGCCATTTTTACAGAGTTTTGCTTACTCAAAAGCTTCAATTTTGACCCGTTTCAGGCACAGAAATGACTTTAAACACTTATTTTAGTTGACAAAGTCATAATTCACATCCAACAGCCATTTAGAGTCAAAAGATTAAATGTTAAAATTTCATCCATATTGACCATTTTGGGATAGTTCGACATGTCCGGAGTCATCGTTTTTCATCCGAAAATTGATTTTTTGGACTGTACCAAAAATGATTCAAAATGTCAATTGGATCGTGCCTCATGTTGAATAACCACTTTTTAAACCCTCACAGTGACCAAAATTGCCATTTTTACAGAGTTTTGCTTACTCAAAAGCTTCAATTTTGACCCGTTTCAGGCACAGAAATGACTTTAAACACACTTATTTTAGTTGACAAAGTCATAATTCACATCCAACAGTCATTTACAGTCAAAAGATTAAATGTTAAAATTTCATCCATTTTGACCTTTTTGGGATCGTTCAACATGTCCGGAGTCATCGTTTTTCATCCGAAAATTGATTTTTTGGACTGTACCAAAAATGATTCAAAATGTCAATTGGATCGTGCCTCATGTTGAATAACCACTTTTTAAACCCTCAGGGTGACCAAAATTGCCATTTTTACAGAGTTTTGCTTACTCAAAAGCTTCAATTGTGACCCGTTTCAGGCACAGAAATGACTTTAAACACACTTATTTTAGTTGACAAAGTCATAATTCACATCCAACAGTCATTTACAGTCAAAAGATTAAATGTTAAAATTTCATCCATATTGACCATTTTGGGATTGTTCGACATGTCCGGAGTCATCGTTTTTCATCCGAAAATTGATTTTTTGGACTGTACCAAAAATGATTCAAAATGTCAATTGGATCGTGCCTCATGTTGAATAACCACTTTTTAAACATTCAGAGTGACCAAAATGGCCATTTTTACAGAGTTTTGCTTCCTCAAAAGCTTCAATTTTGACCCGTTTCAGGCACAGAAATGACTTTAAACACACTTATTTTAGTTGACAAAGTCATAATTCACATCCAACAGTCATTTACAGTCAAAAGATTAAATGTTAAAATTTCATCCATATTGACCATTTTGGGATCGTTCGACATGTCCGGAGTCATCGTTTTTCATCCGGAAATTGATTTTTTGGACTGTACCAAAAATGATTCAAAATGTCAATTGGATCGTGCCTCATGTTGAATAACCACTTTTTAAACCCTCACAGTGACCAAAATTGCCATTTTTACAGAGTTTTGCTTACTCAAAAGCTTCAATTTTGACCCGTTTCAGGCACAGAAATGACTTTAAACACACTTATTTTAGTTGACAAAGTCATAATTCACATCCAACAGTCATTTACAGTCAAAAGATTAAATGTTAAAATTTCATCCATTTTGACCTTTTTGGGATCGTTCGACATGTCCGGAGTCATCGTTTTTCATTCGAAAATTGATTTTTTGGACTGTACCAAAAATGATTCAAAATGTCAATTGGATCGTGCCTCATGTTGAATAACCACTTTTTAAACCCTCAGAGTGACCAAAATTGCCATTTTTACAGAGTTTTGCTTACTCAAAAGCTTCAATTTTGACCCGTTTCAGGCACAGAAATGACTTTAAACACACTTATTTTAGTTGACAAAGTCATAATTCACATCCAATAGTCATTTACAGTCAAAAGATTAAATGTTAAAATTTCATCCATATTGACCATTTTGGGATCGTTCGACATGTCCGGAGTCATCGTTTTTCATCCGAAAATTGATTTTTTGGACTGTACCAAAATTGATTCAAAATGTCAATTGGATCGTGCCTCATGTTGAATAACCACTTTTTAAACCCTCAGAGTGACCAAAATTGCCATTTTTACAGAGTTTTGCTTACTCAAAAGCTTCACTTTTGACCCGTTTCAGGCACAGAAATGACTTTAAACACACTTATTTTAGTTGACAAAGTCATAATTCACATCCAACAGTCATTTACAGTCCAAAGATTAAATGTTAAAATTTCATCCATATTGACCATTTTGGGATAGTTCGACATGTCCGGAGTCATCGTTTTTCATCCGAAAATTGATTTTTTGGACTGTACCAAAAATAATTCAAAATGTCAATTGGATCGTGCCTCATGTTGAATAACCACTTTTTAAACCCTCACAGTGACCACAATTGCCATTTTTACAGAGTTTTGCTTACTCAAAAGCTTCAATTTTGACCCGTTTCAGGCACAGAAATGACTTTAAACACACTTATTTTAGTTGACAAAGTCATAATTCACATCCAACAGTCATTTACAGTCAAAAGATTAAATGTTAAAATTTCATCCATTTTGACCTTTTTGGGATCGTTCAACATGTCCGGAGTCATCGTTTTTCATCCGAAAATTGATTTTTTGGACTGTACCAAAAATGATTCAAAATGTCAATTGGATCGTGCCTCATGTTGAATAACCACTTTTTAAACCCTCAGAGTGACCAAAATTGCCATTTTTACAGAGTTTTGCTTACTCAAAAGCTTCAATTTTGACCCGTTTCAGGCACAGAAATGACTTTAAACACACTTATTTTAGTTGACAAAGTCATAATTCACATCCAACAGTCATTTACAGTCAAAAGATTAAATGTTAAAATTTCATCCATTTTGACCTTTTTGGGATCGTTCAACATGTCCGGAGTCATCGTTTTTCATCCGAAAATTGATTTTTTGGACTGTACCAAAAATGATTCAAAATGTCAATTGGATCGTGCCTCATGTTGAATAACCACTTTTTAAACCCTCAGAGTGACCAAAATTGCCATTTTTACAGAGTTTTGCTTACTCAAAAGCTTCAATTGTGACCCGTTTCAGGCACAGAAATGACTTTAAACACACTTATTTTAGTTGACAAAGTCATAATTCACATCCAACAGTCATTTACAGTCAAAAGATTAAATGTTAAAATTTCATCCATTTTGACCTTTTTGGGATCGTTCGACATGTCCGGAGTCATCGTTTTTCATTCGAAAATTGATTTTTTGGACTGTACCAAAAATGATTCAAAATGTCAATTGGATCGTGCCTCATGTTGAATAACCACTTTTTAAACCCTCAGAGTGACCAAAATTGCCATTTTTACAGAGTTTTGCTTACTCAAAAGCTTCAATTTTGACCCGTTTCAGGCACAGAAATGACTTTAAACACACTTATTTTAGTTGACAAAGTCATAATTCACATCCAACAGTCATTTACAGTCAAAAGATTAAATGTTAAAATTTCATCCATTTTGACCTTTTTGGGATCGTTCGACATGTCCGGAGTCATCGTTTTTCATCCGAAAATTGACTTTTTGGACTGTACCAAAAATGATTCAAAATTTCAATTGGATCGTGCCTCATGTTGAATAACCACTTTTTAAACCCTCACAGTGACCAAAGTTGCCATTTTTACAGAGTTTTGCCTACTCAAAAGCTTCAATTTTGACCCCTTTGAGGCACAGAAATGACTTTAAACACACTTATTTTAGTTGACAAAGTCATAATTCACATCCAACAGTCATTTAGAGTCAAAAGATTAAATGTTAAAATTTCATCCATATTGACCATTTTGGGATAGTTCGACATGTCCGGAGTCATCGTTTTTCTTCCGAAAATTGATTTTTTGGACTGTACCAAAAATGATTCAAAATGTCAATTGGATCGTGCCTCATGTTGAATAACCACTTTTTAAACCCTCACAGTGACCAAAATTGCCATTTTTACAGAGTTTTGCTTACTCAAAAGCTTCAATTTTGACCCGTTTCAGGCACAGAAATGACTTTAAACACACTTATTTTAGTTGACAAAGTCATAATTCACATCCAACAGTCATTTACAGTCAAAAGATTAAATGTTAAAATTTCATCCATTTTGACCTTTTTGGGATCGTTCAACATGTCCGGAGTCATCGTTTTTCATCCGAAAATTGATTTTTTGGACTGTACCAAAAATGATTCAAAATGTCAATTGGATCGTGCCTCATGTTGAATAACCACTTTTTAAACCCTCAGAGTGACCAAAATTGCCATTTTTACAGAGTTTTGCTTACTCAAAAGCTTCAATTGTGACCCGTTTCAGGCACAGAAATGACTTTAAACACACTTATTTTAGTTGACAAAGTCATAATTCACATCCAACAGTCATTTACAGTCAAAAGATTAAATGTTAAAATTTCATCCATATTGACCATTTTGGGATCGTTCGACATGTCCGGAGTCATCGTTTTTCATCCGAAAATTGATTTTTTGGACTGTACCAAAAATGATTCAAAATGTCAATTTGGATCGTGCCTCATGTTGAATAACCACTTTTTAAACATTCAGAGTGACCAAAATTGCCATTTTTACAGAGTTTTGCTTCCTCAAAAGCTTCAATTTTGGCCCGTTTCAGGCACAGAAATGACTTTAAACACACTTATTTTAGTTGACAAAGTCATAATTCACATCCAACAGTCATTTACAGTCAAAAGATTAAATGTTAAAATTTCATCCATATTGACCATTTTGGGATCGTTCGACATGTCCGGAGTCATCGTTTTTCATCCGGAAATTGATTTTTTGGACTGTACCAAAAATGATTCAAAATGTCAATTGGATCGTGCCTCATGTTGAATAACCACTTTTTAAACCCTCACAGTGACCAAAATTGCCATTTTTACAGAGTTTTGCTTACTCAAAAGCTTCAATTTTGACCCGTTTCAGGCACAGAAATGACTTTAAACACACTTATTTTAGTTGACAAAGTCATAATTCACATCCAACAGTCATTTACAGTCAAAAGATTAAATGTTAAAATTTCATCCATTTTGACCTTTTTGGGATCGTTCAACATGTCCGGAGTCATCGTTTTTCATCCAAAAATTGATTTTTTGGACTGTACCAAAATTGATTCAAAATGTCAATTGGATCGTGCCTCATGTTGAATAACCACTTTTTAAACCCTCAGAGTGACCAAAATTGCCATTTTTACAGAGTTTTGCTTACTCAAAAGCTTCAATTTTGACCCCTTTGAGGCACAGAAATGACTTTAAACACACTTATTTTAGTTGACAAAGTCATAATTCACATCCAACAGTCATTTACAGTCAAAAGATTAAATGTTAAAATTTCATCCATTTTGACCTTTTTGGGATCGTTCGACATGTCCGGAGTCATCGTTTTTCATCCGAAAATTGATTTTTTGGACTGTACCAAAAATGATTCAAAATGTCAATTGGATCGTGCCTCATGTTGAATAACCACTTTTTAGACCCTCAGAGTGACCAAAATTGCCATTTTTACAGAGTTTTGCTTACTCAAAAGCTTCAATTTTGACCCGTTTCAGGCACAGAAATGACTTTAAACACACTTATTTTAGTTGACAAAGTCATAATTCACATCCAACAGCCATTTAGAGTCAAAAGATTAAATGTTAACATTTCATCCATATTGACCATTTTGGGATAGTTCGACATGTCCGGAGTCATCGTTTTTCATCCGAAAATTGATTTTTTGGACTGTACCAAAAATGATTCAAAATGTCAATTGGATCGTGCCTCATGTTGAATAACCACTTTTTAAACCCTCAGAGTGACCAAAATTGCCATTTTTACAGAGTTTTGCTTACTCAAAAGCTTCAATTTTGACCAGTTTCAGGCACAGAAATGACTTTAAACACACTTATTTTAGTTGACAAAGTCATAATTCACATCCAACAGTCATTTACAGTCAAAAGATTAAATGTTAAAATTTCATCCATATTGACCATTTTGGGATAGTTCGACATGTCCGGAGTCATCGTTTTTCATCCGAAAATTGATTTTTTGGACTGTACCAAAAATGATTCAAAATGTCAATTGGATCGTGCCTCATGTTGAATAACCACTTTTTAAACCCTCACAGTGACCAAAATTGCCATTTTTACAGAGTTTTGCTTACTCAACAGCTTCAATTTTGACCCGTTTCAGGCACAGAAATGACTTTAAACACACTTATTTTAGTTGACAAAGTCATAATTCACATCCAACAGTCATTTACAGTCAAAAGATTAAATGTTAAAATTTCATCCATATTGACCATTTTGGGATAGTTCGACATGTCCGGAGTCATCGTTTTTCATCCGAAAATTGATTTTTTGGACTGTACCAAAAATGATTCAAAATGTCAATTGGATCGTGCCTCATGTTGAATAACCACTTTTTAGACCCTCAGAGTGACCAAAATTGCCATTTTTACAGAGTTTTGCTTACTCAAAAGCTTCAATTTTTACCCGTTTCAGGCACAGAAATGACTTTAAACACACTTATTTTAGTAGACAAAGTCATAATTCACATCCAACAGCCATTTAGAGTCAAAAGATTAAATGTTAAAATTTCATCCATATTGACCATTTTGGGATAGTTCGACATGTCCGGAGTCATCGTTTTTCATCCGAAAATTGATTTTTTGGACTGTACCAAAAATGATTCAAAATGTCAATTGGATCGTGCCTCATGTTGAATAACCACTTTTTAAACCCTCAGAGTGACCTAAATTGCCATTTTTACAGAGTTTTGCTTACTCAAAAGCTTCAATTTTGACCCGTTTCAGGCACAGAAATGACTTTAAACACATTATTTTAGTTGACAAAGTCATAATTCACATCCAACAGTCATTTACAGTCAAAAGATTAAATGTTAAAATTTCATCCATTTTGACCTTTTTGGGATCGTTCGACATGTCCGGAGTCATCGTTTTTCATCCGAAAATTGATTTTTTGGACTGTACCAAAAATGATTCAAAATTTCAATTGGATCGTGCCTCATGTTGAATAACCACTTTTTAAACCCTCACAGTGACCAAAATTGCCATTTTTACAGAGTTTTGCTTACTCAAAAGCTTCAATTTTGACCCGTTTCAGGCACAGAAATGACTTTAAACACACTTATTTTAGTTGACAAAGTCATAATTCACATCCAACAGTCATTTACAGTCAAAAAATTTAAATGTTAAAATTTCATCCATTTTGACCTTTTTGGGATCGTTCGACATGTCCGGAGTCATCGTTTTTCATTCGAAAATTGATTTTTTGGACTGTACCAAAAATGATTCAAAATGTCGACATGTCCGGAGTCATCGTTTTTCATCCGAAAATTGATTTTTTGGACTGTACCAAAAATGATTCAAAATGTCAATTGGATCGTGCCTCATGTTGAATAACCACTTTTTAAACATTCAGAGTGACCAAAATTGCCATTTTTACAGAGTTTTGCTTCCTCAAAAGCTTCAATTTTGACCCGTTTCAGGAACAGAAATGACTTTAAACACACTTATTTTAGTTGACAAAGTCATAATTCACATCCAACAGTCATTTACAGTCAAAAGATTAAATGTTAAAATTTCATCCATATTGACCATTTTGGGATCGTTCGACATGTCCGGAGTCATCGTTTTTCATCCGGAAATTGATTTTTTGGACTGTACCAAAAATGATTCAAAATGTCAATTGGATCGTGCCTCATGTTGAATAACCACTTTTTAAACCCTCACAGTGACCAAAATTGCCATTTTTACAGAGTTTTGCTTACTCAAAAGCTTCAATTTTGACCCGTTTCAGGCACAGAAATGACTTTAAACACACTTATTTTAGTTGACAAAGTCATAATTCACATCCAACAGTCATTTACAGTCAAAAGATTAAATGTTAAAATTTCATCCATTTTGACCTTTTTGGGATCGTTCGACATGTCCGGAGTCATCGTTTTTCATTCGAAAATTGATTTTTTGGACTGTACCAAAAATGATTCAAAATGTCAATTGGATCGTGCCTCATGTTGAATAACCACTTTTTAAACCCTCAGAGTGACCAAAATTGCCATTTTTACAGAGTTTTGCTTACTCAAAAGCTTCAATTTTGACCCGTTTCAGGCACAGAAATGACTTTAAACACACTTATTTTAGTTGACAAAGTCATAATTCACATCCAACAGTCATTTACAGTCAAAAGATTAAATGTTAAAATTTCATCCATTTTGACCTTTTTGGGATCGTTCGACATGTCCGGAGTCATCATTTTTCATCCGAAAATTGACTTTTTGGACTGTACCAAAAATGATTCAAAATTTCAATTGGATCGTGCCTCATGTTGAATAACCACTTTTTAAACCCTCACAGTGACCAAAGTTGCCATTTTTACAGAGTTTTGCTTACTCAAAAGCTTCAATTTTGACCCCTCTGAGGCACAGAAATGACTTTAAACACACTTATTTTAGTTGACAAAGTCATAATTCACATCCAACAGTCATTTAGAGTCAAAAGATTAAATGTTAAAATTTCATCCATATTGACCATTTTGGGATAGTTCGACATGTCCGGAGTCATCGTTTTTCATCCGAAAATTGATTTTTTGGACTGTACCAAAAATGATTCAAAATGTCAATTGGATCGTGCCTCATGTTGAATAACCACTTTTTAAACCCTCACAGTGACCAAAATTGCCATTTTTACAGAGTTTTGCTTACTCAAAAGCTTCAATTTTGACCCGTTTCAGGCACAGAAATGACTTTAAACACACTTATTTTAGTTGATAAAGTCATAATTCACATCCAACAGTCATTTACAGTCAAAAGATTAAATGTTAAAATTTCATCCATTTTGACCTTTTTGGGATCGTTCAACATGTCCGGAGTCATCGTTTTTCATCCGAAAATTGATTTTTTGGACTGTACCAAAAATGATTCAAAATGTCAATTGGATCGTGCCTCATGTTGAATAACCACTTTTTAAACCCTCAGGTGACCAAAATTGCCAATTTTACAGAGTTTTGCTTCCTCAAAAGCTTCAATTTTGGCCCGTTTCAGGCACAGAAATGACTTTAAACACACTTATTTTAGTTGACAAAGTCATAATTCACATCCAACAGTCATTTACAGTCAAAAGATTAAATGTTAAAATTTCATCCATATTGACCATTTTGGGATCGTTCGACATGTCCGGAGTCATCGTTTTTCATCCGAAAATTGATTTTTGGACTGTACCAAAAATGATTCAAAATGTCAATTGGATCGTGCCTCATGTTGAATAACCACTTTTTAAACCCTCACAGTGACCAAAATTGCCATTTTTACAGAGTTTTGCTTACTCAAAAGCTTCAATTTTGACCCGTTTCAGGCACAGAAATGACTTTAAACACACGTATTTTAGTTGACAAAGTCATAATTCACATCCAACAGTCATTTACAGTCAAAAGATTAAATGTTAAAATTTCATCCATTTTGACCTTTTTGGGATCGTTCGACATGTCCGGAGTCATCGTTTTTCATCCGGAAATTGATTTTTTGGACTGTACCAAAAATGATTCAAAATGTCAATTGGATCGTGCCTCATGTTGAATAACCACTTTTTAAACCCTCACAGTGACCAAAATTGCCATTTTTACAGAGTTTTGCTTACTCAAAAGCTTCAATTTTGACCCGTTTCAGGCACAGAAATGACTTTAAACACACTTATTTTAGTTGACAAAGTCATAATTCACATCCAACAGTCATTTACAGTCAAAAGATTAAATGTTAAAATTTCATCCATTTTGACCTTTTTGGGATCGTTCGACATGTCCGGAGTCATCGTTTTTCATTCGAAAATGGATTTTTTGGACTGTACCAAAAATGATTCAAAATGTCAATTGGATCGTGCCTCATGTTGAATAACCACTTTTTAAACCCTCAGAGTGACCAAAATTGCCATTTTTACAGAGTTTTGCTTACTCAAAAGCTTCAATTTTGACCCGTTTCAGGCACAGAAATGACTTTAAACACACTTATTTTAGTTGACAAAGTCATAATTCACATCCAACAGTCATTTACAGTCAAAAGATTAAATGTTAAAATTTCATCCATATTGACCATTTTGGGATCGTTCGACATGTCCGGAGTCATCGTTTTTCATCCGAAAATTGATTTTTTGGACTGTACCAAAATTGATTCAAAATGTCAATTGGATCGTGCCTCATGTTGAATAACCACTTTTTAAACCCTCAGAGTGACCAAAATTGCCATTTTTACAGAGTTTTGCTTACTCAAAAGCTTCAATTTTGACCCGTTTCAGGCACAGAAATGACTTTAAACACACTTATTTTAGTTGACAAAGTCATAATTCACATCCAACAGTCATTTACAGTCCAAAGATTAAATGTTAAAATTTCATCCATATTGACCATTTTAGGATAGTTCGACATGTCCGGAGTCATCGTTTTTCATCCGAAAATTGATTTTTTGGACTGTACCAAAAATAATTCAAAATGTCAATTGGATCGTGCCTCATGTTGAATAACCACTTTTTAAACCCTCACAGTGACCAAAATTGCCATTTTTACAGAGTTTTGCTTACTCAAAAGCTTCAATTTTGACCCGTTTCAGGCACAGAAATGACTTTAAACACACTTATTTTAGTTGACAAAGTCATAATTCACATCCAACAGTCATTTACAGTCAAAAGATTAAATGTTAAAATTTCATCCATTTTGACCTTTTTGGGATCGTTCAACATGTCCGGAGTCATCGTTTTTCATCCGAAAATTGATTTTTTGGACTGTACCAAAAATGATTCAAAATGTCAATTGGATCGTGCCTCATGTTGAATAACCACTTTTTAAACCCTCAGAGTGACCAAAATTGCCATTTTTACAGAGTTTTGCTTACTCAAAAGCTTCAATTTTGACCCGTTTCAGGCACAGAAATGACTTTAAACACACTTATTTTAGTTGACAAAGTCATAATTCACATCCAACAGTCATTTACAGTCAAAAGATTAAATGTTAAAATTTCATCCATTTTGACCTTTTTGGGATCGTTCAACATGTCCGGAGTCATCGTTTTTCATCCGAAAATTGATTTTTTGGACTGTACCAAAAATGATTCAAAATGTCAATTGGATCGTGCCTCATGTTGAATAACCACTTTTTAAACCCTCAGAGTGACCAAAATTGCCATTTTTACAGAGTTTTGCTTACTCAAAAGCTTCAATTGTGACCTGTTTCAGGCACAGAAATGACTTTAAACACACTTATTTTAGTTGACAAAGTCATAATTCACATCCAACAGTCATTTACAGTCAAAAGATTAAATGTTAAAATTTCATCCATTTTGACCTTTTTGGGATCGTTCGACATGTCCGGAGTCATCGTTTTTCATTCGAAAATTGATTTTTTGGACTGTACCAAAAATGATTCAAAATGTCAATTGGATCGTGCCTCATGTTGAATAACCACTTTTTAAACCCTCAGAGTGACCAAAATTGCCATTTTTACAGAGTTTTGCTTACTCAAAAGCTTCAATTTTGACCCGTTTCAGGCACAGAAATGACTTTAAACACACTTATTTTAGTTGACAAAGTCATAATTCACATCCAACAGTCATTTACAGTCAAAAGATTAAATGTTAAAATTTCATCCATTTTGACCTTTTTGGGATCGTTCGACATGTCCGGAGTCATCGTTTTTCATCCGAAAATTGACTTTTTGGACTGTACCAAAAATGATTCAAAATTTCAATTGGATCGTGCCTCATGTTGAATAACCACTTTTTAAACCCTCACAGTGACCAAAGTTGCCATTTTTACAGAGTTTTGCTTACTCAAAAGCTTCAATTTTGACCCCTTTGAGGCACAGAAATGACTTTAAACACACTTATTTTAGTTGACAAAGTCATAATTCACATCCAACAGTCATTTAGAGTCAAAAGATTAAATGTTAAAATTTCATCCATATTGACCATTTTGGGATAGTTCGACATGTCCGGAGTCATCGTTTTTCATCCGAAAATAGATTTTTTGGACTGTACCAAAAATGATTTAAAATGTCAATTGGATCGTGCCTCATGTTGAATAACCACTTTTTAAACCCTCACAGTGACCAAAATTGCCATTTTTACAGAGTTTTGCTTACTCAAAAGCTTCAATTTTGACCCGTTTCAGGCACAGAAATGACTTTAAACACACTTATTTTAGTTGACAAAGTCATAAGTCACATCCAACAGTCATTTACAGTCAAAAGATTAAATGTTAAAATTACATCCATTTTGACCTTTTTGGGATCGTTCAACATGTCCGGAGTCATCGTTTTTCATCCGAAAATTGATTTTTTGGACTGTACCAAAAATGATTCAAAATGTCAATTGGATCGTGCCTCATGTTGAATAACCACTTTTTAAACCCTCAGGGTGACCAAAATTGCCAATTTTACAGAGTTTTGCTTCCTCAAAAGCTTCAATTTTGGCCCGTTTCAGGCACAGAAATGACTTTAAACACACTTATTTTAGTTGACAAAGTCATAATTCACATCCAACAGTCATTTACAGTCAAAAGATTAAATGTTAAAATTTCATCCATATTGACCATTTTGGGATCGTTCGACATGTCCGGAGTCATCGTTTTTCATCCGAAAATTGATTTTTTGGACTGTACCAAAAATGATTCAAAATGTCAATTGGATCGTGCCTCATGTTGAATAACCACTTTTTAAACCCTCACAGTGACCAAAGTTGCCATTTTTACAGAGTTTTGCTTACTCAAAAGCTTCAATTTTGACCCCTTTGAGGCACAGAAATGACTTTAAACACACTTATTTTAGTTGACAAAGTCATAATTCACATCCAACAGTCATTTAGAGTCAAAAGATTAAATGTTAAAATTTCATCCATATTGACCATTTTGGGATAGTTCGACATGTCCGGAGTCATCGTTTTTCATCCGAAAATTGATTTTTTGGACTGTACCAAAAATGATTTAAAATGTCAATTGGATCGTGCCTCATGTTGAATAACCACTTTTTAAACCCTCACAGTGACCAAAATTGCCATTTTTACAGAGTTTTGCTTACTCAAAAGCTTCAATTTTGACCCGTTTCAGGCACAGAAATGACTTTAAACACACTTATTTTAGTTGACAAAGTCATAATTCACATCCAACAGTCATTTACAGTCAAAAGATTAAATGTTAAAATTTCATCCATTTTGACCTTTTTGGGATCGTTCAACATGTCCGGAGTCATCGTTTTTCATCCGAAAATTGATTTTTTGGACTGTACCAAAAATGATTCAAAATGTCAATTGGATCGTGCCTCATGTTGAATAACCACTTTTTAAACCCTCAGGGTGACCAAAATTGCCAATTTTACAGAGTTTTGCTTCCTCAAAAGCTTCAATTTTGGCCCGTTTCAGGCACAGAAATGACTTTAAACACACTTATTTTAGTTGACAAAGTCATAATTCACATCCAACAGTCATTTACAGTCAAAAGATTAAATGTTAAAATTTCATCCATATTGACCATTTTGGGATCGTTTGACATGTCCGGAGTCATCGTTTTTCATCCGAAAATTGATTTTTTGGACTGTACCAAAAATGATTCAAAATGTCAATTGGATCGTGCCTCATGTTGAATAACCACTTTTTAAACCCTCACAGTGACCAAAATTGCCATTTTTACAGAGTTTTGCTTACTCAAAAGCTTCAATTTTGACCCGTTTCAGGCACAGAAATGACTTTAAACACACGTATTTTAGTTGACAAAGTCATAATTCACATCCAACAGTCATTTACAGTCAAAAGATTAAATGTTAAAATTTCATCCATTTTGACCTTTTTGGGATCGTTCGACATGTCCGGAGTCATCGTTTTTCATCCGGAAATTGATTTTTTGGACTGTACCAAAAATGATTCAAAATGTCAATTGGATCGTGCCTCATGTTGAATAACCACTTTTTAAACCCTCACAGTGACCAAAATTGCCATTTTTACAGAGTTTTGCTTACTCAAAAGCTTCAATTTTGACCCGTTTCAGGCACAGAAATGACTTTAAACACACTTATTTTAGTTGACAAAGTCATAATTCACATCCAACAGTCATTTACAGTCAAAAGATTAAATGTTAAAATTTCATCCATTTTGACCTTTTTGGGATCGTTCGACATGTCCGGAGTCATCGTTTTTCATTCGAAAATTGATTTTTTGGACTGTACCAAAAATGATTCAAAATGTCAATTGGATCGTGCCTCATGTTGAATAACCACTTTTTAAACCCTCAGAGTGACCAAAATTGCCATTTTTACAGAGTTTTGCTTACTCAAAAGCTTCAATTTTGACCCGTTTCAGGCACAGAAATGACTTTAAACACACTTATTTTAGTTGACAAAGTCATAATTCACATTCAACAGTCATTTACAGTCAAAAGATTAAATGTTAAAATTTCATCCATATTGACCATTTTGGGATCGTTCGACATGTCCGGAGTCATCGTTTTTCATCCGAAAATTGATTTTTTGGACTGTACCAAAAATGATTCAAAATGTCAATTGGATCGTGCCTCATGTTGAATAACCACTTTTTAAACCCTCAGAGTGACCAAAATTGCCATTTTTACAGAGTTTTGCTTACTCAAAAGCTTCAATTTTGACCCGTTTCAGGCACAGAAATGACTTTAAACACACTTATTTTAGTTGACAAAGTCATAATTCACATCCAACAGTCATTTACAGTCAAAAGATTAAATGTTAAAATTTCATCCATTTTGACCTTTTTGGGATCGTTCAACATGTTCGGAGTCATCGTTTTTCATCCGAAAATTGATTTTTTGGACTGTACCAAAAATGATTCAAAATGTCAATTGGATCGTGCCTCATGTTGAATAACCACTTTTTAAACCCTCAGAGTGACCAAAATTGCCATTTTTACAGAGTTTTGCTTACTCAAAAGCTTCAATTTTGACCCGTTTCAGGCACAGAAATGACTTTAAACACACTTATTTTAGTTGACAAAGTCATAATTCACATCCAACAGTCATTTACAGTCAAAAGATTAAATGTCAAAATTTCATCCATTTTGACCTTTTTGGGATCGTTCAACATGTCCGGAGTCATCGTTTTTCATCCGAAAATTGATTTTTTGGACTGTACCAAAAATGATTCAAAATGTCAATTGGATCGTGCCTCATGTTGAATAACCACTTTTTAAACCCTCAGAGTGACCAAAATTGCCATTTTTACAGAGTTTTGCTTACTCAAAAGCTTCAATTTTGACCCGTTTCAGGCACAGAAATGACTTTAAACACACTTATTTTAGTTGACAAAGTCATAATTCACATCCAACAGTCATTTACAGTCAAAAGATTAAATGTTAAAATTTCATCCATTTTGACCTTTTTGGGATCGTTCGACATGTCCGGAGTCATCGTTTTTCATCCGAAAATTGACTTTTTGGACTGTACCAAAAATGATTCAAAATTTCAATTGGATCGTGCCTCATGTTGAATAACCACTTTTTAAACCCTCACAGTGACCAAAGTTGCCATTTTTACAGAGTTTTGCTTACTCAAAAGCTTCAATTTTGACCCCTTTGAGGCACAGAAATGACTTTAAACACACTTATTTTAGTTGACAAAGTCATAATTCACATCCAACAGTCATTTAGAGTCAAAAGATTAAATGTTAAAATTTCATCCATATTGACCATTTTGGGATAGTTCGACATGTCCGGAGTCATCGTTTTTCTTCCGAAAATTGATTTTTTGGACTGTACCAAAAATGATTCAAAATGTCAATTGGATCGTGCCTCATGTTGAATAACCACTTTTTAAACCCTCACAGTGACCAAAATTGCCATTTTTACAGAGTTTTGCTTACTCAAAAGCTTCAATTTTGACCCGTTTCAGGCACAGAAATGACTTTAAACACACTTATTTTAGTTGACAAAGTCATAATTCACATCCAACAGTCATTTACAGTCAAAAGATTAAATGTTAAAATTTCATCCATTTTGACCTTTTTGGGATCGTTCGACATGTCCGGAGTCATCGTTTTTCATCCGGAAATTGATTTTTTGGACTGTACCAAAAATGATTCAAAATGTCAATTGGATCGTGCCTCATGTTGAATAACCACTTTTTAAACCCTCACAGTGACCAAAATTGCCATTTTTACAGAGTTTTGCTTACTCAAAAGCTTCAATTTTGACCCGTTTCAGGCACAGAAATGACTTTAAACACACTTATTTTAGTTGACAAAGTCATAATTCACATCCAACAGTCATTTACAGTCAAAAGATTAAATGTTAAAATTTCATCCATTTTGACCTTTTTGGGATCGTTCGACATGTCCGGAGTCATCGTTTTTCATTCGAAAATTGATTTTTTGGACTGTACCAAAAATGATTCAAAATGTCAATTGGATCGTGCCTCATGTTGAATAACCACTTTTTAAACCCTCAGAGTGACCAAAATTGCCATTTTTACAGAGTTTTGCTTACTCAAAAGCTTCAATTTTGACCCGTTTCAGGCACAGAAATGACTTTAAACACACTTATTTTAGTTGACAAAGTCATAATTCACATCCAACAGTCATTTACAGTCAAAAGATTAAATGTTAAAATTTCATCCATATTGACCATTTTGGGATCGTTCGACATGTCCGGAGTCATCGTTTTTCATCCGAAAATTGATTTTTTGGACTGTACCAAAATTGATTCAAAATGTCAATTGGATCGTGCCTCATGTTGAATAACCACTTTTTAAACCCTCAGAGTGACCAAAATTGCCATTTTTACAGAGTTTTGCTTACTCAAAAGCTTCAATTTTGACCCGTTTCAGGCACAGAAATGACTTTAAACACACTTATTTTAGTTGACAAAGTCATAATTCACATCCAACAGTCATTTACAGTCCAAAGATTAAATGTTAAAATTTCATCCATATTGACCATTTTGGGATAGTTCGACATGTCCGGAGTCATCGTTTTTCATCCGAAAATTGATTTTTTGGACTGTACCAAAAATAATTCAAAATGTCAATTGGATCGTGCCTCATGTTGAATAACCACTTTTTAAACCCTCACAGTGACCAAAATTGCCATTTTTACAGAGTTTTGCTTACTCAAAAGCTTCAATTTTGACCCGTTTCAGGCACAGAAATGACTTTAAACACACTTATTTTAGTTGCCAATGTCATAATTCACATCCAACAGTCATTTACAGTCAAAAGATTAAATGTTAAAATTTCATCCATTTTGACCTTTTTGGGATCGTTCAACATGTCCGGAGTCATCGTTTTTCATCCGAAAATTGATTTTTTGGACTGTACCAAAAATGATTCAAAATGTCAATTGGATCGTGCCTCATGTTGAATAACCACTTTTTAAACCCTCAGAGTGACCAAAATTGCCATTTTTACAGAGTTTTGCTTACTCAAAAGCTTCAATTTTGACCCGTTTCAGGCACAGAAATGACTTTAAACACACTTATTTTAGTTGACAAAGTCATAATTCACATCCAACAGTCATTTACAGTCAAAAGATTAAATGTTAAAATTTCATCCATTTTGACCTTTTTGGGATCGTTCAACATGTCCGGAGTCATCGTTTTTCATCCGAAAATTGATTTTTTGGACTGTACCAAAAATGATTCAAAATGTCAATTGGATCGTGCCTCATGTTGAATAACCACTTTTTAAACCCTCAGAGTGACCAAAATTGCCATTTTTACAGAGTTTTGCTTACTCAAAAGCTTCAATTGTGACCTGTTTCAGGCACAGAAATGACTTTAAACACACTTATTTTAGTTGACAAAGTCATAATTCACATCCAACAGTCATTTACAGTCAAAAGATTAAATGTTAAAATTTCATCCATTTTGACCTTTTTGGGATCGTTCGACATGTCCGGAGTCATCGTTTTTCATTCGAAAATTGATTTTTTGGACTGTACCAAAAATGATTCAAAATGTCAATTGGATCGTGCCTCATGTTGAATAACCACTTTTTAAACCCTCAGAGTGACCAAAATTGCCATTTTTACAGAGTTTTGCTTACTCAAAAGCTTCAATTTTGACCCGTTTCAGGCACAGAAATGACTTTAAACACACTTATTTTAGTTGACAAAGTCATAATTCACATCCAACAGTCATTTACAGTCAAAAGATTAAATGTTAAAATTTCATCCATTTTGACCTTTTTGGGATCGTTCGACATGTCCGGAGTCATCGTTTTTCATCCGAAAATTGACTTTTTGGACTGTACCAAAAATGATTCAAAATTTCAATTGGATCGTGCCTCATGTTGAATAACCACTTTTTAAACCCTCACAGTGACCAAAGTTGCCATTTTTACAGAGTTTTGCTTACTCAAAAGCTTCAATTTTAACCCCTTTGAGGCACAGAAATGACTTTAAACACACTTATTTTAGTTGACAAAGTCATAATTCACATCCAACAGTCATTTAGAGTCAAAAGATTAAATGTTAAAATTTCATCCATATTGACCATTTTGGGATAGTTCGACATGTCCGGAGTCATCGTTTTTCATCCGAAAATTGATTTTTTGGACTGTACCAAAAATGATTTAAAATGTCAATTGGATCGTGCCTCATGTTGAATAACCACTTTTTAAACCCTCACAGTGACCAAAATTGCCATTTTTACAGAGTTTTGCTTACTCAAAAGCTTCAATTTTGACCCGTTTCAGGCACAGAAATGACTTTAAACACACTTATTTTAGTTGACAAAGTCATAATTCACATCCAACAGTCATTTACAGTCAAAAGATTAAATGTTAAAATTTCATCCATTTTGACCTTTTTGGGATCGTTCAACATGTCCGGAGTCATCGTTTTTCATCCGAAAATTGATTTTTTGGACTGTACCAAAAATGATTCAAAATGTCAATTGGATCGTGCCTCATGTTGAATAACCACTTTTTAAACCCTCAGGGTGACCAAAATTGCCAATTTTACAGAGTTTTGCTTCCTCAAAAGCTTCAATTTTGGCCCGTTTCAGGCACAGAAATGACTTTAAACACACTTATTTTAGTTGACAAAGTCATAATTCACATCCAACAGTCATTTACAGTCAAAAGATTAAATGTTAAAATTTCATCCATATTGACCATTTTGGGATCGTTCGACATGTCCGGAGTCATCGTTTTTCATCCGAAAATTGATTTTTTGGACTGTACCAAAAATGATTCAAAATGTCAATTGGATCGTGCCTCATGTTGAATAACCACTTTTTAAACCCTCACAGTGACCAAAGTTGCCATTTTTACAGAGTTTTGCTTACTCAAAAGCTTCAATTTTGACCCCTTTGAGGCACAGAAATGACTTTAAACACACTTATTTTAGTTGACAAAGTCATAATTCACATCCAACAGTCATTTAGAGTCAAAAGATTAAATGTTAAAATTTCATCCATATTGACCATTTTGGGATAGTTCGACATGTCCGGAGTCATCGTTTTTCATCCGGAAATTGATTTTTTGGACTGTACCAAAAATGATTTAAAATGTCAATTGGATCGTGCCTCATGTTGAATAACCACTTTTTAAACCCTCACAGTGACCAAAATTGCCATTTTACAGAGTTTTTCTTACTCAAAAGCTTCAATTTTGACCCGTTTCAGGCACAGAAATGACTTTAAACACACTTATTTTAGTTGACAAAGTCATAATTCACATCCAACAGTCATTTACAGTCAAAAGATTAAATGTTAAAATTTCATCCATTTTGACCTTTTTGGGATCGTTCAACATGTCCGGAGTCATCGTTTTTCATCCGAAAATTGATTTTTTGGACTGTACCAAAAATGATTCAAAATGTCAATTGGATCGTGCCTCATGTTGAATAACCACTTTTTAAACCCTCAGGGTGACCAAAATTGCCAATTTTACAGAGTTTTGCTTCCTCAAAAGCTTCAATTTTGGCCCGTTTCAGGCACAGAAATGACTTTAAACACACTTATTTTAGTTGACAAAGTCATAATTCACATCCAACAGTCATTTACAGTCAAAAGATTAAATGTTAAAATTTCATCCATATTGACCATTTTGGGATCGTTCGACATGTCCGGAGTCATCGTTTTTCATCCGAAAATTGATTTTTTGGACTGTACCAAAAATGATTCAAAATGTCAATTGGATCGTGCCTCATGTTGAATAACCACTTTTTAAACCCTCACAGTGACCAAAATTGCCATTTTTACAGAGTTTTGCTTACTCAAAAGCTTCAATTTTGACCCGTTTCAGGCACAGAAATGACTTTAAACACACGTATTTTAGTTGACAAAGTCATAATTCACATCCAACAGTCATTTACAGTCAAAAGATTAAATGTTAAAATTTCATCCATTTTGACCTTTTTGGGATCGTTCGACATGTCCGGAGTCATCGTTTTTCATCCGGAAATTGATTTTTTGGACTGTACCAAAAATGATTCAAAATGTCAATTGGATCGTGCCTCATGTTGAATAACCACTTTTTAAACCCTCACAGTGACCAAAATTGCCATTTTTACAGAGTTTTGCTTACTCAAAAGCTTCAATTTTGACCCGTTTCAGGCACAGAAATGACTTTAAACACACTTATTTTAGTTGACAAAGTCATAATTCACATCCAACAGTCATTTACAGTCAAAAGATTAAATGTTAAAATTTCATCCATTTTGACCTTTTTGGGATCGTTCGACATGTCCGGAGTCATCGTTTTTCATTCGAAAATTGATTTTTTGGACTGTACCAAAAATGATTCAAAATGTCAATTGGATCGTGCCTCATGTTGAATAACCACTTTTTAAACCCTCAGAGTGACCAAAATTGCCATTTTTACAGAGTTTTGCTTACTCAAAAGCTTCAATTTTGACCCGTTTCAGGCACAGAAATGACTTTAAACACACTTATTTTAGTTGACAAAGTCATAATTCACATCCAACAGTCATTTACAGTCAAAAGATTAAATGTTAAAATTTCATCCATATTGACCATTTTGGGATCGTTCGACATGTCCGGAGTCATCGTTTTTAATCCGAAAATTGATTTTTTGGACTGTACCAAAAATGATTCAAAATGTCAATTGGATCGTGCCTCATGTTGAATAACCACTTTTTAAACCCTCAGAGTGACCAAAATTGCCATTTTTACAGAGTTTTGCTTACTCAAAAGCTTCAATTTTGACCCGTTTCAGGCACAGAAATGACTTTAAACACACTTATTTTAGTTGACAAAGTCATAATTCACATCCAACAGTCATTTACAGTCAAAAGATTAAATGTTAAAATTTCATCCATTTTGACCTTTTTGGGATCGTTCAACATGTCCGGAGTCATCGTTTTTCATCCGAAAATTGATTTTTTGGACTGTACCAAAAATAATTCAAAATGTCAATTGGATCGTGCCTCATGTTGAATAACCACTTTTTAAACCCTCACAGTGACCAAAATTGCCATTTTTACAGAGTTTTGCTTACTCAAAAGCTTCAATTTTGACCCGTTTCAGGCACAGAAATGACTTTAAACACACTTATTTTAGTTGACAAAGTCATAATTCACATCCAACAGTCATTTACAGTCAAAAGATTAAATGTTAAAATTTCATCCATTTTGACCTTTTTGGGATCGTTCAACATGTTCGGAGTCATCGTTTTTCATCCGAAAATTGATTTTTTGGACTGTACCAAAAATGATTCAAAATGTCAATTGGATCGTGCCTCATGTTGAATAACCACTTTTTAAACCCTCAGAGTGACCAAAATTGCCATTTTTACAGAGTTTTGCTTACTCAAAAGCTTCAATTTTGACCCGTTTCAGGCACAGAAATGACTTTAAACACACTTATTTTAGTTGACAAAGTCATAATTCACATCCAACAGTCATTTACAGTCAAAAGATTAAATGTTAAAATTTCATCCATTTTGACCTTTTTGGGATCGTTCAACATGTCCGGAGTCATCGTTTTTCATCCGAAAATTGATTTTTTGGACTGTACCAAAAATGATTCAAAATGTCAATTGGATCGTGCCTCATGTTGAATAACCACTTTTTAAACCCTCAGAGTGACCAAAATTGCCATTTTTACAGAGTTTTGCTTACTCAAAAGCTTCAATTTTGACCCGTTTCAGGCACAGAAATGACTTTAAACACACTTATTTTAGTTGACAAAGTCATAATTCACATCCAACAGTCATTTACAGTCAAAAGATTAAATGTTAAAATTTCATCCATTTTGACCTTTTTGGGATCGTTCGACATGTCCGGAGTCATCGTTTTTCATCCGAAAATTGACTTTTTGGACTGTACCAAAAATGATTCAAAATTTCAATTGGATCGTGCCTCATGTTGAATAACCACTTTTTAAACCCTCACAGTGACCAAAGTTGCCATTTTTACAGAGTTTTGCTTACTCAAAAGCTTCAATTTTAACCCCTTTGAGGCACAGAAATGACTTTAAACACACTTATTTTAGTTGACAAAGTCATAATTCACATCCAACAGTCATTTAGAGTCAAAAGATTAAATGTTAAAATTTCATCCATATTGACCATTTTGGGATAGTTCGACATGTCCGGAGTCATCGTTTTTCATCCGAAAATTGATTTTTTGGACTGTACCAAAAATGATTTAAAATGTCAATTGGATCGTGCCTCATGTTGAATAACCACTTTTTAAACCCTCACAGTGACCAAAATTGCCATTTTTACAGAGTTTTGCTTACTCAAAAGCTTCAATTTTGACCCGTTTCAGGCACAGAAATGACTTTAAACACACTTATTTTAGTTGACAAAGTCATAATTCACATCCAACAGTCATTTACAGTCAAAAGATTAAATGTTAAAATTTCATCCATTTTGACCTTTTTGGGATCGTTCAACATGTCCGGAGTCATCGTTTTTCATCCGAAAATTGATTTTTTGGACTGTACCAAAAATGATTCAAAATGTCAATTGGATCGTGCCTCATGTTGAATAACCACTTTTTAAACCCTCAGGGTGACCAAAATTGCCAATTTTACAGAGTTTTGCTTCCTCAAAAGCTTCAATTTTGGCCCGTTTCAGGCACAGAAATGACTTTAAACACACTTATTTTAGTTGACAAAGTCATAATTCACATCCAACAGTCATTTACAGTCAAAAGATTAAATGTTAAAATTTCATCCATATTGACCATTTTGGGATCGTTCGACATGTCCGGAGTCATCGTTTTTCATCCGAAAATTGATTTTTTGGACTGTACCAAAAATGATTCAAAATGTCAATTGGATCGTGCCTCATGTTGAATAACCACTTTTTAAACCCTCACAGTGACCAAAGTTGCCATTTTTACAGAGTTTTGCTTACTCAAAAGCTTCAATTTTGACCCCTTTGAGGCACAGAAATGACTTTAAACACACTTATTTTAGTTGACAAAGTCATAATTCACATCCAACAGTCATTTAGAGTCAAAAGATTAAATGTTAAAATTTCATCCATATTGACCATTTTGGGATAGTTCGACATGTCCGGAGTCATCGTTTTTCATCCGGAAATTGATTTTTTGGACTGTACCAAAAATGATTTAAAATGTCAATTGGATCGTGCCTCATGTTGAATAACCACTTTTTAAACCCTCACAGTGACCAAAATTGCCATTTTACAGAGTTTTTCTTACTCAAAAGCTTCAATTTTGACCCGTTTCAGGCACAGAAATGACTTTAAACACACTTATTTTAGTTGACAAAGTCATAATTCACATCCAACAGTCATTTACAGTCAAAAGATTAAATGTTAAAATTTCATCCATTTTGACCTTTTTGGGATCGTTCAACATGTCCGGAGTCATCGTTTTTCATCCGAAAATTGATTTTTTGGACTGTACCAAAAATGATTCAAAATGTCAATTGGATCGTGCCTCATGTTGAATAACCACTTTTTAAACCCTCAGGGTGACCAAAATTGCCAATTTTACAGAGTTTTGCTTCCTCAAAAGCTTCAATTTTGGCCCGTTTCAGGCACAGAAATGACTTTAAACACACTTATTTTAGTTGACAAAGTCATAATTCACATCCAACAGTCATTTACAGTCAAAAGATTAAATGTTAAAATTTCATCCATATTGACCATTTTGGGATCGTTCGACATGTCCGGAGTCATCGTTTTTCATCCGAAAATTGATTTTTTGGACTGTACCAAAAATGATTCAAAATGTCAATTGGATCGTGCCTCATGTTGAATAACCACTTTTTAAACCCTCACAGTGACCAAAATTGCCATTTTTACAGAGTTTTGCTTACTCAAAAGCTTCAATTTTGACCCGTTTCAGGCACAGAAATGACTTTAAACACACGTATTTTAGTTGACAAAGTCATAATTCACATCCAACAGTCATTTACAGTCAAAAGATTAAATGTTAAAATTTCATCCATTTTGACCTTTTTGGGATCGTTCGACATGTCCGGAGTCATCGTTTTTCATCCGGAAATTGATTTTTTGGACTGTACCAAAAATGATTCAAAATGTCAATTGGATCGTGCCTCATGTTGAATAACCACTTTTTAAACCCTCACAGTGACCAAAATTGCCATTTTTACAGAGTTTTGCTTACTCAAAAGCTTCAATTTTGACCCGTTTCAGGCACAGAAATGACTTTAAACACACTTATTTTAGTTGACAAAGTCATAATTCACATCCAACAGTCATTTACAGTCAAAAGATTAAATGTTAAAATTTCATCCATTTTGACCTTTTTGGGATCGTTCGACATGTCCGGAGTCATCGTTTTTCATTCGAAAATTGATTTTTTGGACTGTACCAAAAATGATTCAAAATGTCAATTGGATCGTGCCTCATGTTGAATAACCACTTTTTAAACCCTCAGAGTGACCAAAATTGCCATTTTTACAGAGTTTTGCTTACTCAAAAGCTTCAATTTTGACCCGTTTCAGGCACAGAAATGACTTTAAACACACTTATTTTAGTTGACAAAGTCATAATTCACATCCAACAGTCATTTACAGTCAAAAGATTAAATGTTAAAATTTCATCCATATTGACCATTTTGGGATCGTTCGACATGTCCGGAGTCATCGTTTTTAATCCGAAAATTGATTTTTTGGACTGTACCAAAAATGATTCAAAATGTCAATTGGATCGTGCCTCATGTTGAATAACCACTTTTTAAACCCTCAGAGTGACCAAAATTGCCATTTTTACAGAGTTTTGCTTACTCAAAAGCTTCAATTTTGACCCGTTTCAGGCACAGAAATGACTTTAAACACACTTATTTTAGTTGACAAAGTCATAATTCACATCCAACAGTCATTTACAGTCAAAAGATTAAATGTTAAAATTTCATCCATTTTGACCTTTTTGGGATCGTTCAACATGTCCGGAGTCATCGTTTTTCATCCGAAAATTGATTTTTTGGACTGTACCAAAAATAATTCAAAATGTCAATTGGATCGTGCCTCATGTTGAATAACCACTTTTTAAACCCTCACAGTGACCAAAATTGCCATTTTTACAGAGTTTTGCTTACTCAAAAGCTTCAATTTTGACCCGTTTCAGGCACAGAAATGACTTTAAACACACTTATTTTAGTTGACAAAGTCATAATTCACATCCAACAGTCATTTACAGTCAAAAGATTAAATGTTAAAATTTCATCCATTTTGACCTTTTTGGGATCGTTCAACATGTTCGGAGTCATCGTTTTTCATCCGAAAATTGATTTTTTGGACTGTACCAAAAATGATTCAAAATGTCAATTGGATCGTGCCTCATGTTGAATAACCACTTTTTAAACCCTCAGAGTGACCAAAATTGCCATTTTTACAGAGTTTTGCTTACTCAAAAGCTTCAATTTTGACCCGTTTCAGGCACAGAAATGACTTTAAACACACTTATTTTAGTTGACAAAGTCATAATTCACATCCAACAGTCATTTACAGTCAAAAGATTAAATGTTAAAATTTCATCCATTTTGACCTTTTTGGGATCGTTCAACATGTCCGGAGTCATCGTTTTTCATCCGAAAATTGATTTTTTGGACTGTACCAAAAATGATTCAAAATGTCAATTGGATCGTGCCTCATGTTGAATAACCACTTTTTAAACCCTCAGAGTGACCAAAATTGCCATTTTTACAGAGTTTTGCTTACTCAAAAGCTTCAATTTTGACCCGTTTCAGGCACAGAAATGACTTTAAACACACTTATTTTAGTTGACAAAGTCATAATTCACATCCAACAGTCATTTACAGTCAAAAGATTAAATGTTAAAATTTCATCCATTTTGACCTTTTTGGGATCGTTCGACATGTCCGGAGTCATCGTTTTTCATCCGAAAATTGACTTTTTGGACTGTACCAAAAATGATTCAAAATTTCAATTGGATCGTGCCTCATGTTGAATAACCACTTTTTAAACCCTCACAGTGACCAAAGTTGCCATTTTTACAGAGTTTTGCTTACTCAAAAGCTTCAATTTTGACCCCTTTGAGGCACAGAAATGACTTTAAACACACTTATTTTAGTTGACAAAGTCATAATTCACATCCAACAGTCATTTAGAGTCAAAAGATTAAATGTTAAAATTTCATCCATATTGACCATTTTGGGATAGTTCGACATGTCCGGAGTCATCGTTTTTCTTCCGAAAATTGATTTTTTGGACTGTACCAAAAATGATTCAAAATGTCAATTGGATCGTGCCTCATGTTGAATAACCACTTTTTAAACCCTCACAGTGACCAAAATTGCCATTTTTACAGAGTTTTGCTTACTCAAAAGCTTCAATTTTGACCCGTTTCAGGCACAGAAATGACTTTAAACACACTTATTTTAGTTGACAAAGTCATAATTCACATCCAACAGTCATTTACAGTCAAAAGATTAAATGTTAAAATTTCATCCATTTTGACCTTTTTGGGATCGTTCAACATGTCCGGAGTCATCGTTTTTCATCCGAAAATTGATTTTTTGGACTGTACCAAAAATGATTCAAAATGTCAATTGGATCGTGCCTCATGTTGAATAACCACTTTTTAAACCCTCAGAGTGACCAAAATTGCCATTTTTACAGAGTTTTGCTTACTCAAAAGCTTCAATTGTGACCCGTTTCAGGCACAGAAATGACTTTAAACACACTTATTTTAGTTGACAAAGTCATAATTCACATCCAACAGTCATTTACAGTCAAAAGATTAAATGTTAAAATTTCATCCATATTGACCATTTTGGGATCGTTCGACATGTCCGGAGTCATCGTTTTTCATCCGAAAATTGATTTTTTGGACTGTACCAAAAATGATTCAAAATGTCAATTTGGATCGTGCCTCATGTTGAATAACCACTTTTTAAACATTCAGAGTGACCAAAATTGCCAATTTTACAGAGTTTTGCTTCCTCAAAAGCTTCAATTTTGGCCCGTTTCAGGCACAGAAATGACTTTAAACACACTTATTTTAGTTGACAAAGTCATAATTCACATCCAACAGTCATTTACAGTCAAAAGATTAAATGTTAAAATTTCATCCATATTGACCATTTTGGGATCGTTCGACATGTCCGGAGTCATCGTTTTTCATCCGAAAATTGATTTTTTGGACTGTACCAAAAATGATTCAAAATGTCAATTGGATCGTGCCTCATGTTGAATAACCACTTTTTAAACCCTCACAGTGACCAAAATTGCCATTTTTACAGAGTTTTGCTTACTCAAAAGCTTCAATTTTGACCCGTTTCAGGCACAGAAATGACTTTAAACACACGTATTTTAGTTGACAAAGTCATAATTCACATCCAACAGTCATTTACAGTCAAAAGATTAAATGTTAAAATTTCATCCATTTTGACCTTTTTGGGATCGTTCGACATGTCCGGAGTCATCGTTTTTCATCCGGAAATTGATTTTTTGGACTGTACCAAAAATGATTCAAAATGTCAATTGGATCGTGCCTCATGTTGAATAACCACTTTTTAAACCCTCACAGTGACCAAAATTGCCATTTTTACAGAGTTTTGCTTACTCAAAAGCTTCAATTTTGACCCGTTTCAGGCACAGAAATGACTTTA
Source organism: Lissotriton vulgaris (assembly GCF_964263255.1). Taxonomy (NCBI): domain Eukaryota; kingdom Metazoa; phylum Chordata; class Amphibia; order Caudata; family Salamandridae; genus Lissotriton; species Lissotriton vulgaris. The sequence continues at coordinate 417,492 of NW_028241093.1, read as the reverse complement.
AACACACTTATTTTAGTTGACAAAGTCATAATTCACATCCAACAGTCATTTACAGTCAAAAGATTAAATGTTAAAATTTCATCCATTTTGACCTTTTTGGGATCGTTCGACATGTCCGGAGTCATCGTTTTTCATTCGAAAATTGATTTTTTGGACTGTACCAAAAATGATTCAAAATGTCAATTGGATCGTGCCTCATGTTGAATAACCACTTTTTAAACCCTCAGAGTGACCAAAATTGCCATTTTTACAGAGTTTTGCTTACTCAAAAGCTTCAATTTTGACCCGTTTCAGGCACAGAAATGACTTTAAACACACTTATTTTAGTTGACAAAGTCATAATTCACATCCAACAGTCATTTACAGTCAAAAGATTAAATGTTAAAATTTCATCCATATTGACCATTTTGGGATCGTTCGACATGTCCGGAGTCATCGTTTTTCATCCGAAAATTGATTTTTTGGACTGTACCAAAATTGATTCAAAATGTCAATTGGATCGTGCCTCATGTTGAATAACCACTTTTTAAACCCTCAGAGTGACCAAAATTGCCATTTTTACAGAGTTTTGCTTACTCAAAAGCTTCAATTTTGACCCGTTTCAGGCACAGAAATGACTTTAAACACACTTATTTTAGTTGACAAAGTCATAATTCACATCCAACAGTCATTTACAGTCCAAAGATTAAATGTTAAAATTTCATCCATATTGACCATTTTGGGATAGTTCGACATGTCCGGAGTCATCGTTTTTCATCCGAAAATTGATTTTTTGGACTGTACCAAAAATAATTCAAAATGTCAATTGGATCGTGCCTCATGTTGAATAACCACTTTTTAAACCCTCACAGTGACCAAAATTGCCATTTTTACAGAGTTTTGCTTACTCAAAAGCTTCAATTTTGACCCGTTTCAGGCACAGAAATGACTTTAAACACACTTATTTTAGTTGACAAAGTCATAATTCACATCCAACAGTCATTTACAGTCAAAAGATTAAATGTTAAAATTTCATCCATATTGACCATTTTGGGATCGTTCGACATGTCCGGAGTCATCGTTTTTCATCCGAAAATTGATTTTTTGGACTGTACCAAAAATGATTCAAAATGTCAATTGGATCGTGCCTCATGTTGAATAACCACTTTTTAAACCCTCACAGTGACCAAAATTGCCATTTTTACAGAGTTTTGCTTACTCAAAAGCTTCAATTTTGACCCGTTTCAGGCACAGAAATGACTTTAAACACACGTATTTTAGTTGACAAAGTCATAATTCACATCCAACAGTCATTTACAGTCAAAAGATTAAATGTTAAAATTTCATCCATTTTGACCTTTTTGGGATCGTTCGACATGTCCGGAGTCATCGTTTTTCATCCGGAAATTGATTTTTTGGACTGTACCAAAAATGATTCAAAATGTCAATTGGATCGTGCCTCATGTTGAATAACCACTTTTTAAACCCTCACAGTGACCAAAATTGCCATTTTTACAGAGTTTTGCTTACTCAAAAGCTTCAATTTTGACCCGTTTCAGGCACAGAAATGACTTTAAACACACTTATTTTAGTTGACAAAGTCATAATTCACATCCAACAGTCATTTACAGTCAAAAGATTAAATGTTAAAATTTCATCCATTTTGACCTTTTTGGGATCGTTCGACATGTCCGGAGTCATCGTTTTTCATTCGAAAATTGATTTTTTGGACTGTACCAAAAATGATTCAAAATGTCAATTGGATCGTGCCTCATGTTGAATAACCACTTTTTAAACCCTCAGAGTGACCAAAATTGCCATTTTTACAGAGTTTTGCTTACTCAAAAGCTTCAATTTTGACCCGTTTCAGGCACAGAAATGACTTTAAACACACTTATTTTAGTTGACAAAGTCATAATTCACATCCAACAGTCATTTACAGTCAAAAGATTAAATGTTAAAATTTCATCCATATTGACCATTTTGGGATCGTTCGACATGTCCGGAGTCATCGTTTTTCATCCGAAAATTGATTTTTTGGACTGTACCAAAATTGATTCAAAATGTCAATTGGATCGTGCCTCATGTTGAATAACCACTTTTTAAACCCTCAGAGTGACCAAAATTGCCATTTTTACAGAGTTTTGCTTACTCAAAAGCTTCAATTTTGACCCGTTTCAGGCACAGAAATGACTTTAAACACACTTATTTTAGTTGACAAAGTCATAATTCACATCCAACAGTCATTTACAGTCCAAAGATTAAATGTTAAAATTTCATCCATATTGACCATTTTGGGATAGTTCGACATGTCCGGAGTCATCGTTTTTCATCCGAAAATTGATTTTTTGGACTGTACCAAAAATAATTCAAAATGTCAATTGGATCGTGCCTCATGTTGAATAACCACTTTTTAAACCCTCACAGTGACCAAAATTGCCATTTTTACAGAGTTTTGCTTACTCAAAAGCTTCAATTTTGACCCGTTTCAGGCACAGAAATGACTTTAAACACACTTATTTTAGTTGACAAAGTCATAATTCACATCCAACAGTCATTTACAGTCAAAAGATTAAATGTTAAAATTTCATCCATTTTGACCTTTTTGGGATCGTTCAACATGTCCGGAGTCATCGTTTTTCATCCGAAAATTGATTTTTTGGACTGTACCAAAAATGATTCAAAATGTCAATTGGATCGTGCCTCATGTTGAATAACCACTTTTTAAACCCTCAGAGTGACCAAAATTGCCATTTTTACAGAGTTTTGCTTACTCAAAAGCTTCAATTTTGACCCGTTTCAGGCACAGAAATGACTTTAAACACACTTATTTTAGTTGACAAAGTCATAATTCACATCCAACAGTCATTTACAGTCAAAAGATTAAATGTTAAAATTTCATCCATTTTGACCTTTTTGGGATCGTTCAACATGTCCGGAGTCATCGTTTTTCATCCGAAAATTGATTTTTTGGACTGTACCAAAAATGATTCAAAATGTCAATTGGATCGTGCCTCATGTTGAATAACCACTTTTTAAACCCTCAGAGTGACCAAAATTGCCATTTTTACAGAGTTTTGCTTACTCAAAAGCTTCAATTGTGACCCGTTTCAGGCACAGAAATGACTTTAAACACACTTATTTTAGTTGACAAAGTCATAATTCACATCCAACAGTCATTTACAGTCAAAAGATTAAATGTTAAAATTTCATCCATTTTGACCTTTTTGGGATCGTTCGACATGTCCGGAGTCATCGTTTTTCATTCGAAAATTGATTTTTTGGACTGTACCAAAAATGATTCAAAATGTCAATTGGATCGTGCCTCATGTTGAATAACCACTTTTTAAACCCTCAGAGTGACCAAAATTGCCATTTTTACAGAGTTTTGCTTACTCAAAAGCTTCAATTTTGACCCGTTTCAGGCACAGAAATGACTTTAAACACACTTATTTTAGTTGACAAAGTCATAATTCACATCCAACAGTCATTTACAGTCAAAAGATTAAATGTTAAAATTTCATCCATTTTGACCTTTTTGGGATCGTTCGACATGTCCGGAGTCATCGTTTTTCATTCGAAAATTGATTTTTTGGACTGTACCAAAAATGATTCAAAATGTCAATTGGATCGTGCCTCATGTTGAATAACCACTTTTTAAACCCTCAGAGTGACCAAAATTGCCATTTTTACAGAGTTTTGCTTACTCAAAAGCTTCAATTTTGACCCGTTTCAGGCACAGAAATGACTTTAAACACACTTATTTTAGTTGACAAAGTCATAATTCACATCCAACAGTCATTTACAGTCAAAAGATTAAATGTTAAAATTTCATCCATATTGACCATTTTGGGATCGTTCGACATGTCCGGAGTCATCGTTTTTCATCCGAAAATTGATTTTTTGGACTGTACCAAAATTGATTCAAAATGTCAATTGGATCGTGCCTCATGTTGAATAACCACTTTTTAAACCCTCAGAGTGACCAAAATTGCCATTTTTACAGAGTTTTGCTTACTCAAAAGCTTCAATTTTGACCCGTTTCAGGCACAGAAATGACTTTAAACACACTTATTTTAGTTGACAAAGTCATAATTCACATCCAACAGTCATTTACAGTCCAAAGATTAAATGTTAAAATTTCATCCATATTGACCATTTTGGGATAGTTCGACATGTCCGGAGTCATCGTTTTTCATCCGAAAATTGATTTTTTGGACTGTACCAAAAATAATTCAAAATGTCAATTGGATCGTGCCTCATGTTGAATAACCACTTTTTAAACCCTCACAGTGACCAAAATTGCCATTTTTACAGAGTTTTGCTTACTCAAAAGCTTCAATTTTGACCCGTTTCAGGCACAGAAATGACTTTAAACACACTTATTTTAGTTGACAAAGTCATAATTCACATCCAACAGTCATTTACAGTCAAAAGATTAAATGTTAAAATTTCATCCATTTTGACCTTTTTGGGATCGTTCAACATGTCCGGAGTCATCGTTTTTCATCCGAAAATTGATTTTTTGGACTGTACCAAAAATGATTCAAAATGTCAATTGGATCGTGCCTCATGTTGAATAACCACTTTTTAAACCCTCAGAGTGACCAAAATTGCCATTTTTACAGAGTTTTGCTTACTCAAAAGCTTCAATTTTGACCCGTTTCAGGCACAGAAATGACTTTAAACACACTTATTTTAGTTGACAAAGTCATAATTCACATCCAACAGTCATTTACAGTCAAAAGATTAAATGTTAAAATTTCATCCATTTTGACCTTTTTGGGATCGTTCAACATGTCCGGAGTCATCGTTTTTCATCCGAAAATTGATTTTTTGGACTGTACCAAAAATGATTCAAAATGTCAATTGGATCGTGCCTCATGTTGAATAACCACTTTTTAAACCCTCAGAGTGACCAAAATTGCCATTTTTACAGAGTTTTGCTTACTCAAAAGCTTCAATTGTGACCCGTTTCAGGCACAGAAATGACTTTAAACACACTTATTTTAGTTGACAAAGTCATAATTCACATCCAACAGTCATTTACAGTCAAAAGATTAAATGTTAAAATTTCATCCATTTTGACCTTTTTGGGATCGTTCGACATGTCCGGAGTCATCGTTTTTCATTCGAAAATTGATTTTTTGGACTGTACCAAAAATGATTCAAAATGTCAATTGGATCGTGCCTCATGTTGAATAACCACTTTTTAAACCCTCAGAGTGACCAAAATTGCCATTTTTACAGAGTTTTGCTTACTCAAAAGCTTCAATTTTGACCCGTTTCAGGCACAGAAATGACTTTAAACACACTTATTTTAGTTGACAAAGTCATAATTCACATCCAACAGTCATTTACAGTCAAAAGATTAAATGTTAAAATTTCATCCATTTTGACCTTTTTGGGATCGTTCGACATGTCCGGAGTCGTCGTTTTTCATCCGAAAATTGACTTTTTGGACTGTACCAAAAATGATTCAAAATTTCAATTGGATCGTGCCTCATGTTGAATAACCACTTTTTAAACCCTCACAGTGACCAAAGTTGCCATTTTTACAGAGTTTTGCTTACTCAAAAGCTTCAATTTTGACCCCTTTGAGGCACAGAAATGACTTTAAACACACTTATTTTAGTTGACAAAGTCATAATTCACATCCAACAGTCATTTAGAGTCAAAAGATTAAATGTTAAAATTTCATCCATATTGACCATTTTGGGATAGTTCGACATGTCCGGAGTCATCGTTTTTCTTCCGAAAATTGATTTTTTGGACTGTACCAAAAATGATTCAAAATGTCAATTGGATCGTGCCTCATGTTGAATAACCACTTTTTAAACCCTCACAGTGACCAAAATTGCCATTTTTACAGAGTTTTGCTTACTCAAAAGCTTCAATTTTGACCCGTTTCAGGCACAGAAATGACTTTAAACACACTTATTTTAGTTGACAAAGTCATAATTCACATCCAACAGTCATTTACAGTCAAAAGATTAAATGTTAAAATTTCATCCATTTTGACCTTTTTGGGATCGTTCAACATGTCCGGAGTCATCGTTTTTCATCCGAAAATTGATTTTTTGGACTGTACCAAAAATGATTCAAAATGTCAATTGGATCGTGCCTCATGTTGAATAACCACTTTTTAAACCCTCAGAGTGACCAAAATTGCCATTTTTACAGAGTTTTGCTTACTCAAAAGCTTCAATTGTGACCCGTTTCAGGCACAGAAATGACTTTAAACACACTTATTTTAGTTGACAAAGTCATAATTCACATCCAACAGTCATTTACAGTCAAAAGATTAAATGTTAAAATTTCATCCATATTGACCATTTTGGGATCGTTCGACATGTCCGGAGTCATCGTTTTTCATCCGAAAATTGATTTTTTGGACTGTACCAAAAATGATTCAAAATGTCAATTTGGATCGTGCCTCATGTTGAATAACCACTTTTTAAACATTCAGAGTGACCAAAATTGCCAATTTTACAGAGTTTTGCTTCCTCAAAAGCTTCAATTTTGGCCCGTTTCAGGCACAGAAATGACTTTAAACACACTTATTTTAGTTGACAAAGTCATAATTCACATCCAACAGTCATTTACAGTCAAAAGATTAAATGTTAAAATTTCATCCATATTGACCATTTTGGGATCGTTCGACATGTCCGGAGTCATCGTTTTTCATCCGGAAATTGATTTTTTGGACTGTACCAAAAATGATTCAAAATGTCAATTGGATCGTGCCTCATGTTGAATAACCACTTTTTAAACCCTCACAGTGACCAAAATTGCCATTTTTACAGAGTTTTGCTTACTCAAAAGCTTCAATTTTGACCCGTTTCAGGCACAGAAATGACTTTAAACACACTTATTTTAGTTGACAAAGTCATAATTCACATCCAACAGTCATTTACAGTCAAAAGATTAAATGTTAAAATTTCATCCATTTTGACCTTTTTGGGATCGTTCGACATGTCCGGAGTCGTCGTTTTTCATCCGAAAATTGACTTTTTGGACTGTACCAAAAATGATTCAAAATTTCAATTGGATCGTGCCTCATGTTGAATAACCACTTTTTAAACCCTCACAGTGACCAAAGTTGCCATTTTTACAGAGTTTTGCTTACTCAAAAGCTTCAATTTTGACCCCTTTGAGGCACAGAAATGACTTTAAACACACTTATTTTAGTTGACAAAGTCATAATTCACATCCAACAGTCATTTAGAGTCAAAAGATTAAATGTTAAAATTTCATCCATATTGACCATTTTGGGATAGTTCGACATGTCCGGAGTCATCGTTTTTCTTCCGAAAATTGATTTTTTGGACTGTACCAAAAATGATTCAAAATGTCAATTGGATCGTGCCTCATGTTGAATAACCACTTTTTAAACCCTCACAGTGACCAAAATTGCCATTTTTACAGAGTTTTGCTTACTCAAAAGCTTCAATTTTGACCCGTTTCAGGCACAGAAATGACTTTAAACACACTTATTTTAGTTGACAAAGTCATAATTCACATCCAACAGTCATTTACAGTCAAAAGATTAAATGTTAAAATTTCATCCATTTTGACCTTTTTGGGATCGTTCAACATGTCCGGAGTCATCGTTTTTCATCCGAAAATTGATTTTTTGGACTGTACCAAAAATGATTCAAAATGTCAATTGGATCGTGCCTCATGTTGAATAACCACTTTTTAAACCCTCAGAGTGACCAAAATTGCCATTTTTACAGAGTTTTGCTTACTCAAAAGCTTCAATTGTGACCCGTTTCAGGCACAGAAATGACTTTAAACACACTTATTTTAGTTGACAAAGTCATAATTCACATCCAACAGTCATTTACAGTCAAAAGATTAAATGTTAAAATTTCATCCATATTGACCATTTTGGGATCGTTCGACATGTCCGGAGTCATCGTTTTTCATCCGAAAATTGATTTTTTGGACTGTACCAAAAATGATTCAAAATGTCAATTTGGATCGTGCCTCATGTTGAATAACCACTTTTTAAACATTCAGAGTGACCAAAATTGCCAATTTTACAGAGTTTTGCTTCCTCAAAAGCTTCAATTTTGGCCCGTTTCAGGCACAGAAATGACTTTAAACACACTTATTTTAGTTGACAAAGTCATAATTCACATCCAACAGTCATTTACAGTCAAAAGATTAAATGTTAAAATTTCATCCATATTGACCATTTTGGGATCGTTCGACATGTCCGGAGTCATCGTTTTTCATCCGGAAATTGATTTTTTGGACTGTACCAAAAATGATTCAAAATGTCAATTGGATCGTGCCTCATGTTGAATAACCACTTTTTAAACCCTCACAGTGACCAAAATTGCCATTTTTACAGAGTTTTGCTTACTCAAAAGCTTCAATTTTGACCCGTTTCAGGCACAGAAATGACTTTAAACACACTTATTTTAGTTGACAAAGTCATAATTCACATCCAACAGTCATTTACAGTCAAAAGATTAAATGTTAAAATTTTATCCATTTTGACGTTTTTGGGATCGTTCGACATGTCCGGAGTCATCGTTTTTCATCCGGAAATTGATTTTTTGGACTGTACCAAAAATGATTCAAAATGTCAATTGGATCGTGCCTCATGTTGAATAACCACTTTTTAAACCCTCACAGTGACCAAAATTGCCATTTTTACAGAGTTTTGCTTACTCAAAAGCTTCAATTTTGACCCGTTTCAGGCACAGAAATGACTTTAAACACACTTATTTTAGTTGACAAAGTCATAATTCACATCCAACAGTCATTTACAGTCAAAAGATTAAATGTTAAAATTTCATCCATTTTGACCTTTTTGGGATCGTTCGACATGTCCGGAGTCATCGTTTTTCATTCGAAAATTGATTTTTTGGACTGTACCAAAAATGATTCAAAATGTCAATTGGATCGTGCCTCATGTTGAATAACCACTTTTTAAACCCTCAGAGTGACCAAAATTGCCATTTTTACAGAGTTTTGCTTACTCAAAAGCTTCAATTTTGACCCGTTTCAGGCACAGAAATGACTTTAAACACACTTATTTTAGTTGACAAAGTCATAATTCACATCCAACAGTCATTTACAGTCAAAAGATTAAATGTTAAAATTTCATCCATATTGACCATTTTGGGATCGTTCGACATGTCCGGAGTCATCGTTTTTCATCCGAAAATTGATTTTTTGGACTGTACCAAAATTGATTCAAAATGGCAATTGGATCGTGCCTCATGTTGAATAACCACTTTTTAAACCCTCAGAGTGACCAAAATTGCCATTTTTACAGAGTTTTGCTTACTCAAAAGCTTCAATTTTGACCCGTTTGAGGCACAGAAATGACTTTAAACACACTTATTTTAGTTGACAAAGTCATAATTCACATCCAACAGTCATTTAGAGTCAAAAGATTAAATGTTAAAATTTCATCCATATTGACCATTTTGGGATAGTTCGACATGTCCGGAGTCATCGTTTTTCTTCCGAAAATTGATTTTTTGGACTGTACCAAAAATGATTCAAAATGTCAATTGGATCGTGCCTCATGTTGAATAACCACTTTTTAAACCCTCACAGTTACCAAAATTGCCATTTTTACAGAGTTTTGCTTACTCAAAAGCTTCAATTTCGACCCGTTTCAGGCACAGAAATGACTTTAAACACACTTATTTTAGTTGACAAAGTCATAATTCACATCCAACAGTCATTTACAGTCAAAAGATTAAATGTTAATATTTCATCCATTTTGACCTTTTTGGGATCGTTCAACATGTCCGGAGTCATCGTTTTTCATCCGAAAATTGATTTTTTGGACTGTACCAAAAATGATTCAAAATGTCAATTGGATCGTGCCTCATGTTGAATAACCACTTTTTAAACCCTCAGAGTGACCAAAATTGCCATTTTTACAGAGTTTTGCTTACTCAAAAGCATCAATTGTGACCCGTTTCAGGCACAGAAATGACTTTAAACACACTTATTTTAGTTGACAAAGTCATAATTCACATCCAACAGTCATTTACAGTCAAAAGATTAAATGTTAAAATTTCATCCATATTGACCATTTTGGGATCGTTCGACATGTCCGGAGTCATCGTTTTTCATCCGAAAATTGATTTTTTGGACTGTACCAAAAATGATTCAAAATGTCAATTGGATCGTGCCTCATGTTGAATAACCACTTTTTAAACATTCAGAGTGACCAAAATTGCCATTTTTACAGAGTTTTGCTTCCTCAAAAGCTTCAATTTTGACCCGTTTCAGGCACAGAAATGACTTTAAACACACTTATTTTAGTTGACAAAGTCATAATTCACATCCAACAGTCATTTACAGTCAAAAGATTAAATGTTAAAATTTCATCCATATTGACCATTTTGGGATCGTTCGACATGTCCGGAGTCATCGTTTTTCATCCGGAAATTGATTTTTTGGACTGTACCAAAAATGATTCAAAATGTCAATTGGATCGTGCCTCATGTTGAATAACCACTTTTTAAACCCTCACAGTGACCAAAATTGCCATTTTTACAGAGTTTTGCTTACTCAAAAGCTTCAATTTTGACCCGTTTCAGGCACAGAAATGACTTTAAACACACTTATTTTAGTTGACAAAGTCATAATTCACATCCAACAGTCATTTACAGTCAAAAGATTAAATGTTAAAATTTCATCCATTTTGACCTTTTTGGGATCGTTCGACATGTCCGGAGTCATCGTTTTTCATTCGAAAATTGATTTTTTGGACTGTACCAAAAATGATTCAAAATGTCAATTGGATCGTGCCTCATGTTGAATAACCACTTTTTAAACCCTCAGAGTGACCAAAATTGCCATTTTTACAGAGTTTTGCTTACTCAAAAGCTTCAATTTTGACCCGTTTCAGGCACAGAAATGACTTTAAACACACTTATTTTAGTTGACAAAGTCATAATTCACATCCAACAGTCATTTACAGTCAAAAGATTAAATGTTAAAATTTCATCCATATTGACCATTTTGGGATCGTTCGACATGTCCGGAGTCATCGTTTTTCATCCGAAAATTGATTTTTTGGACTGTACCAAAATTGATTCAAAATGTCAATTGGATCGTGCCTCATGTTGAATAACCACTTTTTAAACCCTCAGAGTGACCAAAATTGCCATTTTTACAGAGTTTTGCTTACTCAAAAGCTTCAATTTTGACCCGTTTCAGGCACAGAAATGACTTTAAACACACTTATTTTAGTTGACAAAGTCATAATTCACATCCAACAGTCATTTACAGTCCAAAGATTAAATGTTAAAATTTCATCCATATTGACCATTTTGGGATAGTTCGACATGTCCGGAGTCATCGTTTTTCATCCGAAAATTGATTTTTTGGACTGTACCAAAAATAATTCAAAATGTCAATTGGATCGTGCCTCATGTTGAATAACCACTTTTTAAACCCTCACAGTGACCAAAATTGCCATTTTTACAGAGTTTTGCTTACTCAAAAGCTTCAATTTTGACCCGTTTCAGGCACAGAAATGACTTTAAACACACTTATTTTAGTTGACAAAGTCATAATTCACATCCAACAGTCATTTACAGTCAAAAGATTAAATGTTAAAATTTCATCCATTTTGACCTTTTTGGGATCGTTCAACATGTCCGGAGTCATCGTTTTTCATCCGGAAATTGATTTTTTGGACTGTACCAAAAATGATTCAAAATGTCAATTGGATCGTGCCTCATGTTGAATAACCACTTTTTAAACCCTCAGAGTGACCAAAATTGCCATTTTTACAGAGTTTTGCTTACTCAAAAGCTTCAATTTTGACCCGTTTCAGGCACAGAAATGACTTTAAACACACTTATTTTAGTTGACAAAGTCATAATTCACATCCAACAGTCATTTACAGTCAAAAGATTAAATGTTAAAATTTCATCCATTTTGACCTTTTTGGGATCGTTCGACTTGTCCGGAGTCATCGTTTTTCATCCGAAAATTGATTTTTTGGACTGTACCAAAAATGATTCAAAATTTCAATTGGATCGTGCCTCATGTTGAATAACCACTTTTTAAACCCTCACAGTGACCAAAATTGCCATTTTTACAGAGGATTGCTTACTCAAAAGCTTCAATTTTGACCCCTTTGAGGCACAGAAATGACTTTAAACACACTTATTTTAGTTGACAAAGTCATAATTCACATCCAACAGCCATTTAGAGTCAAAAGATTAAATGTTAAAATTTCATCTATATTGACCATTTTGGGATAGTTCGACATGTCCGGAGTCATCGTTTTTCATCCGAAAATTGATTTTTTGGACTGTACCAAAAATGATTCAAAATGTCAATTGGATCGTGCCTCATGTTGAATAACCACTTTTTAAACCCTCACAGTGACCAAAATTGCCATTTTTACAGAGTTTTGCTTACTCAAAAGCTTCAATTTTGACCCGTTTCAGGCACAGAAATGACTTTAAACACACTTATTTTAGTTGACAAAGTCATAATTCACATCCAACAGTCATTTACAGTCAAAAGATTAAATGTTAAAATTTCATCCATTTTGACCTTTTTGGGATCGTTCGACATGTCCGGAGTCATCGTTTTTCATTCGAAAATTGATTTTTTGGACTGTACCAAAAATGATTCAAAATGTCAATTGGATCGTGCCTCATGTTGAATAACCAGTTTTTAAACCCTCACAGTGACCAAAATTGCCATTTTTACAGAGTTTTGCTTACTCAAAAGCTTCAATTTTGACCCGTTTCAGGCACAGAAATGACTTTAAACACACTTATTTTAGTTGACAAAGTCATAATTCACATCCAACAGTCATTTACAGTAAAAAGATTAAATGTTAAAATTTCATCCATTTTGACCTTTTTGGGATCGTTCGACATGTCCGGAGTCATCGTTTTTCATCCGAAAATTGATTTTTTGGACTGTACCAAAAATGATTCAAAATTTCAATTGGATCGTGCCTCATGTTGAATAACCACTTTTTAAACCCTCACAGTGACCAAAATTGCCATTTTTACAGAGTTTTGCTTACTCAAAAGCTTCAATTTTGACCCGTTTCAGGCACAGAAATGACTTTAAACACACTTATTTTAGTAGACAAAGTCATAATTCACATCCAACAGCCATTTAGAGTCAAAAGATTAAATGTTAAAATTTCATCCATATTGACCATTTTGGGATAGTTCGACATGTCCGGAGTCATCGTTTTTCATCCGAAAATTGATTTTTTGGACTGTACCAAAAATGATTCAAAATGTCAATTGGATCGTGCCTCATGTTGAATAACCACTTTTTAAACCCTCACAGTGACCAAAATTGCCATTTTTACAGAGTTTTGCTTACTCAAAAGCTTCAATTTTGACCCGTTTCAGGCACAGAAATGACTTTAAACACACTTATTTTAGTTGACAAAGTCATAATTCACATCCAACAGTCATTTACAGTCAAAAGATTAAATGTTAAAATTTCATCCATTTTGACCTTTTTGGGATCGTTCAACATGTCCGGAGTCATCGTTTTTCATCCGAAAATTGATTTTTTGGACTGTACCAAAAATGATTCAAAATGTCAATTGGATCGTGCCTCATGTTGAATAACCACTTTTTAAACCCTCAGGGTGACCAAAATTGCCATTTTTACAGAGTTTTGCTTACTCAAAAGCTTCAATTGTGACCAGTTTCAGGCACAGAAATGACTTTAAACACACTTATTTTAGTTGACAAAGTCATAATTCACATCCAACAGTCATTTACAGTCAAAAGATTAAATGTTAAAATTTCATCCATATTGACCATTTTGGGATCGTTCGACATGTCCGGAGTCATCGTTTTTCATCCGAAAATTGATTTTTTGGACTGTACCAAAAATGATTCAAAATGTCAATTGGATCGTGCCTCATGTTGAATAACCACTTTTTAAACCCTCACAGTGACCAAAATTGCCATTTTTACAGAGTTTTGCTTACTCAAAAGCTTCAATTTTGACCCGTTTCAGGCACAGAAATGACTTTAAACACACTTATTTTAGTTGACAAAGTCATAATTCACATCCAACAGTCATTTACAGTCAAAAGATTAAATGTTAAAATTTCATCCATTTTGACCTTTTTGGGATCGTTCGACATGTCCGGAGTCATTGTTTTTCATTCGAAAATTGATTTTTTGGACTGTACCAAAAATGATTCAAAATGTCAATTGGATCGTGCCTCATGTTGAATAACCACTTTTTAAACCCTCAGAGTGACCAAAATTGCCATTTTTACAGAGTTTTGCTTACTCAAAAGCTTCAATTTTGACCCGTTTCAGGCACAGAAATGACTTTAAACACACTTATTTTAGTTGACAAAGTCATAATTCACATCCAACAGTCATTTACAGTCAAAAGATTAAATGTTAAAATTTCATCCATATTGACCATTTTGGGATCGTTCGACATGTCCGGAGTCATCGTTTTTCATCCGAAAATTGATTTTTTGGACTGTACCAAAATTGATTCAAAATGTCAATTGGATCGTGCCTCATGTTGAATAACCACTTTTTAAACCCTCAGAGTGACCAAAATTGCCATTTTTACAGAGTTTTGCTTACTCAAAAGCTTCAATTTTGACCCGTTTCAGGCACAGAAATGACTTTAAACACACTTATTTTAGTTGACAAAGTCATAATTCACATCCAACAGTCATTTACAGTCCAAAGATTAAATGTTAAAATTTCATCCATATTGACCATTTTGGGATAGTTCGACATGTCCGGAGTCATCGTTTTTCATCCGAAAATTGATTTTTTGGACTGTACCAAAAATAATTCAAAATGTCAATTGGATCGTGCCTCATGTTGAATAACCACTTTTTAAACCCTCACAGTGACCAAAATTGCCATTTTTACAGAGTTTTGCTTACTCAAAAGCTTCAATTTTGACCCGTTTCAGGCACAGAAATGACTTTAAACACACTTATTTTAGTTGACAAAGTCATAATTCACATCCAACAGTCATTTACAGTCAAAAGATTAAATGTTAAAATTTCATCCATTTTGACCTTTTTGGGATCGTTCAACATGTCCGGAGTCATCGTTTTTCATCCGAAAATTGATTTTTTGGACTGTACCAAAAATGATTCAAAATGTCAATTGGATCGTGCCTCATGTTGAATAACCACTTTTTAAACCCTCAGAGTGACCAAAATTGCCATTTTTACAGAGTTTTGCTTACTCAAAAGCTTCAATTTTGACCCGTTTCAGGCACAGAAATGACTTTAAACACACTTATTTTAGTTGACAAAGTCATAATTCACATCCAACAGTCATTTACAGTCAAAAGATTAAATGTTAAAATTTCATCCATTTTGACCTTTTTGGGATCGTTCAACATGTCCGGAGTCATCGTTTTTCATCCGAAAATTGATTTTTTGGACTGTACCAAAAATGATTCAAAATGTCAATTGGATCGTGCCTCATGTTGAATAACCACTTTTTAAACCCTCAGAGTGACCAAAATTGCCATTTTTACAGAGTTTTGCTTACTCAAAAGCTTCAATTGTGACCCGTTTCAGGCACAGAAATGACTTTAAACACACTTATTTTAGTTGACAAAGTCATAATTCACATCCAACAGTCATTTACAGTCAAAAGATTAAATGTTAAAATTTCATCCATTTTGACCTTTTTGGGATCGTTCGACATGTCCGGAGTCATCGTTTTTCATTCGAAAATTGATTTTTTGGACTGTACCAAAAATGATTCAAAATGTCAATTGGATCGTGCCTCATGTTGAATAACCACTTTTTAAACCCTCAGAGTGACCAAAATTGCCATTTTTACAGAGTTTTGCTTACTCAAAAGCTTCAATTTTGACCCGTTTCAGGCACAGAAATGACTTTAAACACACTTATTTTAGTTGACAAAGTCATAATTCACATCCAACAGTCATTTACAGTCAAAAGATTAAATGTTAAAATTTCATCCATTTTGACCTTTTTGGGATCGTTCAACATGTCCGGAGTCATCGTTTTTCATCCGAAAATTGACTTTTTGGACTGTACCAAAAATGATTCAAAATTTCAATTGGATCGTGCCTCATGTTGAATAACCACTTTTTAAACCCTCACAGTGACCAAAGTTGCCATTTTTACAGAGTTTTGCTTACTCAAAAGCTTCAATTTTGACCCCTTTGAGGCACAGAAATGACTTTAAACACACTTATTTTAGTTGACAAAGTCATAATTCACATCCAACAGTCATTTAGAGTCAAAAGATTAAATGTTAAAATTTCATCCATATTGACCATTTTGGGATAGTTCGACATGTCCGGAGTCATCGTTTTTCTTCCGAAAATTGATTTTTTGGACTGTACCAAAAATGATTCAAAATGTCAATTGGATCGTGCCTCATGTTGAATAACCACTTTTTAAACCCTCACAGTGACCAAAATTGCCATTTTTACAGAGTTTTGCTTACTCAAAAGCTTCAATTTTGACCCGTTTCAGGCACAGAAATGACTTTAAACACACTTATTTTAGTTGACAAAGTCATAATTCACATCCAACAGTCATTTACAGTCAAAAGATTAAATGTTAAAATTTCATCCATTTTGACCTTTTTGGGATCGTTCAACATGTCCGGAGTCATCGTTTTTCATCCGAAAATTGATTTTTTGGACTGTACCAAAAATGATTCAAAATGTCAATTGGATCGTGCCTCATGTTGAATAACCACTTTTTAAACCCTCAGAGTGACCAAAATTGCCATTTTTACAGAGTTTTGCTTACTCAAAAGCTTCAATTTTGACCCGTTTCAGGCACAGAAATGACTTTAAACACACTTATTTTAGTTGAAAAAGTCATAATTCACATCCAACAGTCATTTACAGTCAAAAGATTAAATGTTAAAATTTCATCCATATTGACCATTTTGGGATCGTTCGACATGTCCGGAGTCATCGTTTTTCATCCGGAAATTGATTTTTTGGACTGTACCAAAAATGATTCAAAATGTCAATTAGATCGTGCCTCATGTTGAATAACCACTTTTTAAACCCTCACAGTGACCAAAATTGCCATTTTTACAGAGTTTTGCTTACTCAAAAGCTTCAATTTTGACCCGTTTCAGGCACAGAAATGACTTTAAACACACTTATTTTAGTTGACAAAGTCATAATTCACATCCAACAGTCATTTACAGTCAAAAGATTAAATGTTAAAATTTCATTTATTTTGACCTTTTTGGGATCGTTCGACATGTCCGGAGTCATCGTTTTTCATTCGAAAATTGATTTTTTGGACTGTACCAAAAATGATTCAAAATGTCAATTGGATCGTGCCTCATGTTGAATAACCACTTTTTAAACCCTCAGAGTGACCAAAATTGCCATTTTTACAGAGTTTTGCTTACTCAAAAGCTTCAATTTTGACCCGTTTCAGGCACAGAAATGACTTTAAACACACTTATTTTAGTTGACAAAGTCATAATTCACATCCAACAGTCATTTACAGTCAAAAAATTAAATGTTAAAATTTCATCCATATTGACCATTTTGGGATCGTTCGACATGTCCGGAGTCATCGTTTTTCATCCGAAAATTGATTTTTTGGACTGTACCAAAATTGATTCAAAATGTCAATTGGATCGTGCCTCATGTTGAATAACCACTTTTTAAACCCTCAGAGTGACCAAAATTGCCATTTTTACAGAGTTTTGCTTACTCAAAAGCTTCAATTTTGACCCGTTTCAGGCACAGAAATGACTTTAAACACACTTATTTTAGTTGACAAAGTCATAATTCACATCCAACAGTCATTTACAGTCCAAAGATTAAATGTTAAAATTTCATCCATATTGACCATTTTGGGATAGTTCGACATGTCCGGAGTCATCGTTTTTCATCCGAAAATTGATTTTTTGGACTGTACCAAAAATAATTCAAAATGTCAATTGGATCGTGCCTCATGTTGAATAACCACTTTTTAAACCCTCACAGTGACCAAAATTGCCATTTTTACAGAGTTTTGCTTACTCAAAAGCTTCAATTTTGACCCGTTTCAGGCACAGAAATGACTTTAAACACACTTATTTTAGTTGACAAAGTCATAATTCACATCCAACAGTCATTTACAGTCAAAAGATTAAATGTTAAAATTTCATCCATTTTGACCTTTTTGGGATCGTTCAACATGTCCGGAGTCATCGTTTTTCATCCGAAAATTGATTTTTTGGACTGTACCAAAAATGATTCAAAATGTCAATTGGATCGTGCCTCATGTTGAATAACCACTTTTTAAACCCTCAGAGTGACCAAAATTGCCATTTTTACAGAGTTTTGCTTACTCAAAAGCTTCAATTTTGACCCGTTTCAGGCACAGAAATGACTTTAAACACACTTATTTTAGTTGACAAAGTCATAATTCACATCCAACAGTCATTTACAGTCAAAAGATTAAATGTTAAAATTTCATCCATATTGACCATTTTGGGATCGTTCGACATGTCCGGAGTCATCGTTTTTCATCCGAAAATTGATTTTTTGGACTGTACCAAAAATGATTCAAAATGTCAATTGGATCGTGCCTCATGTTGAATAACCACTTTTTAAACATTCAGAGTGACCAAAATTGCCATTTTTACAGAGTTTTGCTTCCTCAAAAGCTTCAATTTTGACCCGTTTCAGGCACAGAAATGACTTTAAACACACTTATTTTAGTTGATAAAGTCTTAATTCACATCCAACAGTCATTTACAGTCAAAAGATTAAATGTTAAAATTTCATCCATATTGACCATTTTGGGATCGTTCGACATGTCCGGAGTCATCGTTTTTCATCCGGAAATTGATTTTTTGGAATGTACCAAAAATGATTCAAAATGTCAATTGGATCGTGCCTCATGTTGAATAACCACTTTTTAAACCCTCAGAGTGACCAAAATTGCCATTTTTACAGAGTTTTGCTTACTCAAAAGCTTCAATTTTGACCCGTTTCAGGCACAGAAATGACTTTAAACACACTTATTTTAGTTGACAAAGTCATAATTCACATCCAACAGTCATTTACAGTCAAAAGATTAAATGTTAAAATTTCATCCATTTTGACCTTTTTGGGATCGTTCGACTTGTCCGGAGTCATCGTTTTTCATCCGAAAATTGATTTTTTGGACTGTACCAAAAATGATTCAAAATTTCAATTGGATCGTGCCTCATGTTGAATAACCACTTTTTAAACCCTCACAGTGACCAAAATTGCCATTTTTACAGAGGATTGCTTACTCAAAAGCTTCAATTTTGACCCCTTTGAGGCACAGAAATGACTTTAAACACACTTATTTTAGTTGACAAAGTCATAATTCACATCCAACAGCCATTTAGAGTCAAAAGATTAAATGTTAAAATTTCATCTATATTGACCATTTTGGGATAGTTCGACATGTCCGGAGTCATCGTTTTTCATCCGAAAATTGATTTTTTGGACTGTACCAAAAATGATTCAAAATGTCAATTGGATCGTGCCTCATGTTGAATAACCACTTTTTAAACCCTCACAGTGACCAAAATTGCCATTTTTACAGAGTTTTGCTTACTCAAAAGCTTCAATTTTGACCCGTTTCAGGCACAGAAATGACTTTAAACACACTTATTTTAGTTGACAAAGTCATAATTCACATCCAACAGTCATTTACAGTCAAAAGATTAAATGTTAAAATTTCATCCATTTTGACCTTTTTGGGATCGTTCGACATGTCCGGAGTCATCGTTTTTCATCCGAAAATTGATTTTTTGGACTGTACCAAAAATGATTCAAAATGTCAATTGGATCGTGCCTCATGTTGAATAACCACTTTTTAGACCCTCAGAGTGACCAAAATTGCCATTTTTACAGAGTTTTGCTTACTCAAAAGCTTCAATTTTGACCCGTTTCAGGCACAGAAATGACTTTAAACACACTTATTTTAGTTGACAAAGTCATAATTCACATCAAACAGTCATTTACAGTCAAAAGATTAAATGTTAAAATTTCATCCATTTTGACCTTTTTGGGATCGTTCAACATGTCCGGAGTCATCGTTTTTCATCCGAAAATTGATTTTTTGGACTGTACCAAAAATGATTCAAAATGTCAATTGGATCGTGCCTCATGTTGAATAACCACTTTTTAAACCCTCAGAGTGACCAAAATTGCCATTTTTACAGAGTTTTGCTTACTCAAAAGCTTCAATTTTGACCCGTTTCAGGCACAGAAATGACTTTAAACACACTTATTTTAGTTGACAAAGTCATAATTCACATCCAACAGTCATTTACAGTCAAAAGATTAAATGTTAAAATTTCATCCATTTTGACCTTTTTGGGATCGTTCGACATGTCCGGAGTCATCGTTTTTCATTCGAAAATTGATTTTTTGGACTGTACCAAAAATGATTCAAAATGTCAATTGGATCGTGCCTCATGTTGAATAACCACTATTTAAACCCTCACAGTGACCAAAATTGCCATTTTTACAGAGTTTTGCTTACTCAAAAGCTTCAATTTTGACCCGTTTCAGGCACAGAAATGACTTTAAACACACTTATTTTAGTTGACAAAGTCATAATTCACATCCAACAGTCATTTACAGTAAAAAGATTAAATGTTAAAATTTCATCCATTTTGACCTTTTTGGGATCGTTCGACATGTCCGGAGTCATCGTTTTTCATCCGAAAATTGATTTTTTGGACTGTACCAAAAATGATTCAAAATTTCAATTGGATCGTGCCTCATGTTGAATAACCACTTTTTAAACCCTCACAGTGACCAAAATTGCCATTTTTACAGAGTTTTGCTTACTCAAAAGCTTCAATTTTGACCCGTTTCAGGCACAGAAATGACTTTAAACACACTTATTTTAGTAGACAAAGTCATAATTCACATCCAACAGCCATTTAGAGTCAAAAGATTAAATGTTAAAATTTCATCCATATTGACCATTTTGGGATAGTTCGACATGTCCGGAGTCATCGTTTTTCATCCGAAAATTGATTTTTTGGACTGTACCAAAAATGATTCAAAATGTCAATTGGATCGTGCCTCATGTTGAATAACCACTTTTTAAACCCTCACAGTGACCAAAATTGCCATTTTTACAGAGTTTTGCTTACTCAAAAGCTTCAATTTTGACCCGTTTCAGGCACAGAAATGACTTTAAACACACTTATTTTAGTTGACAAAGTCATAATTCACATCCAACAGTCATTTACAGTCAAAAGATTAAATGTTAAAATTTCATCCATTTTGACCTTTTTGGGATCGTTCAACATGTCCGGAGTCATCGTTTTTCATCCGAAAATTGATTTTTTGGACTGTACCAAAAATGATTCAAAATGTCAATTGGATCGTGCCTCATGTTGAATAACCACTTTTTAAACCCTCAGGGTGACCAAAATTGCCATTTTTACAGAGTTTTGCTTACTCAAAAGCTTCAATTGTGACCCGTTTCAGGCACAGAAATGACTTTAAACACACTTATTTTAGTTGACAAAGTCATAATTCACATCCAACAGTCATTTACAGTCAAAAGATTAAATGTTAAAATTTCATCCATATTGACCATTTTGGGATCGTTCGACATGTCCGGAGTCATCGTTTTTCATCCGGAAATTGATTTTTTGGACTGTACCAAAAATGATTCAAAATGTCAATTGGATCGTGCCTCATGTTGAATAACCACTTTTTAAACCCTCACAGTGACCAAAATTGCCATTTTTACAGAGTTTTGCTTACTCAAAAGCTTCAATTTTGAACCGTTTCAGGCACAGAAATGACTTTAAACACACTTATTTTAGTTGACAAAGTCATAATTCACATCCAACAGTCATTTACAGTCAAAAGATTAAATGTTAAAATTTCATCCATTTTGACCTTTTTGGGATCGTTCGACATGTCCGGAGTCATCGTTTTTCATTCGAAAATTGATTTTTTGGACTGTACCAAAAATGATTCAAAATGTCAATTGGATCGTGCCTCATGTTGAATAACCACTTTTTAAACCCTCAGAGTGACCAAAATTGCCATTTTTACAGAGTTTTGCTTACTCAAAAGCTTCAATTTTGACCCGTTTCAGGCACAGAAATGACTTTAAACACACTTATTTTAGTTGACAAAGTCATAATTCACATCCAACAGTCATTTACAGTCAAAAGATTAAATGTTAAAATTTCATCCATATTGACCATTTTGGGATCGTTCGACATGTCCGGAGTCATCGTTTTTCATCCGAAAATTGATTTTTTGGACTGTACCAAAATTGATTCAAAATGTCAATTGGATCGTGCCTCATGTTGAATAACCACTTTTTAAACCCTCAGAGTGACCAAAATTGCCATTTTTACAGAGTTTTGCTTACTCAAAAGCTTCAATTTTGACCCGTTTCAGGCACAGAAATGACTTTAAACACACTTATTTTAGTTGACAAAGTCATAATTCACATCCAACAGTCATTTACAGTCCAAAGATTAAATGTTAAAATTTTATCCATATTGACCATTTTGGGATAGTTCGACATGTCCGGAGTCATCGTTTTTCATCCGAAAATTGATTTTTTGGACTGTACCAAAAATAATTCAAAATGTCAATTGGATCGTGCCTCATGTTGAATAACCACTTTTTAAACCCTCACAGTGACCAAAATTGCCATTTTTACAGAGTTTTGCTTACTCAAAAGCTTCAATTTTGACCCGTTTCAGGCACAGAAATGACTTTAAACACACTTATTTTAGTTGGCAAAGTCATAATTCACATCCAACAGTCATTTACAGTCAAAAGATTAAATGTTAAAATTTCATCCATTTTGACCTTTTTGGGATCGTTCAACATGTCCGGAGTCATCGTTTTTCATCCGAAAATTGATTTTTTGGACTGTACCAAAAATGATTCAAAATGTCAATTGGATCGTGCCTCATGTTGAATAACCACTTTTTAAACCCTCAGAGTGACCAAAATTGCCATTTTTACAGAGTTTTGCTTACTCAAAAGCTTCAATTTTGACCCGTTTCAGGCACAGAAATGACTTTAAACACACTTATTTTAGTTGACAAAGTCATAATTCACATCCAACAGTCATTTACAGTCAAAAGATTAAATGTTAAAATTTCATCCATTTTGACCTTTTTGGGATCGTTCGACATGTCCGGAGTCATCGTTTTTCATTCGAAAATTGATTTTTTGGACTGTACCAAAAATGATTCAAAATGTCAATTGGATCGTGCCTCATGTTGAATAACCACTTTTTAAACCCTCAGAGTGACCAAAATACCATTTTTACAGAGTTTTGCTTACTCAAAAGCTTCAATTTTGACCCGTTTCAGGCACAGAAATGACTTTAAACACACTTATTTTAGTTGACAAAGTCATAATTCACATCCAACAGTCATTTACAGTCAAAAAATTAAATGTTAAAATGTCATCCATTTTGACCTTTTTGGGATCGTTCGACATGTCCGGAGTCATCGTTTTTCATCCGAAAATTGACTTTTTGGACTGTACCAAAAATGATTCAAAATTTCAATTGGATCGTGCCTCATGTTGAATAACCACTTTTTAAACCCTCACAGTGACCAAAGTTGCCATTTTTACAGAGTTTTGCTTACTCAAAAGCTTCAATTTTGACCCCTTTGAGGCACAGAAATGACTTTAAACACACTTATTTTAGTTTACAAAGTCATAATTCACATCCAACAGTCATTTAGAGTCAAAAGATTAAATGTTAAAATTTCATCCATATTGACCATTTTGGGATAGTTCGACATGTCCGGAGTCATCGTTTTTCTTCCGAAAATTGATTTTTTGGACTGTACCAAAAATGATTCAAAATGTCAATTGGATCGTGCCTCATGTTGAATAACCACTTTTTAAACCCTCACAGTGACCAAAATTGCCATTTTCACAGAGTTTTGCTTACTCAAAAGCTTCAATTTTGACCCGTTTCAGGCACAGAAATGACTTTAAACACACTTATTTTAGTTGACAAAGTCATAATTCACATCCAACAGTCATTTACAGTCAAAAGATTAAATGTTAAAATTTCATCCATTTTGACCTTTTTGGGATCGTTCAACATGTCCGGAGTCATCGTTTTTCATCCGAAAATTGATTTTTTGGACTGTACCAAAAATGATTCAAAATGTCAATTGGATCGTGCCTCATGTTGAATAACCACTTTTTAAACCCTCAGAGTGACCAAAATTGCCATTTTTACAGAGTTTTGCTTACTCAAAAGCTTCAATTGTGACCCGTTTCAGGCACAGAAATGACTTTAAACACACTTATTTTAGTTGACAAAGTCATAATTCACATCCAACAGTCATTTACAGTCAAAAGATTAAATGTTAAAATTTCATCCATATTGACCATTTTGGGATCGTTCGACATGTCCGGAGTCATCGTTTTTCATCCGAAAATTGATTTTTTGGACTGTACCAAAAATGATTCAAAATGTCAATTTGGATCGTGGCTCATGTTGAATAACCACTTTTTAAACATTCAGAGTGACCAAAATTGCCATTTTTACGGAGTTTTGCTTCCTCAAAAGCTTCAATTTTGGCCCGTTTCAGGCACAGAAATGACTTTAAACACACTTATTTTAGTTGACAAAGTCATAATTCACATCCAACAGTCATTTACAGTCAAAAGATTAAATGTTAAAATTTCATCCATTTTGACCTTTTTGGGATCGTTCAACATGTCCGGAGTCATCGTTTTTCATCCGAAAATTGATTTTTTGGACTGTACCAAAAATGATTCAAAATGTCAATTGGATCGTGCCTCATGTTGAATAACCACTTTTTAAACCCTCAGAGTGACCAAAATTGCCATTTTTACAGAGTTTTGCTTACTCAAAAGCTTCAATTTTGACCCGTTTCAGGCACAGAAATGACTTTAAACACACTTATTTTAGTTGACAAAGTCATAATTCACATCCAACAGTCATTTACAGTCAAAAGATTAAATGTTAAAATTTCATCCATTTTGACCTTTTTGGGATCGTTCGACATGTCCGGAGTCATCGTTTTTCATTCGAAAATTGATTTTTTGGACTGTACCAAAAATGATTCAAAATGTCAATTGGATCGTGCCTCATGTTGAATAACCACTTTTTAAACCCTCAGAGTGACCAAAATACCATTTTTACAGAGTTTTGCTTACTCAAAAGCTTCAATTTTGACCCGTTTCAGGCACAGAAATGACTTTAAACACACTTATTTTAGTTGACAAAGTCATAATTCACATCCAACAGTCATTTACAATCAAAAAATTAAATGTTAAAATGTCATCCATTTTGACCTTTTTGGGATCGTTCGACATGTCCGGAGTCATCGTTTTTCATCCGAAAATTGACTTTTTGGACTGTACCAAAAATGATTCAAAATTTCAATTGGATCGTGCCTCATGTTGAATAACCACTTTTTAAACCCTCACAGTGACCAAAGTTGCCATTTTTACAGAGTTTTGCTTACTCAAAAGCTTCAATTTTGACCCCTTTGAGGCACAGAAATGACTTTAAACACACTTATTTTAGTTTACAAAGTCATAATTCACATCCAACAGTCATTTAGAGTCAAAAGATTAAATGTTAAAATTTCATCCATATTGACCATTTTGGGATAGTTCGACATGTCCGGAGTCATCGTTTTTCTTCCGAAAATTGATTTTTTGGACTGTACCAAAAATGATTCAAAATGTCAATTGGATCGTGCCTCATGTTGAATAACCACTTTTTAAACCCTCACAGTGACCAAAATTGCCATTTTCACAGAGTTTTGCTTACTCAAAAGCTTCAATTTTGACCCGTTTCAGGCACAGAAATGACTTTAAACACACTTATTTTAGTTGACAAAGTCATAATTCACATCCAACAGTCATTTACAGTCAAAAGATTAAATGTTAAAATTTCATCCATTTTGACCTTTTTGGGATCGTTCAACATGTCCGGAGTCATCGTTTTTCATCCGAAAATTGATTTTTTGGACTGTACCAAAAATGATTCAAAATGTCAATTGGATCGTGCCTCATGTTGAATAACCACTTTTTAAACCCTCAGAGTGACCAAAATTGCCATTTTTACAGAGTTTTGCTTACTCAAAAGCTTCAATTGTGACCCGTTTCAGGCACAGAAATGACTTTAAACACACTTATTTTAGTTGACAAAGTCATAATTCACATCCAACAGTCATTTACAGTCAAAAGATTAAATGTTAAAATTTCATCCATATTGACCATTTTGGGATCGTTCGACATGTCCGGAGTCATCGTTTTTCATCCGAAAATTGATTTTTTGGACTGTACCAAAAATGATTCAAAATGTCAATTTGGATCGTGGCTCATGTTGAATAACCACTTTTTAAACATTCAGAGTGACCAAAATTGCCATTTTTACGGAGTTTTGCTTCCTCAAAAGCTTCAATTTTGGCCCGTTTCAGGCACAGAAATGACTTTAAACACACTTATTTTAGTTGACAAAGTCATAATTCACATCCAACAGTCATTTACAGTCAAAAGATTAAATGTTAAAATTTCATCCATATTGACCATTTTGGGATCGTTCGACATGTCCGGAGTCATCGTTTTTCATCCGGAAATTGATTTTTTGGACTGTACCAAAAATGATTCAAAATGTCAATTGGATCGTGCCTCATGTTGAATAACCACTTTTTAAACCCTCACAGTGACCAAAATTGCCATTTTTACAGAGTTTTGCTTACTCAAAAGCTTCAATTTTGACCCGTTTCAGGCACAGAAATGACTTTAAACACACTTATTTTAGTTGACAAAGTCATAATTCACATCCAACAGTCATTTACAGTCAAAAGATTAAATGTTAAAATTTCATCCATTTTGACCTTTTTGGGATCGTTCGACATGTCCGGAGTCATCGTTTTTCATCCGAAAATTGATTTTTTGGACTGTACCAAAATTGATTCAAAATGTCAATTGGATCGTGCCTCATGTTGAATAACCACTTTTTAAACCCTCAGAGTGACCAAAATTGCCATTTTTACAGAGTTTTGCTTACTCAAAAGCTTCAATTTTGACCCGTTTCAGGCACAGAAATGACTTTAAACACACTTATTTTAGTTGACAAAGTCATAATTCACATCCAACAGTCATTTACAGTCAAAAAATTAAATGTTAAAATGTCATCCATTTTGACCTTTTTGGGATCGTTCGACATGTCCGGAGTCATCGTTTTTCATCCGAAAATTGACTTTTTGGACTGTACCAAAAATGATTCAAAATTTCAATTGGATCGTGCCTCATGTTGAATAACCACTTTTTAAACCCTCACAGTGACCAAAGTTGCCATTTTTACAGAGTTTTGCTTACTCAAAAGCTTCAATTTTGACCCCTTTGAGGCACAGAAATGACTTTAAACACACTTATTTTAGTTTACAAAGTCATAATTCACATCCAACAGTCATTTAGAGTCAAAAGATTAAATGTTAAAATTTCATCCATATTGACCATTTTGGGATAGTTCGACATGTCCGGAGTCATCGTTTTTCTTCCGAAAATTGA
The DNA here is from genome assembly GCF_964263255.1 of Lissotriton vulgaris. Classification (NCBI taxonomy): domain Eukaryota; kingdom Metazoa; phylum Chordata; class Amphibia; order Caudata; family Salamandridae; genus Lissotriton; species Lissotriton vulgaris. The sequence continues at coordinate 389,976 of NW_028241093.1, read as the reverse complement.
TTTTTTGGACTGTACCAAAAATGATTCAAAATGTCAATTGGATCGTGCCTCATGTTGAATAACCACTTTTTAAACCCTCACAGTGACCAAAATTGCCATTTTCACAGAGTTTTGCTTACTCAAAAGCTTCAATTTTGACCCGTTTCAGGCACAGAAATGACTTTAAACACACTTATTTTAGTTGACAAAGTCATAATTCACATCCAACAGTCATTTACAGTCAAAAGATTAAATGTTAAAATTTCATCCATTTTGACCTTTTTGGGATCGTTCAACATGTCCGGAGTCATCGTTTTTCATCCGAAAATTGATTTTTTGGACTGTACCAAAAATGATTCAAAATGTCAATTGGATCGTGCCTCATGTTGAATAACCACTTTTTAAACCCTCAGAGTGACCAAAATTGCCATTTTTACAGAGTTTTGCTTACTCAAAAGCTTCAATTGTGACCCGTTTCAGGCACAGAAATGACTTTAAACACACTTATTTTAGTTGACAAAGTCATAATTCACATCCAACAGTCATTTACAGTCAAAAGATTAAATGTTAAAATTTCATCCATATTGACCATTTTGGGATCGTTCGACATGTCCGGAGTCATCGTTTTTCATCCGAAAATTGATTTTTTGGACTGTACCAAAAATGATTCAAAATGTCAATTTGGATCGTGGCTCATGTTGAATAACCACTTTTTAAACATTCAGAGTGACCAAAATTGCCATTTTTACGGAGTTTTGCTTCCTCAAAAGCTTCAATTTTGGCCCGTTTCAGGCACAGAAATGACTTTAAACACACTTATTTTAGTTGACAAAGTCATAATTCACATCCAACAGTCATTTACAGTCAAAAGATTAAATGTTAAAATTTCATCCATATTGACCATTTTGGGATCGTTCGACATGTCCGGAGTCATCGTTTTTCATCCGGAAATTGATTTTTTGGACTGTACCAAAAATGATTCAAAATGTCAATTGGATCGTGCCTCATGTTGAATAACCACTTTTTAAACCCTCACAGTGACCAAAATTGCCATTTTTACAGAGTTTTGCTTACTCAAAAGCTTCAATTTTGACCCGTTTCAGGCACAGAAATGACTTTAAACACACTTATTTTAGTTGACAAAGTCATAATTCACATCCAACAGTCATTTACAGTCAAAAGATTAAATGTTAAAATTTCATCCATTTTGACCTTTTTGGGATCGTTCGACATGTCCGGAGTCATCGTTTTTCATCCGAAAATTGATTTTTTGGACTGTACCAAAATTGATTCAAAATGTCAATTGGATCGTGCCTCATGTTGAATAACCACTTTTTAAACCCTCAGAGTGACCAAAATTGCCATTTTTACAGAGTTTTGCTTACTCAAAAGCTTCAATTTTGACCCGTTTCAGGCACAGAAATGACTTTAAACACACTTATTTTAGTTGACAAAGTCATAATTCACATCCAACAGTCATTTACAGTCCAAAGATTAAATGTTAAAATTTCATCCATATTGACCATTTTGGGATAGTTCGACATGTCCGGAGTCATCGTTTTTCATCCGAAAATTGATTTTTTGGACTGTACCAAAAATAATTCAAAATGTCAATTGGATCGTGCCTCATGTTGAATAACCACTTTTTAAACCCTCACAGTGACCAAAATTGCCATTTTTACAGAGTTTTGCTTACTCAAAAGCTTCAATTTTGACCCGTTTCAGGCACAGAAATGACTTTAAACACACTTATTTTAGTTGACAAAGTCATAATTCACATCCAACAGTCATTTACAGTCAAAAGATTAAATGTTAAAATTTCATCCATTTTGACCTTTTTGGGATCGTTCAACATGTCCGGAGTCATCGTTTTTCATCCGAAAATTGATTTTTTGGACTGTACCAAAAATGATTCAAAATGTCAATTGGATCGTGCCTCATGTTGAATAACCACTTTTTAAACCATCAGAGTGACCAAAATTGCCATTTTTACAGAGTTTTGCTTACTCAAAAGCTTCAATTTTGACCCGTTTCAGGCACAGAAATGACTTTAAACACACTTATTTTAGTTGACAAAGTCATAATTCACATCCAACAGTCATTTACAGTCAAAAGATTAAATGTTAAAATTTCATCCATTTTGACCTTTTTGGGATCGTTCAACATGTCCGGAGTCATCGTTTTTCATCCGAAAATTGATTTTTTGGACTGTACCAAAAATGATTCAAAATGTCAATTGGATCGTGCCTCATGTTGAATAACCACTTTTTAAACCCTCAGAGTGACCAAAATTGCCATTTTTACAGAGTTTTGCTTACTCAAAAGCTTCAATTTTGACCCGTTTCAGGCACAGAAATGACTTTAAACACACTTATTTTAGTTGACAAAGTCATAATTCACATCCAACAGTCATTTACAGTCAAAAGATTAAATGTTAAAATTTCATCCATATTGACCATTTTGGGATCGTTCGACATGTCCGGAGTCATCGTTTTTCATCCGAAAATTGATTTTTTGGACTGTACCAAAATTGATTCAAAATGTCAATTGGATCGTGCCTCATGTTGAATAACCACTTTTTAAACCCTCAGAGTGACCAAAATTGCCATTTTTACAGAGTTTTGCTTACTCAAAAGCTTCAATTTTGACCCGTTTCAGGCACAGAAATGACTTTAAACACACTTATTTTAGTTGACAAAGTCATAATTCACATCCAACAGTCATTTACAGTCCAAAGATTAAATGTTAAAATTTCATCCATATTGACCATTTTGGGATAGTTCGACATGTCCGGAGTCATCGTTTTTCATCCGAAAATTGATTTTTTGGACTGTACCAAAAATAATTCAAAATGTCAATTGGATCGTGCCTCATGTTGAATAACCACTTTTTAAACCCTCACAGTGACCAAAATTGCCATTTTTACAGAGTTTTGCTTACTCAAAAGCTTCAATTTTGACCCGTTTCAGGCACAGAAATGACTTTAAACACACTTATTTTAGTTGACAAAGTCATAATTCACATCCAACAGTCATTTACAGTCAAAAGATTAAATGTTAAAATTTCATCCATTTTGACCTTTTTGGGATCGTTCAACATGTCCGGAGTCATCGTTTTTCATCCGAAAATTGATTTTTTGGACTGTACCAAAAATGATTCAAAATGTCAATTGGATCGTGCCTCATGTTGAATAACCACTTTTTAAACCCTCAGAGTGACCAAAATTGCCATTTTTACAGAGTTTTGCTTACTCAAAAGCTTCAATTTTGACCCGTTTCAGGCACAGAAATGACTTTAAACACACTTATTTTAGTTGACAAAGTCATAATTCACATCCAACAGTCATTTACAGTCAAAAGATTAAATGTTAAAATTTCATCCATATTGACCATTTTGGGATCGTTCGACATGTCCGGAGTCATCATTTTTCATCCGAAAATTGATTTTTTGGACTGTACCAAAAATGATTCAAAATGTCAATTGGATCGTGCCTCATGTTGAATAACCACTTTTTAAACATTCAGAGTGACCAAAATTGCCATTTTTACAGAGTTTTGCTTCCTCAAAAGCTTCAATTTTGACCCGTTTCAGGCATAGAAATGACTTTAAACACACTTATTTTAGTTGATAAAGTCTTAATTCACATCCAACAGTCATTTACAGTCAAAAGATTAAATGTTAAAATTTCATCCATTTTGACCTTTTTGGGATCGTTCAACATGTCCGGAGTCATCGTTTTTCATCCGAAAATTGATTTTTTGGACTGTACCAAAAATGATTCAAAATGTCAATTGGATCGTGCCTCATGTTGAATAACCACTTTTTAAACCCTCAGAGTGACCAAAATTGCCATTTTTACAGAGTTTTGCTTACTCAAAAGCTTCAATTGTGACCCGTTTCAGGCACAGAAATGACTTTAAACACACTTATTTTAGTTGACAAAGTCATAATTCACATCCAACAGTCATTTACAGTCAAAAGATTAAATGTTAAAATTTCATCCATATTGACCATTTTGGGATCGTTCGACATGTCCGGAGTCATCGTTTTTCATCCGAAAATTGATTTTTTGGACTGTACCAAAAATGATTCAAAATGTCAATTTGGATCGTGGCTCATGTTGAATAACCACTTTTTAAACATTCAGAGTGACCAAAATTGCCATTTTTACGGAGTTTTGCTTCCTCAAAAGCTTCAATTTTGGCCCGTTTCAGGCACAGAAATGACTTTAAACACACTTATTTTAGTTGACAAAGTCATAATTCACATCCAACAGTCATTTACAGTCAAAAGATTAAATGTTAAAATTTCATCCATATTGACCATTTTGGGATCGTTCGACATGTCCGGAGTCATCGTTTTTCATCCGGAAATTGATTTTTTGGACTGTACCAAAAATGATTCAAAATGTCAATTGGATCGTGCCTCATGTTGAATAACCACTTTTTAAACCCTCACAGTGACCAAAATTGCCATTTTTACAAAGTTTTGCTTACTCAAAAGCTTCAATTTTGACCCGTTTCAGGCACAGAAATGACTTTAAACACACTTATTTTAGTTGACAAAGTCATAATTCACATCCAACAGTCATTTACAGTCAAAAGATTAAATGTTAAAATTTCATCCATTTTGACCTTTTTGGGATCGTTCGACATGTCCGGAGTCATCGTTTTTCATCCGAAAATTGATTTTTTGGACTGTACCAAAATTGATTCAAAATGTCAATTGGATCGTGCCTCATGTTGAATAACCACTTTTTAAACCCTCAGAGTGACCAAAATTGCCATTTTTACAGAGTTTTGCTTACTCAAAAGCTTCAATTTTGACCCGTTTCAGGCACAGAAATGACTTTAAACACACTTATTTTAGTTGACAAAGTCATAATTCACATCCAACAGTCATTTACAGTCCAAAGATTAAATGTTAAAATTTCATCCATATTGACCATTTTGGGATAGTTCGACATGTCCGGAGTCATCGTTTTTCATCCGAAAATTGATTTTTTGGACTGTACCAAAAATAATTCAAAATGTCAATTGGATCGTGCCTCATGTTGAATAACCACTTTTTAAACCCTCACAGTGACCAAAATTGCCATTTTTACAGAGTTTTGCTTACTCAAAAGCTTCAATTTTGTCCCGTTTCAGGCACAGAAATGACTTTAAACACACTTATTTTAGTTGACAAAGTCATAATTCACATCCAACAGTCATTTACAGTCAAAAGATTAAATGTTAAAATTTCATCCATTTTGACCTTTTTGGGATCGTTCAACATGTCCGGAGTCATCGTTTTTCATCCGAAAATTGATTTTTTGGACTGTACCAAAAATGATTCAAAATGTCAATTGGATCGTGCCTCATGTTGAATAACCACTTTTTAAACCATCAGAGTGACCAAAATTGCCATTTTTACAGAGTTTTGCTTACTCAAAAGCTTCAATTTTGACCCGTTTCAGGCACAGAAATGACTTTAAACACACTTATTTTAGTTGACAAAGTCATAATTCACATCCAACAGTCATTTACAGTCAAAAGATTAAATGTTAAAATTTCATCCATTTTGACCTTTTTGGGATCGTTCAACATGTCCGGAGTCATCGTTTTTCATCCGAAAATTGATTTTTTGGACTGTACCAAAAATGATTCAAAATGTCAATTGGATCGTGCCTCATGTTGAATAACCACTTTTTAAACCCTCAGAGTGACCAAAATTGCCATTTTTACAGAGTTTTGCTTACTCAAAAGCTTCAATTTTGACCCGTTTCAGGCACAGAAATGACTTTAAACACACTTATTTTAGTTGACAAAGTCATAATTCACATCCAACAGTCATTTACAGTCAAAAGATTAAATGTTAAAATTTCATCCATATTGACCATTTTGGGATCGTTCGACATGTCCGGAGTCATCGTTTTTCATCCGAAAATTGATTTTTTGGACTGTACCAAAATTGATTCAAAATGTCAATTGGATCGTGCCTCATGTTGAATAACCACTTTTTAAACCCTCAGAGTGACCAAAATTGCCATTTTTACAGAGTTTTGCTTACTCAAAAGCTTCAATTTTGACCCGTTTCAGGCACAGAAATGACTTTAAACACACTTATTTTAGTTGACAAAGTCATAATTCACATCCAACAGTCATTTACAGTCCAAAGATTAAATGTTAAAATTTCATCCATATTGACCATTTTGGGATAGTTCGACATGTCCGGAGTCATCGTTTTTCATCCGAAAATTGATTTTTTGGACTGTACCAAAAATAATTCAAAATGTCAATTGGATCGTGCCTCATGTTGAATAACCACTTTTTAAACCCTCACAGTGACCAAAATTGCCATTTTTACAGAGTTTTGCTTACTCAAAAGCTTCAATTTTGACCCGTTTCAGGCACAGAAATGACTTTAAACACACTTATTTTAGTTGACAAAGTCATAATTCACATCCAACAGTCATTTACAGTCAAAAGATTAAATGTTAAAATTTCATCCATTTTGACCTTTTTGGGATCGTTCAACATGTCCGGAGTCATCGTTTTTCATCCGAAAATTGATTTTTTGGACTGTACCAAAAATGATTCAAAATGTCAATTGGATCGTGCCTCATGTTGAATAACCACTTTTTAAACCCTCAGAGTGACCAAAATTGCCATTTTTACAGAGTTTTGCTTACTCAAAAGCTTCAATTTTGACCCGTTTCAGGCACAGAAATGACTTTAAACACACTTATTTTAGTTGACAAAGTCATAATTCACATCCAACAGTCATTTACAGTCAAAAGATTAAATGTTAAAATTTCATCCATATTGACCATTTTGGGATCGTTCGACATGTCCGGAGTCATCGTTTTTCATCCGAAAATTGATTTTTTGGACTGTACCAAAAATGATTCAAAATGTCAATTGGATCGTGCCTCATGTTGAATAACCACTTTTTAAACATTCAGAGTGACCAAAATTGCCATTTTTACAGAGTTTTGCTTCCTCAAAAGCTTCAATTTTGACCCGTTTCAGGCATAGAAATGACTTTAAACACACTTATTTTAGTTGATAAAGTCTTAATTCACATCCAACAGTCATTTACAGTCAAAAGATTAAATGTTAAAATTTCATCCATATTGACCATTTTGGGATCGTTCGACATGTCCGGAGTCATCGTTTTTCATCCGGAAATTGATTTTTTGGACTGTACCAAAAATGATTCAAAATGTCAATTGGATCGTGCCTCATGTTGAATAACCACTTTTTAAACCCTCAGAGTGACCAAAATTGCCATTTTTACAGAGTTTTGCTTACTCAAAAGCTTCAATTTTGACCCGTTTCAGGCACAGAAATGACTTTAAACACACTTATTTTAGTTGACAAAGTCATAATTCACATCCAACAGTCATTTACAGTCAAAAGATTAAATGTTAAAATTTCATCCATTTTGACCTTTTTGGGATCGTTCGACTTGTCCGGAGTCATCGTTTTTCATCCGAAAATTGATTTTTTGGACTGTACCAAAAATGATTCAAAATTTCAATTGGATCGTGCCTCATGTTGAATAACCACTTTTTAAACCCTCACAGTGACCAAAATTGCCATTTTTACAGAGGATTGCTTACTCAAAAGCTTCAATTTTGACCCCTTTGAGGCACAGAAATGACTTTAAACACACTTATTTTAGTTGACAAAGTCATAATTCACATCCAACAGCCATTTAGAGTCAAAAGATTAAATGTTAAAATTTCATCTATATTGACCATTTTGGGATAGTTCGACATGTCCGGAGTCATCGTTTTTCATCTGAAAATTGATTTTTTGGACTGTACCAAAAATGATTCAAAATGTCAATTGGATCGTGCCTCATGTTGAATAACCACTTTTTAAACCCTCACAGTGACCAAAATTGCCATTTTTACAGAGTTTTGCTTACTCAAAAGCTTCAATTTTGACCCGTTTCAGGCACAGAAATGACTTTAAACACACTTATTTTAGTTGACAAAGTCATAATTCACATCCAACAGTCATTTACAGTCAAAAGATTAAATGTTAAAATTTCATCCATTTTGACCTTTTTGGGATCGTTCGACATGTCCGGAGTCATCGTTTTTCATCCGAAAATTGATTTTTTGGACTGTACCAAAAATGATTCAAAATGTCAATTGGATCGTGCCTCATGTTGAATAACCACTTTTTAGACCCTCAGAGTGACCAAAATTGCCATTTTTACAGAGTTTTGCTTACTCAAAAGCTTCAATTTTGACCCGTTTCAGGCACAGAAATGACTTTAAACACACTTATTTTAGTTGACAAAGTCATAATTCACATCAAACAGTCATTTACAGTCAAAAGATTAAATGTTAAAATTTCATCCATTTTGACCTTTTTGGGATCGTTCAACATGTCCGGAGTCATCGTTTTTCATCCGAAAATTGATTTTTTGGACTGTACCAAAAATGATTCAAAATGTCAATTGGATCGTGCCTCATGTTGAATAACCACTTTTTATACCCTCACAGTGACCAAAATTGCCATTTTTACAGAGTTTTGCTTACTCAAAAGCTTCCATTTTGACCCGTTCAGGCACAGAAATGACTTTAAACACACTTATTTTAGTTGACAAAGTCATAATTCACATCCAACAGTCATTTACAGTCAAAAGATTAAATGTTAAAATTTCATCCATATTGACCATTTTGGGATCGTTCGACATGTCCGGAGTCATCGTTTTTCATCCGAAAATTGATTTTTTGGACTGTACCAAAAATGATTCAAAATATCAATTGGATCGTGCCTCATGTTGAATAACCATTTTTTAAACCCTCAGAGTGACCAAAATTGCCATTTTTACAGAGTTTTGCTTACTCAAAAGCTTCAATTTTGACCCGTTTCAGGCACAGAAATGACTTTAAACACACTTATTTTAGTTGACAAAGTCATAATTCACATCCAACAGTCATTTACAGTCAAAAGATTAAATGTTAAAATTTCATCCATTTTGACCTTTTTGGGATCGTTCGACATGTCCGGAGTCATCGTTTTCCATTCGAAAATTGATTTTTTGGACTGTACCAAAAATGATTCAAAATGTCAATTGGATCGTGCCTCATGTTGAATAACCACTTTTTAAACCCTCACAGTGACCAAAATTGCCATTTTTACAGAGTTTTGCTTACTCAAAAGCTTCAATTTTGACCCGTTTCAGGCACAGAAATGACTTTAAACACACTTATTTTAGTTGACAAAGTCATAATTCACATCCAACAGTCATTTACAGTAAAAAGATTAAATGTTAAAATTTCATCCATTTTGACCTTTTTGGGATCGTTCGACATGTCCGGAGTCATCGTTTTTCATTCGAAAATTGATTTTTTGGACTGTACCAAAAATGATTCAAAATGTCAATTGGATCGTGCCTCATGTTGAATAACCACTTTTTAAACCCTCAGAGTGACCAAAATTGCCATTTTTACAGAGTTTTGCTTACTCAAAAGCTTCAATTGTGACCCGTTTCAGGCACAGAAATGACTTTAAACACACTTATTTTAGTTGACAAAGTCATAATTCACATCCAACAGTCATTTACAGTCAAAAGATTAAATGTTAAAATTTCATCCATATTGACCATTTTGGGATCGTTCGACATGTCCGGAGTCATCGTTTTTCATCCGGAAATTGATTTTTTGGACTGTACCAAAAATGATTCAAAATGTCAATTGGATCGTGCCTCATGTTGAATAACCACTTTTTAAACCCTCACAGTGACCAAAATTGCCATTTTTACAGAGTTTTGCTTACTCAAAAGCTTCAATTTTGACCCGTTTCAGGCACAGAAATGACTTTAAACACACTTATTTTAGTTGACAAAGTCATAATTCACATCCAACAGTCATTTACAGTCAAAAGATTAAATGTTAAAATTTCATCCATTTTGACCTTTTTGGGATCGTTCGACATGTCCGGAGTCATCGTTTTTCATCCGAAAATTGATTTTTTGGACTGTACCAAAATTGATTCGAAATGTCAATTGGATCGTGCCTCATGTTGAATAACCACTTTTTAAACCCTCAGAGTGACCAAAATTGCCATTTTTACAGAGTTTTGCTTACTCAAAAGCTTCAATTTTGACCCGTTTCAGGCACAGAAATGACTTTAAACACACTTATTTTAGTTGACAAAGTCATAATTCACATCCAACAGTCATTTACAGTCCAAAGATTAAATGTTAAAATTTCATCCATATTGACCATTTTGGGATAGTTCGACATGTCCGGAGTCATCGTTTTTCATCCGAAAATTGATTTTTTGGACTGTACCAAAAATGATTCAAAATGTCAATTGGATCGTGCCTCATGTTGAATAACCACTTTTTAAACATTCAGAGTGACCAAAATTGCCATTTTTACAGAGTTTTGCTTCCTCAAAAGCTTCAATTTTGACCCGTTTCAGGCACAGAAATGACTTTAAACACACTTATTTTAGTTGATAAAGTCTTAATTCACATCCAACAGTCATTTACAGTCAAAAGATTAAATGTTAAAATTTCATCCATATTGACCATTTTGGGATCGTTCGACATGTCCGGAGTCATCGTTTTTCATCCGGAAATTGATTTTTTGGAATGTACCAAAAATGATTCAAAATGTCAATTGGATCGTGCCTCATGTTGAATAACCACTTTTTAAACCCTCAGAGTGACCAAAATTGCCATTTTTACAGAGTTTTGCTTACTCAAAAGCTTCAATTTTGACCCGTTTCAGGCACAGAAATGACTTTAAACACACTTATTTTAGTTGACAAAGTCATAATTCACATCCAACAGTCATTTACAGTCAAAAGATTAAATGTTAAAATTTCTACCATTTTGACCTTTTTGGGATCGTTCGACTTGTCCGGAGTCATCGTTTTTCATCCGAAAATTGATTTTTTGGACTGTACCAAAAATGATTCAAAATTTCAATTGGATCGTGCCTCATGTTGAATAACCACTTTTTAAACCCTCACAGTGACCAAAATTGCCATTTTTACAGAGGATTGCTTACTCAAAAGCTTCAATTTTGACCCCTTTGAGGCACAGAAATGACTTTAAACACACTTATTTTAGTTGACAAAGTCATAATTCACATCCAACAGCCATTTAGAGTCAAAAGATTAAATGTTAAAATTTCATCTATATTGACCATTTTGGGATAGTTCGACATGTCCGGAGTCATCGTTTTTCATCCGAAAATTGATTTTTTGGACTGTACCAAAAATGATTCAAAATGTCAATTGGATCGTGCCTCATGTTGAATAACCACTTTTTAAACCCTCACAGTGACCAAAATTGCCATTTTTACAGAGTTTTGCTTACTCAAAAGCTTCAATTTTGACCCGTTTCAGGCACAGAAATGACTTTAAACACACTTATTTTAGTTGACAAAGTCATAATTCACATCCAACAGTCATTTACAGTCAAAAGATTAAATGTTAAAATTTCATCCATTTTGACCTTTTTGGGATCGTTCGACATGTCCGGAGTCATCGTTTTTCATCCGAAAATTGATTTTTTGGACTGTACCAAAAATGATTCAAAATGTCAATTGGATCGTGCCTCATGTTGAATAACCACTTTTTAGACCCTCAGAGTGACCAAAATTGCCATTTTTACAGAGTTTTGCTTACTCAAAAGCTTCAATTTTGACCCGTTTCAGGCACAGAAATGACTTTAAACACACTTATTTTAGTTGACAAAGTCATAATTCACATCAAACAGTCATTTACAGTCAAAAGATTAAATGTTAAAATTTCATCCATTTTGACCTTTTTGGGATCGTTCAACATGTCCGGAGTCATCGTTTTTCATCCGAAAATTGATTTTTTGGACTGTACCAAAAATGATTCAAAATGTCAATTGGATCGTGCCTCATGTTGAATAACCACTTTTTAAACCCTCAGAGTGACCAAAATTGCCATTTTTACAGAGTTTTGCTTACTCAAAAGCTTCAATTTTGACCCGTTTCAGGCACAGAAATGACTTTAAACACACTTATTTTAGTTGACAAAGTCATAATTCACATCCAACAGTCATTTACAGTCAAAAGATTAAATGTTAAAATTTCATCCATTTTGACCTTTTTGGGATCGTTCGACATGTCCGGAGTCATCGTTTTTCATTCGAAAATTGATTTTTTGGACTGTACCAAAAATGATTCAAAATGTCAATTGGATCGTGCCTCATGTTGAATAACCACTTTTTAAACCCTCACAGTGACCAAAATTGCCATTTTTACAGAGTTTTGCTTACTCAAAAGCTTCAATTTTGACCCGTTTCAGGCACAGAAATGACTTTAAACACACTTATTTTAGTTGACAAAGTCATAATTCACATCCAACAGTCATTTACAGTAAAAAGATTAAATGTTAAAATTTCATCCATTTTGACCTTTTTGGGATCGTTCGACATGTCCGGAGTCATCGTTTTTCATCCGAAAATTGATTTTTTGGACTGTACCAAAAATGATTCAAAATTTCAATTGGATCGTGCCTCATGTTGAATAACCACTTTTTAAACCCTCACAGTGACCAAAATTGCCATTTTTACAGAGTTTTGCTTACTCAAAAGCTTCAATTTTGACCCGTTTCAGGCACAGAAATGACTTTAAACACACTTATTTTAGTAGACAAAGTCATAATTCACATCCAACAGCCATTTAGAGTCAAAAGATTAAATGTTAAAATTTCATCCATATTGACCATTTTGGGATAGTTCGACATGTCCGGAGTCATCGTTTTTCATCCGAAAATTGATTTTTTGGACTGTACCAAAAATGATTCAAAATGTCAATTGGATCGTGCCTCATGTTGAATAACCACTTTTTAAACCCTCACAGTGACCAAAATTGCCATTTTTACAGAGTTTTGCTTACTCAAAAGCTTCAATTTTGACCCGTTTCAGGCACAGAAATGACTTTAAACACACTTATTTTAGTTGACAAAGTCATAATTCACATCCAACAGTCATTTACAGTCAAAAGATTAAATGTTAAAATTTCATCCATTTTGACCTTTTTGGGATCGTTCAACATGTCCGGAGTCATCGTTTTTCATCCGAAAATTGATTTTTTGGACTGTACCAAAAATGATTCAAAATGTCAATTGGATCGTGCCTCATGTTGAATAACCACTTTTTAAACCCTCAGGGTGACCAAAATTGCCATTTTTACAGAGTTTTGCTTACTCAAAAGCTTCAATTGTGACCCGTTTCAGGCACAGAAATGACTTTAAACACACTTATTTTAGTTGACAAAGTCATAATTCACATCCAACAGTCATTTACAGTCAAAAGATTAAATGTTAAAATTTCATCCATATTGACCATTTTGGGATCGTTCGACATGTCCGGAGTCATCGTTTTTCATTCGAAAATTGATTTTTTGGACTGTACCAAAAATGATTCAAAATGTCAATTGGATCGTGCCTCATGTTGAATAACCACTTTTTAAACCCTCACAGTGACCAAAATTGCCATTTTTACAGAGTTTTGCTTACTCAAAAGCTTCAATTTTGACCCGTTTCAGGCACAGAAATGACTTTAAACACACTTATTTTAGTTGACAAAGTCATAATTCACATCCAACAGTCATTTACAGTAAAAAGATTAAATGTTAAAATTTCATCCATTTTGACCTTTTTGGGATCGTTCGACATGTCCGGAGTCATCGTTTTTCATTCGAAAATTGATTTTTTGGACTGTACCAAAAATGATTCAAAATGTCAATTGGATCGTGCCTCATGTTGAATAACCACTTTTTAAACCCTCAGAGTGACCAAAATTGCCATTTTTACAGAGTTTTGCTTACTCAAAAGCTTCAATTGTGACCCGTTTCAGGCACAGAAATGACTTTAAACACACTTATTTTAGTTGACAAAGTCATAATTCACATCCAACAGTCATTTACAGTCAAAAGATTAAATGTTAAAATTTCATCCATATTGACCATTTTGGGATCGTTCGATATGTCCGGAGTCATCGTTTTTCATCCGAAAATTGATTTTTTGGACTGTACCAAAAATGATTCAAAATGTCAATTTGGATCGTGCCTCATGTTGAATAACCACTTTTTAAACATTCAGAGTGACCAAAATTGCCATTTTTACAGAGTTTTGCTTCCTCAAAAGCTTCAATTTTGGCCCGTTTCAGGCACAGAAATGACTTTAAACACACTTATTTTAGTTGACAAAGTCATAATTCACATCCAACAGTCATTTACAGTCAAAAGATTAAATGTTAAAATTTCATCCATATTGACCATTTTGGGATCGTTCGACATGTCCGGAGTCATCGTTTTTCATCCGGAAATTGATTTTTTGGACTGTACCAAAAATGATTCAAAATGTCAATTGGATCGTGCCTCATGTTGAATAACCACTTTTTAAACCCTCACAGTGACCAAAATTGCCATTTTTACAGAGTTTTGCTTACTCAAAAGCTTCAATTTTGACCCGTTTCAGGCACAGAAATGACTTTAAACACACTTATTTTAGTTGACAAAGTCATAATTCACATCCAACAGTCATTTACAGTCAAAAGATTAAATGTTAAAATTTCATCCATTTTGACCTTTTTGGGATCGTTCGACATGTCCGGAGTCATCGTTTTTCATCCGAAAATTGATTTTTTGGACTGTACCAAAATTGATTCAAAATGTCAATTGGATCGTGCCTCATGTTGAATAACCACTTTTTAAACCCTCAGAGTGACCAAAATTGCCATTTTTACAGAGTTTTGCTTACTCAAAAGCTTCAATTTTGACCCGTTTCAGGCACAGAAATGACTTTAAACACACTTATTTTAGTTGACAAAGTCATAATTCACATCCAACAGTCATTTACAGTCCAAAGATTAAATGTTAAAATTTCATCCATATTGACCATTTTGGGATAGTTCGACATGTCCGGAGTCATCGTTTTTCATCCGAAAATTGATTTTTTGGACTGTACCAAAAATAATTCAAAATGTCAATTGGATTGTGCCTCATGTTGAATAACCACTTTTTAAACCCTCAGAGTGACCAAAATTGCCATTTTTACAGAGTTTTGCTTACTCAAAAGCTTCAATTTCGACCCGTTTCAGGCACAGAAATGACTTTAAACACACTTATTTTAGTTGACAAAGTCATAATTCACATCCAACAGTCATTTACAGTCAAAAGATTAAATGTTAAAATTTCATCCATTTTGACCTTTTTGGGATCGTTCAACATGTCCGGAGTCATCGTTTTTCATCCGAAAATTGATTTTTTGGACTGTACCAAAAATGATTCAAAATGTCAATTGGATCGTGCCTCATGTTGAATAACCACTTTTTAAACCCTCAGAGTGACCAAAATTGCCATTTTTACAGAGTTTTGCTTACTCAAAAGCTTCAATTTCGACCCGTTTCAGGCACAGAAATGACTTTAAACACACTTATTTTAGTTGACAAAGTCATAATTCACATCCAACAGTCATTTACAGTCAAAAGATTAAATGTTAAAATTTCATCCATATTGACCATTTTGGGATCGTTCGACATGTCCAGAGTCATCGTTTTTCATCCGGAAATTGATTTTTTGGACTGTACCAAAAATGATTCAAAATGTCAATTGGATCGTGCCTCATGTTGAATAACCACTTTTTAAACATTCAGAGTGACCAAAATTGCCATTTTTACAGAGTTTTGCTTCCTCAAAAGCTTCAATTTCGACCCGTTTCAGGCACAGAAATGACTTTAAACACACTTATTTTAGTTGACAAAGTCATAATTCACATCCAACAGTCATTTACAGTCAAAAGATTAAATGTTAAAATTTCATCCATATTGACCATTTTGGGATCGTTCGACATGTCCGGAGTCATCGTTTTTCATCCGAAAATTGATTTTTTGGACTGTACCAAAAATGATTCAAAATGTCAATTGGATCGTGCCTCATGTTGAATAACCACTTTTTAAACATTCAGAGTGACCAAAATTGCCATTTTTACAGAGTTTTGCTTCCTCAAAAGCTTCAATTTTGACCCGTTTCAGGCACAGAAATGACTTTAAACACACTTATTTTAGTTGACAAAGTCATAATTCACATCCAACAGTCATTTACAGTCAAAAGATTAAATGTTAAAATTTCATCCATATTGACCATTTTGGGATCGTTCGACATGTCCGGAGTCATCGTTTTTCATCCGAAAATTGATTTTTTGGACTGTACCAAAATTGATTCAAAATGTCAATTGGATCGTGCCTCATGTTGAATAACCACTTTTTAAACCCTCAGAGTGACCAAAATTGCCATTTTTACAGAGTTTTGCTTACTCAAAAGCTTCAATTTTGACCCGTTTCAGGCACAGAAATGACTTTAAACACACTTATTTTAGTTGACAAAGTCATAATTCACATCCAACAGTCATTTACAGTCAAAAGATTAAATGTTAAAATTTCATCCATATTGACCATTTTGGGATCGTTCGACATGTCCGGAGTCATCGTTTTTCATCCGAAAATTGATTTTTTGGACTGTACCAAAATTGATTCAAAATGTCAATTGGATCGTGCCTCATGTTGAATAACCACTTTTTAAACCCTCAGAGTGACCAAAATTGCCATTTTTACAGAGTTTTGCTTACTCAAAAGCTTCAATTTTGACCCGTTTCAGGCACAGAAATGACTTTAAACACACTTATTTTAGTTGACAAAGTCATAATTCACATCCAACAGTCATTTACAGTCAAAAGATTAAATGTTAAAATTTCATCCATTTTGACCATTTTGGGATAGTTCGACATGTCCGGAGTCATCGTTTTTCATCCGAAAATTGATTTTTTGGACTGTACCAAAAATAATTCAAAATGTCAATTGGATCGTGCCTCATGTTGAATAACCACTTTTTAAACCCTCACAGTGACCAAAATTGCCATTTTTACAGAGTTTTGCTTACTCAAAAGCTTCAATTTTGACCCGTTTCAGGCACAGAAATGACTTTAAACACACTTATTTTAGTTGACAAAGTCATAATTCACATCCAACAGTCATTTACAGTCAAAAGATTAAATGTTAAAATTTCATCCATTTTGACCTTTTTGGGATCGTTCAACATGTCCGGAGTCATCGTTTTTCATCCGAAAATTGATTTTTTGGACTGTACCAAAAATGATTCAAAATGTCAATTGGATCGTGCCTCATGTTGAATAACCACTTTTTAAAGCCTCAGAGTGACCAAAATTGCCATTTTTACAGAGTTTTGCTTACTCAAAAGCTTCAATTTTGACCCGTTTCAGGCACAGAAATGACTTTAAACACACTTATTTTAGTTGACAAAGTCATAATTCACATCCAACAGTCATTTACAGTCAAAAGATTAAATGTTAAAATTTCATCCATATTGACCATTTTGGGATCGTTCGACATGTCCGGAGTCATCGTTTTTCATCCGAAAATTGATTTTTTGGACTGTACCAAAAATGATTCAAAATGTCAATTGGATCGTGCCTCATGTTGAATAACCACTTTTTAAACATTCAGAGTGACCAAAATTGCCATTTTTACAGAGTTTTGCTTCCTCAAAAGCTTCAATTTTGACCCGTTTCAGGCACAGAAATGACTTTAAACACACTTATTTTAGTTGATAAAGTCTTAATTCACATCCAACAGTCATTTACAGTCAAAAGATTAAATGTTAAAATTTCATCCATATTGACCATTTTGGGATCGTTCGACATGTCCGGAGTCATCGTTTTTCATCCGGAAATTGATTTTTTGGACTGTACCAAAAATGATTCAAAATGTCAATTGGATCGTGCCTCATGTTGAATAACCACTTTTTAAACCCTCAGAGTGACCAAAATTGCCATTTTTACAGAGTTTTGCTTACTCAAAAGCTTCAATTTTGACCCGTTTCAGGCACAGAAATGACTTTAAACACACTTATTTTAGTTGACAAAGTCATAATTCACATCCAACAGTCATTTACAGTCAAAAGATTAAATGTTAAAATTTCATCCATTTTGACCTTTTTGGGATCGTTCGACTTGTCCGGAGTCATCGTTTTTCATCCGAAAATTGATTTTTTGGACTGTACCAAAAATGATTCAAAATTTCAATTGGATCGTGCCTCATGTTGAATAACCACTTTTTAAACCCTCACAGTGACCAAAATTGCCATTTTTACAGAGGATTGCTTACTCAAAAGCTTCAATTTTGACCCCTTTGAGGCACAGAAATGACTTTAAACACACTTATTTTAGTTGACAAAGTCATAATTCACATCCAACAGCCATTTAGAGTCAAAAGATTAAATGTTAAAATTTCATCTATATTGACCATTTTGGGATAGTTCGATATGTCCGGAGTCATCGTTTTTCATCCGAAAATTGATTTTTTGGACTGTACCAAAAATGATTCAAAATGTCAATTGGATCGTGCCTCATGTTGAATAACCACTTTTTAAACCCTCACAGTGACCAAAATTGCCATTTTTACAGAGTTTTGCTTACTCAAAAGCTTCAATTTTGACCCGTTTCAGGCACAGAAATGACTTTAAACACACTTATTTTAGTTGACAAAGTCATAATTCACATCCAACAGTCATTTACAGTCAAAAGATTAAATGTTAAAATTTCATCCATTTTGACCTTTTTGGGATCGTTCGACATGTCCGGAGTCATCGTTTTTCATCCGAAAATTGATTTTTTGGACTGTACCAAAAATGATTCAAAATGTCAATTGGATCGTGCCTCATGTTGAATAACCACTTTTTAGACCCTCAGAGTGACCAAAATTGCCATTTTTACAGAGTTTTGCTTACTCAAAAGCTTCAATTTTGACCCGTTTCAGGCACAGAAATGACTTTAAACACACTTATTTTAGTTGACAAAGTCATAATTCACATCAAACAGTCATTTACAGTCAAAAGATTAAATGTTAAAATTTCATCCATTTTGACCTTTTTGGGATCGTTCAACATGTCCGGAGTCATCGTTTTTCATCCGAAAATTGATTTTTTGGACTGTACCAAAAATGATTCAAAATGTCAATTGGATCGTGCCTCATGTTGAATAACCACTTTTTATACCCTCACAGTGACCAAAATTGCCATTTTTACAGAGTTTTGCTTACTCAAAAGCTTCCATTTTGACCCGTTCAGGCACAGAAATGACTTTAAACACACTTATTTTAGTTGACAAAGTCATAATTCACATCCAACAGTCATTTACAGTCAAAAGATTAAATGTTAAAATTTCATCCATATTGACCATTTTGGGATCGTTCGACATGTCCGGAGTCATCGTTTTTCATCCGAAAATTGATTTTTTGGACTGTACCAAAAATGATTCAAAATATCAATTGGATCGTGCCTCATGTTGAATAACCATTTTTTAAACCCTCAGAGTGACCAAAATTGCCATTTTTACAGAGTTTTGCTTACTCAAAAGCTTCAATTTTGACCCGTTTCAGGCACAGAAATGACTTTAAACACACTTATTTTAGTTGACAAAGTCATAATTCACATCCAACAGTCATTTACAGTCAAAAGATTAAATGTTAAAATTTCATCCATTTTGACCTTTTTGGGATCGTTCGACATGTCCGGAGTCATCGTTTTTCATTCGAAAATTGATTTTTTGGACTGTACCAAAAATGATTCAAAATGTCAATTGGATCGTGCCTCATGTTGAATAACCACTTTTTAAACCCTCACAGTGACCAAAATTGCCATTTTTACAGAGTTTTGCTTACTCAAAAGCTTCAATTTTGACCCGTTTCAGGCACAGAAATGACTTTAAACACACTTATTTTAGTTGACAAAGTCATAATTCACATCCAACAGTCATTTACAGTAAAAAGATTAAATGTTAAAATTTCATCCATTTTGACCTTTTTGGGATCGTTCGACATGTCCGGAGTCATCGTTTTTCATTCGAAAATTGATTTTTTGGACTGTACCAAAAATGATTCAAAATGTCAATTGGATCGTGCCTCATGTTGAATAACCACTTTTTAAACCCTCAGAGTGACCAAAATTGCCATTTTTACAGAGTTTTGCTTACTCAAAAGCTTCAATTGTGACCCGTTTCAGGCACAGAAATGACTTTAAACACACTTATTTTAGTTGACAAAGTCATAATTCACATCCAACAGTCATTTACAGTCAAAAGATTAAATGTTAAAATTTCATCCATATTGACCATTTTGGGATCGTTCGATATGTCCGGAGTCATCGTTTTTCATCCGAAAATTGATTTTTTGGACTGTACCAAAAATGATTCAAAATGTCAATTTGGATCGTGCCTCATGTTGAATAACCACTTTTTAAACATTCAGAGTGACCAAAATTGCCATTTTTACAGAGTTTTGCTTCCTCAAAAGCTTCAATTTTGGCCCGTTTCAGGCACAGAAATGACTTTAAACACACTTATTTTAGTTGACAAAGTCATAATTCACATCCAACAGTCATTTACAGTCAAAAGATTAAATGTTAAAATTTCATCCATATTGACCATTTTGGGATCGTTCGACATGTCCGGAGTCATCGTTTTTCATCCGGAAATTGATTTTTTGGACTGTACCAAAAATGATTCAAAATGTCAATTGGATCGTGCCTCATGTTGAATAACCACTTTTTAAACCCTCACAGTGACCAAAATTGCCATTTTTACAGAGTTTTGCTTACTCAAAAGCTTCAATTTTGACCCGTTTCAGGCACAGAAATGACTTTAAACACACTTATTTTAGTTGACAAAGTCATAATTCACATCCAACAGTCATTTACAGTCAAAAGATTAAATGTTAAAATTTCATCCATTTTGACCTTTTTGGGATCGTTCGACATGTCCGGAGTCATCGTTTTTCATCCGAAAATTGATTTTTTGGACTGTACCAAAATTGATTCAAAATGTCAATTGGATCGTGCCTCATGTTGAATAACCACTTTTTAAACCCTCAGAGTGACCAAAATTGCCATTTTTACAGAGTTTTGCTTACTCAAAAGCTTCAATTTTGACCCGTTTCAGGCACAGAAATGACTTTAAACACACTTATTTTAGTTGACAAAGTCATAATTCACATCCAACAGTCATTTACAGTCCAAAGATTAAATGTTAAAATTTCATCCATATTGACCATTTTGGGATAGTTCGACATGTCCGGAGTCATCGTTTTTCATCCGAAAATTGATTTTTTGGACTGTACCAAAAATAATTCAAAATGTCAATTGGATTGTGCCTCATGTTGAATAACCACTTTTTAAACCCTCAGAGTGACCAAAATTGCCATTTTTACAGAGTTTTGCTTACTCAAAAGCTTCAATTTCGACCCGTTTCAGGCACAGAAATGACTTTAAACACACTTATTTTAGTTGACAAAGTCATAATTCACATCCAACAGTCATTTACAGTCAAAAGATTAAATGTTAAAATTTCATCCATTTTGACCTTTTTGGGATCGTTCAACATGTCCGGAGTCATCGTTTTTCATCCGAAAATTGATTTTTTGGACTGTACCAAAAATGATTCAAAATGTCAATTGGATCGTGCCTCATGTTGAATAACCACTTTTTAAACCCTCAGAGTGACCAAAATTGCCATTTTTACAGAGTTTTGCTTACTCAAAAGCTTCAATTGTGACCCGTTTCAGGCACAGAAATGACTTTAAACACACTTATTTTAGTTGACAAAGTCATAATTCACATCCAACAGTCATTTACAGTCAAAAGATTAAATGTTAAAATTTCATCCATATTGACCATTTTGGGATCGTTCGACATGTCCGGAGTCATCGTTTTTCATCCGGAAATTGATTTTTTGGACTGTACCAAAAATGATTCAAAATGTCAATTGGATCGTGCCTCATGTTGAATAACCACTTTTTAAACATTCAGAGTGACCAAAATTGCCATTTTTACAGAGTTTTGCTTCCTCAAAAGCTTCAATTTCGACCCGTTTCAGGCACAGAAATGACTTTAAACACACTTATTTTAGTTGACAAAGTCATAATTCACATCCAACAGTCATTTACAGTCAAAAGATTAAATGTTAAAATTTCATCCATATTGACCATTTTGGGATCGTTCGACATGTCCGGAGTCATCGTTTTTCATCCGGAAATTGATTTTTTGGACTGTACCAAAAATGATTCAAAATGTCAATTGGATCGTGCCTCATGTTGAATAACCACTTTTTAAACCCTCAGAGTGACCAAAATTGCCATTTTTACAGAGTTTTGCTTACTCAAAAGCTTCAATTTTGACCCGTTTCAGGCACAGAAATGACTTTAAACACACTTATTTTAGTTGACAAAGTCATAATTCACATCCAACAGTCATTTACAGTCAAAAGATTAAATGTTAAAATTTCATCCATATTGACCATTTTGGGATCGTTCGACATGTCCGGAGTCATCGTTTTTCATCCGAAAATTGATTTTTTGGACTGTACCAAAATTGATTCAAAATGTCAATTGGATCGTGCCTCATGTTGAATAACCACTTTTTAAACCCTCAGAGTGACCAAAATTGCCATTTTTACAGAGTTTTGCTTACTCAAAAGCTTCAATTTTGACCCGTTTCAGGCACAGAAATGACTTTAAACACACTTATTTTAGTTGACAAAGTCATAATTCACATCCAACAGTCATTTACAGTCCAAAGATTAAATGTTAAAATTTCATCCATATTGACCATTTTGGGATAGTTCGACATGTCCGGAGTCATCGTTTTTCATCCGAAAATTGATTTTTTGGACTGTACCAAAAATAATTCAAAATGTCAATTGGATCGTGCCTCATGTTGAATAACCACTTTTTAAACCCTCACAGTGACCAAAATTGCCATTTTTACAGAGTTTTGCTTACTCAAAAGCTTCAATTTTGACCCGTTTCAGGCACAGAAATGACTTTAAACACACTTATTTTAGTTGACAAAGTCATAATTCACATCCAACAGTCATTTACAGTCAAAAGATTAAATGTTAAAATTTCATCCATTTTGACCTTTTTGGGATCGTTCAACATGTCCGGAGTCATCGTTTTTCATCCGAAAATTGATTTTTTGGACTGTACCAAAAATGATTCAAAATGTCAATTGGATCGTGCCTCATGTTGAATAACCACTTTTTAAACCCTCAGAGTGACCAAAATTGCCATTTTTACAGAGTTTTGCTTACTCAAAAGCTTCAATTTTGACCCGTTTCAGGCACAGAAATGACTTTAAACACACTTATTTTAGTTGACAAAGTCATAATTCACATCCAACAGTCATTTACAGTCAAAAGATTAAATGTTAAAATTTCATCCATATTGACCATTTTGGGATCGTTCGACATGTCCGGAGTCATCGTTTTTCATCCGAAAATTGATTTTTTGGACTGTACCAAAAATGATTCAAAATGTCAATTGGATCGTGCCTCATGTTGAATAACCACTTTTTAAACATTCAGAGTGACCAAAATTGCCATTTTTACAGAGTTTTGCTTCCTCAAAAGCTTCAATTTTGACCCGTTTCAGGCACAGAAATGACTTTAAACACACTTATTTTAGTTGATAAAGTCTTAATTCACATCCAACAGTCATTTACAGTCAAAAGATTAAATGTTAAAATTTCATCCATATTGACCATTTTGGGATCGTTCGACATGTCCGGAGTCATCGTTTTTCATCCGGAAATTGATTTTTTGGACTGTACCAAAAATGATTCAAAATGTCAATTGGATCGTGCCTCATGTTGAATAACCACTTTTTAAACCCTCAGAGTGACCAAAATTGCCATTTTTACAGAGTTTTGCTTACTCAAAAGCTTCAATTTTGACCCGTTTCAGGCACAGAAATGACTTTAAACACACTTATTTTAGTTGACAAAGTCATAATTCACATCCAACAGTCATTTACAGTCAAAAGATTAAATGTTAAAATTTCATCCATTTTGACCTTTTTGGGATCGTTCGACTTGTCCGGAGTCATCGTTTTTCATCCGAAAATTGATTTTTTGGACTGTACCAAAAATGATTCAAAATTTCAATTGGATCGTGCCTCATGTTGAATAACCACTTTTTAAACCCTCACAGTGACCAAAATTGCCATTTTTACAGAGGATTGCTTACTCAAAAGCTTCAATTTTGACCCCTTTGAGGCACAGAAATGACTTTAAACACACTTATTTTAGTTGACAAAGTCATAATTCACATCCAACAGCCATTTAGAGTCAAAAGATTAAATGTTAAAATTTCATCTATATTGACCATTTTGGGATAGTTCGACATGTCCGGAGTCATCGTTTTTCATCCGAAAATTGATTTTTTGGACTGTACCAAAAATGATTCAAAATGTCAATTGGATCGTGCCTCATGTTGAATAACCACTTTTTAAACCCTCACAGTGACCAAAATTGCCATTTTTACAGAGTTTTGCTTACTCAAAAGCTTCAATTTTGACCCGTTTCAGGCACAGAAATGACTTTAAACACACTTATTTTAGTTGACAAAGTCATAATTCACATCCAACAGTCATTTACAGTCAAAAGATTAAATGTTAAAATTTCATCCATTTTGACCTTTTTGGGATCGTTCGACATGTCCGGAGTCATCGTTTTTCATCCGAAAATTGATTTTTTGGACTGTACCAAAAATGATTCAAAATGTCAATTGGATCGTGCCTCATGTTGAATAACCACTTTTTAGACCCTCAGAGTGACCAAAATTGCCATTTTTACAGAGTTTTGCTTACTCAAAAGCTTCAATTTTGACCCGTTTCAGGCACAGAAATGACTTTAAACACACTTATTTTAGTTGACAAAGTCATAATTCACATCCAACAGTCATTTACAGTCAAAAGATTAAATGTTAAAATTTCATCCATATTGACCATTTTGGGATCGTTCGACATGTCCAGAGTCATCGTTTTTCATCCGGAAATTGATTTTTTGGACTGTACCAAAAATGATTCAAAATGTCAATTGGATCGTGCCTCATGTTGAATAACCACTTTTTAAACATTCAGAGTGACCAAAATTGCCATTTTTACAGAGTTTTGCTTCCTCAAAAGCTTCAATTTCGACCCGTTTCAGGCACAGAAATGACTTTAAACACACTTATTTTAGTTGACAAAGTCATAATTCACATCCAACAGTCATTTACAGTCAAAAGATTAAATGTTAAAATTTCATCCATATTGACCATTTTGGGATCGTTCGACATGTCCGGAGTCATCGTTTTTCATCCGAAAATTGATTTTTTGGACTGTACCAAAAATGATTCAAAATGTCAATTGGATCGTGCCTCATGTTGAATAACCACTTTTTAAACATTCAGAGTGACCAAAATTGCCATTTTTACAGAGTTTTGCTTCCTCAAAAGCTTCAATTTTGACCCGTTTCAGGCACAGAAATGACTTTAAACACACTTATTTTAGTTGACAAAGTCATAATTCACATCCAACAGTCATTTACAGTCAAAAGATTAAATGTTAAAATTTCATCCATATTGACCATTTTGGGATCGTTCGACATGTCCGGAGTCATCGTTTTTCATCCGAAAATTGATTTTTTGGACTGTACCAAAATTGATTCAAAATGTCAATTGGATCGTGCCTCATGTTGAATAACCACTTTTTAAACCCTCAGAGTGACCAAAATTGCCATTTTTACAGAGTTTTGCTTACTCAAAAGCTTCAATTTTGACCCGTTTCAGGCACAGAAATGACTTTAAACACACTTATTTTAGTTGACAAAGTCATAATTCACATCCAACAGTCATTTACAGTCAAAAGATTAAATGTTAAAATTTCATCCATATTGACCATTTTGGGATCGTTCGACATGTCCGGAGTCATCGTTTTTCATCCGAAAATTGATTTTTTGGACTGTACCAAAATTGATTCAAAATGTCAATTGGATCGTGCCTCATGTTGAATAACCACTTTTTAAACCCTCAGAGTGACCAAAATTGCCATTTTTACAGAGTTTTGCTTACTCAAAAGCTTCAATTTTGACCCGTTTCAGGCACAGAAATGACTTTAAACACACTTATTTTAGTTGACAAAGTCATAATTCACATCCAACAGTCATTTACAGTCAAAAGATTAAATGTTAAAATTTCATCCATTTTGACCATTTTGGGATAGTTCGACATGTCCGGAGTCATCGTTTTTCATCCGAAAATTGATTTTTTGGACTGTACCAAAAATAATTCAAAATGTCAATTGGATCGTGCCTCATGTTGAATAACCACTTTTTAAACCCTCACAGTGACCAAAATTGCCATTTTTACAGAGTTTTGCTTACTCAAAAGCTTCAATTTTGACCCGTTTCAGGCACAGAAATGACTTTAAACACACTTATTTTAGTTGACAAAGTCATAATTCACATCCAACAGTCATTTACAGTCAAAAGATTAAATGTTAAAATTTCATCCATTTTGACCTTTTTGGGATCGTTCAACATGTCCGGAGTCATCGTTTTTCATCCGAAAATTGATTTTTTGGACTGTACCAAAAATGATTCAAAATGTCAATTGGATCGTGCCTCATGTTGAATAACCACTTTTTAAACCCTCAGAGTGACCAAAATTGCCATTTTTACAGAGTTTTGCTTACTCAAAAGCTTCAATTTTGACCCGTTTCAGGCACAGAAATGACTTTAAACACACTTATTTTAGTTGACAAAGTCATAATTCACATCCAACAGTCATTTACAGTCAAAAGATTAAATGTTAAAATTTCATCCATATTGACCATTTTGGGATCGTTCGACATGTCCGGAGTCATCGTTTTTCATCCGAAAATTGATTTTTTGGACTGTACCAAAAATGATTCAAAATGTCAATTGGATCGTGCCTCATGTTGAATAACCACTTTTTAAACATTCAGAGTGACCAAAATTGCCATTTTTACAGAGTTTTGCTTCCTCAAAAGCTTCAATTTTGACCCGTTTCAGGCACAGAAATGACTTTAAACACACTTATTTTAGTTGATAAAGTCTTAATTCACATCCAACAGTCATTTACAGTCAAAAGATTAAATGTTAAAATTTCATCCATATTGACCATTTTGGGATCGTTCGACATGTCCGGAGTCATCGTTTTTCATCCGGAAATTGATTTTTTGGACTGTACCAAAAATGATTCAAAATGTCAATTGGATCGTGCCTCATGTTGAATAACCACTTTTTAAACCCTCAGAGTGACCAAAATTGCCATTTTTACAGAGTTTTGCTTACTCAAAAGCTTCAATTTTGACCCGTTTCAGGCACAGAAATGACTTTAAACACACTTATTTTAGTTGACAAAGTCATAATTCACATCCAACAGTCATTTACAGTCAAAAGATTAAATGTTAAAATTTCATCCATTTTGACCTTTTTGGGATCGTTCGACTTGTCCGGAGTCATCGTTTTTCATCCGAAAATTGATTTTTTGGACTGTACCAAAAATGATTCAAAATTTCAATTGGATCGTGCCTCATGTTGAATAACCACTTTTTAAACCCTCACAGTGACCAAAATTGCCATTTTTACAGAGGATTGCTTACTCAAAAGCTTCAATTTTGACCCCTTTGAGGCACAGAAATGACTTTAAACACACTTATTTTAGTTGACAAAGTCATAATTCACATCCAACAGCCATTTAGAGTCAAAAGATTAAATGTTAAAATTTCATCTATATTGACCATTTTGGGATAGTTCGATATGTCCGGAGTCATCGTTTTTCATCCGAAAATTGATTTTTTGGACTGTACCAAAAATGATTCAAAATGTCAATTGGATCGTGCCTCATGTTGAATAACCACTTTTTAAACCCTCACAGTGACCAAAATTGCCATTTTTACAGAGTTTTGCTTACTCAAAAGCTTCAATTTTGACCCGTTTCAGGCACAGAAATGACTTTAAACACACTTATTTTAGTTGACAAAGTCATAATTCACATCCAACAGTCATTTACAGTCAAAAGATTAAATGTTAAAATTTCATCCATTTTGACCTTTTTGGGATCGTTCGACATGTCCGGAGTCATCGTTTTTCATCCGAAAATTGATTTTTTGGACTGTACCAAAAATGATTCAAAATGTCAATTGGATCGTGCCTCATGTTGAATAACCACTTTTTAGACCCTCAGAGTGACCAAAATTGCCATTTTTACAGAGTTTTGCTTACTCAAAAGCTTCAATTTTGACCCGTTTCAGGCACAGAAATGACTTTAAACACACTTATTTTAGTTGACAAAGTCATAATTCACATCAAACAGTCATTTACAGTCAAAAGATTAAATGTTAAAATTTCATCCATTTTGACCTTTTTGGGATCGTTCAACATGTCCGGAGTCATCGTTTTTCATCCGAAAATTGATTTTTTGGACTGTACCAAAAATGATTCAAAATGTCAATTGGATCGTGCCTCATGTTGAATAACCACTTTTTATACCCTCACAGTGACCAAAATTGCCATTTTTACAGAGTTTTGCTTACTCAAAAGCTTCCATTTTGACCCGTTCAGGCACAGAAATGACTTTAAACACACTTATTTTAGTTGACAAAGTCATAATTCACATCCAACAGTCATTTACAGTCAAAAGATTAAATGTTAAAATTTCATCCATATTGACCATTTTGGGATCGTTCGACATGTCCGGAGTCATCGTTTTTCATCCGAAAATTGATTTTTTGGACTGTACCAAAAATGATTCAAAATATCAATTGGATCGTGCCTCATGTTGAATAACCATTTTTTAAACCCTCAGAGTGACCAAAATTGCCATTTTTACAGAGTTTTGCTTACTCAAAAGCTTCAATTTTGACCCGTTTCAGGCACAGAAATGACTTTAAACACACTTATTTTAGTTGACAAAGTCATAATTCACATCCAACAGTCATTTACAGTCAAAAGATTAAATGTTAAAATTTCATCCATTTTGACCTTTTTGGGATCGTTCGACATGTCCGGAGTCATCGTTTTTCATTCGAAAATTGATTTTTTGGACTGTACCAAAAATGATTCAAAATGTCAATTGGATCGTGCCTCATGTTGAATAACCACTTTTTAAACCCTCACAGTGACCAAAATTGCCATTTTTACAGAGTTTTGCTTACTCAAAAGCTTCAATTTTGACCCGTTTCAGGCACAGAAATGACTTTAAACACACTTATTTTAGTTGACAAAGTCATAATTCACATCCAACAGTCATTTACAGTAAAAAGATTAAATGTTAAAATTTCATCCATTTTGACCTTTTTGGGATCGTTCGACATGTCCGGAGTCATCGTTTTTCATTCGAAAATTGATTTTTTGGACTGTACCAAAAATGATTCAAAATGTCAATTGGATCGTGCCTCATGTTGAATAACCACTTTTTAAACCCTCAGAGTGACCAAAATTGCCATTTTTACAGAGTTTTGCTTACTCAAAAGCTTCAATTGTGACCCGTTTCAGGCACAGAAATGACTTTAAACACACTTATTTTAGTTGACAAAGTCATAATTCACATCCAACAGTCATTTACAGTCAAAAGATTAAATGTTAAAATTTCATCCATATTGACCATTTTGGGATCGTTCGATATGTCCGGAGTCATCGTTTTTCATCCGAAAATTGATTTTTTGGACTGTACCAAAAATGATTCAAAATGTCAATTTGGATCGTGCCTCATGTTGAATAACCACTTTTTAAACATTCAGAGTGACCAAAATTGCCATTTTTACAGAGTTTTGCTTCCTCAAAAGCTTCAATTTTGGCCCGTTTCAGGCACAGAAATGACTTTAAACACACTTATTTTAGTTGACAAAGTCATAATTCACATCCAACAGTCATTTACAGTCAAAAGATTAAATGTTAAAATTTCATCCATATTGACCATTTTGGGATCGTTCGACATGTCCGGAGTCATCGTTTTTCATCCGGAAATTGATTTTTTGGACTGTACCAAAAATGATTCAAAATGTCAATTGGATCGTGCCTCATGTTGAATAACCACTTTTTAAACCCTCACAGTGACCAAAATTGCCATTTTTACAGAGTTTTGCTTACTCAAAAGCTTCAATTTTGACCCGTTTCAGGCACAGAAATGACTTTAAACACACTTATTTTAGTTGACAAAGTCATAATTCACATCCAACAGTCATTTACAGTCAAAAGATTAAATGTTAAAATTTCATCCATTTTGACCTTTTTGGGATCGTTCGACATGTCCGGAGTCATCGTTTTTCATCCGAAAATTGATTTTTTGGACTGTACCAAAATTGATTCAAAATGTCAATTGGATCGTGCCTCATGTTGAATAACCACTTTTTAAACCCTCAGAGTGACCAAAATTGCCATTTTTACAGAGTTTTGCTTACTCAAAAGCTTCAATTTTGACCCGTTTCAGGCACAGAAATGACTTTAAACACACTTATTTTAGTTGACAAAGTCATAATTCACATCCAACAGTCATTTACAGTCCAAAGATTAAATGTTAAAATTTCATCCATATTGACCATTTTGGGATAGTTCGACATGTCCGGAGTCATCGTTTTTCATCCGAAAATTGATTTTTTGGACTGTACCAAAAATAATTCAAAATGTCAATTGGATTGTGCCTCATGTTGAATAACCACTTTTTAAACCCTCAGAGTGACCAAAATTGCCATTTTTACAGAGTTTTGCTTACTCAAAAGCTTCAATTTCGACCCGTTTCAGGCACAGAAATGACTTTAAACACACTTATTTTAGTTGACAAAGTCATAATTCACATCCAACAGTCATTTACAGTCAAAAGATTAAATGTTAAAATTTCATCCATTTTGACCTTTTTGGGATCGTTCAACATGTCCGGAGTCATCGTTTTTCATCCGAAAATTGATTTTTTGGACTGTACCAAAAATGATTCAAAATGTCAATTGGATCGTGCCTCATGTTGAATAACCACTTTTTAAACCCTCAGAGTGACCAAAATTGCCATTTTTACAGAGTTTTGCTTACTCAAAAGCTTCAATTGTGACCCGTTTCAGGCACAGAAATGACTTTAAACACACTTATTTTAGTTGACAAAGTCATAATTCACATCCAACAGTCATTTACAGTCAAAAGATTAAATGTTAAAATTTCATCCATATTGACCATTTTGGGATCGTTCGACATGTCCGGAGTCATCGTTTTTCATCCGGAAATTGATTTTTTGGACTGTACCAAAAATGATTCAAAATGTCAATTGGATCGTGCCTCATGTTGAATAACCACTTTTTAAACATTCAGAGTGACCAAAATTGCCATTTTTACAGAGTTTTGCTTCCTCAAAAGCTTCAATTTCGACCCGTTTCAGGCACAGAAATGACTTTAAACACACTTATTTTAGTTGACAAAGTCATAATTCACATCCAACAGTCATTTACAGTCAAAAGATTAAATGTTAAAATTTCATCCATATTGACCATTTTGGGATCGTTCGACATGTCCGGAGTCATCGTTTTTCATCCGGAAATTGATTTTTTGGACTGTACCAAAAATGATTCAAAATGTCAATTGGATCGTGCCTCATGTTGAATAACCACTTTTTAAACCCTCAGAGTGACCAAAATTGCCATTTTTACAGAGTTTTGCTTACTCAAAAGCTTCAATTTTGACCCGTTTCAGGCACAGAAATGACTTTAAACACACTTATTTTAGTTGACAAAGTCATAATTCACATCCAACAGTCATTTACAGTCAAAAGATTAAATGTTAAAATTTCATCCATATTGACCATTTTGGGATCGTTCGACATGTCCGGAGTCATCGTTTTTCATCCGAAAATTGATTTTTTGGACTGTACCAAAATTGATTCAAAATGTCAATTGGATCGTGCCTCATGTTGAATAACCACTTTTTAAACCCTCAGAGTGACCAAAATTGCCATTTTTACAGAGTTTTGCTTACTCAAAAGCTTCAATTTTGACCCGTTTCAGGCACAGAAATGACTTTAAACACACTTATTTTAGTTGACAAAGTCATAATTCACATCCAACAGTCATTTACAGTCCAAAGATTAAATGTTAAAATTTCATCCATATTGACCATTTTGGGATAGTTCGACATGTCCGGAGTCATCGTTTTTCATCCGAAAATTGATTTTTTGGACTGTACCAAAAATAATTCAAAATGTCAATTGGATCGTGCCTCATGTTGAATAACCACTTTTTAAACCCTCACAGTGACCAAAATTGCCATTTTTACAGAGTTTTGCTTACTCAAAAGCTTCAATTTTGACCCGTTTCAGGCACAGAAATGACTTTAAACACACTTATTTTAGTTGACAAAGTCATAATTCACATCCAACAGTCATTTACAGTCAAAAGATTAAATGTTAAAATTTCATCCATTTTGACCTTTTTGGGATCGTTCAACATGTCCGGAGTCATCGTTTTTCATCCGAAAATTGATTTTTTGGACTGTACCAAAAATGATTCAAAATGTCAATTGGATCGTGCCTCATGTTGAATAACCACTTTTTAAACCCTCAGAGTGACCAAAATTGCCATTTTTACAGAGTTTTGCTTACTCAAAAGCTTCAATTTTGACCCGTTTCAGGCACAGAAATGACTTTAAACACACTTATTTTAGTTGACAAAGTCATAATTCACATCCAACAGTCATTTACAGTCAAAAGATTAAATGTTAAAATTTCATCCATATTGACCATTTTGGGATCGTTCGACATGTCCGGAGTCATCGTTTTTCATCCGAAAATTGATTTTTTGGACTGTACCAAAAATGATTCAAAATGTCAATTGGATCGTGCCTCATGTTGAATAACCACTTTTTAAACATTCAGAGTGACCAAAATTGCCATTTTTACAGAGTTTTGCTTCCTCAAAAGCTTCAATTTTGACCCGTTTCAGGCACAGAAATGACTTTAAACACACTTATTTTAGTTGATAAAGTCTTAATTCACATCCAACAGTCATTTACAGTCAAAAGATTAAATGTTAAAATTTCATCCATATTGACCATTTTGGGATCGTTCGACATGTCCGGAGTCATCGTTTTTCATCCGGAAATTGATTTTTTGGACTGTACCAAAAATGATTCAAAATGTCAATTGGATCGTGCCTCATGTTGAATAACCACTTTTTAAACCCTCAGAGTGACCAAAATTGCCATTTTTACAGAGTTTTGCTTACTCAAAAGCTTCAATTTTGACCCGTTTCAGGCACAGAAATGACTTTAAACACACTTATTTTAGTTGACAAAGTCATAATTCACATCCAACAGTCATTTACAGTCAAAAGATTAAATGTTAAAATTTCATCCATTTTGACCTTTTTGGGATCGTTCGACTTGTCCGGAGTCATCGTTTTTCATCCGAAAATTGATTTTTTGGACTGTACCAAAAATGATTCAAAATTTCAATTGGATCGTGCCTCATGTTGAATAACCACTTTTTAAACCCTCACAGTGACCAAAATTGCCATTTTTACAGAGGATTGCTTACTCAAAAGCTTCAATTTTGACCCCTTTGAGGCACAGAAATGACTTTAAACACACTTATTTTAGTTGACAAAGTCATAATTCACATCCAACAGCCATTTAGAGTCAAAAGATTAAATGTTAAAATTTCATCTATATTGACCATTTTGGGATAGTTCGACATGTCCGGAGTCATCGTTTTTCATCCGAAAATTGATTTTTTGGACTGTACCAAAAATGATTCAAAATGTCAATTGGATCGTGCCTCATGTTGAATAACCACTTTTTAAACCCTCACAGTGACCAAAATTGCCATTTTTACAGAGTTTTGCTTACTCAAAAGCTTCAATTTTGACCCGTTTCAGGCACAGAAATGACTTTAAACACACTTATTTTAGTTGACAAAGTCATAATTCACATCCAACAGTCATTTACAGTCAAAAGATTAAATGTTAAAATTTCATCCATTTTGACCTTTTTGGGATCGTTCGACATGTCCGGAGTCATCGTTTTTCATCCGAAAATTGATTTTTTGGACTGTACCAAAAATGATTCAAAATGTCAATTGGATCGTGCCTCATGTTGAATAACCACTTTTTAGACCCTCAGAGTGACCAAAATTGCCATTTTTACAGAGTTTTGCTTACTCAAAAGCTTCAATTTTGACCCGTTTCAGGCACAGAAATGACTTTAAACACACTTATTTTAGTTGACAAAGTCATAATTCACATCAAACAGTCATTTACAGTCAAAAGATTAAATGTTAAAATTTCATCCATTTTGACCTTTTTGGGATCGTTCAACATGTCCGGAGTCATCGTTTTTCATCCGAAAATTGATTTTTTGGACTGTACCAAAAATGATTCAAAATGTCAATTGGATCGTGCCTCATGTTGAATAACCACTTTTTATACCCTCACAGTGACCAAAATTGCCATTTTTACAGAGTTTTGCTTACTCAAAAGCTTCCATTTTGACCCGTTCAGGCACAGAAATGACTTTAAACACACTTATTTTAGTTGACAAAGTCATAATTCACATCCAACAGTCATTTACAGTCAAAAGATTAAATGTTAAAATTTCATCCATATTGACCATTTTGGGATCGTTCGACATGTCCGGAGTCATCGTTTTTCATCCGAAAATTGATTTTTTGGACTGTACCAAAAATGATTCAAAATATCAATTGGATCGTGCCTCATGTTGAATAACCATTTTTTAAACCCTCAGAGTGACCAAAATTGCCATTTTTACAGAGTTTTGCTTACTCAAAAGCTTCAATTTTGACCCGTTTCAGGCACAGAAATGACTTTAAACACACTTATTTTAGTTGACAAAGTCATAATTCACATCCAACAGTCATTTACAGTCAAAAGATTAAATGTTAAAATTTCATCCATTTTGACCTTTTTGGGATCGTTCGACATGTCCGGAGTCATCGTTTTTCATTCGAAAATTGATTTTTTGGACTGTACCAAAAATGATTCAAAATGTCAATTGGATCGTGCCTCATGTTGAATAACCACTTTTTAAACCCTCACAGTGACCAAAATTGCCATTTTTACAGAGTTTTGCTTACTCAAAAGCTTCAATTTTGACCCGTTTCAGGCACAGAAATGACTTTAAACACACTTATTTTAGTTGACAAAGTCATAATTCACATCCAACAGTCATTTACAGTAAAAAGATTAAATGTTAAAATTTCATCCATTTTGACCTTTTTGGGATCGTTCGACATGTCCGGAGTCATCGTTTTTCATTCGAAAATTGATTTTTTGGACTGTACCAAAAATGATTCAAAATGTCAATTGGATCGTGCCTCATGTTGAATAACCACTTTTTAAACCCTCAGAGTGACCAAAATTGCCATTTTTACAGAGTTTTGCTTACTCAAAAGCTTCAATTTCGACCCGTTTCAGGCACAGAAATGACTTTAAACACACTTATTTTAGTTGACAAAGTCATAATTCACATCCAACAGTCATTTACAGTCAAAAGATTAAATGTTAAAATTTCATCCATTTTGACCTTTTTGGGATCGTTCAACATGTCCGGAGTCATCGTTTTTCATCCGAAAATTGATTTTTTGGACTGTACCAAAAATGATTCAAAATGTCAATTGGATCGTGCCTCATGTTGAATAACCACTTTTTAAACCCTCAGAGTGACCAAAATTGCCATTTTTACAGAGTTTTGCTTACTCAAAAGCTTCAATTGTGACCCGTTTCAGGCACAGAAATGACTTTAAACACACTTATTTTAGTTGACAAAGTCATAATTCACATCCAACAGTCATTTACAGTCAAAAGATTAAATGTTAAAATTTCATCTATATTGACCATTTTGGGATCGTTCGACATGTCCGGAGTCATCGTTTTTCATCCGAAAATTGATTTTTTGGACTGTACCAAAAATGATTCAAAATGTCAATTGGATCGTGCCTCATGTTGAATAACCACTTTTTAAACATTCAGAGTGACCAAAATTGCCATTTTTACAGAGTTTTGCTTCCTCAAAAGCTTCAATTTTGACCCGTTTCAGGCACAGAAATGACTTTAAACACACTTATTTTAGTTGACAAAGTCATAATTCACATCCAACAGTCATTTACAGTCAAAAGATTAAATGTTAAAATTTCATCCATATTGACCATTTTGGGATCGTTCGACATGTCCGGAGTCATCGTTTTTCATCCGGAAATTGATTTTTTGGACTGTACCAAAAATGATTCAAAATGTCAATTGGATCGTGCCTCATGTTGAATAACCACTTTTTAAACCCTCACAGTGACCAAAATTGCCATTTTTACAGAGTTTTGCTTACTCAAAAGCTTCAATTTTGACCCGTTTCAGGCACAGAAATGACTTTAAACACACTTATTTTAGTTGACAAAGTCATAATTCACATCCAACAGTCATTTACAGTCAAAAGATTAAATGTTAAAATTTCATCCATTTTGACCTTTTTGGGATCGTTCGACATGTCCGGAGTCATCGTTTTTCATTCGAAAATTGATTTTTTGGACTGTACCAAAAATGATTCAAAATGTCAATTGGATCGTGCCTCATGTTGAATAACCACTTTTTAAACCCTCAGAGTGACCAAAATTGCCATTTTTACAGAGTTTTGCTTACTCAAAAGCTTCAATTTTGACCCGTTTCAGGCACAGAAATGACTTTAAACACACTTATTTTAGTTGACAAAGTCATAATTCACATCCAACAGTCATTTACAGTCAAAAGATTAAATGTTAAAATTTCATCCATATTGACCATTTTGGGATCGTTCGACATGTCCGGAGTCATCGTTTTTCATCCGAAAATTGATTTTTTGGACTGTATTAAAATTGATTCAAAATGTCAATTGGATCGTGCCTCATGTTGAATAACCACTTTTTAAACCCTCATAGTGACCAAAATTGCCATTTTTACAGAGTTTTGCTTACTCAAAAGCTTCAATTTTGACCCGTTTCAGGCACAGAAATGACTTTAAACACACTTATTTTAGTTGACAAAGTCATAATTCACATCCAACAGTCATTTACAGTCCAAAGATTAAATGTTAAAATTTCATCCATATTGACCATTTTGGGATAGTTCGACATGTCCGGAGTCATCGTTTTTCATCCGAAAATTGATTTTTTGGACTGTACCAAAAATAATTCAAAATGTCAATTGGATCGTGCCTCATGTTGAATAACCACTTTTTAAACCCTCACAGTGACCAAAATTGCCATTTTTACAGAGTTTTGCTTACTCAAAAGCTTCAATTTTGACCCGTTTCAGGCACAGAAATGACTTTAAACACACTTATTTTAGTTGACAAAGTCATAATTCACATCCAACAGTCATTTACAGTCAAAAGATTAAATGTTAAAATTTCATCCATATTGACCATTTTGGGATCGTTCGACATGTCCGGAGTCATCGTTTTTCATCCGAAAATTGATTTTTTGGACTGTACCAAAAATGATTCAAAATGTCAATTGGATCGTGCCTCATGTTGAATAACCACTTTTTATACCCTCACAGTGACCAAAATTGCCATTTTTACAGAGTTTTGCTTACTCAAAAGATTCCATTTTGACCCGTTCAGGCACAGAAATGACTTTAAACACACTTATTTTAGTTGACAAAGTCATAATTCACATCCAACAGTCATTTACAGTCAAAAGATTAAATGTTAAAATTTCATCCATATTGACCATTTTGGGATCGTTCGACATGTCCGGAGTCATCGTTTTTCATCCGAAAATTGATTTTTTGGACTGTACCAAAAATGATTCAAAATATCAATTGGATCGTGCCTCATGTTGAATAACCATTTTTTAAACCCTCAGAGTGACCAAAATTGCCATTTTTACAGAGTTTTGCTTACTCAAAAGCTTCAATTTTGACCCGTTTCAGGCACAGAAATGACTTTAAACACACTTATTTTAGTTGACAAAGTCATAATTCACATCCAACAGTCATTTACAGTCAAAAGATTAAATGTTAAAATTTCATCCATTTTGACCTTTT
This sequence comes from Lissotriton vulgaris, assembly GCF_964263255.1. Lineage (NCBI taxonomy): Eukaryota > Metazoa > Chordata > Amphibia > Caudata > Salamandridae > Lissotriton > Lissotriton vulgaris. The sequence goes on along the minus strand of NW_028241093.1, from coordinate 352,083 downwards.
TGGGATCGTTCGACATGTCCGGAGTCATCGTTTTTCATTCGAAAATTGATTTTTTGGACTGTACCAAAAATGATTCAAAATGTCAATTGGATCGTGCCTCATGTTGAATAACCACTTTTTAAACCCTCACAGTGACCAAAATTGCCATTTTTACAGAGTTTTGCTTACTCAAAAGCTTCAATTTTGACCCGTTTCAGGCACAGAAATGACTTTAAACACACTTATTTTAGTTGACAAAGTCATAATTCACATCCAACAGTCATTTACAGTAAAAAGATTAAATGTTAAAATTTCATCCATTTTGACCTTTTTGGGATCGTTCGACATGTCCGGAGTCATCGTTTTTCATCCGAAAATTGATTTTTTGGACTGTACCAAAAATGATTCAAAATTTCAATTGGATCGTGCCTCATGTTGAATAACCACTTTTTAAACCCTCACAGTGACCAAAATTGCCATTTTTACAGAGTTTTGCTTACTCAAAAGCTTCAATTTTGACCCCTTTGAGGCACAGAAATGACTTTAAACACACTTATTTTAGTTGACAAAGTCATAATTCACATCCAACAGTCATTTACAGTCAAAAGATTAAATGTTAAAATTTCATCCATTTTGACCTTTTTGGGATCGTTCGACATGTCCGGAGTCATCGTTTTTCATTCGAAAATTGATTTTTTGGACTGTACCAAAAATGATTCAAAATGTCAATTGGATCGTGCCTCATGTTGAATAACCACTTTTTAAACCCTCAGAGTGACCAAAATTGCCATTTTTACAGAGTTTTGCTTACTCAAAAGCTTCAATTTCGACCCGTTTCAGGCACAGAAATGACTTTAAACACACTTATTTTAGTTGACAAAGTCATAATTCACATCCAACAGTCATTTACAGTCAAAAGATTAAATGTTAAAATTTCATCCATATTGACCATTTTGGGATCGTTCGACATGTCCGGAGTCATCGTTTTTCATCCGAAAATTGATTTTTTGGACTGTACCAAAAATGATTCAAAATATCAATTGGATCGTGCCTCATGTTGAATAACCATTTTTTAAACCCTCAGAGTGACCAAAATTGCCATTTTTACAGAGTTTTGCTTACTCAAAAGCTTCAATTTTGACCCGTTTCAGGCACAGAAATGACTTTAAACACACTTATTTTAGTTGACAAAGTCATAATTCACATCCAACAGTCATTTACAGTCAAAAGATTAAATGTTAAAATTTCATCCATTTTGACCTTTTTGGGATCGTTCGACATGTCCGGAGTCATCGTTTTTCATTCGAAAATTGATTTTTTGGACTGTACCAAAAATGATTCAAAATGTCAATTGGATCGTGCCTCATGTTGAATAACCACTTTTTAAACCCTCACAGTGACCAAAATTGCCATTTTTACAGAGTTTTGCTTACTCAAAAGCTTCAATTTTGACCCGTTTCAGGCACAGAAATGACTTTAAACACACTTATTTTAGTTGACAAAGTCATAATTCACATCCAACAGTCATTTACAGTAAAAAGATTAAATGTTAAAATTTCATCCATTTTGACCTTTTTGGGATCGTTCGACATGTCCGGAGTCATCGTTTTTCATTCGAAAATTGATTTTTTGGACTGTACCAAAAATGATTCAAAATGTCAATTGGATCGTGCCTCATGTTGAATAACCACTTTTTAAACCCTCAGAGTGACCAAAATTGCCATTTTTACAGAGTTTTGCTTACTCAAAAGCTTCAATTTCGACCCGTTTCAGGCACAGAAATGACTTTAAACACACTTATTTTAGTTGACAAAGTCATAATTCACATCCAACAGTCATTTACAGTCAAAAGATTAAATGTTAAAATTTCATCCATTTTGACCTTTTTGGGATCGTTCAACATGTCCGGAGTCATCGTTTTTCATCCGAAAATTGATTTTTTGGACTGTACCAAAAATGATTCAAAATGTCAATTGGATCGTGCCTCATGTTGAATAACCACTTTTTAAACCCTCAGAGTGACCAAAATTGCCATTTTTACAGAGTTTTGCTTACTCAAAAGCTTCAATTGTGACCCGTTTCAGGCACAGAAATGACTTTAAACACACTTATTTTAGTTGACAAAGTCATAATTCACATCCAACAGTCATTTACAGTCAAAAGATTAAATGTTAAAATTTCATCTATATTGACCATTTTGGGATCGTTCGACATGTCCGGAGTCATCGTTTTTCATCCGAAAATTGATTTTTTGGACTGTACCAAAAATGATTCAAAATGTCAATTGGATCGTGCCTCATGTTGAATAACCACTTTTTAAACATTCAGAGTGACCAAAATTGCCATTTTTACAGAGTTTTGCTTCCTCAAAAGCTTCAATTTTGACCCGTTTCAGGCACAGAAATGACTTTAAACACACTTATTTTAGTTGACAAAGTCATAATTCACATCCAACAGTCATTTACAGTCAAAAGATTAAATGTTAAAATTTCATCCATATTGACCATTTTGGGATCGTTCGACATGTCCGGAGTCATCGTTTTTCATCCGGAAATTGATTTTTTGGACTGTACCAAAAATGATTCAAAATGTCAATTGGATCGTGCCTCATGTTGAATAACCACTTTTTAAACCCTCACAGTGACCAAAATTGCCATTTTTACAGAGTTTTGCTTACTCAAAAGCTTCAATTTTGACCCGTTTCAGGCACAGAAATGACTTTAAACACACTTATTTTAGTTGACAAAGTCATAATTCACATCCAACAGTCATTTACAGTCAAAAGATTAAATGTTAAAATTTCATCCATTTTGACCTTTTTGGGATCGTTCGACATGTCCGGAGTCATCGTTTTTCATTCGAAAATTGATTTTTTGGACTGTACCAAAAATGATTCAAAATGTCAATTGGATCGTGCCTCATGTTGAATAACCACTTTTTAAACCCTCACAGTGACCAAAATTGCCATTTTTACAGAGTTTTGCTTACTCAAAAGCTTCAATTTTGACCCGTTTCAGGCACAGAAATGACTTTAAACACACTTATTTTAGTTGACAAAGTCATAATTCACATCCAACAGTCATTTACAGTCCAAAGATTAAATGTTAAAATTTCATCCATATTGACCATTTTGGGATAGTTCGACATGTCCGGAGTCATCGTTTTTCATCCGAAAATTGATTTTTTGGACTGTACCAAAAATAATTCAAAATGTCAATTGGATCGTGCCTCATGTTGAATAACCACTTTTTAAACCCTCACAGTGACCAAAATTGCCATTTTTACAGAGTTTTGCTTACTCAAAAGCTTCAATTTTGACCCGTTTCAGGCACAGAAATGACTTTAAACACACTTATTTTAGTTGACAAAGTCATAATTCACATCCAACAGTCATTTACAGTCAAAAGATTAAATGTTAAAATTTCATCCATATTGACCATTTTGGGATCGTTCGACATGTCCGGAGTCATCGTTTTTCATCCGAAAATTGATTTTTTGGACTGTACCAAAAATGATTCAAAATGTCAATTGGATCGTGCCTCATGTTGAATAACCACTTTTTATACCCTCACAGTGACCAAAATTGCCATTTTTACAGAGTTTTGCTTACTCAAAAGCTTCCATTTTGACCCGTTCAGGCACAGAAATGACTTTAAACACACTTATTTTAGTTGACAAAGTCATAATTCACATCCAACAGTCATTTACAGTCAAAAGATTAAATGTTAAAATTTCATCCATATTGACCATTTTGGGATCGTTCGACATGTCCGGAGTCATCGTTTTTCATCCGAAAATTGATTTTTTGGACTGTACCAAAAATGATTCAAAATATCAATTGGATCGTGCCTCATGTTGAATAACCATTTTTTAAACCCTCAGAGTGACCAAAATTGCCATTTTTACAGAGTTTTGCTTACTCAAAAGCTTCAATTTTGACCCGTTTCAGGCACAGAAATGACTTTAAACACACTTATTTTAGTTGACAAAGTCATAATTCACATCCAACAGTCATTTACAGTCAAAAGATTAAATGTTAAAATTTCATCCATTTTGACCTTTTTGGGATCGTTCGACATGTCCGGAGTCATCGTTTTTCATTCGAAAATTGATTTTTTGGACTGTACCAAAAATGATTCAAAATGTCAATTGGATCGTGCCTCATGTTGAATAACCACTTTTTAAACCCTCACAGTGACCAAAATTGCCATTTTTACAGAGTTTTGCTTACTCAAAAGCTTCAATTTTGACCCGTTTCAGGCACAGAAATGACTTTAAACACACTTATTTTAGTTGACAAAGTCATAATTCACATCCAACAGTCATTTACAGTAAAAAGATTAAATGTTAAAATTTCATCCATTTTGACCTTTTTGGGATCGTTCGACATGTCCGGAGTCATCGTTTTTCATCCGAAAATTGATTTTTTGGACTGTACCAAAAATGATTCAAAATTTCAATTGGATCGTGCCTCATGTTGAATAACCACTTTTTAAACCCTCACAGTGACCAAAATTGCCATTTTTACAGAGTTTTGCTTACTCAAAAGCTTCAATTTTGACCCCTTTGAGGCACAGAAATGACTTTAAACACACTTATTTTAGTTGACAAAGTCATAATTCACATCCAACAGCCATTTAGAGTCAAAAGATTAAATGTTAAAATTTCATCCATATTGACCATTTTGGGATCGTTCGACATGTCCGGAGTCATCGTTTTTCATCCGAAAATTGATTTTTTGGACTGTACCAAAAATGATTCAAAATATCAATTGGATCGTGCCTCATGTTGAATAACCACTTTTTAAACCCTCAGAGTGACCAAAATTGCCATTTTTACAGAGTTTTGCTTACTCAAAAGCTTCAATTGTGACCCGTTTCAGGCACAGAAATGACTTTAAACACACTTATTTTAGTTGACAAAGTCATAATTCACATCCAACAGTCATTTACAGTCAAAAGATTAAATGTTAAAATTTCATCCATTTTGACCTTTTTGGGATCGTTCGACATGTCCGGAGTCATCGTTTTTCATTCGAAAATTGATTTTTTGGACTGTACCAAAAATGATTCAAAATGTCAATTGGATCGTGCCTCATGTTGAATAACCACTTTTTAAACCCTCAGAGTGACCAAAATTGCCATTTTTACAGAGTTTTGCTTACTCAAAAGCTTCAATTTCGACCCGTTTCAGGCACAGAAATGACTTTAAACACACTTATTTTAGTTGACAAAGTCATAATTCACATCCAACAGTCATTTACAGTCAAAAGATTAAATGTTAAAATTTCATCCATATTGACCATTTTGGGATCGTTCGACATGTCCGGAGTCATCGTTTTTCATCCGAAAATTGATTTTTTGGACTGTACCAAAAATGATTCAAAATGTCAATTGGATCGTGCCTCATGTTGAATAACCACTTTTTAAACATTCAGAGTGACCAAAATTGCCATTTTTACAGAGTTTTGCTTCCTCAAAAGCTTCAATTTTGACCCGTTTCAGGCACAGAAATGACTTTAAACACACTTATTTTAGTTGACAAAGTCATAATTCACATCCAACAGTCATTTACAGTCAAAAGATTAAATGTTAAAATTTCATCCATATTGACCATTTTGGGATCGTTCGACATGTCCGGAGTCATCGTTTTTCATCCGGAAATTGATTTTTTGGACTGTACCAAAAATGATTCAAAATGTCAATTGGATCGTGCCTCATGTTGAATAACCACTTTTTAAACCCTCACAGTGACCAAAATTGCCATTTTTACAGAGTTTTGCTTACTCAAAAGCTTCAATTTTGACCCGTTTCAGGCACAGAAATGACTTTAAACACACTTATTTTAGTTGACAAAGTCATAATTCACATCCAACAGTCATTTACAGTCAAAAGATTAAATGTTAAAATTTCATCCATTTTGACCTTTTTGGGATCGTTCGACATGTCCGGAGTCATCGTTTTTCATTCGAAAATTGATTTTTTGGACTGTACCAAAAATGATTCAAAATGTCAATTGGATCGTGCCTCATGTTGAATAACCACTTTTTAAACCCTCAGAGTGACCAAAATTGCCATTTTTACAGAGTTTTGCTTACTCAAAAGCTTCAATTTTGACCCGTTTCAGGCACAGAAATGACTTTAAACACACTTATTTTAGTTGACAAAGTCATAATTCACATCCAACAGTCATTTACAGTCCAAAGATTAAATGTTAAAATTTCATCCATATTGACCATTTTGGGATAGTTCGACATGTCCGGAGTCATCGTTTTTCATCCGAAAATTGATTTTTTGGACTGTACCAAAAATAATTCAAAATGTCAATTGGATCGTGCCTCATGTTGAATAACCACTTTTTAAACCCTCACAGTGACCAAAATTGCCATTTTTACAGAGTTTTGCTTACTCAAAAGCTTCAATTTTGACCCGTTTCAGGCACAGAAATGACTTTAAACACACTTATTTTAGTTGACAAAGTCATAATTCACATCCAACAGTCATTTACAGTCAAAAGATTAAATGTTAAAATTTCATCCATTTTGACCTTTTTGGGATCGTTCGACATGTCCGGAGTCATCGTTTTTCATTCGAAAATTGATTTTTTGGACTGTACCAAAAATGATTCAAAATGTCAATTGGATCGTGCCTCATGTTGAATAACCACTTTTTAAACCCTCAGAGTGACCAAAATTGCCATTTTTACAGAGTTTTGCTTACTCAAAAGCTTCAATTTCGACCCGTTTCAGGCACAGAAATGACTTTAAACACACTTATTTTAGTTGACAAAGTCATAATTCACATCCAACAGTCATTTACAGTCAAAAGATTAAATGTTAAAATTTCATCTATATTGACCATTTTGGGATCGTTCGACATGTCCGGAGTCATCGTTTTTCATCCGAAAATTGATTTTTTGGACTGTACCAAAAATGATTCAAAATGTCAATTGGATCGTGCCTCATGTTGAATAACCACTTTTTAAACATTCAGAGTGACCAAAATTGCCATTTTTACAGAGTTTTGCTTCCTCAAAAGCTTCAATTTTGACCCGTTTCAGGCACAGAAATGACTTTAAACACACTTATTTTAGTTGACAAAGTCATAATTCACATCCAACAGTCATTTACAGTCAAAAGATTAAATGTTAAAATTTCATCCATATTGACCATTTTGGGATCGTTCGACATGTCCGGAGTCATCGTTTTTCATCCGGAAATTGATTTTTTGGACTGTACCAAAAATGATTCAAAATGTCAATTGGATCGTGCCTCATGTTGAATAACCACTTTTTAAACCCTCACAGTGACCAAAATTGCCATTTTTACAGAGTTTTGCTTACTCAAAAGCTTCAATTTTGACCCGTTTCAGGCACAGAAATGACTTTAAACACACTTATTTTAGTTGACAAAGTCATAATTCACATCCAACAGTCATTTACAGTCAAAAGATTAAATGTTAAAATTTCATCCATTTTGACCTTTTTGGGATCGTTCGACATGTCCGGAGTCATCGTTTTTCATTCGAAAATTGATTTTTTGGACTGTACCAAAAATGATTCAAAATGTCAATTGGATCGTGCCTCATGTTGAATAACCACTTTTTAAACCCTCAGAGTGACCAAAATTGCCATTTTTACAGAGTTTTGCTTACTCAAAAGCTTCAATTTTGACCCGTTTCAGGCACAGAAATGACTTTAAACACACTTATTTTAGTTGACAAAGTCATAATTCACATCCAACAGTCATTTACAGTCAAAAGATTAAATGTTAAAATTTCATCCATATTGACCATTTTGGGATCGTTCGACATGTCCGGAGTCATCGTTTTTCATCCGAAAATTGATTTTTTGGACTGTATTAAAATTGATTCAAAATGTCAATTGGATCGTGCCTCATGTTGAATAACCACTTTTTAAACCCTCAGAGTGACCAAAATTGCCATTTTTACAGAGTTTTGCTTACTCAAAAGCTTCAATTTTGACCCGTTTCAGGCACAGAAATGACTTTAAACACACTTATTTTAGTTGACAAAGTCATAATTCACATCCAACAGTCATTTACAGTCCAAAGATTAAATGTTAAAATTTCATCCATATTGACCATTTTGGGATAGTTCGACATGTCCGGAGTCATCGTTTTTCATCCGAAAATTGATTTTTTGGACTGTACCAAAAATAATTCAAAATGTCAATTGGATCGTGCCTCATGTTGAATAACCACTTTTTAAACCCTCACAGTGACCAAAATTGCCATTTTTACAGAGTTTTGCTTACTCAAAAGCTTCAATTTTGACCCGTTTCAGGCACAGAAATGACTTTAAACACACTTATTTTAGTTGACAAAGTCATAATTCACATCCAACAGTCATTTACAGTCAAAAGATTAAATGTTAAAATTTCATCCATTTTGACCTTTTTGGGATCGTTCGACATGTCCGGAGTCATCGTTTTTCATTCGAAAATTGATTTTTTGGACTGTACCAAAAATGATTCAAAATGTCAATTGGATCGTGCCTCATGTTGAATAACCACTTTTTAAACCCTCACAGTGACCAAAATTGCCATTTTTACAGAGTTTTGCTTACTCAAAAGCTTCAATTTTGACCCGTTTCAGGCACAGAAATGACTTTAAACACACTTATTTTAGTTGACAAAGTCATAATTCACATCCAACAGTCATTTACAGTAAAAAGATTAAATGTTAAAATTTCATCCATTTTGACCTTTTTGGGATCGTTCGACATGTCCGGAGTCATCGTTTTTCATCCGAAAATTGATTTTTTGGACTGTACCAAAAATGATTCAAAATATCAATTGGATCGTGCCTCATGTTGAATAACCACTTTTTATACCCTCACAGTGACCAAAATTGCCATTTTTACAGAGTTTTGCTTACTCAAAAGCTTCCATTTTGACCCGTTCAGGCACAGAAATGACTTTAAACACACTTATTTTAGTTGACAAAGTCATAATTCACATCCAACAGTCATTTACAGTCAAAAGATTAAATGTTAAAATTTCATCCATATTGACCATTTTGGGATCGTTCGACATGTCCGGAGTCATCGTTTTTCATCCGAAAATTGATTTTTTGGACTGTACCAAAAATGATTCAAAATATCAATTGGATCGTGCCTCATGTTGAATAACCATTTTTTAAACCCTCAGAGTGACCAAAATTGCCATTTTTACAGAGTTTTGCTTACTCAAAAGCTTCAATTTTGACCCGTTTCAGGCACAGAAATGACTTTAAACACACTTATTTTAGTTGACAAAGTCATAATTCACATCCAACAGTCATTTACAGTCAAAAGATTAAATGTTAAAATTTCATCCATTTTGACCTTTTTGGGATCGTTCGACATGTCCGGAGTCATCGTTTTTCATTCGAAAATTGATTTTTTGGACTGTACCAAAAATGATTCAAAATGTCAATTGGATCGTGCCTCATGTTGAATAACCACTTTTTAAACCCTCACAGTGACCAAAATTGCCATTTTTACAGAGTTTTGCTTACTCAAAAGCTTCAATTTTGACCCGTTTCAGGCACAGAAATGACTTTAAACACACTTATTTTAGTTGACAAAGTCATAATTCACATCCAACAGTCATTTACAGTAAAAAGATTAAATGTTAAAATTTCATCCATTTTGACCTTTTTGGGATCGTTCGACATGTCCGGAGTCATCGTTTTTCATCCGAAAATTGATTTTTTGGACTGTACCAAAAATGATTCAAAATTTCAATTGGATCGTGCCTCATGTTGAATAACCACTTTTTAAACCCTCACAGTGACCAAAATTGCCATTTTTACAGAGTTTTGCTTACTCAAAAGCTTCAATTTTGACCCCTTTGAGGCACAGAAATGACTTTAAACACACTTATTTTAGTTGACAAAGTCATAATTCACATCCAACAGCCATTTAGAGTCAAAAGATTAAATGTTAAAATTTCATCCATATTGACCATTTTGGGATCGTTCGACATGTCCGGAGTCATCGTTTTTCATCCGAAAATTGATTTTTTGGACTGTACCAAAAATGATTCAAAATATCAATTGGATCGTGCCTCATGTTGAATAACCACTTTTTAAACCCTCAGAGTGACCAAAATTGCCATTTTTACAGAGTTTTGCTTACTCAAAAGCTTCAATTGTGACCCGTTTCAGGCACAGAAATGACTTTAAACACACTTATTTTAGTTGACAAAGTCATAATTCACATCCAACAGTCATTTACAGTCAAAAGATTAAATGTTAAAATTTCATCCATTTTGACCTTTTTGGGATCGTTCGACATGTCCGGAGTCATCGTTTTTCATTCGAAAATTGATTTTTTGGACTGTACCAAAAATGATTCAAAATGTCAATTGGATCGTGCCTCATGTTGAATAACCACTTTTTAAACCCTCAGAGTGACCAAAATTGCCATTTTTACAGAGTTTTGCTTACTCAAAAGCTTCAATTTCGACCCGTTTCAGGCACAGAAATGACTTTAAACACACTTATTTTAGTTGACAAAGTCATAATTCACATCCAACAGTCATTTACAGTCAAAAGATTAAATGTTAAAATTTCATCCATATTGACCATTTTGGGATCGTTCGACATGTCCGGAGTCATCGTTTTTCATCCGAAAATTGATTTTTTGGACTGTACCAAAAATGATTCAAAATGTCAATTGGATCGTGCCTCATGTTGAATAACCACTTTTTAAACATTCAGAGTGACCAAAATTGCCATTTTTACAGAGTTTTGCTTCCTCAAAAGCTTCAATTTTGACCCGTTTCAGGCACAGAAATGACTTTAAACACACTTATTTTAGTTGACAAAGTCATAATTCACATCCAACAGTCATTTACAGTCAAAAGATTAAATGTTAAAATTTCATCCATATTGACCATTTTGGGATCGTTCGACATGTCCGGAGTCATCGTTTTTCATCCGGAAATTGATTTTTTGGACTGTACCAAAAATGATTCAAAATGTCAATTGGATCGTGCCTCATGTTGAATAACCACTTTTTAAACCCTCACAGTGACCAAAATTGCCATTTTTACAGAGTTTTGCTTACTCAAAAGCTTCAATTTTGACCCGTTTCAGGCACAGAAATGACTTTAAACACACTTATTTTAGTTGACAAAGTCATAATTCACATCCAACAGTCATTTACAGTCAAAAGATTAAATGTTAAAATTTCATCCATTTTGACCTTTTTGGGATCGTTCGACATGTCCGGAGTCATCGTTTTTCATTCGAAAATTGATTTTTTGGACTGTACCAAAAATGATTCAAAATGTCAATTGGATCGTGCCTCATGTTGAATAACCACTTTTTAAACCCTCAGAGTGACCAAAATTGCCATTTTTACAGAGTTTTGCTTACTCAAAAGCTTCAATTTTGACCCGTTTCAGGCACAGAAATGACTTTAAACACACTTATTTTAGTTGACAAAGTCATAATTCACATCCAACAGTCATTTACAGTCCAAAGATTAAATGTTAAAATTTCATCCATATTGACCATTTTGGGATAGTTCGACATGTCCGGAGTCATCGTTTTTCATCCGAAAATTGATTTTTTGGACTGTACCAAAAATAATTCAAAATGTCAATTGGATCGTGCCTCATGTTGAATAACCACTTTTTAAACCCTCACAGTGACCAAAATTGCCATTTTTACAGAGTTTTGCTTACTCAAAAGCTTCAATTTTGACCCGTTTCAGGCACAGAAATGACTTTAAACACACTTATTTTAGTTGACAAAGTCATAATTCACATCCAACAGTCATTTACAGTCAAAAGATTAAATGTTAAAATTTCATCCATTTTGACCTTTTTGGGATCGTTCGACATGTCCGGAGTCATCGTTTTTCATTCGAAAATTGATTTTTTGGACTGTACCAAAAATGATTCAAAATGTCAATTGGATCGTGCCTCATGTTGAATAACCACTTTTTAAACCCTCAGAGTGACCAAAATTGCCATTTTTACAGAGTTTTGCTTACTCAAAAGCTTCAATTTCGACCCGTTTCAGGCACAGAAATGACTTTAAACACACTTATTTTAGTTGACAAAGTCATAATTCACATCCAACAGTCATTTACAGTCAAAAGATTAAATGTTAAAATTTCATCTATATTGACCATTTTGGGATCGTTCGACATGTCCGGAGTCATCGTTTTTCATCCGAAAATTGATTTTTTGGACTGTACCAAAAATGATTCAAAATGTCAATTGGATCGTGCCTCATGTTGAATAACCACTTTTTAAACATTCAGAGTGACCAAAATTGCCATTTTTACAGAGTTTTGCTTCCTCAAAAGCTTCAATTTTGACCCGTTTCAGGCACAGAAATGACTTTAAACACACTTATTTTAGTTGACAAAGTCATAATTCACATCCAACAGTCATTTACAGTCAAAAGATTAAATGTTAAAATTTCATCCATATTGACCATTTTGGGATCGTTCGACATGTCCGGAGTCATCGTTTTTCATCCGGAAATTGATTTTTTGGACTGTACCAAAAATGATTCAAAATGTCAATTGGATCGTGCCTCATGTTGAATAACCACTTTTTAAACCCTCACAGTGACCAAAATTGCCATTTTTACAGAGTTTTGCTTACTCAAAAGCTTCAATTTTGACCCGTTTCAGGCACAGAAATGACTTTAAACACACTTATTTTAGTTGACAAAGTCATAATTCACATCCAACAGTCATTTACAGTCAAAAGATTAAATGTTAAAATTTCATCCATTTTGACCTTTTTGGGATCGTTCGACATGTCCGGAGTCATCGTTTTTCATTCGAAAATTGATTTTTTGGACTGTACCAAAAATGATTCAAAATGTCAATTGGATCGTGCCTCATGTTGAATAACCACTTTTTAAACCCTCAGAGTGACCAAAATTGCCATTTTTACAGAGTTTTGCTTACTCAAAAGCTTCAATTTTGACCCGTTTCAGGCACAGAAATGACTTTAAACACACTTATTTTAGTTGACAAAGTCATAATTCACATCCAACAGTCATTTACAGTCAAAAGATTAAATGTTAAAATTTCATCCATATTGACCATTTTGGGATCGTTCGACATGTCCGGAGTCATCGTTTTTCATCCGAAAATTGATTTTTTGGACTGTATTAAAATTGATTCAAAATGTCAATTGGATCGTGCCTCATGTTGAATAACCACTTTTTAAACCCTCAGAGTGACCAAAATTGCCATTTTTACAGAGTTTTGCTTACTCAAAAGCTTCAATTTTGACCCGTTTCAGGCACAGAAATGACTTTAAACACACTTATTTTAGTTGACAAAGTCATAATTCACATCCAACAGTCATTTACAGTCCAAAGATTAAATGTTAAAATTTCATCCATATTGACCATTTTGGGATAGTTCGACATGTCCGGAGTCATCGTTTTTCATCCGAAAATTGATTTTTTGGACTGTACCAAAAATAATTCAAAATGTCAATTGGATCGTGCCTCATGTTGAATAACCACTTTTTAAACCCTCACAGTGACCAAAATTGCCATTTTTACAGAGTTTTGCTTACTCAAAAGCTTCAATTTTGACCCGTTTCAGGCACAGAAATGACTTTAAACACACTTATTTTAGTTGACAAAGTCATAATTCACATCCAACAGTCATTTACAGTCAAAAGATTAAATGTTAAAATTTCATCCATTTTGACCTTTTTGGGATCGTTCGACATGTCCGGAGTCATCGTTTTTCATTCGAAAATTGATTTTTTGGACTGTACCAAAAATGATTCAAAATGTCAATTGGATCGTGCCTCATGTTGAATAACCACTTTTTAAACCCTCACAGTGACCAAAATTGCCATTTTTACAGAGTTTTGCTTACTCAAAAGCTTCAATTTTGACCCGTTTCAGGCACAGAAATGACTTTAAACACACTTATTTTAGTTGACAAAGTCATAATTCACATCCAACAGTCATTTACAGTAAAAAGATTAAATGTTAAAATTTCATCCATTTTGACCTTTTTGGGATCGTTCGACATGTCCGGAGTCATCGTTTTTCATCCGAAAATTGATTTTTTGGACTGTACCAAAAATGATTCAAAATATCAATTGGATCGTGCCTCATGTTGAATAACCACTTTTTAAACCCTCAGAGTGACCAAAATTGCCATTTTTACAGAGTTTTGCTTACTCAAAAGCTTCAATTTTGACCCGTTTCAGGCACAGAAATGACTTTAAACACACTTATTTTAGTTGACAAAGTCATAATTCACATCCAACAGTCATTTACAGTCAAAAGATTAAATGTTAAAATTTCATCCATTTTGACCTTTTTGGGATCGTTCGACATGTCCGGAGTCATCGTTTTTCATTCGAAAATTGATTTTTTGGACTGTACCAAAAATGATTCAAAATGTCAATTGGATCGTGCCTCATGTTGAATAACCACTTTTTAAACCCTCAGAGTGACCAAAATTGCCATTTTTACAGAGTTTTGCTTACTCAAAAGCTTCAATTTCGACCCGTTTCAGGCACAGAAATGACTTTAAACACACTTATTTTAGTTGACAAAGTCATAATTCACATCCAACAGTCATTTACAGTCAAAAGATTAAATGTTAAAATTTCATCCATATTGACCATTTTGGGATCGTTCGACATGTCCGGAGTCATCGTTTTTCATCCGAAAATTGATTTTTTGGACTGTACCAAAAATGATTCAAAATGTCAATTGGATCGTGCCTCATGTTGAATAACCACTTTTTAAACATTCAGAGTGACCAAAATTGCCATTTTTACAGAGTTTTGCTTCCTCAAAAGCTTCAATTTTGACCCGTTTCAGGCACAGAAATGACTTTAAACACACTTATTTTAGTTGACAAAGTCATAATTCACATCCAACAGTCATTTACAGTCAAAAGATTAAATGTTAAAATTTCATCCATATTGACCATTTTGGGATCGTTCGACATGTCCGGAGTCATCGTTTTTCATCCGGAAATTGATTTTTTGGACTGTACCAAAAATGATTCAAAATGTCAATTGGATCGTGCCTCATGTTGAATAACCACTTTTTAAACCCTCACAGTGACCAAAATTGCCATTTTTACAGAGTTTTGCTTACTCAAAAGCTTCAATTTTGACCCGTTTCAGGCACAGAAATGACTTTAAACACACTTATTTTAGTTGACAAAGTCATAATTCACATCCAACAGTCATTTACAGTCAAAAGATTAAATGTTAAAATTTCATCCATTTTGACCTTTTTGGGATCGTTCGACATGTCCGGAGTCATCGTTTTTCATTCGAAAATTGATTTTTTGGACTGTACCAAAAATGATTCAAAATGTCAATTGGATCGTGCCTCATGTTGAATAACCACTTTTTAAACCCTCAGAGTGACCAAAATTGCCATTTTTACAGAGTTTTGCTTACTCAAAAGCTTCAATTTTGACCCGTTTCAGGCACAGAAATGACTTTAAACACACTTATTTTAGTTGACAAAGTCATAATTCACATCCAACAGTCATTTACAGTCAAAAGATTAAATGTTAAAATTTCATCCATATTGACCATTTTGGGATCGTTCGACATGTCCGGAGTCATCGTTTTTCATCCGAAAATTGATTTTTTGGACTGTACCAAAATTGATTCAAAATGTCAATTGGATCGTGCCTCATGTTGAATAACCACTTTTTAAACCCTCAGAGTGACCAAAATTGCCATTTTTACAGAGTTTTGCTTACTCAAAAGCTTCAATTTTGACCCGTTTCAGGCACAGAAATGACTTTAAACACACTTATTTTAGTTGACAAAGTCATAATTCACATCCAACAGTCATTTACAGTCCAAAGATTAAATGTTAAAATTTCATCCATATTGACCATTTTGGGATAGTTCGACATGTCCGGAGTCATCGTTTTTCATCCGAAAATTGATTTTTTGGACTGTACCAAAAATAATTCAAAATGTCAATTGGATCGTGCCTCATGTTGAATAACCACTTTTTAAACCCTCACAGTGACCAAAATTGCCATTTTTACAGAGTTTTGCTTACTCAAAAGCTTCAATTTTGACCCGTTTCAGGCACAGAAATGACTTTAAACACACTTATTTTAGTTGACAAAGTCATAATTCACATCCAACAGTCATTTACAGTCAAAAGATTAAATGTTAAAATTTCATCCATTTTGACCTTTTTGGGATCGTTCAACATGTCCGGAGTCATCGTTTTTCATCCGAAAATTGATTTTTTGGACTGTACCAAAAATGATTCAAAATGTCAATTAGATCGTGCCTCATGTTGAATAACCACTTTTTAAACCCTCAGAGTGACCAAAATTGCCATTTTTACAGAGTTTTGCTTACTCAAAAGCTTCAATTTTGACCCGTTTCAGGCACAGAAATGACTTTAAACACACTTATTTTAGTTGACAAAGTCATAATTCACATCCAACAGTCATTTACAGTCAAAAGATTAAATGTCACAATTTCATCCATATTGACCATTTTGGGATCGTTCGACATGTCCGGAGTCATCGTTTTTCATCCGAAAATTGATTTTTTGGACTGTACCAAAAATGATTCAAAATGTCAATTGGATCGTGCCTCATGTTGAATAACCACTTTTTAAACATTCAGAGTGACCAAAATTGCCATTTTTACAGAGTTTTGCTTCCTCAAAAGCTTCAATTTTGACCCGTTTCAGGCACAGAAATGACTTTAAACACACTTATTTTAGTTGATAAAGTCTTAATTCACATCCAACAGTCATTTACAGTCAAAAGATTAAATGTTAAAATTTCATCCATATTGACCATTTTGGGATCGTTCGACATGTCCGGAGTCATCGTTTTTCATCCGGAAATTGATTTTTTGGACTGTACCAAAAATGATTCAAAATGTCAATTGGATCGTGCCTCATGTTGAATAACCACTTTTTATACCCTCACAGTGACCAAAATTGCCATTTTTACAGAGTTTTGCTTACTCAAAAGCTTCCATTTTGACCCGTTCAGGCACAGAAATGACTTTAAACACACTTATTTTAGTTGACAAAGTCATAATTCACATCCAACAGTCATTTACAGTCAAAAGATTAAATGTTAAAATTTCATCCATATTGACCATTTTGGGATCGTTCGACATGTCCGGAGTCATCGTTTTTCATCCGGAAATTGATTTTTTGGACTGTACCAAAAATGATTCAAAATGTCAATTGGATCGTGCCTCATGTTGAATAACCACTTTTTATACCCTCACAGTGACCAAAATTGCCATTTTTACAGAGTTTTGCTTACTCAAAAGCTTCCATTTTGACCCGTTCAGGCACAGAAATGACTTTAAACACACTTATTTTAGTTGACAAAGTCATAATTCACATCCAACAGCCATTTAGAGTCAAAAGATTAAATGTTAAAATTTTATCCATATTGACCATTTTGGGATCGTTCGACATGTCCGGAGTCATCGTTTTTCATCCGAAAATTGATTTTTTGGACTGTACCAAAAATGATTCAAAATATCAATTGGATCGTGCCTCATGTTGAATAACCACTTTTTAAACCCTCAGAGTGACCAAAATTGCCATTTTTACAGAGTTTTGCTTACTCAAAAGCTTCAATTTTGACCCGTTTCAGGCACAGAAATGACTTTAAACACACTTATTTTAGTTGACAAAGTCATAATTCACATCAAACAGTCATTTACAGTCAAAAGATTAAATGTTAAAATTTCATCCATTTTGACCTTTTTGGGATCGTTCAACATGTCCGGAGTCATCGTTTTTCATCCGAAAATTGATTTTTTGGACTGTACCAAAAATGATTCAAAATGTCAATTGGATCGTGCCTCATGTTGAATAACCACTTTTTATACCCTCACAGTGACCAAAATTGCCATTTTTACAGAGTTTTGCTTACTCAAAAGCTTCCATTTTGACCCGTTCAGGCACAGAAATGACTTTAAACACACTTATTTTAGTTGACAAAGTCATAATTCACATCCAACAGTCATTTACAGTCAAAAGATTAAATGTTAAAATTTCATCCATTTTGACCTTTTTGGGATCGTTCGACATGTCCGGAGTCATCGTTTTTCATCCGAAAATTGATTTTTTGGACTGTACCAAAAATGATTCAAAATTTCAATTGGATCGTGCCTCATGTTGAATAACCACTTTTTAAACCCTCACAGTGACCAAAATTGCCATTTTTACAGAGTTTTGCTTACTCAAAAGCTTCAATTTTGACCCCTTTGAGGCACAGAAATGACTTTAAACACACTTATTTTAGTTGACAAAGTCATAATTCACATCCAACAGCCATTTAGAGTCAAAAGATTAAATGTTAAAATGTCATCCATTTTGACCTTTTTGGGATCGTTCGACATGTCCGGAGTCATCGTTTTTCATTCGAAAATTGATTTTTTGGACTGTACCAAAAATGATTCAAAATGTCAATTGGATCGTGCCTCATGTTGAATAACCACTTTTTAAACCCTCAGAGTGACCAAAATTGCCATTTTTACAGAGTTTTGCTTACTCAAAAGCTTCAATTGTGACCCGTTTCAGGCACAGAAATGACTTTAAACACACTTATTTTAGTTGACAAAGTCATAATTCACATCCAACAGTCATTTACAGTCAAAAGATTAAATGTTAAAATTTCATCCATATTGACCATTTTGGGATCGTTCGATATGTCCGGAGTCATCGTTTTTCATCCGAAAATTGATTTTTTGGACTGTACCAAAAATGATTCAAAATGTCAATTTGGATCGTGCCTCATGTTGAATAACCACTTTTTAAACATTCAGAGTGACCAAAATTGCCATTTTTACAGAGTTTTGCTTCCTCAAAAGCTTCAATTTTGGCCCGTTTCAGGCACAGAAATGACTTTAAACACACTTATTTTAGTTGACAAAGTCATAATTCACATCCAACAGTCATTTACAGTCAAAAGATTAAATGTTAAAATTTCATCCATATTGACCATTTTGGGATCGTTCGACATGTCCGGAGTCATCGTTTTTCATCCGGAAATTGATTTTTTGGACTGTACCAAAAATGATTCAAAATGTCAATTGGATCGTGCCTCATGTTGAATAACCACTTTTTAAACCCTCACAGTGACCAAAATTGCCATTTTTACAGAGTTTTGCTTACTCAAAAGCTTCAATTTTGACCCGTTTCAGGCACAGAAATGACTTTAAACACACTTATTTTAGTTGACAAAGTCATAATTCACATCCAACAGTCATTTACAGTCAAAAGATTAAATGTTAAAATTTCATCCATTTTGACCTTTTTGGGATCGTTCGACATGTCCGGAGTCATCGTTTTTCATCCGAAAATTGATTTTTTGGACTGTACCAAAATTGATTCAAAATGTCAATTGGATCGTGCCTCATGTTGAATAACCACTTTTTAAACCCTCAGAGTGACCAAAATTGCCATTTTTACAGAGTTTTGCTTACTCAAAAGCTTCAATTTTGACCCGTTTCAGGCACAGAAATGACTTTAAACACACTTATTTTAGTTGACAAAGTCATAATTCACATCCAACAGTCATTTACAGTCCAAAGATTAAATGTTAAAATTTCATCCATATTGACCATTTTGGGATAGTTCGACATGTCCGGAGTCATCGTTTTTCATCCGAAAATTGATTTTTTGGACTGTACCAAAAATAATTCAAAATGTCAATTGGATTGTGCCTCATGTTGAATAACCACTTTTTAAACCCTCAGAGTGACCAAAATTGCCATTTTTACAGAGTTTTGCTTACTCAAAAGCTTCAATTTCGACCCGTTTCAGGCACAGAAATGACTTTAAACACACTTATTTTAGTTGACAAAGTCATAATTCACATCCAACAGTCATTTACAGTCAAAAGATTAAATGTTAAAATTTCATCCATTTTGACCTTTTTGGGATCGTTCAACATGTCCGGAGTCATCGTTTTTCATCCGAAAATTGATTTTTTGGACTGTACCAAAAATGATTCAAAATGTCAATTGGATCGTGCCTCATGTTGAATAACCACTTTTTAAACCCTCAGAGTGACCAAAATTGCCATTTTTACAGAGTTTTGCTTACTCAAAAGCTTCAATTGTGACCCGTTTCAGGCACAGAAATGACTTTAAACACACTTATTTTAGTTGACAAAGTCATAATTCACATCCAACAGTCATTTACAGTCAAAAGATTAAATGTTAAAATTTCATCCATATTGACCATTTTGGGATCGTTCGACATGTCCAGAGTCATCGTTTTTCATCCGGAAATTGATTTTTTGGACTGTACCAAAAATGATTCAAAATGTCAATTGGATCGTGCCTCATGTTGAATAACCACTTTTTAAACATTCAGAGTGACCAAAATTGCCATTTTTACAGAGTTTTGCTTCCTCAAAAGCTTCAATTTCGACCCGTTTCAGGCACAGAAATGACTTTAAACACACTTATTTTAGTTGACAAAGTCATAATTCACATCCAACAGTCATTTACAGTCAAAAGATTAAATGTTAAAATTTCATCCATATTGACCATTTTGGGATCGTTCGACATGTCCGGAGTCATCGTTTTTCATCCGGAAATTGATTTTTTGGACTGTACCAAAAATGATTCAAAATGTCAATTGGATCGTGCCTCATGTTGAATAACCACTTTTTAAACCCTCAGAGTGACCAAAATTGCCATTTTTACAGAGTTTTGCTTACTCAAAAGCTTCAATTTTGACCCGTTTCAGGCACAGAAATGACTTTAAACACACTTATTTTAGTTGACAAAGTCATAATTCACATCCAACAGTCATTTACAGTCAAAAGATTAAATGTTAAAATTTCATCCATATTGACCATTTTGGGATCGTTCGACATGTCCGGAGTCATCGTTTTTCATCCGAAAATTGATTTTTTGGACTGTACCAAAATTGATTCAAAATGTCAATTGGATCGTGCCTCATGTTGAATAACCACTTTTTAACCCTCAGAGTGACCAAAATTGCCATTTTTACAGAGTTTTGCTTACTCAAAAGCTTCAATTTTGACCCGTTTCAGGCACAGAAATGACTTTAAACACACTTATTTTAGTTGACAAAGTCATAATTCACATCCAACAGTCATTTACAGTCCAAAGATTAAATGTTAAAATTTCATCCATATTGACCATTTTGGGATAGTTCGACATGTCCGGAGTCATCGTTTTTCATCCGAAAATTGATTTTTTGGACTGTACCAAAAATAATTCAAAATGTCAATTGGATCGTGCCTCATGTTGAATAACCACTTTTTAAACCCTCACAGTGACCAAAATTGCCATTTTTACAGAGTTTTGCTTACTCAAAAGCTTCAATTTTGACCCGTTTCAGGCACAGAAATGACTTTAAACACACTTATTTTAGTTGACAAAGTCATAATTCACATCCAACAGTCATTTACAGTCAAAAGATTAAATGTTAAAATTTCATCCATTTTGACCTTTTGGGATCGTTCAACATGTCCGGAGTCATCGTTTTTCATCCGAAAATTGATTTTTTGGACTGTACCAAAAATGATTCAAAATGTCAATTGGATCGTGCCTCATGTTGAATAACCACTTTTTAAACCCTCAGAGTGACCAAAATTGCCATTTTTACAGAGTTTTGCTTACTCAAAAGCTTCAATTTTGACCCGTTTCAGGCACAGAAATGACTTTAAACACACTTATTTTAGTTGACAAAGTCATAATTCACATCCAACAGTCATTTACAGTCAAAAGATTAAATGTTAAAATTTCATCCATATTGACCATTTTGGGATCGTTCGACATGTCCGGAGTCATCGTTTTTCATCCGAAAATTGATTTTTTGGACTGTACCAAAAATGATTCAAAATGTCAATTGGATCGTGCCTCATGTTGAATAACCACTTTTTAAACATTCAGAGTGACCAAAATTGCCATTTTTACAGAGTTTTGCTTCCTCAAAAGCTTCAATTTTGACCCGTTTCAGGCACAGAAATGACTTTAAACACACTTATTTTAGTTGATAAAGTCTTAATTCACATCCAACAGTCATTTACAGTCAAAAGATTAAATGTTAAAATTTCATCCATATTGACCATTTTGGGATCGTTCGACATGTCCGGAGTCATCGTTTTTCATCCGGAAAATTGATTTTTTGGACTGTACCAAAAATGATTCAAAATGTCAATTGGATCGTGCCTCATGTTGAATAACCACTTTTTAAACCCTCAGAGTGACCAAAAATTGCCATTTTTACAGAGTTTTGCTTACTCAAAAGCTTCAATTTTGACCCGTTTCAGGCACAGAAATGACTTTAAACACACTTATTTTAGTTGACAAAGTCATAATTCACATCCAACAGTCATTTACAGTCAAAAGATTAAATGTTAAAATTTCATCCATTTTGACCTTTTTGGGATCGTTCGACTTGTCCGGAGTCATCGTTTTTCATCCGAAAATTTATTTTTTGGACTGTACCAAAATGATTCAAAATTTCAATTGGATCGTGCCTCATGTTGAATAACCACTTTTTAAACCCTCACAGTGACCAAAATTGCCATTTTTACAGAGGATTGCTTACTCAAAAGCTTCAATTTTGACCCTTTGAGGCACAGAAATGACTTTAAACACACTTATTTTAGTTGACAAAGTCATAATTCACATCCAACAGCCATTTAGAGTCAAAAGATTAAATGTTAAAATTTCATCTATATTGACCATTTTGGGATAGTTCGACATGTCCGGAGTCATCGTTTTTCATCCGAAAATTGATTTTTTGGACTGTACCAAAAATGATTCAAAATGTCAATTGGATCGTGCCTCATGTTGAATAACCACTTTTTAAACCCTCACAGTGACCAAAATTGCCATTTTTACAGAGTTTTGCTTACTCAAAAGCTTCAATTTTGACCCGTTTCAGGCACAGAAATGACTTTAAACACACTTATTTTAGTTGACAAAGTCATAATTCACATCCAACAGTCATTTACAGTCAAAAGATTAAATGTTAAAATTTCATCCATTTTGACCTTTTTGGGATCGTTCGACATGTCCGGAGTCATCGTTTTTCATCCGAAAATTGATTTTTTGGACTGTACCAAAAATGATTCAAAATGTCAATTGGATCGTGCCTCATGTTGAATAACCACTTTTTAGACCCTCAGAGTGACCAAAATTGCCATTTTTACAGAGTTTTGCTTACTCAAAAGCTTCAATTTTGACCCGTTTCAGGCACAGAAATGACTTTAAACACACTTATTTTAGTTGACAAAGTCATAATTCACATCAAACAGTCATTTACAGTCAAAAGATTAAATGTTAAAATTTCATCCATTTTGACCTTTTTGGGATCGTTCAACATGTCCGGAGTCATCGTTTTTCATCCGAAAATTGATTTTTTGGACTGTACCAAAAATGATTCAAAATGTCAATTGGATCGTGCCTCATGTTGAATAACCACTTTTTATACCCTCACAGTGGACCAAAATTGCCACTTTTACAGAGTTTTGCTTACTCAAAAGCTTCCATTTTGACCCGTTCAGGCACAGAAATGACTTTAAACACACTTATTTTAGTTGACAAAGTCATAATTCACATCCAACAGTCATTTACAGTCAAAAGATTAAATGTTAAAATTTCATCCATATTGACCATTTTGGGATCGTTCGACATGTCCGGAGTCATCGTTTTTCATCCGGAAAATTGATTTTTTGGACTGTACCAAAAATGATTCAAAATATCAATTGGATCGTGCCTCATGTTGAATAACCATTTTTTAAACCCTCAGAGTGACCAAAATTGCCATTTTTACAGAGTTTTGCTTACTCAAAAGCTTCAATTTTGACCCGTTTCAGGCACAGAAATGACTTTAAACACACTTATTTTAGTTGACAAAGTCATAATTCACATCCAACAGTCATTTACAGTCAAAAGATTAAATGTTAAAATTTCATCCATTTTGACCTTTTTGGGATCGTTCGACATGTCCGGAGTCATCGTTTTTCATTCGAAAATTGATTTTTTGGACTGTACCAAAAATGATTCAAAATGTCAATTGGATCGTGCCTCATGTTGAATAACCACTTTTTAAACCCTCACAGTGACCAAAATTGCCATTTTTACAGAGTTTTGCTTACTCAAAAGCTTCAATTTTGACCCGTTTCAGGCACAGAAATGACTTTAAACACACTTATTTTAGTTGACAAAGTCATAATTCACATCCAACAGTCATTTACAGTAAAAGATTAATGTTAAAATTTCATCCATTTTGACCTTTTTGGGATCGTTCGACATGTCCGGAGTCATCGTTTTTCATTCGAAATTGATTTTTTGGACTGTACCAAAAATGATTCAAAATGTCAATTGGATCGTGCCTCATGTTGAATAACCACTTTTTAAACCCTCAGAGTGACCAAAATTGCCATTTTTACAGAGTTTTGCTTACTCAAAAGCTTCAATTTCGACCCGTTTCAGGCACAGAAATGACTTTAAACACACTTATTTTAGTTGACAAAGTCATAATTCACATCCAACAGTCATTTACAGTCAAAAGATTAAATGTTAAAATTTCATCCATTTTGACCTTTTTGGGATCGTTCAACATGTCCGGAGTCATCGTTTTTCATCCGAAAATTGATTTTTTTGGACTGTACCAAAAATGATTCAAAATGTCAATTGGATCGTGCCTCATGTTGAATAACCACTTTTTAAACCCTCAGAGTGACCAAAAATTGCCATTTTTACAGAGTTTTGCTTACTCAAAAGCTTCAATTGTGACACCGTTTCAGGCACAAATGACTTTAAACACACTTATTTTAGTTGACAAAGTCATAATTCACATCCAACAGTCATTTACAGTCAAAAGATTAAATGTTAAAATTTCATCTATATTGACCATTTTGGGATCGTTCGACATGTCCGGAGTCATCGTTTTTCATCCGAAAATTGATTTTTTGGACTGTACCAAAAATGATTCAAAATGTCAATTGGATCGTGCCTCATGTTGAATAACCACTTTTTAAACATTCAGAGTGACCAAAATTGCCATTTTTACAGAGTTTTGCTTCCTCAAAAGCTTCAATTTTGACCCGTTTCAGGCACAGAAATGACTTTAAACACACTTATTTTAGTTGACAAAGTCATAATTCACATCCAACAGTCATTTACAGTCAAAAGATTAAATGTTAAAATTTCATCCATATTGACCATTTTGGGATCGTTCGACATGTCCGGAGTCATCGTTTTTCATCCGGAAATTGATTTTTTGGACTGTACCAAAAATGATTCAAAATGTCAATTGGATCGTGCCTCATGTTGAATAACCACTTTTTAAACCCTCACAGTGACCAAAATTGCCATTTTTACAGAGTTTTGCTTACTCAAAAGCTTCAATTTTGACCCGTTTCAGGCACAGAAATGACTTTAAACACACTTATTTTAGTTGACAAAGTCATAATTCACATCCAACAGTCATTTACAGTCAAAAGATTAAATGTTAAAATTTCATCCATTTTGACCTTTTTGGGATCGTTCGACATGTCCGGAGTCATCGTTTTTCATTCGAAAATTGATTTTTTGGACTGTACCAAAAATGATTCAAAATGTCAATTGGATCGTGCCTCATGTTGAATAACCACTTTTTAAACCCTCAGAGTGACCAAAATTGCCATTTTTACAGAGTTTTGCTTACTCAAAAGCTTCAATTTTGACCCGTTTCAGGCACAGAAATGACTTTAAACACACTTATTTTAGTTGACAAAGTCATAATTCACATCCAACAGTCATTTACAGTCAAAAGATTAAATGTTAAAATTTCATCCATATTGACCATTTTGGGATCGTTCGACATGTCCGGAGTCATCGTTTTTCATCCGAAAATTGATTTTTTGGACTGTATTAAAATTGATTCAAAATGTCAATTGGATCGTGCCTCATGTTGAATAACCACTTTTTAAACCCTCAGAGTGACCAAAATTGCCATTTTTACAGAGTTTTGCTTACTCAAAAGCTTCAATTTTGACCCGTTTCAGGCACAGAAATGACTTTAAACACACTTATTTTAGTTGACAAAGTCATAATTCACATCCAACAGTCATTTACAGTCCAAAGATTAAATGTTAAAATTTCATCCATATTGACCATTTTGGGATAGTTCGACATGTCCGGAGTCATCGTTTTTCATCCGAAAATTGATTTTTTGGACTGTACCAAAAATAATTCAAAATGTCAATTGGATCGTGCCTCATGTTGAATAACCACTTTTTAAACCCTCACAGTGACCAAAATTGCCATTTTTACAGAGTTTTGCTTACTCAAAAGCTTCAATTTTGACCCGTTTCAGGCACAGAAATGACTTTAAACACACTTATTTTAGTTGACAAAGTCATAATTCACATCCAACAGTCATTTACAGTCAAAAGATTAAATGTTAAAATTTCATCCATATTGACCATTTTGGGATCGTTCGACATGTCCGGAGTCATCGTTTTTCATCCGAAAATTGATTTTTTGGACTGTACCAAAAATGATTCAAAATGTCAATTGGATCGTGCCTCATGTTGAATAACCACTTTTTAAACATTCAGAGTGACCAAAATTGCCATTTTTACAGAGTTTTGCTTCCTCAAAAGCTTCAATTTTGACCCGTTTCAGGCACAGAAATGACTTTAAACACACTTATTTTAGTTGATAAAGTCTTAATTCACATCCAACAGTCATTTACAGTCAAAAGATTAAATGTTAAAATTTCATCCATATTGACCATTTTGGGATCGTTCGACATGTCCGGAGTCATCGTTTTTCATCCGGAAATTGATTTTTTGGACTGTACCAAAAATGATTCAAAATGTCAATTGGATCGTGCCTCATGTTGAATAACCACTTTTTATACCCTCACAGTGACCAAAATTGCCATTTTTACAGAGTTTTGCTTACTCAAAAGCTTCCATTTTGACCCGTTCAGGCACAGAAATGACTTTAAACACACTTATTTTAGTTGACAAAGTCATAATTCACATCCAACAGTCATTTACAGTCAAAAGATTAAATGTTAAAATTTCATCCATATTGACCATTTTGGGATCGTTCGACATGTCCGGAGTCATCGTTTTTCATCCGAAAATTGATTTTTTGGACTGTACCAAAAATGATTCAAAATATCAATTGGATCGTGCCTCATGTTGAATAACCATTTTTTAAACCCTCAGAGTGACCAAAATTGCCATTTTTACAGAGTTTTGCTTACTCAAAAGCTTCAATTTTGACCCGTTTCAGGCACAGAAATGACTTTAAACACACTTATTTTAGTTGACAAAGTCATAATTCACATCCAACAGTCATTTACAGTCAAAAGATTAAATGTTAAAATTTCATCCATTTTGACCTTTTTGGGATCGTTCGACATGTCCGGAGTCATCGTTTTTCATTCGAAAATTGATTTTTTGGACTGTACCAAAAATGATTCAAAATGTCAATTGGATCGTGCCTCATGTTGAATAACCACTTTTTAAACCCTCACAGTGACCAAAATTGCCATTTTTACAGAGTTTTGCTTACTCAAAAGCTTCAATTTTGACCCGTTTCAGGCACAGAAATGACTTTAAACACACTTATTTTAGTTGACAAAGTCATAATTCACATCCAACAGTCATTTACAGTAAAAAGATTAAATGTTAAAATTTCATCCATTTTGACCTTTTTGGGATCGTTCGACATGTCCGGAGTCATCGTTTTTCATCCGAAAATTGATTTTTTGGACTGTACCAAAAATGATTCAAAATTTCAATTGGATCGTGCCTCATGTTGAATAACCACTTTTTAAACCCTCACAGTGACCAAAATTGCCATTTTTACAGAGTTTTGCTTACTCAAAAGCTTCAATTTTGACCCCTTTGAGGCACAGAAATGACTTTAAACACACTTATTTTAGTTGACAAAGTCATAATTCACATCCAACAGCCATTTAGAGTCAAAAGATTAAATGTTAAAATTTCATCCATATTGACCATTTTGGGATCGTTCGACATGTCCGGAGTCATCGTTTTTCATCCGAAAATTGATTTTTTGGACTGTACCAAAAATGATTCAAAATATCAATTGGATCGTGCCTCATGTTGAATAACCACTTTTTAAACCCTCAGAGTGACCAAAATTGCCATTTTTACAGAGTTTTGCTTACTCAAAAGCTTCAATTTTGACCCGTTTCAGGCACAGAAATGACTTTAAACACACTTATTTAGTTGACAAAGTCATAATTCACATCCAACAGTCATTTACAGTCAAAAGATTAAATGTTAAAATTTCATCCATTTTGACCTTTTTGGGATCGTTCGACATGTCCGGAGTCATCGTTTTTCATTCGAAAATTGATTTTTTGGACTGTACCAAAAATGATTCAAAATGTCAATTGGATCGTGCCTCATGTTGAATAACCACTTTTTAAACCCTCAGAGTGACCAAAATTGCCATTTTTACAGAGTTTTGCTTACTCAAAAGCTTCAATTTCGACCCGTTTCAGGCACAGAAATGACTTTAAACACACTTATTTTAGTTGACAAAGTCATAATTCACATCCAACAGCCATTTACAGTCAAAAGATTAAATGTTAAAATTTCATCCATATTGACCATTTTGGGATCGTTCGACATGTCCGGAGTCATCGTTTTTCATCCGAAAATTGATTTTTTGGACTGTACCAAAAATGATTCAAAATGTCAATTGGATCGTGCCTCATGTTGAATAACCACTTTTTAAACATTCAGAGTGACCAAAATTGCCATTTTTACAGAGTTTTGCTTCCTCAAAAGCTTCAATTTTGACCCGTTTCAGGCACAGAAATGACTTTAAACACACTTATTTTAGTTGACAAAGTCATAATTCACATCCAACAGTCATTTACAGTCAAAAGATTAAATGTTAAAATTTCATCCATATTGACCATTTTGGGATCGTTCGACATGTCCGGAGTCATCGTTTTTCATCCGGAAATTGATTTTTTGGACTGTACCAAAAATGATTCAAAATGTCAATTGGATCGTGCCTCATGTTGAATAACCACTTTTTAAACCCTCACAGTGACCAAAATTGCCATTTTTACAGAGTTTTGCTTACTCAAAAGCTTCAATTTTGACCCGTTTCAGGCACAGAAATGACTTTAAACACACTTATTTTAGTTGACAAAGTCAT
The DNA here is from genome assembly GCF_964263255.1 of Lissotriton vulgaris. Lineage (NCBI taxonomy): Eukaryota > Metazoa > Chordata > Amphibia > Caudata > Salamandridae > Lissotriton > Lissotriton vulgaris. The sequence goes on along the minus strand of NW_028241093.1, from coordinate 322,926 downwards.
AATTCACATCCAACAGTCATTTACAGTCAAAAGATTAAATGTTAAAATTTCATCCATATTGACCATTTTGGGATCGTTCGACATGTCCGGAGTCATCGTTTTTCATCCGAAAATTGATTTTTTGGACTGTACCAAAAATGATTCAAAATGTCAATTGGATCGTGCCTCATGTTGAATAACCACTTTTTAAACATTCAGAGTGACCAAAATTGCCATTTTTACAGAGTTTTGCTTCCTCAAAAGCTTCAATTTTGACCCGTTTCAGGCACAGAAATGACTTTAAACACACTTATTTTAGTTGATAAAGTCTTAATTCACATCCAACAGTCATTTACAGTCAAAAGATTAAATGTTAAAATTTCATCCATATTGACCATTTTGGGATCGTTCGACATGTCCGGAGTCATCGTTTTTCATCCGGAAATTGATTTTTTGGACTGTACCAAAAATGATTCAAAATGTCAATTGGATCGTGCCTCATGTTGAATAACCACTTTTTATACCCTCACAGTGACCAAAATTGCCATTTTTACAGAGTTTTGCTTACTCAAAAGCTTCCATTTTGACCCGTTCAGGCACAGAAATGACTTTAAACACACTTATTTTAGTTGACAAAGTCATAATTCACATCCAACAGTCATTTACAGTCAAAAGATTAAATGTTAAAATTTCATCCATATTGACCATTTTGGGATCGTTCGACATGTCCGGAGTCATCGTTTTTCATCCGAAAATTGATTTTTTGGACTGTACCAAAAATGATTCAAAATATCAATTGGATCGTGCCTCATGTTGAATAACCATTTTTTAAACCCTCAGAGTGACCAAAATTGCCATTTTTACAGAGTTTTGCTTACTCAAAAGCTTCAATTTTGACCCGTTTCAGGCACAGAAATGACTTTAAACACACTTATTTTAGTTGACAAAGTCATAATTCACATCCAACAGTCATTTACAGTCAAAAGATTAAATGTTAAAATTTCATCCATATTGACCATTTTGGGATCGTTCGACATGTCCGGTGTCATCGTTTTTCATCCGGAAATTGATTTTTTGGACTGTACCAAAAATGATTCAAAATGTCAATTGGATCGTGCCTCATGTTGAATAACCACTTTTTAAACCCTCACAGTGACCAAAATTGCCATTTTTACAGAGTTTTGCTTACTCAAAAGCTTCAATTTTGACCCGTTTCAGGCACAGAAATGACTTTAAACACACTTATTTTAGTTGACAAAGTCATAATTCACATCCAACAGTCATTTACAGTCAAAAGATTAAATGTTAAAATTTCATCCATTTTGACCTTTTTGGGATCGTTCGACATGTCCGGAGTCATCGTTTTTCATTCGAAAATTGATTTTTTGGACTGTACCAAAAATGATTCAAAATGTCAATTGGATCGTGCCTCATGTTGAATAACCACTTTTTAAACCCTCAGAGTGACCAAAATTGCCATTTTTACAGAGTTTTGCTTACTCAAAAGCTTCAATTTTGACCCGTTTCAGGCACAGAAATGACTTTAAACACACTTATTTTAGTTGACAAAGTCATAATTCACATCCAACAGTCATTTACAGTCAAAAGATTAAATGTTAAAATTTCATCCATATTGACCATTTTGGGATCGTTCGACATGTCCGGAGTCATCGTTTTTCATCCGAAAATTGATTTTTTGGACTGTACCAAAATTGATTCAAAATGTCAATTGGATCGTGCCTCATGTTGAATAACCACTTTTTAAACCCTCAGAGTGACCAAAATTGCCATTTTTACAGAGTTTTGCTTACTCAAAAGCTTCAATTTTGACCCGTTTCAGGCACAGAAATGACTTTAAACACACTTATTTTAGTTGACAAAGTCATAATTCACATCCAACAGTCATTTACAGTCCAAAGATTAAATGTTAAAATTTCATCCATATTGACCATTTTGGGATAGTTCGACATGTCCGGAGTCATCGTTTTTCATCCGAAAATTGATTTTTTGGACTGTACCAAAAATAATTCAAAATGTCAATTGGATCGTGCCTCATGTTGAATAACCACTTTTTAAACCCTCACAGTGACCAAAATTGCCATTTTTACAGAGTTTTGCTTACTCAAAAGCTTCAATTTTGACCCGTTTCAGGCACAGAAATGACTTTAAACACACTTATTTTAGTTGACAAAGTCATAATTCACATCCAACAGTCATTTACAGTCAAAAGATTAAATGTTAAAATTTCATCCATTTTGACCTTTTTGGGATCGTTCAACATGTCCGGAGTCATCGTTTTTCATCCGAAAATTGATTTTTTGGACTGTACCAAAAATGATTCAAAATGTCAATTAGATCGTGCCTCATGTTGAATAACCACTTTTTAAACCCTCAGAGTGACCAAAATTGCCATTTTTACAGAGTTTTGCTTACTCAAAAGCTTCAATTTTGACCCGTTTCAGGCACAGAAATGACTTTAAACACACTTATTTTAGTTGACAAAGTCATAATTCACATCCAACAGTCATTTACAGTCAAAAGATTAAATGTTACAATTTCATCCATATTGACCATTTTGGGATCGTTCGACATGTCCGGAGTCATCGTTTTTCATCCGAAAATTGATTTTTTGGACTGTACCAAAAATGATTCAAAATGTCAATTGGATCGTGCCTCATGTTGAATAACCACTTTTTAAACATTCAGAGTGACCAAAATTGCCATTTTTACAGAGTTTTGCTTCCTCAAAAGCTTCAATTTTGACCCGTTTCAGGCACAGAAATGACTTTAAACACACTTATTTTAGTTGATAAAGTCTTAATTCACATCCAACAGTCATTTACAGTCAAAAGATTAAATGTTAAAATTTCATCCATATTGACCATTTTGGGATCGTTCGACATGTCCGGAGTCATCGTTTTTCATCCGGAAATTGATTTTTTGGACTGTACCAAAAATGATTCAAAATGTCAATTGGATCGTGCCTCATGTTGAATAACCACTTTTTATACCCTCACAGTGACCAAAATTGCCATTTTTACAGAGTTTTGCTTACTCAAAAGCTTCCATTTTGACCCGTTCAGGCACAGAAATGACTTTAAACACACTTATTTTAGTTGACAAAGTCATAATTCACATCCAACAGTCATTTACAGTCAAAAGATTAAATGTTAAAATTTCATCCATATTGACCATTTTGGGATCGTTCGACATGTCCGGAGTCATCGTTTTTCATCCGAAAATTGATTTTTTGGACTGTACCAAAAATGATTCAAAATATCAATTGGATCGTGCCTCATGTTGAATAACCATTTTTTAAACCCTCAGAGTGACCAAAATTGCCATTTTTACAGAGTTTTGCTTACTCAAAAGCTTCAATTTTGACCCGTTTCAGGCACAGAAATGACTTTAAACACACTTATTTTAGTTGACAAAGTCATAATTCACATCCAACAGTCATTTACAGTCAAAAGATTAAATGTTAAAATTTCATCCATTTTGACCTTTTTGGGATCGTTCGACATGTCCGGAGTCATCGTTTTTAATTCGAAAATTGATTTTTTGGACTGTACCAAAAATGATTCAAAATGTCAATTGGATCGTGCCTCATGTTGAATAACCACTTTTTAAACCCTCACAGTGACCAAAATTGCCATTTTTACAGAGTTTTGCTTACTCAAAAGCTTCAATTTTGACCCGTTTCAGGCACAGAAATGACTTTAAACACACTTATTTTAGTTGACAAAGTCATAATTCACATCCAACAGTCATTTACAGTAAAAAGATTAAATGTTAAAATTTCATCCATTTTGACCTTTTTGGGATCGTTCGACATGTCCGGAGTCATCGTTTTTCATCCGAAAATTGATTTTTTGGACTGTACCAAAAATGATTCAAAATTTCAATTGGATCGTGCCTCATGTTGAATAACCACTTTTTAAACCCTCACAGTGACCAAAATTGCCATTTTTACAGAGTTTTGCTTACTCAAAAGCTTCAATTTTGACCCCTTTGAGGCACAGAAATGACTTTAAACACACTTATTTTAGTTGACAAAGTCATAATTCACATCCAACAGCCATTTAGAGTCAAAAGATTAAATGTTAAAATTTTATCCATATTGACCATTTTGGGATCGTTCGACATGTCCGGAGTCATCGTTTTTCATCCGAAAATTGATTTTTTGGACTGTACCAAAAATGATTCAAAATATCAATTGGATCGTGCCTCATGTTGAATAACCACTTTTTAAACCCTCAGAGTGACCAAAATTGCCATTTTTACAGAGTTTTGCTTACTCAAAAGCTTCAATTTTGACCCGTTTCAGGCACAGAAATGACTTTAAACACACTTATTTTAGTTGACAAAGTCATAATTCACATCCAACAGTCATTTACAGTCAAAAGATTAAATGTTAAAATTTCATCCATTTTGACCTTTTTGGGATCGTTCGACATGTCCGGAGTCATCGTTTTTCATTCGAAAATTGATTTTTTGGACTGTACCAAAAATGATTCAAAATGTCAATTGGATCGTGCCTCATGTTGAATAACCACTTTTTAAACCCTCAGAGTGACCAAAATTGCCATTTTTACAGAGTTTTGCTTACTCAAAAGCTTCAATTGTGACCCGTTTCAGGCACAGAAATGACTTTAAACACACTTATTTTAGTTGACAAAGCCATAATTCACATCCAACAGTCATTTACAGTCAAAAGATTAAATGTTAAAATTTCATCCATATTGACCATTTTGGGATCGTTCGACATGTCCGGAGTCATCGTTTTTCATCCGAAAATTGATTTTTTGGACTGTACCAAAAATGATTCAAAATGTCAATTGGATCGTGCCTCATGTTGAATAACCACTTTTTAAACATTCAGAGTGACCAAAATTGCCATTTTTACAGAGTTTTGCTTCCTCAAAAGCTTCAATTTTGACCCGTTTCAGGCACAGAAATGACTTTAAACACACTTATTTTAGTTGACAAAGTCATAATTCACATCCAACAGTCATTTACAGTCAAAAGATTAAATGTTAAAATTTCATCCATATTGACCATTTTGGGATCGTTCGACATGTCCGGAGTCATCGTTTTTCATCCGGAAATTGATTTTTTGGACTGTACCAAAAATGATTCAAAATGTCAATTGGATCGTGCCTCATGTTGAATAACCACTTTTTATACCCTCACAGTGACCAAAATTGCCATTTTTACAGAGTTTTGCTTACTCAAAAGCTTCCATTTTGACCCGTTCAGGCACAGAAATGACTTTAAACACACTTATTTTAGTTGACAAAGTCATAATTCACATCCAACAGTCATTTACAGTCAAAAGATTAAATGTTAAAATTTCATCCATATTGACCATTTTGGGATCGTTCGACATGTCCGGAGTCATCGTTTTTCATCCGAAAATTGATTTTTTGGACTGTACCAAAAATGATTCAAAATATCAATTGGATCGTGCCTCATGTTGAATAACCATTTTTTAAACCATCAGAGTGACCAAAATTGCCATTTTTACAGAGTTTTGCTTACTCAAAAGCTTCAATTTTGACCCGTTTCAGGCACAGAAATGACTTTAAACACACTTATTTTAGTTGACAAAGTCATAATTCACATCCAACAGTCATTTACAGTCAAAAGATTAAATGTTAAAATTTCATCCATTTTTTTACCTTTTTGGGATCGTTCGACATGTCCGGAGTCATCGTTTTTAATTCGAAAATTGATTTTTTGGACTGTACCAAAAATGATTCAAAATGTCAATTGGATCGTGCCTCATGTTGAATAACCACTTTTTAAACCCTCACAGTGACCAAAATTGCCATTTTTACAGAGTTTTGCTTACTCAAAAGCTTCAATTTTGACCCGTTTCAGGCACAGAAATGACTTTAAACACACTTATTTTAGTTGACAAAGTCATAATTCACATCCAACAGTCATTTACAGTAAAAAGATTAAATGTTAAAATTTCATCCATTTTGACCTTTTTGGGATCGTTCGACATGTCCGGAGTCATCGTTTTTCATCCGAAAATTGATTTTTTGGACTGTACCAAAAATGATTCAAAATTTCAATTGGATCGTGCCTCATGTTGAATAACCACTTTTTAAACCCTCACAGTGACCAAAATTGCCATTTTTACAGAGTTTTGCTTACTCAAAAGCTTCAATTTTGACCCCTTTGAGGCACAGAAATGACTTTAAACACACTTATTTTAGTTGACAAAGTCATAATTCACATCCAACAGCCATTTAGAGTCAAAAGATTAAATGTTAAAATTTTATCCATATTGACCATTTTGGGATCGTTCGACATGTCCGGAGTCATCGTTTTTCATCCGAAAATTGATTTTTTGGACTGTACCAAAAATGATTCAAAATATCAATTGGATCGTGCCTCATGTTGAATAACCACTTTTTAAACCCTCAGAGTGACCAAAATTGCCATTTTTACAGAGTTTTGCTTACTCAAAAGCTTCAATTTTGACCCGTTTCAGGCACAGAAATGACTTTAAACACACTTATTTTAGTTGACAAAGTCATAATTCACATCCAACAGTCATTTACAGTCAAAAGATTAAATGTTAAAATTTCATCCATTTTGACCTTTTTGGGATCGTTCGAAATGTCCGGAGTCATCATTTTTCATTCGAAAATTGATTTTTTGGACTGTACCAAAAATGATTCAAAATGTCAATTGGATCGTGCCTCATGTTGAATAACCACTTTTTAAACCCTCAGAGTGACCAAAATTGCCATTTTTACAGAGTTTTGCTTACTCAAAAGCTTCAATTGTGACCCGTTTCAGGCACAGAAATGACTTTAAACACACTTATTTTAGTTGACAAAGCCATAATTCACATCCAACAGTCATTTACAGTCAAAAGATTAAATGTTAAAATTTCATCCATATTGACCATTTTGGGATCGTTCGACATGTCCGGAGTCATCGTTTTTCATCCGAAAATTGATTTTTTGGACTGTACCAAAAATGATTCAAAATGTCAATTGGATCGTGCCTCATGTTGAATAACCACTTTTTAAACATTCAGAGTGACCAAAATTGCCATTTTTACAGAGTTTTGCTTCCTCAAAAGCTTCAATTTTGACCCGTTTCAGGCACAGAAATGACTTTAAACACACTTATTTTAGTTGACAAAGTCATAATTCACATCCAACAGTCATTTACAGTCAAAAGATTAAATGTTAAAATTTCATCCATATTGACCATTTTGGGATCGTTCGACATGTCCGGAGTCATCGTTTTTCATCCGGGAATTGATTTTTTGGACTGTACCAAAAATGATTCAAAATGTCAATTGGATCGTGCCTCATGTTGAATAACCACTTTTTAAACCCTCACAGTGACCAAAATTGCCATTTTTACAGAGTTTTGCTTACTCAAAAGCTTCAATTTTGACCCGTTTCAGGCACAGAAATGACTTTAAACACACTTATTTTAGTTGACAAAGTCATAATTCACATCCAACAGTCATTTACAGTCAAAAGATTAAATGTTAAAATTTCATCCATTTTGACCTTTTTGGGATCGTTCGACATGTCCGGAGTCATCGTTTTTCATTCGAAAATTGATTTTTTGGACTGTACCAAAAATGATTCAAAATGTCAATTGGATCGTGCCTCATGTTGAATAACCACTTTTTAAACCCTCAGAGTGACCAAAATTGCCATTTTTACAGAGTTTTGCTTACTCAAAAGCTTCAATTTTGACCCGTTTCAGGCACAGAAATGACTTTAAACACACTTATTTTAGTTGACAAAGTCATAATTCACATCCAACAGTCATTTACAGTCAAAAGATTAAATGTTAAAATTTCATCCATATTGACCATTTTGGGATCGTTCGACATGTCCGGAGTCATCGTTTTTCATCCGAAAATTGATTTTTTGGACTGTACCAAAATTGATTCAAAATGTCAATTGGATCGTGCCTCATGTTGAATAACCACTTTTTAAACCCTCAGAGTGACCAAAATTGCCATTTTTACAGAGTTTTGCTTACTCAAAAGCTTCAATTTTGACCCGTTTCAGGCACAGAAATGACTTTAAACACACTTATTTTAGTTGACAAAGTCATAATTCACATCCAACAGTCATTTACAGTCCAAAGATTAAATGTTAAAATTTCATCCATATTGACCATTTTGGGATAGTTCGACATGTCCGGAGTCATCGTTTTTCATCCGAAAATTGATTTTTTGGACTGTACCAAAAATAATTCAAAATGTCAATTGGATCGTGCCTCATGTTGAATAACCACTTTTTAAACCCTCACAGTGACCAAAATTGCCATTTTTACAGAGTTTTGCTTACTCAAAAGCTTCAATTTTGACCCGTTTCAGGCACAGAAATGACTTTAAACACACTTATTTTAGTTGACAAAGTCATAATTCACATCCAACAGTCATTTACAGTCAAAAGATTAAATGTTAAAATTTCATCCATATTGACCATTTTGGGATCGTTCGACATGTCCGGAGTCATCGTTTTTCATCCGAAAATTGATTTTTTGGACTGTACCAAAAATGATTCAAAATGTCAATTGGATCGTGCCTCATGTTGAATAACCACTTTATAAACATTCAGAGTGACCAAAATTGCCATTTTTACAGAGTTTTGCTTCCTCAAAAGCTTCAATTTTGACCCGTTTCAGGCACAGAAATGACTTTAAACACACTTATTTTAGTTGATAAAGTCTTAATTCACATCCAACAGTCATTTACAGTCAAAAGATTAAATGTTAAAATTTCATCCATATTGACCATTTTGGGATCGTTCGACATGTCCGGAGTCATCGTTTTTCATCCGGAAATTGATTTTTTGGACTGTACCAAAAATGATTCAAAATGTCAATTGGATCGTGCCTCATGTTGAATAACCACTTTTTAAACCCTCAGAGTGACCAAAATTGCCATTTTTACAGAGTTTTGCTTACTCAAAAGCTTCAATTTTGACCCGTTTCAGGCACAGAAATGACTTTAAACACACTTATTTTAGTTGACAAAGTCATAATTCACATCCAACAGTCATTTACAGTCAAAAGATTAAATGTTAAAATTTCATCCATTTTGACCTTTTTGGGACCGTTCGACTTGTCCGGAGTCATCGTTTTTCATCCGAAAATTGATTTTTTGGACTGTACCAAAAATGATTCAAAATTTCAATTGGATCGTGCCTCATGTTGAATAACCACTTTTTAAACCCTCACAGTGACCAAAATTGCCATTTTTATAGAGGATTGCTTACTCAAAAGCTTCAATTTTGACCCCTTTGAGGCACAGAAATGACTTTAAACACACTTATTTTAGTTGACAAAGTCATAATTCACATCCAACAGCCATTTAGAGTCAAAAGATTAAATGTTAAAATTTCATCTATATTGACCATTTTGGGATAGTTCGACATGTCCGGAGTCATCGTTTTTCATCCGAAAATTGATTTTTTGGACTGTACCAAAAATGATTCAAAATGTCAATTGGATCGTGCCTCATGTTGAATAACCACTTTTTAAACCCTCACAGTGACCAAAATTGCCATTTTTACAGAGTTTTGCTTACTCAAAAGCTTCAATTTTGACCCGTTTCAGGCACAGAAATGACTTTAAACACACTTATTTTAGTTGACAAAGTCATAATTCACATCCAACAGTCATTTACAGTCAAAAGATTAAATGTTAAAATTTCATCCATTTTGACCTTTTTGGGATCGTTCGACATGTCCGGAGTCATCGTTTTTCATCCGAAAATTGATTTTTTGGACTGTACCAAAAATGATTCAAAATGTCAATTGGATCGTGCCTCATGTTGAATAACCACTTTTTAAACCCTCAGAGTGACCAAAATTGCCATTTTTACAGAGTTTTGCTTACTCAAAAGCTTCAATTTTGACCCGTTTCAGGCACAGAAATGACTTTAAACACACTTATTTTAGTTGACAAAGTCATAATTCACATCCAACAGTCATTTACAGTCAAAAGATTAAATGTTAAAATTTCATCCATATTGACCATTTTGGGATCGTTCGACATGTCCGGAGTCATCGTTTTTCATCCGAAAATTGATTTTTTGGACTGTACCAAAATTGATTCAAAATGTCAATTGGATCGTGCCTCATGTTGAATAACCACTTTTTAAACCCTCAGAGTGACCAAAATTGCCATTTTTACAGAGTTTTGCTTACTCAAAAGCTTCAATTTTGACCCGTTTCAGGCACAGAAATGACTTTAAACACACTTATTTTAGTTGACAAAGTCATAATTCACATCCAACAGTCATTTACAGTCCAAAGATTAAATGTTAAAATTTCATCCATATTGACCATTTTGGGATAGTTCGACATGTCCGGAGTCATCGTTTTTCATCCGAAAATTGATTTTTTGGACTGTACCAAAAATAATTCAAAATGTCAATTGGATCGTGCCTCATGTTGAATAACCACTTTTTAAACCCTCACAGTGACCAAAATTGCCATTTTTACAGAGTTTTGCTTACTCAAAAGCTTCAATTTTGACCCGTTTCAGGCACAGAAATGACTTTAAACACACTTATTTTAGTTGACAAAGTCATAATTCACATCCAACAGTCATTTACAGTCAAAAGATTAAATGTTAAAATTTCATCCATATTGACCATTTTGGGATCGTTCGACATGTCCGGAGTCATCGTTTTTCATCCGAAAATTGATTTTTTGGACTGTACCAAAAATGATTCAAAATGTCAATTGGATCGTGCCTCATGTTGAATAACCACTTTTTAAACATTCAGAGTGACCAAAATTGCCATTTTTACAGAGTTTTGCTTCCTCAAAAGCTTCAATTTTGACCCGTTTCAGGCACAGAAATGACTTTAAACACACTTATTTTAGTTGATAAAGTCTTAATTCACATCCAACAGTCATTTACAGTCAAAAGATTAAATGTTAAAATTTCATCCATATTGACCATTTTGGGATCGTTCGACATGTCCGGAGTCATCGTTTTTCATCCGGAAATTGATTTTTTGGACTGTACCAAAAATGATTCAAAATGTCAATTGGATCGTGCCTCATGTTGAATAACCACTTTTTAAACCCTCAGAGTGACCAAAATTGCCATTTTTACAGAGTTTTGCTTACTCAAAAGCTTCAATTTTGACCCGTTTCAGGCACAGAAATGACTTTAAACACACTTATTTTAGTTGACAAAGTCATAATTCACATCCAACAGTCATTTACAGTCAAAAGATTAAATGTTAAAATTTCATCCATTTTGACCTTTTTGGGACCGTTCGACTTGTCCGGAGTCATCGTTTTTCATCCGAAAATTGATTTTTTGGACTGTACCAAAAATGATTCAAAATTTCAATTGGATCGTGCCTCATGTTGAATAACCACTTTTTAAACCCTCACAGTGACCAAAATTGCCATTTTTATAGAGGATTGCTTACTCAAAAGCTTCAATTTTGACCCCTTTGAGGCACAGAAATGACTTTAAACACACTTATTTTAGTTGACAAAGTCATAATTCACATCCAACAGCCATTTAGAGTCAAAAGATTAAATGTTAAAATTTCATCTATATTGACCATTTTGGGATAGTTCGACATGTCCGGAGTCATCGTTTTTCATCCGAAAATTGATTTTTTGGACTGTACCAAAAATGATTCAAAATGTCAATTGGATCGTGCCTCATGTTGAATAACCACTTTTTAAACCCTCACAGTGACCAAAATTGCCATTTTTACAGAGTTTTGCTTACTCAAAAGCTTCAATTTTGACCCGTTTCAGGCACAGAAATGACTTTAAACACACTTATTTTAGTTGACAAAGTCATAATTCACATCCAACAGTCATTTACAGTCAAAAGATTAAATGTTAAAATTTCATCCATTTTGACCTTTTTGGGATCGTTCGACATGTCCGGAGTCATCGTTTTTCATCCGAAAATTGATTTTTTGGACTGTACCAAAAATGATTCAAAATGTCAATTGGATCGTGCCTCATGTTGAATAACCACTTTTTATACCCTCACAGTGACCAAAATTGCCATTTTTACAGAGTTTTGCTTACTCAAAAGCTTCCATTTTGACCCGTTCAGGCACAGAAATGACTTTAAACACACTTATTTTAGTTGACAAAGTCATAATTCACATCCAACAGTCATTTACAGTCAAAAGATTAAATGTTAAAATTTCATCCATATTGACCATTTTGGGATCGTTCGACATGTCCGGAGTCATCGTTTTTCATCCGAAAATTGATTTTTTGGACTGTACCAAAAATGATTCAAAATATCAATTGGATCGTGCCTCATGTTGAATAACCATTTTTTAAACCCTCAGAGTGACCAAAATTGCCATTTTTACAGAGTTTTGCTTACTCAAAAGCTTCAATTTTGACCCGTTTCAGGCACAGAAATGACTTTAAACACACTTATTTTAGTTGACAAAGTCATAATTCACATCCAACAGTCATTTACAGTCAAAAGATTAAATGTTAAAATTTCATCCATTTTGACCTTTTTGGGATCGTTCGACATGTCCGGAGTCATCGTTTTTCATTCGAAAATTGATTTTTTGGACTGTACCAAAAATGATTCAAAATGTCAATTGGATCGTGCCTCATGTTGAATAACCACTTTTTAAACCCTCACAGTGACCAAAATTGCCATTTTTACAGAGTTTTGCTTACTCAAAAGCTTCAATTTTGACCCGTTTCAGGCACAGAAATGACTTTAAACACACTTATTTTAGTTGACAAAGTCATAATTCACATCCAACAGTCATTTACAGTAAAAAGATTAAATGTTAAAATTTCATCCATTTTGACCTTTTTGGGATCGTTCGACATGTCCGGAGTCATCGTTTTTCATCCGAAAATTGATTTTTTGGACTGTACCAAAAATGATTCAAAATTTCAATTGGATCGTGCCTCATGTTGAATAACCACTTTTTAAACCCTCACAGTGACCAAAATTGCCATTTTTACAGAGTTTTGCTTACTCAAAAGCTTCAATTTTGACCCCTTTGAGGCACAGAAATGACTTTAAACACACTTATTTTAGTTGACGAAGTCATAATTCACATCCAACAGCCATTTAGAGTCAAAAGATTAAATGTTAAAATTTCATCCATATTGACCATTTTGGGATCGTTCGACATGTCCGGAGTCATCGTTTTTCATCCGAAAATTGATTTTTTGGACTGTACCAAAAATGATTCAAAATATCAATTGGATCGTGCCTCATGTTGAATAACCACTTTTTAAACCCTCAGAGTGACCAAAATTGCCATTTTTACAGAGTTTTGCTTACTCAAAAGCTTCAATTTTGACCCGTTTCAGGCACAGAAATGACTTTAAACACACTTATTTTAGTTGACAAAGTCATAATTCACATCCAACAGTCATTTACAGTCAAAAGATTAAATGTTAAAATTTCATCCATTTTGACCTTTTTGGGATCGTTCGACATGTCCGGAGTCATCGTTTTTCATTCGAAAATTGATTTTTTGGACTGTACCAAAAATGATTCAAAATGTCAATTGGATCGTGCCTCATGTTGAATAACCACTTTTTAAACCCTCACAGTGACCAAAATTGCCATTTTTACAGAGTTTTGCTTACTCAAAAGCTTCAATTTTGACCCGTTTCAGGCACAGAAATGACTTTAAACACACTTATTTTAGTTGACAAAGTCATAATTCACATCCAACAGTCATTTACAGTAAAAAGATTAAATGTTAAAATTTCATCCATTTTGACCTTTTTGGGATCGTTCGACATGTCCGGAGTCATCGTTTTTCATCCGAAAATTGATTTTTTGGACTGTACCAAAAATGATTCAAAATTTCAATTGGATCGTGCCTCATGTTGAATAACCTCTTTTTAGACCCTCAGAGTGACCAAAATTGCCATTTTTACAGAGTTTTGCTTACTCAAAAGCTTCAATTTTGACCCGTTTCAGGCACAGAAATGACTTTAAACACACTTATTTTAGTTGACAAAGTCATAATTCACATCCAACAGCCATTTAGAGTCAAAAGATTAAATGTTAAAATTTCATCCATATTGACCATTTTGGGATAGTTCGACATGTCCGGAGTCATCGTTTTTCATCCGAAAATTGATTTTTTGGACTGTACCAAAAATGATTCAAAATGTCAATTGGATCGTGCCTCATGTTGAATAACCACTTTTTAAACCCTCAGAGTGACCAAAATTGCCATTTTTACAGAGTTTTGCTTACTCAAAAGCTTCAATTTTGACCAGTTTCAGGCACAGAAATGACTTTAAACACACTTATTTTAGTTGACAAAGTCATAATTCACATCCAACAGTCATTTACAGTCAAAAGATTAAATGTTAAAATTTCATCCATATTGACCATTTTGGGATAGTTCGACATGTCCGGAGTCATCGTTTTTCATCCGAAAATTGATTTTTTGGACTGTACCAAAAATGATTCAAAATGTCAATTGGATCGTGCCTCATGTTGAATAACCACTTTTTAAACCCTCACAGTGACCAAAATTGCCATTTTTACAGAGTTTTGCTTACTCAACAGCTTCAATTTTGACCCGTTTCAGGCACAGAAATGACTTTAAACACACTTATTTTAGTTGACAAAGTCATAATTCACATCCAACAGTCATTTACAGTCAAAAGATTAAATGTTAAAATTTCATCCATATTGACCATTTTGGGATAGTTCGACATGTCCGGAGTCATCGTTTTTCATCCGAAAATTGATTTTTTGGACTGTACCAAAAATGATTCAAAATGTCAATTGGATCGTGCCTCATGTTGAATAACCACTTTTTAAACCCTCAGAGTGACCAAAATTGCCATTTTTACAGAGTTTTGCTTACTCAAAAGCTTCAATTTTGACCCGTTTCAGGCACAGAAATGACTTTAAACACATTATTTTAGTTGACAAAGTCATAATTCACATCCAACAGTCATTTACAGTCAAAAGATTAAATGTTAAAATTTCATCCATTTTGACCTTTTTGGGATCGTTCGACATGTCCGGAGTCATCGTTTTTCATCCGAAAATTGATTTTTTGGACTGTACCAAAAATGATTCAAAATTTCAATTGGATCGTGCCTCATGTTGAATAACCACTTTTTAAACCCTCACAGTGACCAAAATTGCCATTTTTACAGAGTTTTGCTTACTCAAAAGCTTCAATTTTGACCCGTTTCAGGCACAGAAATGACTTTAAACACACTTATTTTAGTTGACAAAGTCATAATTCACATCCAACAGTCATTTACAGTCAAAAGATTAAATGTTAAAATTTCATCCATTTTGACCTTTTTGGGATCGTTCAACATGTCCGGAGTCATCGTTTTTCATCCGAAAATTGATTTTTTGGACTGTACCAAAAATGATTCAAAATGTCAATTGGATCGTGCCTCATGTTGAATAACCACTTTTTAAACCCTCAGAGTGACCAAAATTGCCATTTTTACAGAGTTTTGCTTACTCAAAAGCTTCAATTTTGACCCGTTTCAGGCACAGAAATGACTTTAAACACACTTATTTTAGTTGACAAAGTCATAATTCACATCCAACAGTCATTTACAGTCAAAAGATTAAATGTTAAAATTTCATCCATATTGACCATTTTGGGATCGTTCGACATGTCCGGAGTCATCGTTTTTCATCCGAAAATTGATTTTTTGGACTGTACCAAAAATGATTCAAAATGTCAATTGGATCGTGCCTCATGTTGAATAACCACTTTTTAAACATTCAGAGTGACCAAAATTGCCATTTTTACAGAGTTTTGCTTCCTCAAAAGCTTCAATTTTGACCCGTTTCAGGCACAGAAATGACTTTAAACACACTTATTTTAGTTGATAAAGTCTTAATTCACATCCAACAGTCATTTACAGTCAAAAGATTAAATGTTAAAATTTCATCCATATTGACCATTTTGGGATCGTTCGACATGTCCGGAGTCATCGTTTTTCATCCGGAAATTGATTTTTTGGACTGTACCAAAAATGATTCAAAATGTCAATTGGATCGTGCCTCATGTTGAATAACCACTTTTTATACCCTCACAGTGACCAAAATTGCCATTTTTACAGAGTTTTGCTTACTCAAAAGCTTCCATTTTGACCCGTTCAGGCACAGAAATGACTTTAAACACACTTATTTTAGTTGACAAAGTCATAATTCACATCCAACAGTCATTTACAGTCAAAAGATTAAATGTTAAAATTTCATCCATATTGACCATTTTGGGATCGTTCGACATGTCCGGAGTCATCGTTTTTCATCCGAAAATTGATTTTTTGGACTGTACCAAAAATGATTCAAAATATCAATTGGATCGTGCCTCATGTTGAATAACCATTTTTTAAACCCTCAGAGTGACCAAAATTGCCATTTTTACAGAGTTTTGCTTACTCAAAAGCTTCAATTTTGACCCGTTTCAGGCACAGAAATGACTTTAAACACACTTATTTTAGTTGACAAAGTCATAATTCACATCCAACAGTCATTTACAGTCAAAAGATTAAATGTTAAAATTTCATCCATTTTGACCTTTTTGGGATCGTTCGACATGTCCGGAGTCATCGTTTTTCATTTGAAAATTGATTTTTTGGACTGTACCAAAAATGATTCAAAATGTCAATTGGATCGTGCCTCATGTTGAATAACCACTTTTTAAACCCTCACAGTGACCAAAATTGCCATTTTTACAGAGTTTTGCTTACTCAAAAGCTTCAATTTTGACCCGTTTCAGGCACAGAAATGACTTTAAACACACTTATTTTAGTTGACAAAGTCATAATTCACATCCAACAGTCATTTACAGTAAAAAGATTAAATGTTAAAATTTCATCCATTTTGACCTTTTTGGGATCGTTCGACATGTCCGGAGTCATCGTTTTTCATCCGAAAATTGATTTTTTGGACTGTACCAAAAATGATTCAAAATTTCAATTGGATCGTGCCTCATGTTGAATAACCACTTTTTAAACCCTCACAGTGACCAAAATTGCCATTTTTACAGAGTTTTGCTTACTCAAAAGCTTCAATTTTGACCCCTTTGAGGCACAGAAATGACTTTAAACACACTTATTTTAGTTGACAAAGTCATAATTCACATCCAACAGCCATTTAGAGTCAAAAGATTAAATGTTAAAATTTCATCCATATTGACCATTTTGGGATCGTTCGACATGTCCGGAGTCATCGTTTTTCATCCGAAAATTGATTTTTTGGACTGTACCAAAAATGATTCAAAATATCAATTGGATCGTGCCTCATGTTGAATAACCACTTTTTAAACCCTCAGAGTGACCAAAATTGCCATTTTTACAGAGTTTTGCTTACTCAAAAGCTTCAATTTTGACCCGTTTCAGGCACAGAAATGACTTTAAACACACTTATTTTAGTTGACAAAGTCATAATTCACATCCAACAGTCATTTACAGTCAAAAGATTAAATGTTAAAATTTCATCCATTTTGACCTTTTTGGGATCGTTCGACATGTCCGGAGTCATCGTTTTTCATTCGAAAATTGATTTTTTGGACTGTACCAAAAATGATTCAAAATGTCAATTGGATCGTGCCTCATGTTGAATAACCACTTTTTAAACCCTCAGAGTGACCAAAATTGCCATTTTTACAGAGTTTTGCTTACTCAAAAGCTTCAATTTCGACCCGTTTCAGGCACAGAAATGACTTTAAACACACTTATTTTAGTTGACAAAGTCATAATTCACATCCAACAGTCATTTACAGTCAAAAGATTAAATGTTAAAATTTCATCCATATTGACCATTTTGGGATCGTTCGACATGTCCGGAGTCATCGTTTTTCATCCGAAAATTGATTTTTTGGACTGTACCAAAAATGATTCAAAATGTCAATTGGATCGTGCCTCATGTTGAATAACCACTTTTTAAACCCTCAGAGTGACCAAAATTGCCATTTTTACAGAGTTTTGCTTACTCAAAAGCTTCAATTTTGACCCGTTTCAGGCACAGAAATGACTTTAAACACATTATTTTAGTTGACAAAGTCATAATTCACATCCAACAGTCATTTACAGTCAAAAGATTAAATGTTAAAATTTCATCCATTTTGACCTTTTTGGGATCGTTCGACATGTCCGGAGTCATCGTTTTTCATCCGAAAATTGATTTTTTGGACTGTACCAAAAATGATTCAAAATTTCAATTGGATCGTGCCTCATGTTGAATAACCACTTTTTAAACCCTCACAGTGACCAAAATTGCCATTTTTACAGAGTTTTGCTTACTCAAAAGCTTCAATTTTGACCCGTTTCAGGCACAGAAATGACTTTAAACACACTTATTTTAGTTGACAAAGTCATAATTCATATCCAACAGTCATTTACAGTCAAAAGATTAAATGTTAAAATTTCATCCATATTGACCATTTTGGGATCGTTCGACATGTCCGGAGTCATCGTTTTTCATCCGAAAATTGATTTTTTGGACTGTACCAAAAATGATTCAAAATGTCAATTGGATCGTGCCTCATGTTGAATAACCACTTTTTAAACCCTCAGAGTGACCAAAATTGCCATTTTTACAGAGTTTTGCTTACTCAAAAGCTTCAATTTTGACCCGTTTCAGGCACAGAAATGACTTTAAACACACTTATTTTAGTTGACAAAGTCATAATTCACATCCAACAGTCATTTACAGTCAAAAGATTAAATGTTAAAATTTCATCCATATTGACCATTTTGGGATCGTTCGACATGTCCGGAGTCATCGTTTTTCATTCGAAAATTGATTTTTTGGACTGTACCAAAAATGATTCAAAATGTCAATTGGATCGTGCCTCATGTTGAATAACCACTTTTTAAACCCTCAGAGTGACCAAAATTGCCATTTTTACAGAGTTTTGCTTACTCAAAAGCTTCAATTTTGACCCGTTTCAGGCACAGAAATGACTTTAAACACACTTATTTTAGTTGACAAAGTCATAATTCACATCCAACAGTCATTTACAATCAAAAGATTAAATGTTAAAATTTCATCCATATTGACCATTTTGGGATCGTTCAACATGTCCGGAGTCATCGTTTTTCATCCGAAAATTGATTTTTTGGACTGTACCAAAAATGATTCAAAATGTCAATTGGATCGTGCCTCATGTTGAATAACCACTTTTTAAACCCTCAGAGTGACCAAAATTGCCATTTTTACAGAGTTTTGCTTACTCAAAAGCTTCAATTTTGACCCGTTTCAGGCACAGAAATGACTTTAAACACACTTATTTTAGTTGACAAAGTCATAATTCACATCCAACAGTCATTTACAGTCAAAAGATTAAATGTTAAAATTTCATCCATATTGACCATTTTGGGATCGTTCGACATGTCCGGAGTCATCGTTTTTCTTCCGAAAATTGATTTTTTGGACTGTACCAAAAATGATTCAAAATGTCAATTGGATCGTGCCTCATGTTGAATAACCACTTTTTAAACATTCAGAGTGACCAAAATTGCCATTTTTACAGAGTTTTGCTTCCTCAAAAGCTTCAATTTTGACCCGTTTCAGGCACAGAAATGACTTTAAACACACTTATTTTAGTTGATAAAGTCTTAATTCACATCCAACAGTCATATACAGTCAAAAGATTAAATGTTAAAATTTCATCCATATTGACCATTTTGGGATCGTTCGACATGTCCGGAGTCATCGTTTTTCATCCGGAAATTGATTTTTTGGACTGTACCAAAAATGATTCAAAATGTCAATTGGATCGTGCCTCATGTTGAATAACCACTTTTTATACCCTCACAGTGACCAAAATTGCCATTTTTACAGAGTTTTGCTTACTCAAAAGCTTCCATTTTGACCCGTTCAGGCACAGAAATGACTTTAAACACACTTATTTTAGTTGACAAAGTCATAATTCACATCCAACAGTCATTTACAGTCAAAAGATTAAATGTTAAAATTTCATCCATATTGACCATTTTGGGATCGTTCGACATGTCCGGAGTCATCGTTTTTCATCCGAAAATTGATTTTTTGGACTGTACCAAAAATGATTCAAAATATCAATTGGATCGTGCCTCATGTTGAATAACCATTTTTTAAACCCTCAGAGTGACCAAAATTGCCATTTTTACAGAGTTTTGCTTACTCAAAAGCTTCAATTTGGACCCGTTTCAGGCACAGAAATGACTTTAAACACACTTATTTTAGTTGACAAAGTCATAATTCACATCCAACAGTCATTTACAGTCAAAAGATTAAATGTTAAAATTTCATCCATTTTGACCTTTTTGGGATCGTTCGACATGTCCGGAGTCATCGTTTTTCATCCGAAAATTGATTTTTTGGACTGTACCAAAAATGATTCAAAATTTCAATTGGATCGTGCCTCATGTTGAATAACCTCTTTTTAGACCCTCAGAGTGACCAAAATTGCCATTTTTACAGAGTTTTGCTTACTCAAAAGCTTCAATTTTGACCCGTTTCAGGCACAGAAATGACTTTAAACACACTTATTTTAGTTGACAAAGTCATAATTCACATCCAACAGCCATTTAGAGTCAAAAGATTAAATGTTAAAATTTCATCCATATTGACCATTTTGGGATAGTTCGACATGTCCGGAGTCATCGTTTTTCATCCGAAAATTGATTTTTTGGACTGTACCAAAAATGATTCAAAATGTCAATTGGATCGTGCCTCATGTTGAATAACCACTTTTTAAACCCTCAGAGTGACCAAAATTGCCATTTTTACAGAGTTTTGCTTACTCAAAAGCTTCAATTTTGACCAGTTTCAGGCACAGAAATGACTTTAAACACACTTATTTTAGTTGACAAAGTCATAATTCACATCCAACAGTCATTTACAGTCAAAAGATTAAATGTTAAAATTTCATCCATATTGACCATTTTGGGATAGTTCGACATGTCCGGAGTCATCGTTTTTCATCCGAAAATTGATTTTTTGGACTGTACCAAAAATGATTCAAAATGTCAATTGGATCGTGCCTCATGTTGAATAACCACTTTTTAAACCCTCACAGTGACCAAAATTGCCATTTTTACAGAGTTTTGCTTACTCAACAGCTTCAATTTTGACCCGTTTCAGGCACAGAAATGACTTTAAACACACTTATTTTAGTTGACAAAGTCATAATTCACATCCAACAGCCATTTAGAGTCAAAAGATTAAATGTTAAAATTTCATCCATATTGACCATTTTGGGATCGTTCGACATGTCCGGAGTCATCGTTTTTCATCCGAAAATTGATTTTTTGGACTGTACCAAAAATGATTCAAAATATCAATTGGATCGTGCCTCATGTTGAATAACCACTTTTTAAACCCTCAGAGTGACCAAAATTGCCATTTTTACAGAGTTTTGCTTACTCAAAAGCTTCAATTTTGACCCGTTTCAGGCACAGAAATGACTTTAAACACACTTATTTTAGTTGACAAAGTCATAATTCACATCCAACAGTCATTTACAGTCAAAAGATTAAATGTTAAAATTTCATCCATTTTGACCTTTTTGGGATCGTTCGACATGTCCGGAGTCATCGTTTTTCATTCGAAAATTGATTTTTTGGACTGTACCAAAAATGATTCAAAATGTCAATTGGATCGTGCCTCATGTTGAATAACCACTTTTTAAACCCTCAGAGTGACCAAAATTGCCATTTTTACAGAGTTTTGCTTACTCAAAAGCTTCAATTTGGACCCGTTTCAGGCACAGAAATGACTTTAAACACACTTATTTTAGTTGACAAAGTCATAATTCACATCCAACAGTCATTTACAGTCAAAAGATTAAATGTTAAAATTTCATCCATTTTGACCTTTTTGGGATCGTTCGACATGTCCGGAGTCATCGTTTTTCATCCGAAAATTGATTTTTTGGACTGTACCAAAAATGATTCAAAATTTCAATTGGATCGTGCCTCATGTTGAATAACCTCTTTTTAGACCCTCAGAGTGACCAAAATTGCCATTTTTACAGAGTTTTGCTTACTCAAAAGCTTCAATTTTGACCCGTTTCAGGCACAGAAATGACTTTAAACACACTTATTTTAGTTGACAAAGTCATAATTCACATCCAACAGCCATTTAGAGTCAAAAGATTAAATGTTAAAATTTCATCCATATTGACCATTTTGGGATAGTTCGACATGTCCGGAGTCATCGTTTTTCATCCGAAAATTGATTTTTTGGACTGTACCAAAAATGATTCAAAATGTCAATTGGATCGTGCCTCATGTTGAATAACCACTTTTTAAACCCTCAGAGTGACCAAAATTGCCATTTTTACAGAGTTTTGCTTACTCAAAAGCTTCAATTTTGACCAGTTTCAGGCACAGAAATGACTTTAAACACACTTATTTTAGTTGACAAAGTCATAATTCACATCCAACAGTCATTTACAGTCAAAAGATTAAATGTTAAAATTTCATCCATATTGACCATTTTGGGATAGTTCGACATGTCCGGAGTCATCGTTTTTCATCCGAAAATTGATTTTTTGGACTGTACCAAAAATGATTCAAAATGTCAATTGGATCGTGCCTCATGTTGAATAACCACTTTTTAAACCCTCAGAGTGACCAAAATTGCCATTTTTACAGAGTTTTGCTTACTCAAAAGCTTCAATTTGGACCCGTTTCAGGCACAGAAATGACTTTAAACACACTTATTTTAGTTGACAAAGTCATAATTCACATCCAACAGTCATTTACAGTCAAAAGATTAAATGTTAAAATTTCATCCATTTTGACCTTTTTGGGATCGTTCGACATGTCCGGAGTCATCGTTTTTCATCCGAAAATTGATTTTTTGGACTGTACCAAAAATGATTCAAAATTTCAATTGGATCGTGCCTCATGTTGAATAACCTCTTTTTAGACCCTCAGAGTGACCAAAATTGCCATTTTTACAGAGTTTTGCTTACTCAAAAGCTTCAATTTTGACCCGTTTCAGGCACAGAAATGACTTTAAACACACTTATTTTAGTTGACAAAGTCATAATTCACATCCAACAGCCATTTAGAGTCAAAAGATTAAATGTTAAAATTTCATCCATATTGACCATTTTGGGATAGTTCGACATGTCCGGAGTCATCGTTTTTCATCCGAAAATTGATTTTTTGGACTGTACCAAAAATGATTCAAAATGTCAATTGGATCGTGCCTCATGTTGAATAACCACTTTTTAAACCCTCAGAGTGACCAAAATTGCCATTTTTACAGAGTTTTGCTTACTCAAAAGCTTCAATTTTGACCAGTTTCAGGCACAGAAATGACTTTAAACACACTTATTTTAGTTGACAAAGTCATAATTCACATCCAACAGTCATTTACAGTCAAAAGATTAAATGTTAAAATTTCATCCATATTGACCATTTTGGGATAGTTCGACATGTCCGGAGTCATCGTTTTTCATCCGAAAATTGATTTTTTGGACTGTACCAAAAATGATTCAAAATGTCAATTGGATCGTGCCTCATGTTGAATAACCACTTTTTAAACCCTCACAGTGACCAAAATTGCCATTTTTACAGAGTTTTGCTTACTCAACAGCTTCAATTTTGACCCGTTTCAGGCACAGAAATGACTTTAAACACACTTATTTTAGTTGACAAAGTCATAATTCACATCCAACAGTCATTTACAGTCAAAAGATTAAATGTTAAAATTTCATCCATATTGACCATTTTGGGATAGTTCGACATGTCCGGAGTCATCGTTTTTCATCCGAAAATTGATTTTTTGGACTGTACCAAAAATGATTCAAAATGTCAATTGGATCGTGCCTCATGTTGAATAACCACTTTTTAAACCCTCAGAGTGACCAAAATTGCCATTTTTACAGAGTTTTGCTTACTCAAAAGCTTCAATTTTGACCCGTTTCAGGCACAGAAATGACTTTAAACACATTATTTTAGTTGACAAAGTCATAATTCACATCCAACAGTCATTTACAGTCAAAAGATTAAATGTTAAAATTTCATCCATTTTGACCTTTTTGGGATCGTTCGACATGTCCGGAGTCATCGTTTTTCATCCGAAAATTGATTTTTTGGACTGTACCAAAAATGATTCAAAATTTCAATTGGATCGTGCCTCATGTTGAATAACCACTTTTTAAACCCTCACAGTGACCAAAATTGCCATTTTTACAGAGTTTTGCTTACTCAAAAGCTTCAATTTTGACCCGTTTCAGGCACAGAAATGACTTTAAACACACTTATTTTAGTTGACAAAGTCATAATTCACATCCAACAGTCATTTACAGTCAAAAGATTAAATGTTAAAATTTCATCCATTTTGACCTTTTTGGGATTGTTCAACATGTCCGGAGTCATCGTTTTTCATCCGAAAATTGATTTTTTGGACTGTACCAAAAATGATTCAAAATGTCAATTGGATCGTGCCTCATGTTGAATAACCACTTTTTAAACCCTCAGAGTGACCAAAATTGCCATTTTTACAGAGTTTTGCTTACTCAAAAGCTTCAATTTTGACCCGTTTCAGGCACAGAAATGACTTTAAACACACTTATTTTAGTTGACAAAGTCATAATTCACATCCAACAGTCATTTACAGTCAAAAGATTAAATGTTAAAATTTCATCCATATTGACCATTTTGGGATCGTTCGACATGTCCGGAGTCATCGTTTTTCATCCGAAAATTGATTTTTTGGACTGTACCAAAAATGATTCAAAATGTCAATTGGATCGTGCCTCATGTTGAATAACCACTTTTTAAACATTCAGAGTGACCAAAATTGCCATTTTTACAGAGTTTTGCTTCCTCAAAAGCTTCAATTTTGACCCGTTTCAGGCACAGAAATGACTTTAAACACACTTATTTTAGTTGATAAAGTCTTAATTCACATCCAACAGTCATTTACAGTCAAAAGATTAAATGTTAAAATTTCATCCATATTGACCATTTTGGGATCGTTCGACATGTCCGGAGTCATCGTTTTTCATCCGGAAATTGATTTTTTGGACTGTACCAAAAATGATTCAAAATGTCAATTGGATCGTGCCTCATGTTGAATAACCACTTTTTATACCCTCACAGTGACCAAAATTGCCATTTTTACAGAGTTTTGCTTACTCAAAAGCTTCCATTTTGACCCGTTCAGGCACAGAAATGACTTTAAACACACTTATTTTAGTTGACAAAGTCATAATTCACATCCAACAGTCATTTACAGTCAAAAGATTAAATGTTAAAATTTCATCCATATTGACCATTTTGGGATCGTTCGACATGTCCGGAGTCATCGTTTTTCATCCGAAAATTGATTTTTTGGACTGTACCAAAAATGATTCAAAATATCAATTGGATCGTGCCTCATGTTGAATAACCATTTTTTAAACCCTCAGAGTGACCAAAATTGCCATTTTTACAGAGTTTTGCTTACTCAAAAGCTTCAATTTTGACCCGTTTCAGGCACAGAAATGACTTTAAACACACTTATTTTAGTTGACAAAGTCATAATTCACATCCAACAGTCATTTACAGTCAAAAGATTAAATGTTAAAATTTCATCCATTTTGACCTTTTTGGGATCGTTCGACATGTCCGGAGTCATCGTTTTTCATTCGAAAATTGATTTTTTGGACTGTACCAAAAATGATTCAAAATGTCAATTGGATCGTGCCTCATGTTGAATAACCACTTTTTAAACCCTCACAGTGACCAAAATTGCCATTTTTACAGAGTTTTGCTTACTCAAAAGCTTCAATTTTGACCCGTTTCAGGCACAGAAATGACTTTAAACACACTTATTTTAGTTGACAAAGTCATAATTCACATCCAACAGTCATTTACAGTAAAAAGATTAAATGTTAAAATTTCATCCATTTTGACCTTTTTGGGATCGTTCGACATGTCCGGAGTCATCGTTTTTCATCCGAAAATTGATTTTTTGGACTGTACCAAAAATGATTCAAAATTTCAATTGGATCGTGCCTCATGTTGAATAACCACTTTTTAAACCCTCACAGTGACCAAAATTGCCATTTTTACAGAGTTTTGCTTACTCAAAAGCTTCAATTTTGACCCCTTTGAGGCACAGAAATGACTTTAAACACACTTATTTTAGTTGACAAAGTCATAATTCACATCCAACAGCCATTTAGAGTCAAAAGATTAAATGTTAAAATTTCATCCATATTGACCATTTTGGGATCGTTCGACATGTCCGGAGTCATCGTTTTTCATCCGAAAATTGATTTTTTGGACTGTACCAAAAATGATTCAAAATATCAATTGGATCGTGCCTCATGTTGAATAACCACTTTTTAAACCCTCAGAGTGACCAAAATTGCCATTTTTACAGAGTTTTGCTTACTCAAAAGCTTCAATTTTGACCCGTTTCAGGCACAGAAATGACTTTAAACACACTTATTTTAGTTGACAAAGTCATAATTCACATCCAACAGTCATTTACAGTCAAAAGATTAAATGTTAAAATTTCATCCATTTTGACCTTTTTGGGATCGTTCGACATGTCCGGAGTCATCGTTTTTCATTCGAAAATTGATTTTTTGGACTGTACCAAAAATGATTCAAAATGTCAATTGGATCGTGCCTCATGTTGAATAACCACTTTTTAAACCCTCAGAGTGACCAAAATTGCCATTTTTACAGAGTTTTGCTTACTCAAAAGCTTCAATTTCGACCCGTTTCAGGCACAGAAATGACTTTAAACACACTTATTTTAGTTGACAAAGTCATAATTCACATCCAACAGTCATTTACAGTCAAAAGATTAAATGTTAAAATTTCATCCATATTGACCATTTTGGGATCGTTCGACATGTCCGGAGTCATCGTTTTTTCATCCGAAAATTGATTTTTTGGACTGTACCAAAAATGATTCAAAATGTCAATTGGATCGTGCCTCATGTTGAATAACCACTTTTTAAACCCTCAGAGTGACCAAAATTGCCATTTTTACAGAGTTTTGCTTACTCAAAAGCTTCAATTTTGACCCGTTTCAGGCACAGAAATGACTTTAAACACACTTATTTTAGTTGACAAAGTCATAATTCACATCCAACAGTCATTTACAGTCAAAAGATTAAATGTTAAAATTTCATCCATTTTGACCTTTTTGGGATCGTTCAACATGTCCGGAGTCATCGTTTTTCATCCGAAAATTGATTTTTTGGACTGTACCAAAAATGATTCAAAATGTCAATTGGATCGTGCCTCATGTTGAATAACCACTTTTTAAACCCTCAGAGTGACCAAAATTGCCATTTTTACAGAGTTTTGCTTACTCAAAAGCTTCAATTTTGACCCGTTTCAGGCACAGAAATGACTTTAAACACACTTATTTTAGTTGACAAAGTCATAATTCACATCCAACAGTCATTTACAGTCAAAAGATTAAATGTTAAAATTTCATCCATATTGACCATTTTGGGATCGTTCGACATGTCCGGAGTCATCGTTTTTCATCCGAAAATTGATTTTTTGGACTGTACCAAAAATGATTCAAAATGTCAATTGGATCGTGCCTCATGTTGAATAACCACTTTTTAAACATTCAGAGTGACCAAAATTGCCATTTTTACAGAGTTTTGCTTCCTCAAAAGCTTCAATTTTGACCCGTTTCAGGCACAGAAATGACTTTAAACACACTTATTTTAGTTGATAAAGTCTTAATTCACATCCAACAGTCATTTACAGTCAAAAGATTAAATGTTAAAATTTCATCCATATTGACCATTTTGGGATCGTTCGACATGTCCGGAGTCATCGTTTTTCATCCGGAAATTGATTTTTTGGACTGTACCAAAAATGATTCAAAATGTCAATTGGATCGTGCCTCATGTTGAATAACCACTTTTTAAACCCTCAGAGTGACCAAAATTGCCATTTTTACAGAGTTTTGCTTACTCAAAAGCTTCAATTTTGACCCGTTTCAGGCACAGAAATGACTTTAAACACACTTATTTTAGTTGACAAAGTCATAATTCACATCCAACAATCATTTACAGTCAAAAGATTAAATGTTAAAATTTCATCCATTTTGACCTTTTTGGGATCGTTCGACTTGTCCGGAGTCATCGTTTTTCATCCGAAAATTGATTTTTTGGACTGTACCAAAAATGATTCAAAATTTCAATTGGATCGTGCCTCATGTTGAATAACCACTTTTTAAACCCTCACAGTGACCAAAATTGCCATTTTTACAGAGGATTGCTTACTCAAAAGCTTCAATTTTGACCCGTTTCAGGCACAGAAATGACTTTAAACACACTTATTTTAGTTGACAAAGTCTTAATTCACATCCAACAGTCATTTACAGTCAAAAGATTAAATGTTAAAATTTCATCCATATTGACCATTTTGGGATCGTTCGACATGTCCGGAGTCATCGTTTTTCATCCGGAAATTGATTTTTTGGACTGTACCAAAAATGATTCAAAATGTCAATTGGATCGTGCCTCATGTTGAATAACCACTTTTTAAACCCTCACAGTGACCAAAATTGCCATTTTTACAGAGTTTTGCTTACTCAAAAGCTTCAATTTTGACCCGTTTCAGGCACAGAAATG
Organism: Lissotriton vulgaris; assembly: GCF_964263255.1. Classification (NCBI taxonomy): domain Eukaryota; kingdom Metazoa; phylum Chordata; class Amphibia; order Caudata; family Salamandridae; genus Lissotriton; species Lissotriton vulgaris. Next base: position 294,356 of record NW_028241093.1, on the reverse strand, counting down.
ACTTTAAACACACTTATTTTAGTTGACAAAGTCATAATTCACATCCAACAGTCATTTACAGTCAAAAGATTAAATGTTAAAATTTCATCCATATTGACCATTTTGGGATCGTTCGACATGTCCGGAGTCATCGTTTTTCATCCGAAAATTGATTTTTTGGACTGTACCAAAAATGATTCAAAATGTCAATTGGATCGTGCCTCATGTTGAATAACCACTTTTTAAACCCTCAGAGTGACCAAAATTGCCATTTTTACAGAGTTTTGCTTACTCAAAAGCTTCAATTTTGACCCGTTTCAGGCACAGAAATGACTTTAAACACACTTATTTTAGTTGACAAAGTCATAATTCACATCCAACAGTCATTTACAGTCAAAAGATTAAATGTTAAAATTTCATCCATATTGACCATTTTGGGATCGTTCGACATGTCCGGAGTCATCGTTTTTCATTCGAAAATTGATTTTTTGGACTGTACCAAAAATGATTCAAAATGTCAATTGGATCGTGCCTCATGTTGAATAACCACTTTTTAAACCCTCAGAGTGACCAAAATTGCCATTTTTACAGAGTTTTGCTTACTCAAAAGCTTCAATTTTGACCCGTTTCAGGCACAGAAATGACTTTAAACACACTTATTTTAGTTGACAAAGTCATAATTCACATCCAACAGTCATTTACAGTCAAAAGATTAAATGTTAAAATTTCATCCATATTGACCATTTTGGGATCGTTCGACATGTCCGGAGTCATCGTTTTTCATCCGAAAATTGATTTTTTGGACTGTACCAAAAATGATTCAAAATGTCAATTGGATCGTGCCTCATGTTGAATAACCACTTTTTAAACATTCAGAGTCGCCAAAATTGCCATTTTTACAGAGTTTTGCTTCCTCAAAAGCTTCAATTTTGACCCGTTTCAGGCACAGAAATGACTTTAAACACACTTATTTTAGTTGATAAAGTCTTAATTCACATCCAACAGTCATTTACAGTCAAAAGATTAAATGTTAAAATTTCATCCATATTGACCATTTTGGGATCGTTCGACATGTCCGGAGTCATCGTTTTTCATCCGGAAATTGATTTTTTGGACTGTACCAAAAATGATTCAAAATGTCAATTGGATCGTGCCTCATGTTGAATAACCACTTTTTATACCCTCACAGTGACCAAAATTGCCATTTTTACAGAGTTTTGCTTACTCAAAAGCTTCCATTTTGACCCGTTCAGGCACAGAAATGACTTTAAACACACTTATTTTAGTTGACAAAGTCATAATTCACATCCAACAGTCATTTACAGTCAAAAGATTAAATGTTAAAATTTCATCCATATTGACCATTTTGGGATCGTTCGACATGTCCGGAGTCATCGTGTTTCATCCGAAAATTGATTTTTTGGACTGTACCAAAAATGATTCAAAATATCAATTGGATCGTGCCTCATGTTGAATAACCATTTTTTAAACCCTCAGAGTGACCAAAATTGCCATTTTTACAGAGTTTTGCTTACTCAAAAGCTTCAATTTTGACCCGTTTCAGGCACAGAAATGACTTTAAACACACTTATTTTAGTTGACAAAGTCATAATTCACATCCAACAGTCATTTACAGTCAAAAGATTAAATGTTAAAATTTCATCCATTTTGACCTTTTTGGGATCGTTCGACATGTCCGGAGTCATCGTTTTTCATTCGAAAATTGATTTTTTGGACTGTACCAAAAATGATTCAAAATGTCAATTGGATCGTGCCTCATGTTGAATAACCACTTTTTAAACCCTCACAGTGACCAAAATTGCCATTTTTACAGAGTTTTGCTTACTCAAAAGCTTCAATTTTGACCCGTTTCAGGCACAGAAATGACTTTAAACACACTTATTTTAGTTGACAAAGTCATAATTCACATCCAACAGTCATTTACAGTAAAAAGATTAAATGTTAAAATTTCATCCATTTTGACCTTTTTGGGATCGTTCGACATGTCCGGAGTCATCGTTTTTCATCCGAAAATTGATTTTTTGGACTGTACCAAAAATGATTCAAAATATCAATTGGATCGTGCCTCATGTTGAATAACCACTTTTTAAACCCTCAGAGTGACCAAAATTGCCATTTTTACAGAGTTTTGCTTACTCAAAAGCTTCAATTTTGACCCGTTTCAGGCACAGAAATGACTTTAAACACACTTATTTTAGTTGACAAAGTCATAATTCACATCCAACAGTCATTTACAGTCAAAAGATTAAATGTTAAAATTTCATCCATTTTGACCTTTTTGGGATCGTTCGACATGTCCGGAGTCATCGTTTTTCATTCGAAAATTGATTTTTTGGACTGTACCAAAAATGATTCAAAATGTCAATTGGATCGTGCCTCATGTTGAATAACCACTTTTTAAACCCTCAGAGTGACCAAAATTGCCATTTTTACAGAGTTTTGCTTACTCAAAAGCTTCAATTTTGACCCGTTTCAGGCACAGAAATGACTTTAAACACACTTATTTTAGTTGACAAAGTCATAATTCACATCCAACAGTCATTTACAGTCAAAAGATTAAATGTTAAAATTTCATCCATATTGACCATTTTGGGATCGTTCAACATGTCCGGAGTCATCGTTTTTCATCCGAAAATTGATTTTTTGGACTGTACCAAAAATGATTCAAAATGTCAATTGGATCGTGCCTCATGTTGAATAACCACTTTTTAAACCCTCAGAGTGACCAAAATTGCCATTTTTACAGAGTTTTGCTTACTCAAAAGCTTCAATTTTGACCCGTTTCAGGCACAGAAATGACTTTAAACACACTTATTTTAGTTGACAAAGTCATAATTCACATCCAACAGTCATTTACAGTCAAAAGATTAAATGTTAAAATTTCATCCATATTGACCATTTTGGGATCGTTCGACATGTCCGGAGTCATCGTTTTTCATCCGAAAATTGATTTTTTGGACTGTACCAAAAATGATTCAAAATGTCAATTGGATCGTGCCTCATGTTGAATAACCACTTTTTAAACATTCAGAGTCGCCAAAATTGCCATTTTTACAGAGTTTTGCTTCCTCAAAAGCTTCAATTTTGACCCGTTTCAGGCACAGAAATGACTTTAAACACACTTATTTTAGTTGATAAAGTCTTAATTCACATCCAACAGTCATTTACAGTCAAAAGATTAAATGTTAAAATTTCATCCATATTGACCATTTTGGGATCGTTCGACATGTCCGGAGTCATCGTTTTTCATCCGGAAATTGATTTTTTGGACTGTACCAAAAATGATTCAAAATGTCAATTGGATCGTGCCTCATGTTGAATAACCACTTTTTATACCCTCACAGTGACCAAAATTGCCATTTTTACAGAGTTTTGCTTACTCAAAAGCTTCCATTTTGACCCGTTCAGGCACAGAAATGACTTTAAACACACTTATTTTAGTTGACAAAGTCATAATTCACATCCAACAGTCATTTACAGTCAAAAGATTAAATGTTAAAATTTCATCCATATTGACCATTTTGGGATCGTTCGACATGTCCGGAGTCATCGTGTTTCATCCGAAAATTGATTTTTTGGACTGTACCAAAAATGATTCAAAATATCAATTGGATCGTGCCTCATGTTGAATAACCATTTTTTAAACCCTCAGAGTGACCAAAATTGCCATTTTTACAGAGTTTTGCTTACTCAAAAGCTTCAATTTTGACCCGTTTCAGGCACAGAAATGACTTTAAACACACTTATTTTAGTTGACAAAGTCATAATTCACATCCAACAGTCATTTACAGTCAAAAGATTAAATGTTAAAATTTCATCCATTTTGACCTTTTTGGGATCGTTCGACATGTCCGGAGTCATCGTTTTTCATTCGAAAATTGATTTTTTGGACTGTACCAAAAATGATTCAAAATGTCAATTGGATCGTGCCTCATGTTGAATAACCACTTTTTAAACCCTCACAGTGACCAAAATTGCCATTTTTACAGAGTTTTGCTTACTCAAAAGCTTCAATTTTGACCCGTTTCAGGCACAGAAATGACTTTAAACACACTTATTTTAGTTGACAAAGTCATAATTCACATCCAACAGTCATTTACAGTAAAAAGATTAAATGTTAAAATTTCATCCATTTTGACCTTTTTGGGATCGTTCGACATGTCCGGAGTCATCGTTTTTCATCCGAAAATTGATTTTTTGGACTGTACCAAAAATGATTCAAAATATCAATTGGATCGTGCCTCATGTTGAATAACCACTTTTTAAACCCTCAGAGTGACCAAAATTGCCATTTTTACAGAGTTTTGCTTACTCAAAAGCTTCAATTTTGACCCGTTTCAGGCACAGAAATGACTTTAAACACACTTATTTTAGTTGACAAAGTCATAATTCACATCCAACAGTCATTTACAGTCAAAAGATTAAATGTTAAAATTTCATCCATTTTGACCTTTTTGGGATCGTTCGACATGTCCGGAGTCATCGTTTTTCATTCGAAAATTGATTTTTTGGACTGTACCAAAAATGATTCAAAATGTCAATTGGATCGTGCCTCATGTTGAATAACCACTTTTTAAACCCTCAGAGTGACCAAAATTGCCATTTTTACAGAGTTTTGCTTACTCAAAAGCTTCAATTGTGACCCGTTTCAGGCACAGAAATGACTTTAAACACACTTATTTTAGTTGACAAAGTCATAATTCACATCCAACAGTCATTTACAGTCAAAAGATTAAATGTTAAAATTTCATCCATATTGACCATTTTGGGATTGTTCGACATGTCCGGAGTCATCGTTTTTCATCCGAAAATTGATTTTTTGGACTGTACCAAAAATGATTCAAAATGTCAATTGGATCGTGCCTCATGTTGAATAACCACTTTTTAAACATTCAGAGTGACCAAAATTGCCATTTTTACAGAGTTTTGCTTCCTCAAAAGCTTCAATTTTGACCCGTTTCAGGCACAGAAATGACTTTAAACACACTTATTTTAGTTGACAAAGTCATAATTCACATCCAACAGTCATTTACAGTCAAAAGATTAAATGTTAAAATTTCATCCATATTGACCATTTTGGGATCGTTCGACATGTCCGGAGTCATCGTTTTTCATCCGGGAATTGATTTTTTGGACTGTACCAAAAATGATTCAAAATGTCAATTGGATCGTGCCTCATGTTGAATAACCACTTTTTAAACCCTCACAGTGACCAAAATTGCCATTTTTACAGAGTTTTGCTTACTCAAAAGCTTCAATTTTGACCCGTTTCAGGCACAGAAATGACTTTAAACACACTTATTTTAGTTGACAAAGTCATAATTCACATCCAACAGTCATTTACAGTCAAAAGATTAAATGTTAAAATTTCATCCATTTTGACCTTTTTGGGATCGTTCGACATGTCCGGAGTCATCGTTTTTCATTCGAAAATTGATTTTTTGGACTGTACCAAAAATGATTCAAAATGTCAATTGGATCGTGCCTCATGTTGAATAACCACTTTTTAAACCCTCAGAGTGACCAAAATTGCCATTTTTACAGAGTTTTGCTTACTCAAAAGCTTCAATTTTGACCCGTTTCAGGCACAGAAATGACTTTAAACACACTTATTTTAGTTGACAAAGTCATAATTCACATCCAACAGTCATTTACAGTCAAAAGATTAAATGTTAAAATTTCATCCATATTGACCATTTTGGGATTGTTCGACATGTCCGGAGTCATCGTTTTTCATCCGAAAATTGATTTTTTGGACTGTACCAAAAATGATTCAAAATGTCAATTGGATCGTGCCTCATGTTGAATAACCACTTTTTAAACATTCAGAGTGACCAAAATTGCCATTTTTACAGAGTTTTGCTTCCTCAAAAGCTTCAATTTTGACCCGTTTCAGGCACAGAAATGACTTTAAACACACTTATTTTAGTTGACAAAGTCATAATTCACATCCAACAGTCATTTACAGTCAAAAGATTAAATGTTAAAATTTCATCCATATTGACCATTTTGGGATCGTTCGACATGTCCGGAGTCATCGTTTTTCATCCGGGAATTGATTTTTTGGACTGTACCAAAAATTATTCAAAATGTCAATTGGATCGTGCCTCATGTTGAATAACCACTTTTTAAACCCTCACAGTGACCAAAATTGCCATTTTTACAGAGTTTTGCTTACTCAAAAGCTTCAATTTTGACCCGTTTCAGGCACAGAAATGACTTTAAACACACTTATTTTAGTTGACAAAGTCATAATTCACATCCAACAGTCATTTACAGTCAAAAGATTAAATGTTAAAATTTCATCCATTTTGACCTTTTTGGGATCGTTCGACATGTCCGGAGTCATCGTTTTTCATTCGAAAATTGATTTTTTGGACTGTACCAAAAATGATTCAAAATGTCAATTGGATCGTGCCTCATGTTGAATAACCACTTTTTAAACCCTCAGAGTGACCAAAATTGCCATTTTTACAGAGTTTTGCTTACTCAAAAGCTTCAATTTTGACCCGTTTCAGGCACAGAAATGACTTTAAACACACTTATTTTAGTTGACAAAGTCATAATTCACATCCAACAGTCATTTACAGTCAAAAGATTAAATGTTAAAATTTCATCCATATTGACCATTTTGGGATCGTTCGACATGTCCGGAGTCATCGTTTTTCATCCGAAAATTGATTTTTTGGACTGTACCAAAATTGATTCAAAATGTCAATTGGATCGTGCCTCATGTTGAATAACCACTTTTTAAACCCTCAGAGTGACCAAAATTGCCATTTTTACAGAGTTTTGCTTACTCAAAAGCTTCAATTTTGACCCGTTTCAGGCACAGAAATGACTTTAAACACACTTATTTTAGTTGACAAAGTCATAATTCACATCCAACAGTCATTTACAGTCCAAAGATTAAATGTTAAAATTTCATCCATATTGACCATTTTGGGATAGTTCGACATGTCCGGAGTCATCGTTTTTCATCCGAAAATTGATTTTTTGGACTGTACCAAAAATAATTCAAAATGTCAATTGGATCGTGCCTCATGTTGAATAACCACTTTTTAAACCCTCACAGTGACCAAAATTGCCATTTTTACAGAGTTTTGCTTACTCAAAAGCTTCAATTTTGACCCGTTTCAGGCACAGAAATGACTTTAAACACACTTATTTTAGTTGACAAAGTCATAATTCACATCCAACAGTCATTTACAGTCAAAAGATTAAATGTTAAAATTTCATCCATTTTGACCTTTTTGGGATCGTTCAACATGTCCGGAGTCATCGTTTTTCATCCGAAAATTGATTTTTTGGACTGTACCAAAAATGATTCAAAATGTCAATTGGATCGTGCCTCATGTTGAATAACCACTTTTTAAACATTCAGAGTGACCAAAATTGCCATTTTTACAGAGTTTTGCTTCCTCAAAAGCTTCAATTTTGACCCGTTTCAGGCACAGAAATGACTTTAAACACACTTATTTTAGTTGACAAAGTCTTAATTCACATCCAACAGTCATTTACAGTCAAAAGATTAAATGTTAAAATTTCATCCATATTGACCATTTTGGGATCGTTCGACATGTCCGGAGTCATCGTTTTTCATCCGGAAATTGATTTTTTGGACTGTACCAAAAATGATTCAAAATGTCAATTGGATCGTGCCTCATGTTGAATAACCACTTTTTAAACCCTCAGAGTGACCAAAATTGCCATTTTTACAGAGTTTTGCTTACTCAAAAGCTTCAATTTTGACCCGTTTCAGGCACAGAAATGACTTTAAACACACTTATTTTAGTTGACAAAGTCATAATTCACATCCAACAATCATTTACAGTCAAAAGATTAAATGTTAAAATTTCATCCATTTTGACCTTTTTGGGATCGTTCGACTTGTCCGGAGTCATCGTTTTTCATCCGAAAATTGATTTTTTGGACTGTACCAAAAATGATTCAAAATTTCAATTGGATCGTGCCTCATGTTGAATAACCACTTTTTAAACCCTCACAGTGACCAAAATTGCCATTTTTACAGAGGATTGCTTACTCAAAAGCTTCAATTTTGACCCGTTTCAGGCACAGAAATGACTTTAAACACACTTATTTTAGTTGACAAAGTCTTAATTCACATCCAACAGTCATTTACAGTCAAAAGATTAAATGTTAAAATTTCATCCATATTGACCATTTTGGGATCGTTCGACATGTCCGGAGTCATCGTTTTTCATCCGGAAATTGATTTTTTGGACTGTACCAAAAATGATTCAAAATGTCAATTGGATCGTGCCTCATGTTGAATAACCACTTTTTAAACCCTCACAGTGACCAAAATTGCCATTTTTACAGAGTTTTGCTTACTCAAAAGCTTCAATTTTGACCCGTTTCAGGCACAGAAATGACTTTAAACACACTTATTTTAGTTGACAAAGTCATAATTCACATCCAACAGTCATTTACAGTCAAAAGATTAAATGTTAAAATTTCATCCATTTTGACCTTTTTGGGATCGTTCGACATGTCCGGAGTCATCGTTTTTCATCCGAAAATTGATTTTTTGGACTGTACCAAAAATGATTCAAAATGTCAATTGGATCGTGCCTCATGTTGAATAACCACTTTTTAGACCCTCAGAGTGACCAAAATTGCCATTTTTACAGAGTTTTGCTTACTCAAAAGCTTCAATTTTGACCCGTTTCAGGCACAGAAATGACTTTAAACACACTTATTTTAGTTGACAAAGTCATAATTCACATCAAACAGTCATTTACAGTCAAAAGATTAAATGTTAAAATTTCATCCATTTTGACCTTTTTGGGATCGTTCAACATGTCCGGAGTCATCGTTTTTCATCCGAAAATTGATTTTTTGGACTGTACCAAAAATGATTCAAAATGTCAATTGGATCGTGCCTCATGTTGAATAACCACTTTTTATACCCTCACAGTGACCAAAATTGCCATTTTTACAGAGTTTTGCTTACTCAAAAGCTTCCATTTTGACCCGTTCAGGCACAGAAATGACTTTAAACACACTTATTTTAGTTGACAAAGTCATAATTCACATCCAACAGTCATTTACAGTCAAAAGATTAAATGTTAAAATTTCATCCATATTGACCATTTTGGGATCGTTCGACATGTCCGGAGTCATCGTTTTTCATCCGAAAATTGATTTTTTGGACTGTACCAAAAATGATTCAAAATATCAATTGGATCGTGCCTCATGTTGAATAACCACTTTTTAAACCCTCAGAGTGACCAAAATTGCCATTTTTACAGAGTTTTGCTTACTCAAAAGCTTCAATTTTGACCCGTTTCAGGCACAGAAATGACTTTAAACACACTTATTTTAGTTGACAAAGTCATAATTCACATCCAACAGTCATTTACAGTCAAAAGATTAAATGTTAAAATTTCATCCATTTTGACCTTTTTGGGATCGTTCGACATGTCCGGAGTCATCGTTTTTCATTCGAAAATTGATTTTTTGGACTGTACCAAAAATGATTCAAAATGTCAATTGGATAGTGCCTCATGTTGAATAACCACTTTTTAAACCCTCACAGTGACCAAAATTGCCATTTTTACAGAGTTTTGCTTACTCAAAAGCTTCAATTTTGACCCGTTTCAGGCACAGAAATGACTTTAAACACACTTATTTTAGTTGACAAAGTCATAATTCACATCCAACAGTCATTTACAGTAAAAAGATTAAATGTTAAAATTTCATCCATTTTGACCTTTTTGGGATCGTTCGACATGTCCGGAGTCATCGTTTTTCATCCGAAAATTGATTTTTTGGACTGTACCAAAAATGATTCAAAATTTCAATTGGATCGTGCCTCATGTTGAATAACCACTTTTTAAACCCTCACAGTGACCAAAATTGCCATTTTTACAGAGTTTTGCTTACTCAAAAGCTTCAATTTTGACCCCTTTGAGGCACAGAAATGACTTTAAACACACTTATTTTAGTTGACAAAGTCATAATTCACATCCAACAGCCATTTAGAGTCAAAAGATTAAATGTTAAAATTTCATCCATATTGACCATTTTGGGATCGTTCGACATGTCCGGAGTCATCGTTTTTCATCCGAAAATTGATTTTTTGGACTGTACCAAAAATGATTCAAAATATCAATTGGATCGTGCCTCATGTTGAATAACCACTTTTTAAACCCTCAGAGTGACCAAAATTGCCATTTTTACAGAGTTTTGCTTACTCAAAAGCTTCAATTTTGACCCGTTTCAGGCACAGAAATGACTTTAAACACACTTATTTTAGTTGACAAAGTCATAATTCACATCCAACAGTCATTTACAGTCAAAAGATTAAATGTTAAAATTTCATCCATTTTGACCTTTTTGGGATCGTTCGACATGTCCGGAGTCATCGTTTTTCATTCGAAAATTGATTTTTTGGACTGTACCAAAAATGATTCAAAATGTCAATTGGATCGTGCCTCATGTTGAATAACCACTTTTTAAACCCTCACAGTGACCAAAATTGCCATTTTTACAGAGTTTTGCTTACTCAAAAGCTTCAATTTTGACCCGTTTCAGGCACAGAAATGACTTTAAACACACTTATTTTAGTTGACAAAGTCATAATTCACATCCAACAGTCATTTACAGTAAAAAGATTAAATGTTAAAATTTCATCCATTTTGACCTTTTTGGGATCGTTCGACATGTCCGGAGTCATCGTTTTTCATCCGAAAATTGATTTTTTGGACTGTACCAAAAATGATTCAAAATTTCAATTGGATCGTGCCTCATGTTGAATAACCACTTTTTAAACCCTCACAGTGACCAAAATTGCCATTTTTACAGAGTTTTGCTTACTCAAAAGCTTCAATTTTGACCCCTTTGAGGCACAGAAATGACTTTAAACACACTTATTTTAGTTGACAAAGTCATAATTCACATCCAACAGCCATTTAGAGTCAAAAGATTAAATGTTAAAATTTCATCCATATTGACCATTTTGGGATAGTTCGACATGTCCGGAGTCATCGTTTTTCATCCGAAAATTGATTTTTTGGACTGTACCAAAAATTATTCAAAATGTCAATTGGATCGTGCCTCATGTTGAATAACCTCTTTTTAGACCCTCAGAGTGACCAAAATTGCCATTTTTACTGAGTTTTGCTTACTCAAAAGCTTCAATTTTGACCCGTTTCAGGCACAGAAATGACTTTAAACACACTTATTTTAGTTGACAAAGTCATAATTCACATCCAACAGCCATTTAGAGTCAAAAGATTAAATGTTAAAATTTCATCCATATTGACCATTTTGGGATAGTTCGACATGTCCGGAGTCATCGTTTTTCATCCGAAAATTGATTTTTTGGACTGTACCAAAAATTATTCAAAATGTCAATTGGATCGTGCCTCATGTTGAATAACCACTTTTTAAACCCTCAGAGTGACCAAAATTGCCATTTTTACAGAGTTTTGCTTACTCAAAAGCTTCAATTTTGACCAGTTTCAGGCACAGAAATGACTTTAAACACACTTATTTTAGTTGACAAAGTCATAATTCACATCCAACAGTCATTTACAGTCAAAAGATTAAATGTTAAAATTTCATCCATATTGACCATTTTGGGATAGTTCGACATGTCCGGAGTCATCGTTTTTCATCCGAAAATTGATTTTTTGGACTGTACCAAAAATGATTCAAAATGTCAATTGGATCGTGCCTCATGTTGAATAACCACTTTTTAGACCCTCAGAGTGACCAAAATTGCCATTTTTACAGAGTTTTGCTTACTCAAAAGCGTCAATTTTTACCCGTTTCAGGCACAGAAATGACTTTAAACACACTTATTTTAGTAGACAAAGTCATAATTCACATCCAACAGCCATTTAGAGTCAAAAGATTAAATGTTAAAATTTCATCCATATTGACCATTTTGGGATAGTTCGACATGTCCGGAGTCATCGTTTTTCATCCGAAAATTGATTTTTTGGACTGTACCAAAAATGATACAAAATGTCAATTGGATCGTGCCTCATGTTGAATAACCACTTTTTAAACCCTCAGAGTGACCAAAATTGCCATTTTTACAGAGTTTTGCTTACTCAAAAGCTTCAATTTTGACCCGTTTCAGGCACAGAAATGACTTTAAACACATTATTTTAGTTGACAAAGTCATAATTCACATCCAACAGTCATTTACAGTCAAAAGATTAAATGTTAAAATTTCATCCATTTTGACCTTTTTGGGATCGTTCGACATGTCCGGAGTCATCGTTTTTCATCCGAAAATTGATTTTTTGGACTGTACCAAAAATGAATCAAAATTTCAATTGGATCGTGCCTCATGTTGAATAACCACTTTTTAAACCCTCACAGTGACCAAAATTGCCATTTTTACAGAGTTTTGCTTACTCAAAAGCTTCAATTTTGACCCGTTTCAGGCACAGAAATGACTTTAAACACACTTATTTTAGTTGACAAAGTCATAATTCACATCCAACAGTCATTTACAGTCAAAAGATTAAATGTTAAAATTTCATCCATTTTGACCTTTTTGGGATCGTTCGACATGTCCGGAGTCATCGTTTTTCATTCGAAAATTGATTTTTTGGACTGTACCAAAAATGATTCAAAATGTCAATTGGATCGTGCCTCATGTTGAATAACCACTTTTTAAACCCTCAGAGTGACCAAAATTGCCATTTTTACAGAGTTTTGCTTACTCAAAAGCTTCAATTTTGACCCGTTTCAGGCATAGAAATGACTTTAAACACACTTATTTTAGTTGACAAAGTCATAATTCACATCCAACAGTCATTTACAGTCCAAAGATTAAATGTTAAAATTTCATCCATATTGACCATTTTGGGATAGTTCGACATGTCCGGAGTCATCGTTTTTCATCCGAAAATTGATTTTTTGGACTGTACCAAAAATGATTCAAAATGTCATTTGGATCGTGCCTCATGTTGAATAACCACTTTTTAAACCCTCACAGTGACCAAAATTGCCATTTTTACAGAGTTTTGCTTACTCAAAAGCTTCAATTTTGACCCGTTTCAGGCACAGAAATGACTTTAAACACACTTATTTTAGTTGACAAAGTCATAATTCACATCCAACAGTCATTTACAGTCAAAAGATTAAATGTTAAAATTTCATCCATTTTGACCTTTTTGGGATCGTTCGACATGTCCGGAGTCATCGTTTTTCATCCGAAAATTGATTTTTTGGACTGTACCAAAAATGATTCAAAATTTCAATTGGATCGTGCCTCATGTTGAATAACCACTTTTTAAACCCTCACAGTGACCAAAGTTGCCATTTTTACAGAGTTTTGCTTACTCAAAAGCTTCAATTTTGACCCCTTTGAGGCACAGAAATGACTTTAAACACACTTATTTTAGTTGACAAAGTCATAATTCACATCCAACAGTCATTTAGAGTCAAAAGATTAAATGTTAAAATTTCATCCATATTGACCATTTTGGGATAGTTCGACATGTCCGGAGTCATCGTTTTTCATCCGAAAATTGATTTTTTGGACTGTACCAAAAATGATTCAAAATGTCAATTGGATCGTGCCTCATGTTGAATAACCACTTTTTAAACCCCCAGAGTGACCAAAATTGCCATTTTTACAGAGTTTTGCTTACTCAAAAGCTTCAATTTTGACCCGTTTCAGGCACAGAAATGACTTTAAACACACTTATTTTAGTTGACAAAGTCATAATTCACATCCAACAGCCATTTAGAGTCAAAAGATTAAATGTTAAAATTTCATCCATATTGACCATTTTGGGATAGTTCGACATGTCCGGAGTCATCGTTTCTCATCCGAAAATTGATTTTTTGGACTGTACCAAAAATGATTCAAAATGTCAATTGGATCGTGCCTCATGTTGAATAACCACTTTTTAAACCCTCACAGTGACCAAAATTGCCATTTTTACAGAGTTTTGCTTACTCAAAAGCTTCAATTTTGACCCGTTTCAGGCACAGAAATGACTTTAAACACACTTATTTTAGTTGACAAAGTCATAATTCACATCCAACAGTCATTTACAGTCAAAAGATTAAATGTTAAAATTTCATCCATTTTGACCTTTTTGGGATCGTTCGACATGTCCGGAGTCATCGTTTTTCATCCGAAAATTGATTTTTTGGACTGTACCAAAAATGATTCAAAATGTCAATTGGATCGTGCCTCATGTTGAATAACCACTTTTTAGACCCTCAGAGTGACTAAAATTGCCATTTTTACAGAGTTTTGCTTACTCAAAAGCTTCAATTTTGACCCGTTTCAGGCACAGAAATGACTTTAAACACTTATTTTAGTTGACAAAGTCATAATTCACATCCAACAGCCATTTAGAGTCAAAAGATTAAATGTTAAAATTTCATCCATATTGACCATTTTGGGATAGTTCGACATGTCCGGAGTCATCGTTTTTCATCCGAAAATTGATTTTTTGGACTGTACCAAAAATGATTCAAAATGTCAATTGGATCGTGCCTCATGTTGAATAACCACTTTTTAAACCCTCACAGTGACCAAAATTGCCATTTTAACAGAGTTTTGCTTACTCAAAAGCTTCAATTTTGACCCGTTTCAGGCACAGAAATGACTTTAAACACACTTATTTTAGTTGACAAAGTCATAATTCACATCCAACAGTCATTTACAGTCAAAAGATTAAATGTTAAAATTTCATCCATTTTGACCTTTTTGGGATCGTTCGACATGTCCGGAGTCATCGTTTTTCATTCGAAAATTGATTTTTTGGACTGTACCAAAAATGATTCAAAATGTCAATTGGATCGTGCCTCATGTTGAATAACCACTTTTTAAACCCTCAGAGTGACCAAAATTGCCATTTTTACAGAGTTTTGCTTACTCAAAAGCTTCAATTTTGACCCGTTTCAGGCACAGAAATGACTTTAAACACACTTATTTTAGTCGACAAAGTCATAATTCACATCCAACAGTCATTTACAGTCAAAAGATTAAATGTTAAAATTTCATCCATATTGACCATTTTGGGATAGTTCGACATGTCCGGAGTGATCGTTTTTCATCCGAAAATTGATTTTTTGGACTGTACCAAAAATGATTCAAAATGTCAATTGGATCGTGCCTCATGTTGAATAACCACTTTTTAAACCCTCACAGTGACCAAAATTGCCATTTTTACAGAGTTTTGCTTACTCAAAAGCTTCAATTTTGACCCGTTTCAGGCACAGAAATGACTTTAAACACACTTATTTTAGTTGACAAAGTCATAATTCACATCCAACAGTCATTTACAGTCAAAAGATTAAATGTTAAAATTTCATCCATTTTGACCTTTTTGGGATCGTTCGACATGTCCGGAGTCATCGTTTTTCATCCGAAAATTGATTTTTTGGACTGTACCAAAAATGATTCAAAATTTCAATTGGATCGTTCCTCATGTTGAAAAACCACTTTTTAAACCCTCACAGTGACCAAAATTGCCATTTTTACAGAGTTTTGCTTACTCAAAAGCTTCAATTTTGACCCCTTTGAGGCACAGAAATGACTTTAAACACACTTATTTTAGTTGACAAAGTCATAATTCACATCCAACAGTCATTTAGAGTCAAAAGATTAAATGTTAAAATTTCATCCATATTGACCATTTTGGGATAGTTCGACATGTCCGGAGTCATCGTTTTTCATCCGAAAATTGATTTTTTGGACTGTACCAAAAATGATTCAAAATGTCAATTGGATCGTGCCTCATGTTGAATAACCACTTTTTAGACCCTCAGAGTGACCAAAATTGCCATTTTTACAGAGTTTTGCTTACTCAAAAGCTTCAATTTTACCCGTTTCAGGCACAGAAATGACTTTAAACACACTTATTTTAGTAGACAAAGTCATAATTCACATCCAACAGCCATTTAGAGTCAAAAGATTAAATGTTAAAATTTCATCCATATTGACCATTTTGGGATAGTTCGACATGTCCGGAGTCATCGTTTTTCATCCGAAAATTGATTTTTTGGACTGTACCAAAAATGATTCAAAATATCAATTGGATCGTGCCTCATGTTGAATAAACACTTTTTAAACCCTCAGAGTGACCAAAATTGCCATTTTTACAGAGTTTTGCTTACTCAAAAGCTTCAATTTTGACCCGTTTCAGGCACAGAAATGACTTTAAACACACTTATTTTAGTTGACAAAGTCATAATTCACATCCAACAGTCATTTACAGTCAAAAGATTAAATGTTAAAATTTCATCCATTTTGACCTTTTTGGGATCGTTCGACATGTCCGGAGTCATCGTTTTTCATCCGAAAATTGATTTTTTGGACTGTACCTAAAATGATTCAAAATTTCAATTGGATCGTTCCTCATGTTGAATAACCACTTTTTAAACCCTCACAGTGACCAAAATTGCCATTTTTACAGAGTTTTGCTTACTCAAAAGCTTCAATTTTGACCCCTTTGAGGCACAGAAATGACTTTAAACACACTTATTTTAGTTGACAAAGTCATAATTCACATCCAACAGTCATTTAGAGTCAAAAGATTAAATGTTAAAATTTCATCCATATTGACCATTTTGAGATAGTTCGACATGTCCGGAGTCATCGTTTTTCATCCGAAAATTGATTTTTTGGACTGTACCAAAAATGATTCAAAATGTCAATTGGATCGTGCCTCATGTTGAATAACCACTTTTTAGACCCTCAGAGTGACCAAAATTGCCATTTTTACAGAGTTTTGCTTACTCAAAAGCTTCAATTTTTACCCGTTTCAGGCACAGAAATGACTTTAAACACACTTATTTTAGTAGACAAAGTCATAATTCACATCCAACAGCCATTTAGAGTCAAAAGATTAAATGTTAAAATTTCATCCATATTGACCATTTTGGGATAGTTCGACATGTCCGGAGTCATCGTTTTTCATCCGAAAATTTATTTTTTGGACTGTACCAAAAATGATTCAAAATGTCAATTGGATCGTGCCTCATGTTGAATAACCACTTTTTAAACCCTCAGAGTG
Source organism: Lissotriton vulgaris (assembly GCF_964263255.1). NCBI lineage: Eukaryota > Metazoa > Chordata > Amphibia > Caudata > Salamandridae > Lissotriton > Lissotriton vulgaris. Next base: position 277,332 of record NW_028241093.1, on the reverse strand, counting down.
ACCAAAATTGCCATTTTTACAGAGTTTTGCTTACTCAAAAGCTTCAATTTTGACCAGTTTCAGGCACAAAAATGACTTTAAACACACTTATTTTAGTTGACAAAGTCATAATTCACATCCAACAGTCATTTACAGTCAAAAGATTAAATGTTAAAATTTCATCCATATTGACCATTTTGGGATAGTTCGACATGTCCGGAGTCATCGTTTTTCATCCGAAAATTGATTTTTTGGACTGTACCAAAAATGATTCAAAATGTCAATTGGATCGTGCCTCATGTTGAATAACCACTTTTTAAACCCTCACAGTGACCAAAATTGCCATTTTTACAGAGTTTTGCTTACTCAAAAGCTTCAATTTAACCCGTTTCAGGCACAGAAATGACTTTAAACACACTTATTTTAGTTGACAAAGTCATAATTCACATCCAACAGTCATTTACAGTCAAAAGATTAAATGTTAAAATTTCATCCATTTTGACCTTTTTGGGATTGTTCGACATGTCCGGAGTCATCGTTTTTCATCCGAAAATTGATTTTTTGGACTGTACCAAAAATGATTCAAAATTTCAATTGGATCGTGCCTCATGTTGAATAACCACTTTTTAAACCCTCACAGTGACCAAAATTGCCATTTTTACAGAGTTTTGCTTACTCAAAAGCTTCAATTTTGACCCCTTTGAGGCACAGAAATGACTTTAAACACACTTATTTTAGTTGACAAAGTCATAATTCACATCCAACAGTCATTTAGAATCAAAAGATTAAATGTTAAAATTTCATCCATATTGACCATTTTGGGATAGTTCGACATGTCCGGAGTCATCGTTTTTCATCCAAAAATTGATTTTTTGGACTGTACCAAAAATGATTCAAAATGTCAATTGGATCGTGCCTCATGTTGAATAACCACTTTTTAAACCCTCACAGTGACCAAAATTGCCATTTTTACAGAGTTTTGCTTACTCAAAAGCTTCAATTTTGACCCGTTTCAGGCACAGAAATGACTTTAAACACACTTATTTTAGTTGACAAAGTCATAATTCACATCCAACAGTCATTTACAGTCAAAAGATTAAATGTTAAAATTTCATCCATTTTGACCTTTTTGGGATCGTTCGACATGTCCGGAGTCATCGTTTTTCATCCGAAAATTGATTTTTTGGACTGTACCAAAAATGATTCAAAATGTCAATTGGATCGTGCCTCATGTTGAATAACCACTTTTTAAACCCTCACAGTGACCAAAATTGCCATTTTTACAGAGTTTTGCTTACTCAAAAGCTTCAATTTTGACCCGTTTCAGGCACAGAAATGACTTTAAACACACTTATTTTAGTTGACAAAGTCATAATTCACATCCAACAGTCATTTACAGTCAAAAGATTAAATGTTAAAATTTCATCCATTTTGACCTTTTTGGGATCGTTCGACATGTCCGGAGTCATCGTTTTTCATCCGAAAATTGATTTTTTGGACTGTACCAAAAATGATTCAAAATGTCAATTGGATCGTGCCTCATGTTGAATAACCACTTTTTAGACCCTCAGAGTGACTAAAATTGCCATTTTTACAGAGTTTTGCTTACTCAAAAGCTTCAATTTTGACCCGTTTCAGGCACAGAAATGACTTTAAACACTTATTTTAGTTGACAAAGTCATAATTCACATCCAACAGCCATTTAGAGTCAAAAGATTAAATGTTAAAATTTCATCCATATTGACCATTTTGGGATAGTTCGACATGTCCGGAGTCATCGTTTTTCATCCGAAAATTGATTTTTTGGACTGTACCAAAAATGATTCAAAATGTCAATTGGATCGTGCCTCATGTTGAATAACCACTTTTTAAACCCTCACAGTGACCAAAATTGCCATTTTAACAGAGTTTTGCTTACTCAAAAGCTTCAATTTTGACCCGTTTCAGGCACAGAAATGACTTTAAACACACTTATTTTAGTTGACAAAGTCATAATTCACATCCAACAGTCATTTACAGTCAAAAGATTAAATGTTAAAATTTCATCCATTTTGACCTTTTTGGGATCGTTCGACATGTCCGGAGTCATCGTTTTTCATTCGAAAATTGATTTTTTGGACTGTACCAAAAATGATTCAAAATGTCAATTGGATCGTGCCTCATGTTGAATAACCACTTTTTAAACCCTCAGAGTGACCAAAATTGCCATTTTTACAGAGTTTTGCTTACTCAAAAGCTTCAATTTTGACCCGTTTCAGGCACAGAAATGACTTTAAACACACTTATTTTAGTTGACAAAGTCATAATTCACATCCAACAGTCATTTACAGTCAAAAGATTAAATGTTAAAATTTCATCCATATTGACCATTTTGGGATAGTTCGACATGTCCGGAGTCATCGTTTTTCATCCGAAAATTGATTTTTTGGACTGTACCAAAAATGATTCAAAATGTCAATTGGATCGTGCCTCATGTTGAATAACCACTTTTTAAACCCTCAGAGTGACCAAAATTGCCATTTTTACAGAGTTTTGCTTACTCAAAAGCTTCAATTTTGACCCGTTTCAGGCACAGAAATGACTTTAAACACACTTATTTTAGTTGACAAAGTCATAATTCACATCCAACAGTCATTTACAGTCAAAAGATTAAATGTTAAAATTTCATCCATTTTGACCTTTTTGGGATCGTTCGACATGTCCGGAGTCATCGTTTTTCATCCGAAAATTGATTTTTTGGACTGTACCAAAAATGATTCAAAATTTCAATTGGATCGTTCCTCATGTTGAAAAACCACTTTTTAAACCCTCACAGTGACCAAAATTGCCATTTTTACAGAGTTTTGCTTACTCAAAAGCTTCAATTTTGACCCCTTTGAGGCACAGAAATGACTTTAAACACACTTATTTTAGTTGACAAAGTCATAATTCACACCCAACAGTCATTTAGAGTCAAAAGATTAAATGTTAAAATTTCATCCATATTGACCATTTTGGGATAGTTCGACATGTCCGGAGTCATCGTTTTTCATCCGAAAATTGATTTTTTGGACTGTACCAAAAATGATTCAAAATGTCAATTGGATCGTGCCTCATGTTGAATAACCACTTTTTAGACCCTCAGAGTGACCAAAATTGCCATTTTTACAGAGTTTTGCTTACTCAAAAGCTTCAATTTTACCCGTTTCAGGCACAGAAATGACTTTAAACACACTTATTTTAGTAGACAAAGTCATAATTCACATCCAACAGCCATTTAGAGTCAAAAGATTAAATGTTAAAATTTCATCCATATTGACCATTTTGGGATAGTTCGACATGTCCGGAGTCATCGTTTTTCATCCGAAAATTGATTTTTTGGACTGTACCAAAAATGATTCAAAATGTCAATTGGATCGTGCCTCATGTTGAATAACCACTTTTTAGACCCTCAGAGTGACCAAAATTGCCATTTTTACAGAGTTTTGCTTACTCAAAAGCTTCAATTTTGACCCCTTTGAGGCACAGAAATGACTTTAAACACACTTATTTTAGTTGACAAAGTCATAATTCACATCCAACAGTCATTTAGAGTCAAAAGATTAAATGTTAAAATTTCATCCATATTGACCATTTTGAGATAGTTCGACATGTCCGGAGTCATCGTTTTTCATCCGAAAATTGATTTTTTGGACTGTACCAAAAATGATTCAAAATGTCAATTGGATCGTGCCTCATGTTGAATAACCACTTTTTAGACCCTCAGAGTGACCAAAATTGCCATTTTTACAGAGTTTTGCTTACTCAAAAGCTTCAATTTTTACCCGTTTCAGGCACAGAAATGACTTTAAACACACTTATTTTAGTAGACAAAGTCATAATTCACATCCAACAGCCATTTAGAGTCAAAAGATTAAATGTTAAAATTTCATCCATATTGACCATTTTGGGATAGTTCGACATGTCCGGAGTCATCGTTTTTCATCCGAAAATTTATTTTTTGGACTGTACCAAAAATGATTCAAAATGTCAATTGGATCGTGCCTCATGTTGAATAACCACTTTTTAAACCCTCAGAGTGACCAAAATTGCCATTTTTACAGAGTTTTGCTTACTCAAAAGCTTCAATTTTGACCAGTTTCAGGCACAAAAATGACTTTAAACACACTTATTTTAGTTGACAAAGTCATAATTCACATCCAACAGTCATTTACAGTCAAAAGATTAAATGTTAAAATTTCATCCATATTGACCATTTTGGGATAGTTCGACATGTCCGGAGTCATCGTTTTTCATCCGAAAATTGATTTTTTGGACTGTACCAAAAATGATTCAAAATGTCAATTGGATCGTGCCTCATGTTGAATAACCACTTTTTAAACCCTCACAGTGACCAAAATTGCCATTTTTACAGAGTTTTGCTTACTCAAAAGCTTCAATTTAACCCGTTTCAGGCACAGAAATGACTTTAAACACACTTATTTTAGTTGACAAAGTCATAATTCACATCCAACAGTCATTTACAGTCAAAAGATTAAATGTTAAAATTTCATCCATTTTGACCTTTTTGGGATCGTTCGACATGTCCGGAGTCATCGTTTTTCATCCGAAAATTGATTTTTTGGACTGTACCAAAAATGATTCAAAATGTCAATTGGATCGTGCCTCATGTTGAATAACCACTTTTTAGACCCTCAGAGTGACCAAAATTGCCATTTTTACAGAGTTTTGCTTACTCAAAAGCTTCAATTTTGACCCGTTTCAGGCACAGAAATGACTTTAAACACACTTATTTTAGTTGACAAAGTCATAATTCACATCAAACAGTCATTTACAGTCAAAAGATTAAATGTTAAAATTTCATCCATTTTGACCTTTTTGGGATCGTTCAACATGTCCGGAGTCATCGTTTTTCATCCGAAAATTGATTTTTTGGACTGTACCAAAAATGATTCAAAATGTCAATTGGATTGTGCCTCATGTTGAATAACCACCTTTTATACCCTCACAGTGACCAAAATTGCCATTTTTACAGAGTTTTGCTTACTCAAAAGCTTCAATTTTGACCCGTTCAGGCACAGAAATGACTTTAAACACACTTATTTTAGTTGACAAAGTCATAATTCACATCCAACAGTCATTTACAGTCAAAAGATTAAATGTTAAAATTTCATCCATATTGACCATTTTGGGATCGTTCGACATGTCCAGAGTCATCGTTTTTCATCCGAAAATTGATTTTTTGGACTGTACCAAAAATGATTCAAAATATCAATTGGATCGTGCCTCATGTTGAATAACCACTTTTTAAACCCTCAGAGTGACCAAAATTGCCATTTTTACAGAGTTTTGCTTACTCAAAAGCTTCAATTTTGACCCGTTTCAGGCACAGAAATGACTTTAAACACACTTATTTTAGTTGACAAAGTCATAATTCACATCCAACAGTCATTTACAGTCAAAAGATTAAATGTTAAAATTTCATCCATTTTGACCTTTTTGGGATCGTTCGACATGTCCGGAGTCATCGTTTTTCATTCGAAAATTGATTTTTTGGACTGTACAAAAAATGATTCAAAATGTCAATTGGATCGTGCCTCATGTTGAATAACCACTTTTTAAACCCTCACAGTGACCAAAATTGCCATTTTTACAGAGTTTTGCTTACTCAAAAGCTTCAATTTTGACCCGTTTCAGGCACAGAAATGACTTTAAACACACTTATTTTAGTTGACAAAGTCATAATTCACATCCAACAGCCATTTAGAGTCAAAAGATTAAATGTTAAAATTTCATCCATATTGACCATTTTGGGATAGTTCGACATGTCCGGAGTCATCGTTTTTCATCCGAAAATTGATTTTTTGGACTGTACCAAAAATGATTCAAAATGTCAATTGGATCGTGCCTCATGTTGAATAACCACTTTTTAAACCCTCAGAGTGACCAAAATTGCCATTTTTACAGAGTTTTGCTTACTCAAAAGCTTCAATTTTGACCAGTTTCAGGCACAGAAATGACTTTAAACACACTTATTTTAGTTGACAAAGTCATAATTCACATCCAACAGTCATTTACAGTCAAAAGATTAAATGTTAAAATTTCATCCATATTGACCATTTTGGGATAGTTCGACATGTCCGGAGTCATCGTTTTTCATCCGAAAATTGATTTTTTGGACTGTACCAAAAATGATTCAAAATGTCAATTGGATCGTGCCTCATGTTGAATAACCACTTTTTAAACCCTCACAGTGACCAAAATTGCCATTTTTACAGAGTTTTGCTTACTCAACAGCTTCAATTTTGACCCGTTTCAGGCACAGAAATGACTTTAAACACACTTATTTTAGTTGACAAAGTCATAATTCACATCCAACAGTCATTTACAGTCAAAAGATTAAATGTTAAAATTTCATCCATATTGACCATTTTGGGATAGTTCGACATGTCCGGAGTCATCGTTTTTCATCCGAAAATTGATTTTTTGGACTGTACCAAAAATGATTCAAAATGTCAATTGGATCGTGCCTCATGTTGAATAACCACTTTTTAGACCCTCAGAGTGACCAAAATTGCCATTTTTACAGAGTTTTGCTTACTCAAAAGCTTCAATTTTTACCCGTTTCAGGCACAGAAATGACTTTAAACACACTTATTTTAGTAGACAAAGTCATAATTCACATCCAACAGCCATTTAGAGTCAAAAGATTAAATGTTAAAATTTCATCCATATTGACCATTTTGGGAAAGTTCGACATGTCCGGAGTCATCGTTTTTCATCCGAAAATTGATTTTTTGGACTGTACCAAAAATGATTCAAAATGTCAATTGGATCGTGCCTCATGTTGAATAACCACTTTTTAAACCCTCAGAGTGACCAAAATTGCCATTTTTACAGAGTTTTGCTTACTCAAAAGCTTCAATTTTGACCCGTTTCAGGCACAGAAATGACTTTAAACACATTATTTTAGTTGACAAAGTCATAATTCACATCCAACAGTCATTTACAGTCAAAAGATTAAATGTTAAAATTTCATCCATTTTGACCTTTTTGGGATCGTTCGACATGTCCGGAGTCATCGTTTTTCATCCGAAAATTGATTTTTTGGACTGTACCAAAAATGATTCAAAATTTCAATTGGATCGTGCCTCATGTTGAATAACCACTTTTTAAACCCTCAGAGTGACCAAAATTGCCATTTTTACAGAGTTTTGCTTACTCAAAAGCTTCAATTTTGACCCGTTTCAGGCACAGAAATGACTTTAAACACACTTATTTTAGTTGACAAAGTCATAATTCACATCCAACAGTCATTTACAGTCAAAAGATTAAATGTTAAAATTTCATCCATGTTGACCATTTTGGGATCGTTCGACATGTCCGGAGTCATCGTTTTTCATCCGAAAATTGATTTTTTGGACTGTACCAAAATTGATTCAAAATGTCAATTGGATCGTGCCTCATGTTGAATAACCACTTTTTAAACCCTCAGAGTGACCGAAATTGCCATTTTTACAGAGTTTTGCTTACTCAAAAGCTTCAATTTTGACCCGTTTCAGGCACAGAAATGACTTTAAACACACTTATTTTAGTTGACAAAGTCATAATTCACATCCAACAGTCATTTACAGTCCAAAGATTAAATGTTAAAATTTCATCCATATTGACCATTTTGGGATAGTTCGACATGTCCGGAGTCATCGTTTTTCATCCGAAAATTGATTTTTTGGACTGTACCAAAAATAATTCAAAATGTCAATTGGATCGTGCCTCATGTTGAATAACCACTTTTTAAACCCTCACAGTGACCAAAATTGCCATTTTTACAGAGTTTTGCTTACTCAAAAGCTTCAATTTTGACCCGTTTCAGGCACAGAAATGACTTTAAACACACTTATTTTAGTTGACAAAGTCATAATTCACATCCAACAGTCATTTACAGTCAAAAGATTAAATGTTAAAATTTCATCCATTTTGACCTTTTTGGGATCGTTCAACATGTCCGGAGTCATCGTTTTTCATCCGAAAATTGATTTTTTGGACTGTACCAAAAATGATTCAAAATGTCAATTGGATCGTGCCTCATGTTGAATAACCACTTTTTAAACCCTCAGAGTGACCAAAATTGCCATTTTTACAGAGTTTTGCTTACTCAAAAGCTTCAATTTTGACCCGTTTCAGGCACAGAAATGACTTTAAACACACTTATTTTAGTTGACAAAGTCATAATTCACATCCAACAGTCATTTACAGTCCAAAGATTAAATGTTAAAATTTAATCCATATTGACCATTTTGGGATCGTTCGACATGTCCGGAGTCATCGTTTTTCATCCGGAAATTGATTTTTTGGGCTGTACCAAAAATGATTCAAAATGTCAATTGGATCGTGCCTCATGTTGAATAACCACTTTTTAAACCCTCAGAGTGACCAAAATTGCCATTTTTACAGAGTTTTGCTTACTCAAAAGCTTCAATTTTGACCCGTTTCAGGCACAGAAATGACTTTAAACACACTTATTTTAGTTGAGAAAGTCATAATTCACATCCAACAGTCATTTACAGTCAAAAGATTAAATGTTAAAATTTCATCCATTTTGACCTTTTTGGGATCGTTCGACTTGTCCGGAGTCATCGTTTTTCATCCGAAAATTGATTTTTTGGACTGTACCAAAAATGATTCAAAATTTCAATTGGATCGTGCCTCATGTTGAATAACCACTTTTTAAACCCTCACAGTGACCAAAATTGCCATTTTTACAGAGTTTTGCTTACTCAAAAGCTTCAATTTTGACCCGTTTCAGGCACAGAAATGACTTTAAACACACTTATTTTAGTTGACAAAGTCATAATTCACATCCAACAGTCATTTACAGTCAAAAGATTAAATGTTAAAATTTCATCCATTTTGACCTTTTTGGGATCGTTCGACATGTCCGGAGTCATCGTTTTTCATCCGAAAATTGATTTTTTGGACTGTACCAAAAATTATTCAAAATGTCAATTGGATCGTGCCTCATGTTGAATAACCACTTTTTAAACCCTCAGAGTGACCAAAATTGCCATTTTTACAGAGTTTTGCTTACTCAAAAGCTTCAATTGTGACCCGTTTCAGGCACAGAAATGACTTTAAACACACTTATTTTAGTTGACAAAGTCATAATTCACATCCAACAGTCATTTACAGTCAAAAGATTAAATGTTAAAATTTCATCCATATTGACCATTTTGGGATCGTTCGACATGTCCGGAGTCATCGTTTTTCATCCGAAAATTGATTTTTTGGACTGTACCAAAAATGATTCAAAATGTCAATTGGATCGTGCCTCATGTTGAATAACCACTTTTTAAACCCTCACAGTGACCAAAATTGCCATTTTTACAGAGTTTTGCTTACTCAAAAGCTTCAATTTAACCCGTTTCAGGCACAGAAATGACTTTAAACACACTTATTTTAGTTGACAAAGTCATAATTCACATCCAACAGTCATTTACAGTCAAAAGATTAAATGTTAAAATTTCATCCATTTTGACCTTTTTGGGATCGTTCGACATGTCCGGAGTCATCGTTTTTCATTCGAAAATTGATTTTTTGGACTGTACCAAAAATGATTCAAAATGTCAATTGGATCGTGCCTCATGTTGAATAACCACTTTTTAAACCCTCACAGTGACCAAAATTGCCATTTTTACAGAGTTTTGCTTACTCAAAAGCTTCAATTTTGACCCGTTTCAGGCACAGAAATGACTTTAAACACACTTATTTTAGTTGACAAAGTCATAATTCACATCCAACAGTCATTTACAGTAAAAAGATTAAATGTTAAAATTTCATCCATTTTGACCTTTTTGGGATCGTTCGACATGTCCGGAGTCATCGTTTTTCATCCGAAAATTGATTTTTTGGACTGTACCAAAAATGATTCAAAATTTCAATTGGATCGTGCCTCATGTTGAATAACCACTTTTTAAACCCTCAAAGTGACCAAAATTGCCATTTTTACAGAGTTTTGCTTACTCAAAAGCTTCAATTTTGACCCCTTTGAGGCACAGAAATGACTTTAAACACACTTATTTTAGTTGACAAAGTCATAATTCACATCCAACAGTCATTTAGAGTCAAAAGATTAAATGTTAAAATTTCATCCATATTGACCATTTTGAGATAGTTCGACATGTCCGGAGTCATCGTTTTTCATCCGAAAATTGATTTTTTGGACTGTACCAAAAATGATTCAAAATGTCAATTGGATCGTGCCTCATGTTGAATAACCACTTTTTAGACCCTCAGAGTGACCAAAATTGCCATTTTTACAGAGTTTTGCTTACTCAAAAGCTTCAATTTTTACCCGTTTTAGGCACAGAAATGACTTTAAACACACTTATTTTAGTAGACAAAGTCATAATTCACATCCAACAGCCATTTAGAGTCAAAAGATTAAATGTTAAAATTTCATCCATATTGACCATTTTGGGATAGTTCGACATGTCCGGAGTCATCGTTTTTCATCCGAAAATTTATTTTTTGGACTGTACCAAAAATGATTCAAAATGTCAATTGGATCGTGCCTCATGTTGAATAACCACTTTTTAAACCCTCAGAGTGACCAAAATTGCCATTTTTACAGAGTTTTGCTTACTCAAAAGCTTCAATTTTGACCAGTTTCAGGCACAAAAATGACTTTAAACACACTTATTTTAGTTGACAAAGTCATAATTCACATCCAACAGTCATTTACAGTCAAAAGATTAAATGTTAAAATTTCATCCATATTGACCATTTTGGGATAGTTCGACATGTCCGGAGTCATCGTTTTTCATCCGAAAATTGATTTTTTGGACTGTACCAAAAATGATTCAAAATGTCAATTGGATCGTGCCTCATGTTGAATAACCACTTTTTAAACCCTCACAGTGACCAAAATTGCCATTTTTACAGAGTTTTGCTTACTCAAAAGCTTCAATTTAACCCGTTTCAGGCACAGAAATGACTTTAAACACACTTATTTTAGTTGACAAAGTCATAATTCACATCCAACAGTCATTTACAGTCAAAAGATTAAATGTTAAAATTTCATCCATTTTGACCTTTTTGGGATTGTTCGACATGTCCGGAGTCATCGTTTTTCATCCGAAAATTGATTTTTTGGACTGTACCAAAAATGATTCAAAATTTCAATTGGATCGTGCCTCATGTTGAATAACCACTTTTTAAACCCTCACAGTGACCAAAATTGCCATTTTTACAGAGTTTTGCTTACTCAAAAGCTTCAATTTTGACCCCTTTGAGGCACAGAAATGACTTTAAACACACTTATTTTAGTTGACAAAGTCATAATTCACATCCAACAGTCATTTAGAATCAAAAGATTAAATGTTAAAATTTCATCCATATTGACCATTTTGGGATAGTTCGACATGTCCGGAGTCATCGTTTTTCATCCAAAAATTGATTTTTTGGACTGTACCAAAAATGATTCAAAATGTCAATTGGATCGTGCCTCATGTTGAATAACCACTTTTTAAACCCTCACAGTGACCAAAATTGCCATTTTTACAGAGTTTTGCTTACTCAAAAGCTTCAATTTTGACCCGTTTCAGGCACAGAAATGACTTTAAACACACTTATTTTAGTTGACAAAGTCATAATTCACATCCAACAGTCATTTACAGTCAAAAGATTAAATGTTAAAATTTCATCCATTTTGACCTTTTTGGGATCGTTCGACATGTCCGGAGTCATCGTTTTTCATCCGAAAATTGATTTTTTGGACTGTACCAAAAATGATTCAAAATGTCAATTGGATCGTGCCTCATGTTGAATAACCACTTTTTAGACCCTCAGAGTGACCAAAATTGCCATTTTTACAGAGTTTTGCTTACTCAAAAGCTTCAATTTTGACCCGTTTCAGGCACAGAAATGACTTTAAACACACTTATTTTAGTTGACAAAGTCATAATTCACATCAAACAGTCATTTACAGTCAAAAGATTAAATGTTAAAATTTCATCCATTTTGACCTTTTTGGGATCGTTCAACATGTCCGGAGTCATCGTTTTTCATCCGAAAATTGATTTTTTGGACTGTACCAAAAATGATTCAAAATGTCAATTGGATTGTGCCTCATGTTGAATAACCACCTTTTATACCCTCACAGTGACCAAAATTGCCATTTTTACAGAGTTTTGCTTACTCAAAAGCTTCAATTTTGACCCGTTCAGGCACAGAAATGACTTTAAACACACTTATTTTAGTTGACAAAGTCATAATTCACATCCAACAGTCATTTACAGTCAAAAGATTAAATGTTAAAATTTCATCCATATTGACCATTTTGGGATCGTTCGACATGTCCAGAGTCATCGTTTTTCATCCGAAAATTGATTTTTTGGACTGTACCAAAAATGATTCAAAATATCAATTGGATCGTGCCTCATGTTGAATAACCACTTTTTAAACCCTCAGAGTGACCAAAATTGCCATTTTTACAGAGTTTTGCTTACTCAAAAGCTTCAATTTTGACCCGTTTCAGGCACAGAAATGACTTTAAACACACTTATTTTAGTTGACAAAGTCATAATTCACATCCAACAGTCATTTACAGTCAAAAGATTAAATGTTAAAATTTCATCCATTTTGACCTTTTTGGGATCGTTCGACATGTCCGGAGTCATCGTTTTTCATTCGAAAATTGATTTTTTGGACTGTACAAAAAATGATTCAAAATGTCAATTGGATCGTGCCTCATGTTGAATAACCACTTTTTAAACCCTCACAGTGACCAAAATTGCCATTTTTACAGAGTTTTGCTTACTCAAAAGCTTCAATTTTGACCCGTTTCAGGCACAGAAATGACTTTAAACACACTTATTTTAGTTGACAAAGTCATAATTCACATCCAACAGCCATTTAGAGTCAAAAGATTAAATGTTAAAATTTCATCCATATTGACCATTTTGGGATAGTTCGACATGTCCGGAGTCATCGTTTTTCATTCGAAAATTGATTTTTTGGACTGTACCAAAAATGATTCAAAATGTCAATTGGATCGTGCCTCATGTTGAATAACCACTTTTTAAACCCTCAGAGTGACCAAAATTGCCATTTTTACAGAGTTTTGCTTACTCAAAAGCTTCAATTTTGACCAGTTTCAGGCACAGAAATGACTTTAAACACACTTATTTTAGTTGACAAAGTCATAATTCACATCCAACAGTCATTTACAGTCAAAAGATTAAATGTTAAAATTTCATCCATATTGACCATTTTGGGATAGTTCGACATGTCCGGAGTCATCGTTTTTCATCCGAAAATTGATTTTTTGGACTGTACCAAAAATGATTCAAAATGTCAATTGGATCGTGCCTCATGTTGAATAACCACTTTTTAAACCCTCACAGTGACCAAAATTGCCATTTTTACAGAGTTTTGCTTACTCAAAAGCTTCAATTTAACCCGTTTCAGGCACAGAAATGACTTTAAACACACTTATTTTAGTTGACAAAGTCATAATTCACATCCAACAGTCATTTACAGTCAAAAGATTAAATGTTAAAATTTCATCCATTTTGACCTTTTTGGGATCGTTCGACATGTCCGGAGTCATCGTTTTTCATCCGAAAATTGATTTTTTGGACTGTACCAAAAATGATTCAAAATGTCAATTGGATCGTGCCTCATGTTGAATAACCACTTTTTAGACCCTCAGAGTGACCAAAATTGCCATTTTTACAGAGTTTTGCTTACTCAAAAGCTTCAATTTTGACCCGTTTCAGGCACAGAAATGACTTTAAACACACTTATTTTAGTTGACAAAGTCATAATTCACATCAAACAGTCATTTACAGTCAAAAGATTAAATGTTAAAATTTCATCCATTTTGACCTTTTTGGGATCGTTCAACATGTCCGGAGTCATCGTTTTTCATCCGAAAATTGATTTTTTGGACTGTACCAAAAATGATTCAAAATGTCAATTGGATTGTGCCTCATGTTGAATAACCACCTTTTATACCCTCACAGTGACCAAAATTGCCATTTTTACAGAGTTTTGCTTACTCAAAAGCTTCAATTTTGACCCGTTCAGGCACAGAAATGACTTTAAACACACTTATTTTAGTTGACAAAGTCATAATTCACATCCAACAGTCATTTACAGTCAAAAGATTAAATGTTAAAATTTCATCCATATTGACCATTTTGGGATCGTTCGACATGTCCAGAGTCATCGTTTTTCATCCGAAAATTGATTTTTTGGACTGTACCAAAAATGATTCAAAATATCAATTGGATCGTGCCTCATGTTGAATAACCACTTTTTAAACCCTCAGAGTGACCAAAATTGCCATTTTTACAGAGTTTTGCTTACTCAAAAGCTTCAATTTTGACCCGTTTCAGGCACAGAAATGACTTTAAACACACTTATTTTAGTTGACAAAGTCATAATTCACATCCAACAGTCATTTACAGTCAAAAGATTAAATGTTAAAATTTCATCCATTTTGACCTTTTTGGGATCGTTCGACATGTCCGGAGTCATCGTTTTTCATTCGAAAATTGATTTTTTGGACTGTACAAAAAATGATTCAAAATGTCAATTGGATCGTGCCTCATGTTGAATAACCACTTTTTAAACCCTCACAGTGACCAAAATTGCCATTTTTACAGAGTTTTGCTTACTCAAAAGCTTCAATTTTGACCCGTTTCAGGCACAGAAATGACTTTAAACACACTTATTTTAGTTGACAAAGTCATAATTCACATCCAACAGCCATTTAGAGTCAAAAGATTAAATGTTAAAATTTCATCCATATTGACCATTTTGGGATAGTTCGACATGTCCGGAGTCATCGTTTTTCATCCGAAAATTGATTTTTTGGACTGTACCAAAAATGATTCAAAATGTCAATTGGATCGTGCCTCATGTTGAATAACCACTTTTTAAACCCTCAGAGTGACCAAAATTGCCATTTTTACAGAGTTTTGCTTACTCAAAAGCTTCAATTTTGACCAGTTTCAGGCACAGAAATGACTTTAAACACACTTATTTTAGTTGACAAAGTCATAATTCACATCCAACAGTCATTTACAGTCAAAAGATTAAATGTTAAAATTTCATCCATATTGACCATTTTGGGATAGTTCGACATGTCCGGAGTCATCGTTTTTCATCCGAAAATTGATTTTTTGGACTGTACCAAAAATGATTCAAAATGTCAATTGGATCGTGCCTCATGTTGAATAACCACTTTTTAAACCCTCACAGTGACCAAAATTGCCATTTTTACAGAGTTTTGCTTACTCAACAGCTTCAATTTTGACCCGTTTCAGGCACAGAAATGACTTTAAACACACTTATTTTAGTTGACAAAGTCATAATTCACATCCAACAGTCATTTACAGTCAAAAGATTAAATGTTAAAATTTCATCCATATTGACCATTTTGGGATAGTTCGACATGTCCGGAGTCATCGTTTTTCATCCGAAAATTGATTTTTTGGACTGTACCAAAAATGATTCAAAATGTCAATTGGATCGTGCCTCATGTTGAATAACCACTTTTTAGACCCTCAGAGTGACCAAAATTGCCATTTTTACAGAGTTTTGCTTACTCAAAAGCTTCAATTTTTACCCGTTTCAGGCACAGAAATGACTTTAAACACACTTATTTTAGTAGACAAAGTCATAATTCACATCCAACAGCCATTTAGAGTCAAAAGATTAAATGTTAAAATTTCATCCATATTGACCATTTTGGGAAAGTTCGACATGTCCGGAGTCATCGTTTTTCATCCGAAAATTGATTTTTTGGACTGTACCAAAAATGATTCAAAATGTCAATTGGATCGTGCCTCATGTTGAATAACCACTTTTTAAACCCTCAGAGTGACCAAAATTGCCATTTTTACAGAGTTTTGCTTACTCAAAAGCTTCAATTTTGACCCGTTTCAGGCACAGAAATGACTTTAAACACATTATTTTAGTTGACAAAGTCATAATTCACATCCAACAGTCATTTACAGTCAAAAGATTAAATGTTAAAATTTCATCCATTTTGACCTTTTTGGGATCGTTCGACATGTCCGGAGTCATCGTTTTTCATCCGAAAATTGATTTTTTGGACTGTACCAAAAATGATTCAAAATTTCAATTGGATCGTGCCTCATGTTGAATAACCACTTTTTAAACCCTCAGAGTGACCAAAATTGCCATTTTTACAGAGTTTTGCTTACTCAAAAGCTTCAATTTTGACCCGTTTCAGGCACAGAAATGACTTTAAACACACTTATTTTAGTTGACAAAGTCATAATTCACATCCAACAGTCATTTACAGTCAAAAGATTAAATGTTAAAATTTCATCCATGTTGACCATTTTGGGATCGTTCGACATGTCCGGAGTCATCGTTTTTCATCCGAAAATTGATTTTTTGGACTGTACCAAAATTGATTCAAAATGTCAATTGGATCGTGCCTCATGTTGAATAACCACTTTTTAAACCCTCAGAGTGACCGAAATTGCCATTTTTACAGAGTTTTGCTTACTCAAAAGCTTCAATTTTGACCCGTTTCAGGCACAGAAATGACTTTAAACACACTTATTTTAGTTGACAAAGTCATAATTCACATCCAACAGTCATTTACAGTCCAAAGATTAAATGTTAAAATTTCATCCATATTGACCATTTTGGGATAGTTCGACATGTCCGGAGTCATCGTTTTTCATCCGAAAATTGATTTTTTGGACTGTACCAAAAATAATTCAAAATGTCAATTGGATCGTGCCTCATGTTGAATAACCACTTTTTAAACCCTCACAGTGACCAAAATTGCCATTTTTACAGAGTTTTGCTTACTCAAAAGCTTCAATTTTGACCCGTTTCAGGCACAGAAATGACTTTAAACACACTTATTTTAGTTGACAAAGTCATAATTCACATCCAACAGTCATTTACAGTCAAAAGATTAAATGTTAAAATTTCATCCATTTTGACCTTTTTGGGATCGTTCAACATGTCCGGAGTCATCGTTTTTCATCCGAAAATTGATTTTTTGGACTGTACCAAAAATGATTCAAAATGTCAATTGGATCGTGCCTCATGTTGAATAACCACTTTTTAAACCCTCAGAGTGACCAAAATTGCCATTTTTACAGAGTTTTGCTTACTCAAAAGCTTCAATTTTGACCCGTTTCAGGCACAGAAATGACTTTAAACACACTTATTTTAGTTGACAAAGTCATAATTCACATCCAACAGTCATTTACAGTCCAAAGATTAAATGTTAAAATTTCATCCATATTGACCATTTTGGGATCGTTCGACATGTCCGGAGTCATCGTTTTTCATCCGGAAATTGATTTTTTGGGCTGTACCAAAAATGATTCAAAATGTCAATTGGATCGTGCCTCATGTTGAATAACCACTTTTTAAACCCTCAGAGTGACCAAAATTGCCATTTTTACAGAGTTTTGCTTACTCAAAAGCTTCAATTTTGACCCGTTTCAGGCACAGAAATGACTTTAAACACACTTATTTTAGTTGAGAAAGTCATAATTCACATCCAACAGTCATTTACAGTCAAAAGATTAAATGTTAAAATTTCATCCATTTTGACCTTTTTGGGATCGTTCGACTTGTCCGGAGTCATCGTTTTTCATCCGAAAATTGATTTTTTGGACTGTACCAAAAATGATTCAAAATTTCAATTGGATCGTGCCTCATGTTGAATAACCACTTTTTAAACCCTCACAGTGACCAAAATTGCCATTTTTACAGAGTTTTGCTTACTCAAAAGCTTCAATTTTGACCCGTTTCAGGCACAGAAATGACTTTAAACACACTTATTTTAGTTGACAAAGTCATAATTCACATCCAACAGTCATTTACAGTCAAAAGATTAAATGTTAAAATTTCATCCATTTTGACCTTTTTGGGATCGTTCGACATGTCCGGAGTCATCGTTTTTCATCCGAAAATTGATTTTTTGGACTGTACCAAAAATTATTCAAAATGTCAATTGGATCGTGCCTCATGTTGAATAACCACTTTTTAAACCCTCAGAGTGACCAAAATTGCCATTTTTACAGAGTTTTGCTTACTCAAAAGCTTCAATTGTGACCCGTTTCAGGCACAGAAATGACTTTAAACACACTTATTTTAGTTGACAAAGTCATAATTCACATCCAACAGTCATTTACAGTCAAAAGATTAAATGTTAAAATTTCATCCATATTGACCATTTTGGGATCGTTCGACATGTCCGGAGTCATCGTTTTTCATCCGAAAATTGATTTTTTGGACTGTACCAAAAATGATTCAAAATGTCAATTGGATCGTGCCTCATGTTGAATAACCACTTTTTAAACCCTCACAGTGACCAAAATTGCCATTTTTACAGAGTTTTGCTTACTCAAAAGCTTCAATTTAACCCGTTTCAGGCACAGAAATGACTTTAAACACACTTATTTTAGTTGACAAAGTCATAATTCACATCCAACAGTCATTTACAGTCAAAAGATTAAATGTTAAAATTTCATCCATTTTGACCTTTTTGGGATCGTTCGACATGTCCGGAGTCATCGTTTTTCATTCGAAAATTGATTTTTTGGACTGTACCAAAAATGATTCAAAATGTCAATTGGATCGTGCCTCATGTTGAATAACCACTTTTTAAACCCTCACAGTGACCAAAATTGCCATTTTTACAGAGTTTTGCTTACTCAAAAGCTTCAATTTTGACCCGTTTCAGGCACAGAAATGACTTTAAACACACTTATTTTAGTTGACAAAGTCATAATTCACATCCAACAGTCATTTACAGTAAAAAGATTAAATGTTAAAATTTCATCCATTTTGACCTTTTTGGGATCGTTCGACATGTCCGGAGTCATCGTTTTTCATCCGAAAATTGATTTTTTGGACTGTACCAAAAATGATTCAAAATTTCAATTGGATCGTGCCTCATGTTGAATAACCACTTTTTAAACCCTCAAAGTGACCAAAATTGCCATTTTTACAGAGTTTTGCTTACTCAAAAGCTTCAATTTTGACCCCTTTGAGGCACAGAAATGACTTTAAACACACTTATTTTAGTTGACAAAGTCATAATTCACATCCAACAGTCATTTAGAGTCAAAAGATTAAATGTTAAAATTTCATCCATATTGACCATTTTGAGATAGTTCGACATGTCCGGAGTCATCGTTTTTCATCCGAAAATTGATTTTTTGGACTGTACCAAAAATGATTCAAAATGTCAATTGGATCGTGCCTCATGTTGAATAACCACTTTTTAGACCCTCA
Source organism: Lissotriton vulgaris (assembly GCF_964263255.1). Taxonomy (NCBI): domain Eukaryota; kingdom Metazoa; phylum Chordata; class Amphibia; order Caudata; family Salamandridae; genus Lissotriton; species Lissotriton vulgaris. Next base: position 258,069 of record NW_028241093.1, on the reverse strand, counting down.
GAGTGACCAAAATTGCCATTTTTACAGAGTTTTGCTTACTCAAAAGCTTCAATTTTTACCCGTTTTAGGCACAGAAATGACTTTAAACACACTTATTTTAGTAGACAAAGTCATAATTCACATCCAACAGCCATTTAGAGTCAAAAGATTAAATGTTAAAATTTCATCCATATTGACCATTTTGGGATAGTTCGACATGTCCGGAGTCATCGTTTTTCATCCGAAAATTTATTTTTTGGACTGTACCAAAAATGATTCAAAATGTCAATTGGATCGTGCCTCATGTTGAATAACCACTTTTTAAACCCTCAGAGTGACCAAAATTGCCATTTTTACAGAGTTTTGCTTACTCAAAAGCTTCAATTTTGACCAGTTTCAGGCACAAAAATGACTTTAAACACACTTATTTTAGTTGACAAAGTCATAATTCACATCCAACAGTCATTTACAGTCAAAAGATTAAATGTTAAAATTTCATCCATATTGACCATTTTGGGATAGTTCGACATGTCCGGAGTCATCGTTTTTCATCCGAAAATTGATTTTTTGGACTGTACCAAAAATGATTCAAAATGTCAATTGGATCGTGCCTCATGTTGAATAACCACTTTTTAAACCCTCACAGTGACCAAAATTGCCATTTTTACAGAGTTTTGCTTACTCAAAAGCTTCAATTTAACCCGTTTCAGGCACAGAAATGACTTTAAACACACTTATTTTAGTTGACAAAGTCATAATTCACATCCAACAGTCATTTACAGTCAAAAGATTAAATGTTAAAATTTCATCCATTTTGACCTTTTTGGGATTGTTCGACATGTCCGGAGTCATCGTTTTTCATCCGAAAATTGATTTTTTGGACTGTACCAAAAATGATTCAAAATTTCAATTGGATCGTGCCTCATGTTGAATAACCACTTTTTAAACCCTCACAGTGACCAAAATTGCCATTTTTACAGAGTTTTGCTTACTCAAAAGCTTCAATTTTGACCCCTTTGAGGCACAGAAATGACTTTAAACACACTTATTTTAGTTGACAAAGTCATAATTCACATCCAACAGTCATTTAGAATCAAAAGATTAAATGTTAAAATTTCATCCATATTGACCATTTTGGGATAGTTCGACATGTCCGGAGTCATCGTTTTTCATCCAAAAATTGATTTTTTGGACTGTACCAAAAATGATTCAAAATGTCAATTGGATCGTGCCTCATGTTGAATAACCACTTTTTAAACCCTCACAGTGACCAAAATTGCCATTTTTACAGAGTTTTGCTTACTCAAAAGCTTCAATTTTGACCCGTTTCAGGCACAGAAATGACTTTAAACACACTTATTTTAGTTGACAAAGTCATAATTCACATCCAACAGTCATTTACAGTCAAAAGATTAAATGTTAAAATTTCATCCATTTTGACCTTTTTGGGATCGTTCGACATGTCCGGAGTCATCGTTTTTCATCCGAAAATTGATTTTTTGGACTGTACCAAAAATGATTCAAAATGTCAATTGGATCGTGCCTCATGTTGAATAACCACTTTTTAGACCCTCAGAGTGACCAAAATTGCCATTTTTACAGAGTTTTGCTTACTCAAAAGCTTCAATTTTGACCCGTTTCAGGCACAGAAATGACTTTAAACACACTTATTTTAGTTGACAAAGTCATAATTCACATCAAACAGTCATTTACAGTCAAAAGATTAAATGTTAAAATTTCATCCATTTTGACCTTTTTGGGATCGTTCAACATGTCCGGAGTCATCGTTTTTCATCCGAAAATTGATTTTTTGGACTGTACCAAAAATGATTCAAAATGTCAATTGGATTGTGCCTCATGTTGAATAACCACCTTTTATACCCTCACAGTGACCAAAATTGCCATTTTTACAGAGTTTTGCTTACTCAAAAGCTTCAATTTTGACCCGTTCAGGCACAGAAATGACTTTAAACACACTTATTTTAGTTGACAAAGTCATAATTCACATCCAACAGTCATTTACAGTCAAAAGATTAAATGTTAAAATTTCATCCATATTGACCATTTTGGGATCGTTCGACATGTCCAGAGTCATCGTTTTTCATCCGAAAATTGATTTTTTGGACTGTACCAAAAATGATTCAAAATATCAATTGGATCGTGCCTCATGTTGAATAACCACTTTTTAAACCCTCAGAGTGACCAAAATTGCCATTTTTACAGAGTTTTGCTTACTCAAAAGCTTCAATTTTGACCCGTTTCAGGCACAGAAATGACTTTAAACACACTTATTTTAGTTGACAAAGTCATAATTCACATCCAACAGTCATTTACAGTCAAAAGATTAAATGTTAAAATTTCATCCATTTTGACCTTTTTGGGATCGTTCGACATGTCCGGAGTCATCGTTTTTCATTCGAAAATTGATTTTTTGGACTGTACAAAAAATGATTCAAAATGTCAATTGGATCGTGCCTCATGTTGAATAACCACTTTTTAAACCCTCACAGTGACCAAAATTGCCATTTTTACAGAGTTTTGCTTACTCAAAAGCTTCAATTTTGACCCGTTTCAGGCACAGAAATGACTTTAAACACACTTATTTTAGTTGACAAAGTCATAATTCACATCCAACAGCCATTTAGAGTCAAAAGATTAAATGTTAAAATTTCATCCATATTGACCATTTTGGGATAGTTCGACATGTCCGGAGTCATCGTTTTTCATTCGAAAATTGATTTTTTGGACTGTACCAAAAATGATTCAAAATGTCAATTGGATCGTGCCTCATGTTGAATAACCACTTTTTAAACCCTCAGAGTGACCAAAATTGCCATTTTTACAGAGTTTTGCTTACTCAAAAGCTTCAATTTTGACCAGTTTCAGGCACAGAAATGACTTTAAACACACTTATTTTAGTTGACAAAGTCATAATTCACATCCAACAGTCATTTACAGTCAAAAGATTAAATGTTAAAATTTCATCCATATTGACCATTTTGGGATAGTTCGACATGTCCGGAGTCATCGTTTTTCATCCGAAAATTGATTTTTTGGACTGTACCAAAAAATGATTCAAAATGTCAATTGGATCGTGCCTCATGTTGAATAACCACTTTTTAAACCCTCACAGTGACCAAAATTGCCATTTTTACAGAGTTTTGCTTACTCAACAGCTTCAATTTTGACCCGTTTCAGGCACAGAAATGACTTTAAACACACTTATTTTAGTTGACAAAAGTCATAATTCACATCCAACAGTCATTTACAGTCAAAAGATTAAATGTTAAAATTTCATCCATATTGACCATTTTGGGATAGTTCGACATGTCCGGAGTCATCGTTTTTCATCCGAAAATTGATTTTTTGGACTGTACCAAAAATGATTCAAAATGTCAATTGGATCGTGCCTCATGTTGAATAACCACTTTTTAGACCCTCAGAGTGACCAAAATTGCCATTTTTACAGAGTTTTGCTTACTCAAAAGCTTCAATTTTTACCCGTTTCAGGCACAGAAATGACTTTAAACACACTTATTTTAGTAGACAAAGTCATAATTCACATCCAACAGCCATTTAGAGTCAAAAGATTAAATGTTAAAATTTCATCCATATTGACCATTTTGGGAAAGTTCGACATGTCCGGAGTCATCGTTTTTCATCCGAAAATTGATTTTTTGGACTGTACCAAAAATGATTCAAAATGTCAATTGGATCGTGCCTCATGTTGAATAACCACTTTTTAAACCCTCAGAGTGACCAAAATTGCCATTTTTACAGAGTTTTGCTTACTCAAAAGCTTCAATTTTGACCCGTTTCAGGCACAGAAATGACTTTAAACACATTATTTTAGTTGACAAAGTCATAATTCACATCCAACAGTCATTTACAGTCAAAAGATTAAATGTTAAAATTTCATCCATTTTGACCTTTTTGGGATCGTTCGACATGTCCGGAGTCATCGTTTTTCATCCGAAAATTGATTTTTTGGACTGTACCAAAAATGATTCAAAATTTCAATTGGATCGTGCCTCATGTTGAATAACCACTTTTTAAACCCTCAGAGTGACCAAAATTGCCATTTTTACAGAGTTTTGCTTACTCAAAAGCTTCAATTTTGACCCGTTTCAGGCACAGAAATGACTTTAAACACACTTATTTTAGTTGACAAAGTCATAATTCACATCCAACAGTCATTTACAGTCAAAAGATTAAATGTTAAAATTTCATCCATGTTGACCATTTTGGGATCGTTCGACATGTCCGGAGTCATCGTTTTTCATCCGAAAATTGATTTTTTGGACTGTACCAAAATTGATTCAAAATGTCAATTGGATCGTGCCTCATGTTGAATAACCACTTTTTAAACCCTCAGAGTGACCGAAATTGCCATTTTTACAGAGTTTTGCTTACTCAAAAGCTTCAATTTTGACCCGTTTCAGGCACAGAAATGACTTTAAACACACTTATTTTAGTTGACAAAGTCATAATTCACATCCAACAGTCATTTACAGTCCAAAGATTAAATGTTAAAATTTCATCCATATTGACCATTTTGGGATAGTTCGACATGTCCGGAGTCATCGTTTTTCATCCGAAAATTGATTTTTTGGACTGTACCAAAAATAATTCAAAATGTCAATTGGATCGTGCCTCATGTTGAATAACCACTTTTTAAACCCTCACAGTGACCAAAATTGCCATTTTTACAGAGTTTTGCTTACTCAAAAGCTTCAATTTTGACCCGTTTCAGGCACAGAAATGACTTTAAACACACTTATTTTAGTTGACAAAGTCATAATTCACATCCAACAGTCATTTACAGTCAAAAGATTAAATGTTAAAATTTCATCCATTTTGACCTTTTTGGGATCGTTCAACATGTCCGGAGTCATCGTTTTTCATCCGAAAATTGATTTTTTGGACTGTACCAAAAATGATTCAAAATGTCAATTGGATCGTGCCTCATGTTGAATAACCACTTTTTAAACCCTCAGAGTGACCAAAATTGCCATTTTTACAGAGTTTTGCTTACTCAAAAGCTTCAATTTTGACCCGTTTCAGGCACAGAAATGACTTTAAACACACTTATTTTAGTTGACAAAGTCATAATTCACATCCAACAGTCATTTACAGTCCAAAGATTAAATGTTAAAATTTCATCCATATTGACCATTTTGGGATCGTTCGACATGTCCGGAGTCATCGTTTTTCATCCGGAAATTGATTTTTTGGGCTGTACCAAAAATGATTCAAAATGTCAATTGGATCGTGCCTCATGTTGAATAACCACTTTTTAAACCCTCAGAGTGACCAAAATTGCCATTTTTACAGAGTTTTGCTTACTCAAAAGCTTCAATTTTGACCCGTTTCAGGCACAGAAATGACTTTAAACACACTTATTTTAGTTGAGAAAGTCATAATTCACATCCAACAGTCATTTACAGTCAAAAGATTAAATGTTAAAATTTCATCCATTTTGACCTTTTTGGGATCGTTCGACTTGTCCGGAGTCATCGTTTTTCATCCGAAAATTGATTTTTTGGACTGTACCAAAAATGATTCAAAATTTCAATTGGATCGTGCCTCATGTTGAATAACCACTTTTTAAACCCTCACAGTGACCAAAATTGCCATTTTTACAGAGTTTTGCTTACTCAAAAGCTTCAATTTTGACCCGTTTCAGGCACAGAAATGACTTTAAACACACTTATTTTAGTTGACAAAGTCATAATTCACATCCAACAGTCATTTACAGTCAAAAGATTAAATGTTAAAATTTCATCCATTTTGACCTTTTTGGGATCGTTCGACATGTCCGGAGTCATCGTTTTTCATCCGAAAATTGATTTTTTGGACTGTACCAAAAATTATTCAAAATGTCAATTGGATCGTGCCTCATGTTGAATAACCACTTTTTAAACCCTCAGAGTGACCAAAATTGCCATTTTTACAGAGTTTTGCTTACTCAAAAGCTTCAATTGTGACCCGTTTCAGGCACAGAAATGACTTTAAACACACTTATTTTAGTTGACAAAGTCATAATTCACATCCAACAGTCATTTACAGTCAAAAGATTAAATGTTAAAATTTCATCCATATTGACCATTTTGGGATCGTTCGACATGTCCGGAGTCATCGTTTTTCATCCGAAAATTGATTTTTTGGACTGTACCAAAAATGATTCAAAATGTCAATTGGATCGTGCCTCATGTTGAATAACCACTTTTTAAACCCTCACAGTGACCAAAATTGCCATTTTTACAGAGTTTTGCTTACTCAAAAGCTTCAATTTAACCCGTTTCAGGCACAGAAATGACTTTAAACACACTTATTTTAGTTGACAAAGTCATAATTCACATCCAACAGTCATTTACAGTCAAAAGATTAAATGTTAAAATTTCATCCATTTTGACCTTTTTGGGATCGTTCGACATGTCCGGAGTCATCGTTTTTCATTCGAAAATTGATTTTTTGGACTGTACCAAAAATGATTCAAAATGTCAATTGGATCGTGCCTCATGTTGAATAACCACTTTTTAAACCCTCACAGTGACCAAAATTGCCATTTTTACAGAGTTTTGCTTACTCAAAAGCTTCAATTTTGACCCGTTTCAGGCACAGAAATGACTTTAAACACACTTATTTTAGTTGACAAAGTCATAATTCACATCCAACAGTCATTTACAGTAAAAAGATTAAATGTTAAAATTTCATCCATTTTGACCTTTTTGGGATCGTTCGACATGTCCGGAGTCATCGTTTTTCATCCGAAAATTGATTTTTTGGACTGTACCAAAAATGATTCAAAATTTCAATTGGATCGTGCCTCATGTTGAATAACCACTTTTTAAACCCTCACAGTGACCAAAATTGCCATTTTTACAGAGTTTTGCTTACTCAAAAGCTTCAATTTTGACCCCTTTGAGGCACAGAAATGACTTTAAACACACTTATTTTAGTTGACAAAGTCATAATTCACATCCAACAGCCATTTAGAGTCAAAAGATTAAATGTTAAAATTTCATCCATATTGACCATTTTGGGATAGTTCGACATGTCCGGAGTCATCGTTTTTCATCCGAAAATTGATTTTTTGGACTGTACCAAAAATTATTCAAAATGTCAATTGGATCGTGCCTCATGTTGAATAACCTCTTTTTAGACCCTCAGAGTGACCAAAATTGCCATTTTTACTGAGTTTTGCTTACTCAAAAGCTTCAATTTTGACCCGTTTCAGGCACAGAAATGACTTTAAACACACTTATTTTAGTTGACAAAGTCATAATTCACATCCAACAGCCATTTAGAGTCAAAAGATTAAATGTTAAAATTTCATCCATATTGACCATTTTGGGATAGTTCGACATGTCCGGAGTCATCGTTTTTCATCCGAAAATTGATTTTTTGGACTGTACCAAAAATGATTCAAAATGTCAATTGGATCGTGCCTCATGTTGAATAACCACTTTTTAAACCCTCAGAGTGACCAAAATTGCCATTTTTACAGAGTTTTGCTTACTCAAAAGCTTCAATTTTGACCAGTTTCAGGCACAGAAATGACTTTAAACACACTTATTTTAGTTGACAAAGTCATAATTCACATCCAACAGTCATTTACAGTCAAAAGATTAAATGTTAAAATTTCATCCATATTGACTATTTTGGGATAGTTCGACATGTCCGGAGTCATCGTTTTTCATCCGAAAATTGATTTTTTGGACTGTACCAAAAATGATTCAAAATGTCAATTGGATCGTGCCTCATGTTGAATAACCACTTTTTAGACCCTCAGAGTGACCAAAATTGCCATTTTTACAGAGTTTTGCTTACTCAAAAGCTTCAATTTTTACCCGTTTCAGGCACAGAAATGACTTTAAACACACTTATTTTAGTAGACAAAGTCATAATTCACATCCAACAGCCATTTAGAGTCAAAAGATTAAATGTTAAAATTTCATCCATATTGACCATTTTGGGATAGTTCGACATGTCCGGAGTCATCGTTTTTCATCCGAAAATTGATTTTTTGGACTGTACCAAAAATGATACAAAATGTCAATTGGATCGTGCCTCATGTTGAATAACCACTTTTTAAACCCTCAGAGTGACCAAAATTGCCATTTTTACAGAGTTTTGCTTACTCAAAAGCTTCAATTTTGACCCGTTTCAGGCACAGAAATGACTTTAAACACATTATTTTAGTTGACAAAGTCATAATTCACATCCAACAGTCATTTACAGTCAAAAGATTAAATGTTAAAATTTCATCCATTTTGACCTTTTTGGGATCGTTCGACATGTCCGGAGTCATCGTTTTTCATCCGAAAATTGATTTTTTGGACTGTACCAAAAATGATTCAAAATTTCAATTGGATCGTGCCTCATGTTGAATAACCACTTTTTAAACCCTCACAGTGACCAAAATTGCCATTTTTACAGAGTTTTGCTTACTCAAAAGCTTCAATTTTGACCCGTTTCAGGCACAGAAATGACTTTAAACACACTTATTTTAGTTGACAAAGTCATAATTCACATCCAACAGTCATTTACAGTCAAAAGATTAAATGTTAAAATTTCATCCATTTTGACCTTTTTGGGATCGTTCGACATGTCCGGAGTCATCGTTTTTCATTCGAAAATTGATTTTTTGGACTGTACCAAAAATGATTCAAAATGTCAATTGGATCGTGCCTCATGTTGAATAACCACTTTTTAAACCCTCAGAGTGACCAAAATTGCCATTTTTACAGAGTTTTGCTTACTGAAAAGCTTCAATTTTGACCCGTTTCAGGCATAGAAATGACTTTAAACACACTTATTTTAGTTGACAAAGTCATAATTCACATCCAACAGTCATTTACAGTCCAAAGATTAAATGTTAAAATTTCATCCATATTGACCATTTTGGGATAGTTCGACATGTCCGGAGTCATCGTTTTTCATCCGAAAATTGATTTTTTGGACTGTACCAAAAATGATTCAAAATGTCATTTGGATCGTGCCTCATGTTGAATAACCACTTTTTAAACCCTCACAGTGACCAAAATTGCCATTTTTACAGAGTTTTGCTTACTCAAAAGCTTCAATTTTGACCCGTTTCAGGCACAGAAATGACTTTAAACACACTTATTTTAGTTGACAAAGTCATAATTCACATCCAACAGTCATTTACAGTCAAAAGATTAAATGTTAAAATTTCATCCATTTTGACCTTTTTGGGATCGTTCGACATGTCCGGAGTCATCGTTTTTCATCCGAAAATTGATTTTTTTGGACTGTACCAAAAATGATTCAAAATTTCAATTGGATCGTGCCTCATGTTGAATAACCACTTTTTAAACCCTCACAGTGACCAAAGTTGCCATTTTTACAGAGTTTTGCTTACTCAAAAGCTTCAATTTTGACCCCTTTGAGGCACAGAAATGACTTTAAACACACTTATTTTAGTTGACAAAGTCATAATTCACATCCAACAGTCATTTAGAGTCAAAAGATTAAATGTTAAAATTTCATCCATATTGACCATTTTGGGATAGTTCGACATGTCCGGAGTCATCGTTTTTCATCCGAAAATTGATTTTTTGGACTGTACCAAAAATGATTCAAAATGTCAATTGGATCGTGCCTCATGTTGAATAACCACTTTTTAAACCCCCAGAGTGACCAAAATTGCCATTTTTACAGAGTTTTGCTTACTCAAAAGCTTCAATTTTGACCCGTTTCAGGCACAGAAATGACTTTAAACACACTTATTTTAGTTGACAAAGTCATAATTCACATCCAACAGCCATTTAGAGTCAAAAGATTAAATGTTAAAATTTCATCCATATTGACCATTTTGGGATAGTTCGACATGTCCGGAGTCATCGTTTCTCATCCGAAAATTGATTTTTTGGACTGTACCAAAAATGATTCAAAATGTCAATTGGATCGTGCCTCATGTTGAATAACCACTTTTTAAACCCTCACAGTGACCAAAATTGCCATTTTTACAGAGTTTTGCTTACTCAAAAGCTTCAATTTTGACCCGTTTCAGGCACAGAAATGACTTTAAACACACTTATTTTAGTTGACAAAGTCATAATTCACATCCAACAGTCATTTACAGTCAAAAGATTAAATGTTAAAATTTCATCCATTTTGACCTTTTTGGGATCGTTCGACATGTCCGGAGTCATCGTTTTTCATCCGAAAATTGATTTTTTGGACTGTACCAAAAATGATTCAAAATGTCAATTGGATCGTGCCTCATGTTGAATAACCACTTTTTAGACCCTCAGAGTGACTAAAATTGCCATTTTTACAGAGTTTTGCTTACTCAAAAGCTTCAATTTTGACCCGTTTCAGGCACAGAAATGACTTTAAACACTTATTTTAGTTGACAAAGTCATAATTCACATCCAACAGCCATTTAGAGTCAAAAGATTAAATGTTAAAATTTCATCCATATTGACCATTTTGGGATAGTTCGACATGTCCGGAGTCATCGTTTTTCATCCGAAAATTGATTTTTTGGACTGTACCAAAAATGATTCAAAATGTCAATTGGATCGTGCCTCATGTTGAATAACCACTTTTTAAACCCTCACAGTGACCAAAATTGCCATTTTAACAGAGTTTTGCTTACTCAAAAGCTTCAATTTTGACCCGTTTCAGGCACAGAAATGACTTTAAACACACTTATTTTAGTTGACAAAGTCATAATTCACATCCAACAGTCATTTACAGTCAAAAGATTAAATGTTAAAATTTCATCCATTTTGACCTTTTTGGGATCGTTCGACATGTCCGGAGTCATCGTTTTTCATTCGAAAATTGATTTTTTGGACTGTACCAAAAATGATTCAAAATGTCAATTGGATCGTGCCTCATGTTGAATAACCACTTTTTAAACCCTCAGAGTGACCAAAATTGCCATTTTTACAGAGTTTTGCTTACTCAAAAGCTTCAATTTTGACCCGTTTCAGGCACAGAAATGACTTTAAACACACTTATTTTAGTTGACAAAGTCATAATTCACATCCAACAGTCATTTACAGTCAAAAGATTAAATGTTAAAATTTCATCCATATTGACCATTTTGGGATAGTTCGACATGTCCGGAGTCATCGTTTTTCATCCGAAAATTGATTTGTTTGGACTGTACCAAAAATGATTCAAAATGTCAATTGGATCGTGCCTCATGTTGAATAACCACTTTTTAAACCCTCACAGTGACCAAAATTGCCATTTTTACAGAGTTTTGCTTACTCAAAAGCTTCAATTTTGACCCGTTTCAGGCACAGAAATGACTTTAAACACACTTATTTTAGTTGACAAAGTCATAATTCACATCCAACAGTCATTTACAGTCAAAAGATTAAATGTTAAAATTTCATCCATTTTGACCTTTTTGGGATCGTTCGACATGTCCGGAGTCATCGTTTTTCATCCGAAAATTGATTTTTTGGACTGTACCAAAAATGATTCAAAATTTCAATTGGATCGTTCCTCATGTTGAAAAACCACTTTTTAAACCCTCACAGTGACCAAAATTGCCATTTTTACAGAGTTTTGCTTACTCAAAAGCTTCAATTTTGACCCCTTTGAGGCACAGAAATGACTTTAAACACACTTATTTTAGTTGACAAAGTCATAATTCACATCCAACAGTCATTTAGAGTCAAAAGATTAAATGTTAAAATTTCATCCATATTGACCATTTTGGGATAGTTCGACATGTCCGGAGTCATCGTTTTTCATCCGAAAATTGATTTTTTGGACTGTACCAAAAATGATTCAAAATGTCAATTGGATCGTGCCTCATGTTGAATAACCACTTTTTAGACCCTCAGAGTGACCAAAATTGCCATTTTTACAGAGTTTTGCTTACTCAAAAGCTTCAATTTTACCCGTTTCAGGCACAGAAATGACTTTAAACACACTTATTTTAGTAGACAAAGTCATAATTCACATCCAACAGCCATTTAGAGTCAAAAGATTAAATGTTAAAATTTCATCCATATTGACCATTTTGGGATAGTTCGACATGTCCGGAGTCATCGTTTTTCATCCGAAAATTGATTTTTTGGACTGTACCAAAAATGATTCAAAATATCAATTGGATCGTGCCTCATGTTGAATAAACACTTTTTAAACCCTCAGAGTGACCAAAATTGCCATTTTTACAGAGTTTTGCTTACTCAAAAGCTTCAATTTTGACCCGTTTCAGGCACAGAAATGACTTTAAACACACTTATTTTAGTTGACAAAGTCATAATTCACATCCAACAGTCATTTACAGTCAAAAGATTAAATGTTAAAATTTCATCCATTTTGACCTTTTTGGGATCGTTCGACATGTCCGGAGTCATCGTTTTTCATCCGAAAATTGATTTTTTGGACTGTACCTAAAATGATTCAAAATTTCAATTGGATCGTTCCTCATGTTGAATAACCACTTTTTAAACCCTCACAGTGACCAAAATTGCCATTTTTACAGAGTTTTGCTTACTCAAAAGCTTCAATTTTGACCCCTTTGAGGCACAGAAATGACTTTAAACACACTTATTTTAGTTGACAAAGTCATAATTCACATCCAACAGTCATTTAGAGTCAAAAGATTAAATGTTAAAATTTCATCCATATTGACCATTTTGAGATAGTTCGACATGTCCGGAGTCATCGTTTTTCATCCGAAAATTGATTTTTTGGACTGTACCAAAAATGATTCAAAATGTCAATTGGATCGTGCCTCATGTTGAATAACCACTTTTTAGACCCTCAGAGTGACCAAAATTGCTATTTTTACAGAGTTTTGCTTACTCAAAAGCTTCAATTTTTACCCGTTTCAGGCACAGAAATGACTTTAAACACACTTATTTTAGTAGACAAAGTCATAATTCACATCCAACAGCCATTTAGAGTCAAAAGATTAAATGTTAAAATTTCATCCATATTGACCATTTTGGGATAGTTCGACATGTCCGGAGTCATCGTTTTTCATCCGAAAATTTATTTTTTGGACTGTACCAAAAATGATTCAAAATGTCAATTGGATCGTGCCTCATGTTGAATAACCACTTTTTAAACCCTCAGAGTGACCAAAATTGCCATTTTTACAGAGTTTTGCTTACTCAAAAGCTTCAATTTTGACCAGTTTCAGGCACAAAAATGACTTTAAACACACTTATTTTAGTTGACAAAGTCATAATTCACATCCAACAGTCATTTACAGTCAAAAGATTAAATGTTAAAATTTCATCCATATTGACCATTTTGGGATAGTTCGACATGTCCGGAGTCATCGTTTTTCATCCGAAAATTGATTTTTTGGACTGTACCAAAAATGATTCAAAATGTCAATTGGATCGTGCCTCATGTTGAATAACCACTTTTTAAACCCTCACAGTGACCAAAATTGCCATTTTTACAGAGTTTTGCTTACTCAAAAGCTTCAATTTAACCCGTTTCAGGCACAGAAATGACTTTAAACACACTTATTTTAGTTGACAAAGTCATAATTCACATCCAACAGTCATTTACAGTCAAAAGATTAAATGTTAAAATTTCATCCATTTTGACCTTTTTGGGATTGTTCGACATGTCCGGAGTCATCGTTTTTCATCCGAAAATTGATTTTTTGGACTGTACCAAAAATGATTCAAAATTTCAATTGGATCGTGCCTCATGTTGAATAACCACTTTTTAAACCCTCACAGTGACCAAAATTGCCATTTTTACAGAGTTTTGCTTACTCAAAAGCTTCAATTTTGACCCCTTTGAGGCACAGAAATGACTTTAAACACACTTATTTTAGTTGACAAAGTCATAATTCACATCCAACAGTCATTTAGAATCAAAAGATTAAATGTTAAAATTTCATCCATATTGACCATTTTGGAATAGTTCGACATGTCCGGAGTCATCGTTTTTCATCCAAAAATTGATTTTTTGGACTGTACCAAAAATGATTCAAAATGTCAATTGGATCGTGCCTCATGTTGAATAACCACTTTTTAAACCCTCACAGTGACCAAAATTGCCATTTTTACAGAGTTTTGCTTACTCAAAAGCTTCAATTTTGACCCGTTTCAGGCACAGAAATGACTTTAAACACACTTATTTTAGTTGACAAAGTCATAATTCACATCCAACAGTCATTTACAGTCAAAAGATTAAATGTTAAAATTTCATCCATTTTGACCTTTTTGGGATCGTTCGACATGTCCGGAGTCATCGTTTTTCATCCGAAAATTGATTTTTTGGACTGTACCAAAAATGATTCAAAATGTCAATTGGATCGTGCCTCATGTTGAATAACCACTTTTTAGACCCTCAGAGTGACCAAAATTGCCATTTTTACAGAGTTTTGCTTACTCAAAAGCTTCAATTTTGACCCGTTTCAGGCACAGAAATGACTTTAAACACACTTATTTTAGTTGACAAAGTCATAATTCACATCAAACAGTCATTTACAGTCAAAAGATTAAATGTTAAAATTTCATCCATTTTGACCTTTTTGGGATCGTTCAACATGTCCGGAGTCATCGTTTTTCATCCGAAAATTGATTTTTTGGACTGTACCAAAAATGATTCAAAATGTCAATTGGATTGTGCCTCATGTTGAATAACCACCTTTTATACCCTCACAGTGACCAAAATTGCCATTTTTACAGAGTTTTGCTTACTCAAAAGCTTCAATTTTGACCCGTTCAGGCACAGAAATGACTTTAAACACACTTATTTTAGTTGACAAAGTCATAATTCACATCCAACAGTCATTTACAGTCAAAAGATTAAATGTTAAAATTTCATCCATATTGACCATTTTGGGATCGTTCGACATGTCCAGAGTCATCGTTTTTCATCCGAAAATTGATTTTTTGGACTGTACCAAAAATGATTCAAAATATCAATTGGATCGTGCCTCATGTTGAATAACCACTTTTTAAACCCTCAGAGTGACCAAAATTGCCATTTTTACAGAGTTTTGCTTACTCAAAAGCTTCAATTTTGACCCGTTTCAGGCACAGAAATGACTTTAAACACACTTATTTTAGTTGACAAAGTCATAATTCACATCCAACAGTCATTTACAGTCAAAAGATTAAATGTTAAAATTTCATCCATTTTGACCTTTTTGGGATCGTTCGACATGTCCGGAGTCATCGTTTTTCATTCGAAAATTGATTTTTTGGACTGTACAAAAAATGATTCAAAATGTCAATTGGATCGTGCCTCATGTTGAATAACCACTTTTTAAACCCTCACAGTGACCAAAATTGCCATTTTTACAGAGTTTTGCTTACTCAAAAGCTTCAATTTTGACCCGTTTCAGGCACAGAAATGACTTTAAACACACTTATTTTAGTTGACAAAGTCATAATTCACATCCAACAGCCATTTAGAGTCAAAAGATTAAATGTTAAAATTTCATCCATATTGACCATTTTGGGATAGTTCGACATGTCCGGAGTCATCGTTTTTCATCCGAAAATTGATTTTTTGGACTGTACCAAAAATGATTCAAAATGTCAATTGGATCGTGCCTCATGTTGAATAACCACTTTTTAAACCCTCAGAGTGACCAAAATTGCCATTTTTACAGAGTTTTGCTTACTCAAAAGCTTCAATTTTGACCAGTTTCAGGCACAGAAATGACTTTAAACACACTTATTTTAGTTGACAAAGTCATAATTCACATCCAACAGTCATTTACAGTCAAAAGATTAAATGTTAAAATTTCATCCATATTGACCATTTTGGGATAGTTCGACATGTCCGGAGTCATCGTTTTTCATCCGAAAATTGATTTTTTGGACTGTACCAAAAATGATTCAAAATGTCAATTGGATCGTGCCTCATGTTGAATAACCACTTTTTAAACCCTCACAGTGACCAAAATTGCCATTTTTACAGAGTTTTGCTTACTCAAAAGCTTCAATTTTGACCCGTTTCAGGCACAGAAATGACTTTAAACACACTTATTTTAGTTGACAAAGTCATAATTCACATCCAACAGTCATTTACAGTCAAAAGATTAAATGTTAAAATTTCATCCATTTTGACCTTTTTGGGATCGTTCGACATGTCCGGAGTCATCGTTTTTCATCCGAAAATTGATTTTTTGGACTGTACCAAAAATGATTCAAAATGTCAATTGGATCGTGCCTCATGTTGAATAACCACTTTTTAGACCCTCAGAGTGACCAAAATTGCCATTTTTACAGAGTTTTGCTTACTCAAAAGCTTCAATTTTGACCCGTTTCAGGCACAGAAATGACTTTAAACACACTTATTTTAGTTGACAAAGTCATAATTCACATCAAACAGTCATTTACAGTCAAAAGATTAAATGTTAAAATTTCATCCATTTTGACCTTTTTGGGATCGTTCAACATGTCCGGAGTCATTGTTTTTCATCCGAAAATTGATTTTTTGGACTGTACCAAAAATGATTCAAAATGTCAATTGGATTGTGCCTCATGTTGAATAACCACTTTTTATACCCTCACAGTGACCAAAATTGCCATTTTTACAGAGTTTTGCTTACTCAAAAGCTTCAATTTTGACCCGTTCAGGCACAGAAATGACTTTAAACACACTTATTTTAGTTGACAAAGTCATAATTCACATCCAACAGTCATTTACAGTCAAAAGATTAAATGTTAAAATTTCATCCATATTGACCATTTTGGGATCGTTCGACATGTCCGGAGTCATCGTTTTTCATCCGAAAATTGATTTTTTGGACTGTACCAAAAATGATTCAAAATATCAATTGGATCGTGCCTCATGTTGAATAACCACTTTTTAAACCCTCAGAGTGACCAAAATTGCCATTTTTACAGAGTTTTGCTTACTCAAAAGCTTCAATTTTGACCCGTTTCAGGCACAGAAATGACTTTAAACACACTTATTTTAGTTGACAAAGTCATAATTCACATCCAACAGTCATTTACAGTCAAAAGATTAAATGTTAAAATTTCATCCATTTTGACCTTTTTGGGATCGTTCGACATGTCCGGAGTCATCGTTTTTCATTCGAAAATTGATTTTTTGGACTGTACCAAAAATGATTCAAAATGTCAATTGGATCGTGCCTCATGTTGAATAACCACTTTTTAAACCCTCACAGTGACCAAAATTGCCATTTTTACAGAGTTTTGCTTACTCAAAAGCTTCAATTTTGACCCGTTTCAGGCACAGAAATGACTTTAAACACACTTATTTTAGTTGACAAAGTCATAATTCACATCCAACAGTCATTTACAGTCAAAAGATTAAATGTTAAAATTTCATCCATTTTGACCTTTTTGGGATCGTTCGACATGTCCGGAGTCATCGTTTTTCATTCGAA
Organism: Lissotriton vulgaris; assembly: GCF_964263255.1. NCBI lineage: Eukaryota > Metazoa > Chordata > Amphibia > Caudata > Salamandridae > Lissotriton > Lissotriton vulgaris. The sequence continues at coordinate 240,746 of NW_028241093.1, read as the reverse complement.
AATTGATTTTTTGGACTGTACCAAAAATGATTCAAAATGTCAATTGGATCGTGCCTCATGTTGAATAACCACTTTTTAAACCCTCACAGTGACCAAAATTGCCATTTTTACAGAGTTTTGCTTACTCAAAAGCTTCAATTTTGACCCGTTTCAGGCACAGAAATGACTTTAAACACACTTATTTTAGTTGACAAAGTCATAATTCACATCCAACAGTCATTTACAGTAAAAAGATTAAATGTTAAAATTTCATCCATTTTGACCTTTTTGGGATCGTTCGACATGTCCGGAGTCATCGTTTTTCATCCGAAAATTGATTTTTTGGACTGTACCAAAAATGATTCAAAATTTCAATTGGATCGTGCCTCATGTTGAATAACCTCTTTTTAGACCCTCAGAGTGACCAAAATTGCCATTTTTACAGAGTTTTGCTTACTCAAAAGCTTCAATTTTGACCCGTTTCAGGCACAGAAGTGACTTTAAACACACTTATTTTAGTTGACAAAGTCATAATTCACATCCAACAGCCATTTAGAGTCAAAAGATTAAATGTTAAAATTTCATCCATATTGACCATTTTGGGATAGTTCGACATGTCCGGAGTCATCGTTTTCATCCGAAAATTGATTTTTTGGACTGTACCAAAAATGATTCAAAATGTCAATTGGATCGTGCCTCATGTTGAATAACCACTTTTTAAACCCTCAGAGTGACCAAAATTGCCATTTTTACAGAGTTTTGCTTACTCAAAAGCTTCAATTTTGACCAGTTTCAGGCACAGAAATGACTTTAAACACACTTATTTTAGTTGACAAAGTCATAATTCACATCCAACAGTCATTTACAGTCAAAAGATTAAATGTTAAAATGTCATCCATATTGACCATTTTGGGATAGTTCGACATGTCCGGAGTCATCGTTTTTCATCCGAAAATTGATTTTTTGGACTGTACCAAAAATGATTCAAAATGTCAATTGGATCGTGCCTCATGTTGAATAACCACTTTTTAAACCCTCACAGTGACCAAAATTGCCATTTTTACAGAGTTTTGCTTACTCAACAGCTTCAATTTTGACCCGTTTCAGGCACAGAAATGACATTAAACACACTTATTTTAGTTGACAAAGTCATAATTCACATCCAACAGTCATTTACAGTCAAAAGATTAAATGTTAAAATTTCATCCATATTGACCATTTTGGGATAGTTCGACATGTCCGGAGTCATCGTTTTTCATCCGAAAATTGATTTTTTGGACTGTACCAAAAATGATTCAAAATGTCAATTGGATCGTGCCTCATGTTGAATAACCACTTTTTAGACCCTCAGAGTGACCAAAATTGCCATTTTTACAGAGTTTTGCTTACTCAAAAGCTTCAATTTTTACCCGTTTCAGGCACAGAAATGACTTTAAACACACTTATTTTAGTAGACAAAGTCATAATTCACATCCAACAGCCATTTAGAGTCAAAAGATTAAATGTTAAAATTTCATCCATATTGACCATTTTGGGAAAGTTCGACATGTCCGGAGTCATCGTTTTTCATCCGAAAATTGATTTTTTGGACTGTACCAAAAATGATTCAAAATGTCAATTGGATCGTGCCTCATGTTGAATAACCACTTTTTAAACCCTCAGAGTGACCAAAATTGCCATTTTTACAGAGTTTTGCTTACTCAAAAGCTTCAATTTTGACCCGTTTCAGGCACAGAAATGACTTTAAACACATTATTTTAGTTGACAAAGTCATAATTCACATCCAACAGTCATTTACAGTCAAAAGATTAAATGTTAAAATTTCATCCATTTTGACCTTTTTGGGATCGTTCGACATGTCCGGAGTCATCGTTTTTCATCCGAAAATTGATTTTTTGGACTGTACCAAAAATGATTCAAAATTTCAATTGGATCGTGCCTCATGTTGAATAACCACTTTTTAAACCCTCAGAGTGACCAAAATTGCCATTTTTACAGAGTTTTGCTTACTCAAAAGCTTCAATTTTGACCCGTTTCAGGCACAGAAATGACTTTAAACACACTTATTTTAGTTGACAAAGTCATAATTCACATCCAACAGTCATTTACAGTCAAAAGATTAAATGTTAAAATTTCATCCATGTTGACCATTTTGGGATCGTTCGACATGTCCGGAGTCATCGTTTTTCATCCGAAAATTGATTTTTTGGACTGTACCAAAATTGATTCAAAATGTCAATTGGATCGTGCCTCATGTCGAATAACCACTTTTTAAACCCTCAGAGTGACCAAAATTGCCATTTTTACAGAGTTTTGCTTACTCAAAAGCTTCAATTTTGACCCGTTTCAGGCACAGAAATGACTTTAAACACACTTATTTTAGTTGACAAAGTCATAATTCACATCCAACAGTCATTTACAGTCCAAAGATTAAATGTTAAAATTTCATCCATATTGACCATTTTGGGATAGTTCGACATGTCCGGAGTCATCGTTTTTCATCCGAAAATTGATTTTTTGGACTGTACCAAAAATAATTCAAAATGTCAATTGGATCGTGCCTCATGTTGAATAACCACTTTTTAAACCCTCACAGTGACCAAAATTGCCATTTTTACAGAGTTTTGCTTACTCAAAAGCTTCAATTTTGACCCGTTTCAGGCACAGAAATGACTTTAAACACACTTATTTTAGTTGACAAAGTCATAATTCACATCCAACAGTCATTTACAGTCAAAAGATTAAATGTTAAAATTTCATCCATTTTGACCTTTTTGGGATCGTTCAACATGACCGGAGTCATCGTTTTTCATCCGAAAATTGATTTTTTGGACTGTACCAAAAATGATTCAAAATGTCAATTGGATCGTGCCTCATGTTGAATAACCACTTTTTAAACCCTCAGAGTGACCAAAATTGCCATTTTTACAGAGTTTTGCTTACTCAAAAGCTTCAATTTTGACCCGTTTCAGCCACAGAAATGACTTTAAACACACTTATTTTAGTTGACAAAGTCATAATTCACATCCAACAGTCATTTACAGTCAAAAGATTAAATGTTAAAATTTCATCCATATTGACCATTTTGGGATCGTTCGACATGTCCGGAGTCATCGTTTTTCATCCGAAAATTGATTTTTTGGACTGTACCAAAAATGATTCAAAATGTCAATTGGATCGTGCCTCATGTTGAATAACCACTTTTTAAACCCTCAGAGTGACCAAAATTGCCATTTTTACAGAGTTTTGCTTACTCAAAAGCTTCAATTTTGACCCGTTTCAGGCACAGAAATGACTTTAAACACACTTATTTTAGTTGACAAAGTCATAATTCACATCCAACAGTCATTTACAGTAAAAAGATTAAATGTTAAAATTTCATCCATTTTGACCTTTTTGGGATCGTTCGACATGTCCGGAGTCATCGTTTTTCATCCGAAAATTGATTTTTTGGACTGTACCAAAAATGATTCAAAATTTCAATTGGATCGTGCCTCATGTTGAATAACCACTTTTTAAACCCTCACAGTGACCAAAATTGCCATTTTTACAGAGTTTTGCTTACTCAAAAGCTTCAATTTTGACCCCTTTGAGGCACAGAAATGACTTTAAACACACTTATTTTAGTTGACAAAGTCATAATTCACATCCAACAGCCATTTAGAGTCAAAAGATTAAATGTTAAAATTTCATCCATATTGACCATTTTGGGATCGTTCGACATGTCCGGAGTCATCGTTTTTCATCCGAAAATTGATTTTTTGGACTGTACCAAAAATGATTCAAAATATCAATTGGATCGTGCCTCATGTTGAATAACCACTTTTTAAACCCTCAGAGTGACCAAAATTGCCATTTTTACAGAGTTTTGCTTACTCAAAAGCTTCAATTTTGACCCGTTTCAGGCACAGAAATGACTTTAAACACACTTATTTTAGTTGACAAAGTCATAATTCACATCCAACAGTCATTTACAGTCAAAAGATTAAATGTTAAAATTTCATCCATATTGACCATTTTGGGATAGTTCGACATGTCCGGAGTCATCGTTTTTCATCCGAAAATTGATTTTTTGGACTGTACCAAAAATAATTCAAAATGTCAATTGGATCGTGCCTCATGTTGAATAACCACTTTTTAAACCCTCACAGTGACCAAAATTGCCATTTTTACAGAGTTTTGCTTACTCAAAAGCTTCAATTTTGACCCGTTTCAGGCACAGAAATGACTTTAAACACACTTATTTTAGTTGACAAAGTCATAATTCACATCCAACAGTCATTTACAGTCAAAAGATTAAATGTTAAAATTTCATCCATATTGACCATTTTGGGATCGTTCGACATGTCCGGAGTCATCGTTTTTCATCCGAAAATTGATTTTTTGGACTGTACCAAAAATGATTCAAAATGTCAATTGGATCGTGCCTCATGTTGAATAACCACTTTTTAAACATTCAGAGTGACCAAAATTGCCATTTTTACAGAGTTTTGCTTCCTCAAAAGCTTCAATTTTGACCCGTTTCAGGCACAGAAATGACTTTAAACACACTTATTTTAGTTGACAAAGTCTTAATTCACATCCAACAGTCATTTACAGTCAAAAGATTAAATGTTAAAATTTCATCCATATTGACCATTTTGGGATCGTTCGACATGTCCGGAGTCATCGTTTTTCATCCGGAAATTGATTTTTTGGACTGTACCAAAAATGATTCAAAATGTCAATTGGATCGTGCCTCATGTTGAATAACCACTTTTTAAACCCTCAGAGTGACCAAAATTGCCATTTTTACAGAGTTTTGCTTACTCAAAAGCTTCAATTTTGACCCGTTTCAGGCACAGAAATGACTTTAAACACACTTATTTTAGTTGACAAAGTCATAATTCACATCCAACAGTCATTTACAGTCAAAAGATTAAATGTTAAAATTTCATCCATTTTGACCTTTTTGGGATCGTTCGACTTGTCCGGAGTCATCGTTTTTCATCCGAAAATTGATTTTTTGGACTGTACCAAAAATGATTCAAAATTTCAATTGGATCGTGCCTCATGTTGAATAACCACTTTTTAAACCCTCACAGTGACCAAAATTGCCATTTTTACAGAGGATTGCTTACTCAAAAGCTTCAATTTTGACCCCTTTGAGGCACAGAAATGACTTTAAACACACTTATTTTAGTTGACAAAGTCATAATTCACATCCAACAGCCATTTAGAGTCAAAAGATTAAATGTTAAAATTTCATCTATATTGACCATTTTGGGATAGTTCGACATGTCCGGAGTCATCGTTTTTCATCCGAAAATTGATTTTTTGGACTGTACCAAAAATGATTCAAAATGTCAATTGGATCGTGCCTCATGTTGAATAACCACTTTTTAAACCCTCACAGTGACCAAAATTGCCATTTTTACAGAGTTTTGCTTACTCAAAAGCTTCAATTTTGACCCGTTTCAGGCACAGAAATGACTTTAAACACACTTATTTTAGTTGACAAAGTCATAATTCACATCCAACAGTCATTTACAGTCAAAAAATTAAATGTTAAAATTTCATCCATTTTGACCTTTTTGGGATCGTTCGACATGTCCGGAGTCATCGTTTTTCATCCGAAAATTGATTTTTTGGACTGTACCAAAAATGATTCAAAATGTCAATTGGATCGTGCCTCATGTTGAATAACCACTTTTTAGACCCTCAGAGTGACCAAAATTCCCATTTTTACAGAGTTTTGCTTACTCAAAAGCTTCAATTTTGACCCGTTTCAGGCACAGAAATGACTTTAAACACACTTATTTTAGTTGACAAAGTCATAATTCACATCAAACAGTCATTTACAGTCAAAAGATTAAATGTTAAAATTTCATCCATTTTGACCTTTTTGGGATCGTTCAACATGTCCGGAGTCATCGTTTTTCATCCGAAAATTGATTTTTTGGACTGTACCAAAAATGATTCAAAATGTCAATTGGATTGTGCCTCATGTTGAATAACCACTTTTTATACCCTCACAGTGACCAAAATTGCCATTTTTACAGAGTTTTGCTTACTCAAAAGCTTCAATTTTGACCCGTTCAGGCACAGAAATGACTTTAAACACACTTATTTTAGTTGACAAAGTCATAATTCACATCCAACAGTCATTTACAGTCAAAAGATTAAATGTTAAAATTTCATCCATATTGACCATTTTGGGATCGTTCGACATGTCCGGAGTCATCGTTTTTCATCCGAAAATTGATTTTTTGGACTGTACCAAAAATGATTCAAAATATCAATTGGATCGTGCCTCATGTTCAATAACCACTTTTTAAACCCTCAGAGTGACCAAAATTGCCATTTTTACAGAGTTTTGCTTACTCAAAAGCTTCAATTTTGACCCGTTTCAGGCACAGAAATGACTTTAAACACACTTATTTTAGTTGACAAAGTCATAATTCACATCCAACAGTCATTTACAGTAAAAAGATTAAATGTTAAAATTTCATCCATTTTGACCTTTTTGGGATCGTTCGACATGTCCGGAGTCATCGTTTTTCATCCGAAAATTGATTTTTTGGACTGTACCAAAAATGATTCAAAATTTCAATTGGATCGTGCCTCATGTTGAATAACCACTTTTTAAACCCTCACAGTGACCAAAATTGCCATTTTTACAGAGTTTTGCTTACTCAAAAGCTTCAATTTTGACCCGTTTCAGGCACAGAAATGACTTTAAACACACTTATTTTAGTTGACAAAGTCATAATTCACATCCAACAGTCATTTACAGTAAAAAGATTAAATGTTAAAATTTCATCCATTTTGACCTTTTTGGGATCGTTCGACATGTCCGGAGTCATCGTTTTTCATCCGAAAATTGATTTTTTGGACTGTACCAAAAATGATTCAAAATTTCAATTGGATCGTGCCTCATGTTGAATAACCACTTTTTAAACCCTCACAGTGACCAAAATTGCCATTTTTACAGAGTTTTGCTTACTCAAAAGCTTCAATTTTGACCCCTTTGAGGCACAGAAATGACTTTAAACACACTTATTTTAGTTGACAAAGTCATAATTCACATCCAACAGCCATTTAGAGTCAAAAGATTAAATGTTAAAATTTCATCCATATTGACCATTTTGGGATAGTTCGACATGTCCGGAGTCATCGTTTTTCATCCGAAAATTGATTTTTTGGACTGTACCAAAAATTATTCAAAATGTCAATTGGATCGTGCCTCATGTTGAATAACCTCTTTTTAGACCCTCAGAGTGACCAAAATTGCCATTTTTACAGAGTTTTGCTTACTCAAAAGCTTCAATTTTGACCCGTTTCAGGCACAGAAATGACTTTAAACACACTTATTTTAGTTGACAAAGTCATAATTCACATCCAACAGCCATTTAGAGTCAAAAGATTAAATGTTAAAATTTCATCCATATTGACCATTTTGGGATAGTTCGACATGTCCGGAGTCATCGTTTTTCATCCGAAAATTGATTTTTTGGACTGTACCAAAAATGATTCAAAATGTCAATTGGATCGTGCCTCATGTTGAATAACCACTTTTTAGACCCTCAGAGTGACCAAAATTGCCATTTTTACAGAGTTTTGCTTACTCAAAAGCTTCAATTTTTACCCGTTTCAGGCACAGAAATGACTTTAAACACACTTATTTTAGTAGACAAAGTCATAATTCACATCCAACAGCCATTTAGAGTCAAAAGATTAAATGTTAAAATTTCATCCATATTGACCATTTTGGGATAGTTCGACATGTCCGGAGTCATCGTTTTTCATCCGAAAATTGATTTTTTGGACTGTACCAAAAATGATACAAAATGTCAATTGGATCGTGCCTCATGTTGAATAACCACTTTTTAAACCCTCAGAGTGACCAAAATTGCCATTTTTACAGAGTTTTGCTTACTCAAAAGCTTCAACTTTGACCCGTTTCAGGCACAGAAATGACTTTAAACACATTATTTTAGTTGACAAAGTCATAATTCACATCCAACAGTCATTTACAGTCAAAAGATTAAATGTTAAAATTTCATCCATTTTGACCTTTTTGGGATCGTTCGACATGTCCGGAGTCATCGTTTTTCATCCGAAAATTGATTTTTTGGACTGTACCAAAAATGATTCAAAATTTCAATTGGATCGTGCCTCATGTTGAATAACCACTTTTTAAACCCTCACAGTGACCAAAATTGCCATTTTTACAGAGTTTTGCTTACTCAAAAGCTTCAATTTTGACCCGTTTCAGGCACAGAAATGACTTTAAACACACTTATTTTAGTTGACAAAGTCATAATTCACATCCAACAGTCATTTACAGTCCAAAGATTAAATGTTAAAATTTCATCCATATTGACCATTTTGGGATAGTTCGACATGTCCGGAGTCATCGTTTTTCATCCGAAAATTGATTTTTTGGACTGTACCAAAAATGATTCAAAATGTCATTTGGATCGTGCCTCATGTTGAATAACCACTTTTTAAACCCTCACAGTGACCAAAATTGCCATTTTTACAGAGTTTTGCTTACTCAAAAGCTTCAATTTTGACCCGTTTCAGGCACAGAAATGACTTTAAACACACTTATTTTAGTTGACAAAGTCATAATTCACATCCAACAGTCATTTACAGTCCAAAGATTAAATGTTAAAATTTCATCCATATTGACCATTTTGGGATAGTTCGACATGTCCGGAGTCATCGTTTTTCATCCGAAAATTGATTTTTTGGACTGTACCAAAAATGATTCAAAATGTCATTTGGATCGTGCCTCATGTTGAATAACCACTTTTTAAACCCTCACAGTGACCAAAATTGCCATTTTTACAGAGTTTTGCTTACTCAAAAGCTTCAATTTTGACCCGTTTCAGGCACAGAAATGACTTTAAACACACTTATTTTAGTTGACAAAGTCATAATTCACATCCAACAGTCATTTACAGTCAAAAGATTAAATGTTAAAATTTCATCCATTTTGACCTTTTTGGGATCGTTCGACATGTCCGGAGTCATCGTTTTTCATCCGAAAATTGATTTTTTGGACTGTACCAAAAATGATTCAAAATTTCAATTGGATCGTGCCTCATGTTGAATAACCACTTTTTAAACCCTCACAGTGACCAAAGTTGCCATTTTTACAGAGTTTTGCTTACTCAAAAGCTTCAATTTTGACCCCTTTGAGGCACAGAAATGACTTTAAACACACTTATTTTAGTTGACAAATTCATAATTCACATCCAACAGTCATTTAGAGTCAAAAGATTAAATGTTAAAATTTCATCCATATTGACCATTTTGGGATAGTTCGACATGTCCGGAGTCATCGTTTTTCATCCGAAAATTGATTTTTTGGACTGTACCAAAAATGATTCAAAATGTCAATTGGATCGTGCCTCATGTTGAATAACCACTTTTTAGACCCTCAGAGTGACCAAAATTGCCATTTTTACAGAGTTTTGCTTACTCAAAAGCTTCAATTTTACCCGTTTCAGGCACAGAAATGACTTTAAACACACTTATTTTAGTAGACAAAGTCATAATTCACATCCAACAGCCATTTAGAGTCAAAAGATTAAATGTTAAAATTTCATCCATATTGACCATTTTGGGATAGTTCGACATGTCCGGAGTCATCGTTTTTCATCCGAAAATTGATTTTTTGGACTGTACCAAAAATGATTCAAAATATCAATTGGATCGTGCCTCATGTTGAATAAACACTTTTTAAACCCTCAGAGTGACCAAAATTGCCATTTTTACAGAGTTTTGCTTACTCAAAAGCTTCAATTTTGACCCGTTTCAGGCACAGAAATGACTTTAAACACACTTATTTTAGTTGACAAAGTCATAATTCACATCCAACAGTCATTTACAGTCAAAAGATTAAATGTTAAAATTTCATCCATTTTGACCTTTTTGGGATCGTTCGACATGTCCGGAGTCATCGTTTTTCATCCGAAAATTGATTTTTTGGACTGTACCTAAAATGATTCAAAATTTCAATTGGATCGTTCCTCATGTTGAATAACCACTTTTTAAACCCTCACAGTGACCAAAATTGCCATTTTTACAGAGTTTTGCTTACTCAAAAGCTTCAATTTTGACCCCTTTGAGGCACAGAAATGACTTTAAACACACTTATTTTAGTTGACAAAGTCATAATTCACATCCAACAGTCATTTAGAGTCAAAAGATTAAATGTTAAAATTTCATCCATATTGACCATTTTGAGATAGTTCGACATGTCCGGAGTCATCGTTTTTCATCCGAAAATTGATTTTTTGGACTGTACCAAAAATGATTCAAAATGTCAATTGGATCGTGCCTCATGTTGAATAACCACTTTTTAGACCCTCAGAGTGACCAAAATTGCTATTTTTACAGAGTTTTGCTTACTCAAAAGCTTCAATTTTTACCCGTTTCAGGCACAGAAATGACTTTAAACACACTTATTTTAGTAGACAAAGTCATAATTCACATCCAACAGCCATTTAGAGTCAAAAGATTAAATGTTAAAATTTCATCCATATTGACCATTTTGGGATAGTTCGACATGTCCGGAGTCATCGTTTTTCATCCGAAAATTTATTTTTTGGACTGTACCAAAAATGATTCAAAATGTCAATTGGATCGTGCCTCATGTTGAATAACCACTTTTTAAACCCTCAGAGTGACCAAAATTGCCATTTTTACAGAGTTTTGCTTACTCAAAAGCTTCAATTTTGACCAGTTTCAGGCACAAAAATGACTTTAAACACACTTATTTTAGTTGACAAAGTCATAATTCACATCCAACAGTCATTTACAGTCAAAAGATTAAATGTTAAAATTTCATCCATATTGACCATTTTGGGATAGTTCGACATGTCCGGAGTCATCGTTTTTCATCCGAAAATTGATTTTTTGGACTGTACCAAAAATGATTCAAAATGTCAATTGGATCGTGCCTCATGTTGAATAACCACTTTTTAAACCCTCACAGTGACCAAAATTGCCATTTTTACAGAGTTTTGCTTACTCAAAAGCTTCAATTTAACCCGTTTCAGGCACAGAAATGACTTTAAACACACTTATTTTAGTTGACAAAGTCATAATTCACATCCAACAGTCATTTACAGTCAAAAGATTAAATGTTAAAATTTCATCCATTTTGACCTTTTTGGGATTGTTCGACATGTCCGGAGTCATCGTTTTTCATCCGAAAATTGATTTTTTGGACTGTACCAAAAATGATTCAAAATTTCAATTGGATCGTGCCTCATGTTGAATAACCACTTTTTAAACCCTCACAGTGACCAAAATTGCCATTTTTACAGAGTTTTGCTTACTCAAAAGCTTCAATTTTGACCCCTTTGAGGCACAGAAATGACTTTAAACACACTTATTTTAGTTGACAAAGTCATAATTCACATCCAACAGTCATTTAGAATCAAAAGATTAAATGTTAAAATTTCATCCATATTGACCATTTTGGGATAGTTCGACATGTCCGGAGTCATCGTTTTTCATCCAAAAATTGATTTTTTGGACTGTACCAAAAATGATTCAAAATGTCAATTGGATCGTGCCTCATGTTGAATAACCACTTTTTAAACCCTCACAGTGACCAAAATTGCCATTTTTACAGAGTTTTGCTTACTCAAAAGCTTCAATTTTGACCCGTTTCAGGCACAGAAATGACTTTAAACACACTTATTTTAGTTGACAAAGTCATAATTCACATCCAACAGTCATTTACAGTCAAAAGATTAAATGTTAAAATTTCATCCATTTTGACCTTTTTGGGATCGTTCGACATGTCCGGAGTCATCGTTTTTCATCCGAAAATTGATTTTTTGGACTGTACCAAAAATGATTCAAAATGTCAATTGGATCGTGCCTCATGTTGAATAACCACTTTTTAGACCCTCAGAGTGACCAAAATTGCCATTTTTACAGAGTTTTGCTTACTCAAAAGCTTCAATTTTGACCCGTTTCAGGCACAGAAATGACTTTAAACACACTTATTTTAGTTGACAAAGTCATAATTCACATCAAACAGTCATTTACAGTCAAAAGATTAAATGTTAAAATTTCATCCATTTTGACCTTTTTGGGATCGTTCAACATGTCCGGAGTCATCGTTTTTCATCCGAAAATTGATTTTTTGGACTGTACCAAAAATGATTCAAAATGTCAATTGGATTGTGCCTCATGTTGAATAACCACCTTTTATACCCTCACAGTGACCAAAATTGCCATTTTTACAGAGTTTTGCTTACTCAAAAGCTTCAATTTTGACCCGTTCAGGCACAGAAATGACTTTAAACACACTTATTTTAGTTGACAAAGTCATAATTCACATCCAACAGTCATTTACAGTCAAAAGATTAAATGTTAAAATTTCATCCATATTGACCATTTTGGGATCGTTCGACATGTCCAGAGTCATCGTTTTTCATCCGAAAATTGATTTTTTGGACTGTACCAAAAATGATTCAAAATATCAATTGGATCGTGCCTCATGTTGAATAACCACTTTTTAAACCCTCAGAGTGACCAAAATTGCCATTTTTACAGAGTTTTGCTTACTCAAAAGCTTCAATTTTGACCCGTTTCAGGCACAGAAATGACTTTAAACACACTTATTTTAGTTGACAAAGTCATAATTCACATCCAACAGTCATTTACAGTCAAAAGATTAAATGTTAAAATTTCATCCATTTTGACCTTTTTGGGATCGTTCGACATGTCCGGAGTCATCGTTTTTCATTCGAAAATTGATTTTTTGGACTGTACAAAAAATGATTCAAAATGTCAATTGGATCGTGCCTCATGTTGAATAACCACTTTTTAAACCCTCACAGTGACCAAAATTGCCATTTTTACAGAGTTTTGCTTACTCAAAAGCTTCAATTTTGACCCGTTTCAGGCACAGAAATGACTTTAAACACACTTATTTTAGTTGACAAAGTCATAATTCACATCCAACAGCCATTTAGAGTCAAAAGATTAAATGTTAAAATTTCATCCATATTGACCATTTTGGGATAGTTCGACATGTCCGGAGTCATCGTTTTTCATCCGAAAATTGATTTTTTGGACTGTACCAAAAATGATTCAAAATGTCAATTGGATCGTGCCTCATGTTGAATAACCACTTTTTAAACCCTCAGAGTGACCAAAATTGCCATTTTTACAGAGTTTTGCTTACTCAAAAGCTTCAATTTTGACCAGTTTCAGGCACAGAAATGACTTTAAACACACTTATTTTAGTTGACAAAGTCATAATTCACATCCAACAGTCATTTACAGTCAAAAGATTAAATGTTAAAATTTCATCCATATTGACCATTTTGGGATAGTTCGACATGTCCGGAGTCATCGTTTTTCATCCGAAAATTGATTTTTTGGACTGTACCAAAAATGATTCAAAATGTCAATTGGATCGTGCCTCATGTTGAATAACCACTTTTTAAACCCTCACAGTGACCAAAATTGCCATTTTTACAGAGTTTTGCTTACTCAAAAGCTTCAATTTTGACCCGTTTCAGGCACAGAAATGACTTTAAACACACTTATTTTAGTTGACAAAGTCATAATTCACATCCAACAGTCATTTACAGTCAAAAGATTAAATGTTAAAATTTCATCCATTTTGACCTTTTTGGGATCGTTCGACATGTCCGGAGTCATCGTTTTTCATCCGAAAATTGATTTTTTGGACTGTACCAAAAATGATTCAAAATGTCAATTGGATCGTGCCTCATGTTGAATAACCACTTTTTAGACCCTCAGAGTGACCAAAATTGCCATTTTTACAGAGTTTTGCTTACTCAAAAGCTTCAATTTTGACCCGTTTCAGGCACAGAAATGACTTTAAACACACTTATTTTAGTTGACAAAGTCATAATTCACATCAAACAGTCATTTACAGTCAAAAGATTAAATGTTAAAATTTCATCCATTTTGACCTTTTTGGGATCGTTCAACATGTCCGGAGTCATTGTTTTTCATCCGAAAATTGATTTTTTGGACTGTACCAAAAATGATTCAAAATGTCAATTGGATTGTGCCTCATGTTGAATAACCACTTTTTATACCCTCACAGTGACCAAAATTGCCATTTTTACAGAGTTTTGCTTACTCAAAAGCTTCAATTTTGACCCGTTCAGGCACAGAAATGACTTTAAACACACTTATTTTAGTTGACAAAGTCATAATTCACATCCAACAGTCATTTACAGTCAAAAGATTAAATGTTAAAATTTCATCCATATTGACCATTTTGGGATCGTTCGACATGTCCGGAGTCATCGTTTTTCATCCGAAAATTGATTTTTTGGACTGTACCAAAAATGATTCAAAATATCAATTGGATCGTGCCTCATGTTGAATAACCACTTTTTAAACCCTCAGAGTGACCAAAATTGCCATTTTTACAGAGTTTTGCTTACTCAAAAGCTTCAATTTTGACCCGTTTCAGGCACAGAAATGACTTTAAACACACTTATTTTAGTTGACAAAGTCATAATTCACATCCAACAGTCATTTACAGTCAAAAGATTAAATGTTAAAATTTCATCCATTTTGACCTTTTTGGGATCGTTCGACATGTCCGGAGTCATCGTTTTTCATTCGAAAATTGATTTTTTGGACTGTACCAAAAATGATTCAAAATGTCAATTGGATCGTGCCTCATGTTGAATAACCACTTTTTAAACCCTCACAGTGACCAAAATTGCCATTTTTACAGAGTTTTGCTTACTCAAAAGCTTCAATTTTGACCCGTTTCAGGCACAGAAATGACTTTAAACACACTTATTTTAGTTGACAAAGTCATAATTCACATCCAACAGTCATTTACAGTCAAAAGATTAAATGTTAAAATTTCATCCATTTTGACCTTTTTGGGATCGTTCGACATGTCCGGAGTCATCGTTTTTCATTCGAAAATTGATTTTTTGGACTGTACCAAAAATGATTCAAAATGTCAATTGGATCGTGCCTCATGTTGAATAACCACTTTTTAAACCCTCACAGTGACCAAAATTGCCATTTTTACAGAGTTTTGCTTACTCAAAAGCTTCAATTTTGACCCGTTTCAGGCACAGAAATGACTTTAAACACACTTATTTTAGTTGACAAAGTCATAATTCACATCCAACAGTCATTTACAGTAAAAAGATTAAATGTTAAAATTTCATCCATTTTGACCTTTTTGGGATCGTTCGACATGTCCGGAGTCATCGTTTTTCATCCGAAAATTGATTTTTTGGACTGTACCAAAAATGATTCAAAATTTCAATTGGATCGTGCCTCATGTTGAATAACCTCTTTTTAGACCCTCAGAGTGACCAAAATTGCCATTTTTACAGAGTTTTGCTTACTCAAAAGCTTCAATTTTGACCCGTTTCAGGCACAGAAGTGACTTTAAACACACTTATTTTAGTTGACAAAGTCATAATTCACATCCAACAGCCATTTAGAGTCAAAAGATTAAATGTTAAAATTTCATCCATATTGACCATTTTGGGATAGTTCGACATGTCCGGAGTCATCGTTTTCATCCGAAAATTGATTTTTTGGACTGTACCAAAAATGATTCAAAATGTCAATTGGATCGTGCCTCATGTTGAATAACCACTTTTTAAACCCTCAGAGTGACCAAAATTGCCATTTTTACAGAGTTTTGCTTACTCAAAAGCTTCAATTTTGACCAGTTTCAGGCACAGAAATGACTTTAAACACACTTATTTTAGTTGACAAAGTCATAATTCACATCCAACAGTCATTTACAGTCAAAAGATTAAATGTTAAAATGTCATCCATATTGACCATTTTGGGATAGTTCGACATGTCCGGAGTCATCGTTTTTCATCCGAAAATTGATTTTTTGGACTGTACCAAAAATGATTCAAAATGTCAATTGGATCGTGCCTCATGTTGAATAACCACTTTTTAAACCCTCACAGTGACCAAAATTGCCATTTTTACAGAGTTTTGCTTACTCAACAGCTTCAATTTTGACCCGTTTCAGGCACAGAAATGACATTAAACACACTTATTTTAGTTGACAAAGTCATAATTCACATCCAACAGTCATTTACAGTCAAAAGATTAAATGTTAAAATTTCATCCATATTGACCATTTTGGGATAGTTCGACATGTCCGGAGTCATCGTTTTTCATCCGAAAATTGATTTTTTGGACTGTACCAA
Organism: Lissotriton vulgaris; assembly: GCF_964263255.1. Lineage (NCBI taxonomy): Eukaryota > Metazoa > Chordata > Amphibia > Caudata > Salamandridae > Lissotriton > Lissotriton vulgaris. Next base: position 224,559 of record NW_028241093.1, on the reverse strand, counting down.
AAATGATTCAAAATGTCAATTGGATCGTGCCTCATGTTGAATAACCACTTTTTAGACCCTCAGAGTGACCAAAATTGCCATTTTTACAGAGTTTTGCTTACTCAAAAGCTTCAATTTTTACCCGTTTCAGGCACAGAAATGACTTTAAACACACTTATTTTAGTAGACAAAGTCATAATTCACATCCAACAGCCATTTAGAGTCAAAAGATTAAATGTTAAAATTTCATCCATATTGACCATTTTGGGAAAGTTCGACATGTCCGGAGTCATCGTTTTTCATCCGAAAATTGATTTTTTGGACTGTACCAAAAATGATTCAAAATGTCAATTGGATCGTGCCTCATGTTGAATAACCACTTTTTAAACCCTCAGAGTGACCAAAATTGCCATTTTTACAGAGTTTTGCTTACTCAAAAGCTTCAATTTTGACCCGTTTCAGGCACAGAAATGACTTTAAACACATTATTTTAGTTGACAAAGTCATAATTCACATCCAACAGTCATTTACAGTCAAAAGATTAAATGTTAAAATTTCATCCATTTTGACCTTTTTGGGATCGTTCGACATGTCCGGAGTCATCGTTTTTCATCCGAAAATTGATTTTTTGGACTGTACCAAAAATGATTCAAAATTTCAATTGGATCGTGCCTCATGTTGAATAACCACTTTTTAAACCCTCAGAGTGACCAAAATTGCCATTTTTACAGAGTTTTGCTTACTCAAAAGCTTCAATTTTGACCCGTTTCAGGCACAGAAATGACTTTAAACACACTTATTTTAGTTGACAAAGTCATAATTCACATCCAACAGTCATTTACAGTCAAAAGATTAAATGTTAAAATTTCATCCATGTTGACCATTTTGGGATCGTTCGACATGTCCGGAGTCATCGTTTTTCATCCGAAAATTGATTTTTTGGACTGTACCAAAATTGATTCAAAATGTCAATTGGATCGTGCCTCATGTCGAATAACCACTTTTTAAACCCTCAGAGTGACCAAAATTGCCATTTTTACAGAGTTTTGCTTACTCAAAAGCTTCAATTTTGACCCGTTTCAGGCACAGAAATGACTTTAAACACACTTATTTTAGTTGACAAAGTCATAATTCACATCCAACAGTCATTTACAGTCCAAAGATTAAATGTTAAAATTTCATCCATATTGACCATTTTGGGATAGTTCGACATGTCCGGAGTCATCGTTTTTCATCCGAAAATTGATTTTTTGGACTGTACCAAAAATAATTCAAAATGTCAATTGGATCGTGCCTCATGTTGAATAACCACTTTTTAAACCCTCACAGTGACCAAAATTGCCATTTTTACAGAGTTTTGCTTACTCAAAAGCTTCAATTTTGACCCGTTTCAGGCACAGAAATGACTTTAAACACACTTATTTTAGTTGACAAAGTCATAATTCACATCCAACAGTCATTTACAGTCAAAAGATTAAATGTTAAAATTTCATCCATTTTGACCTTTTTGGGATCGTTCAACATGACCGGAGTCATCGTTTTTCATCCGAAAATTGATTTTTTGGACTGTACCAAAAATGATTCAAAATGTCAATTGGATCGTGCCTCATGTTGAATAACCACTTTTTAAACCCTCAGAGTGACCAAAATTGCCATTTTTACAGAGTTTTGCTTACTCAAAAGCTTCAATTTTGACCCGTTTCAGCCACAGAAATGACTTTAAACACACTTATTTTAGTTGACAAAGTCATAATTCACATCCAACAGTCATTTACAGTCAAAAGATTAAATGTTAAAATTTCATCCATATTGACCATTTTGGGATCGTTCGACATGTCCGGAGTCATCGTTTTTCATCCGAAAATTGATTTTTTGGACTGTACCAAAAATGATTCAAAATGTCAATTGGATCGTGCCTCATGTTGAATAACCACTTTTTAAACCCTCAGAGTGACCAAAATTGCCATTTTTACAGAGTTTTGCTTACTCAAAAGCTTCAATTTTGACCCGTTTCAGGCACAGAAATGACTTTAAACACACTTATTTTAGTTGACAAAGTCATAATTCACATCCAACAGTCATTTACAGTAAAAAGATTAAATGTTAAAATTTCATCCATTTTGACCTTTTTGGGATCGTTCGACATGTCCGGAGTCATCGTTTTTCATCCGAAAATTGATTTTTTGGACTGTACCAAAAATGATTCAAAATTTCAATTGGATCGTGCCTCATGTTGAATAACCACTTTTTAAACCCTCACAGTGACCAAAATTGCCATTTTTACAGAGTTTTGCTTACTCAAAAGCTTCAATTTTGACCCCTTTGAGGCACAGAAATGACTTTAAACACACTTATTTTAGTTGACAAAGTCATAATTCACATCCAACAGCCATTTAGAGTCAAAAGATTAAATGTTAAAATTTCATCCATATTGACCATTTTGGGATCGTTCGACATGTCCGGAGTCATCGTTTTTCATCCGAAAATTGATTTTTTGGACTGTACCAAAAATGATTCAAAATATCAATTGGATCGTGCCTCATGTTGAATAACCACTTTTTAAACCCTCAGAGTGACCAAAATTGCCATTTTTACAGAGTTTTGCTTACTCAAAAGCTTCAATTTTGACCCGTTTCAGGCACAGAAATGACTTTAAACACACTTATTTTAGTTGACAAAGTCATAATTCACATCCAACAGTCATTTACAGTCAAAAGATTAAATGTTAAAATTTCATCCATATTGACCATTTTGGGATAGTTCGACATGTCCGGAGTCATCGTTTTTCATCCGAAAATTGATTTTTTGGACTGTACCAAAAATAATTCAAAATGTCAATTGGATCGTGCCTCATGTTGAATAACCACTTTTTAAACCCTCACAGTGACCAAAATTGCCATTTTTACAGAGTTTTGCTTACTCAAAAGCTTCAATTTTGACCCGTTTCAGGCACAGAAATGACTTTAAACACACTTATTTTAGTTGACAAAGTCATAATTCACATCCAACAGTCATTTACAGTCAAAAGATTAAATGTTAAAATTTCATCCATATTGACCATTTTGGGATCGTTCGACATGTCCGGAGTCATCGTTTTTCATCCGAAAATTGATTTTTTGGACTGTACCAAAAATGATTCAAAATGTCAATTGGATCGTGCCTCATGTTGAATAACCACTTTTTAAACATTCAGAGTGACCAAAATTGCCATTTTTACAGAGTTTTGCTTCCTCAAAAGCTTCAATTTTGACCCGTTTCAGGCACAGAAATGACTTTAAACACACTTATTTTAGTTGACAAAGTCTTAATTCACATCCAACAGTCATTTACAGTCAAAAGATTAAATGTTAAAATTTCATCCATATTGACCATTTTGGGATCGTTCGACATGTCCGGAGTCATCGTTTTTCATCCGGAAATTGATTTTTTGGACTGTACCAAAAATGATTCAAAATGTCAATTGGATCGTGCCTCATGTTGAATAACCACTTTTTAAACCCTCAGAGTGACCAAAATTGCCATTTTTACAGAGTTTTGCTTACTCAAAAGCTTCAATTTTGACCCGTTTCAGGCACAGAAATGACTTTAAACACACTTATTTTAGTTGACAAAGTCATAATTCACATCCAACAGTCATTTACAGTCAAAAGATTAAATGTTAAAATTTCATCCATTTTGACCTTTTTGGGATCGTTCGACTTGTCCGGAGTCATCGTTTTTCATCCGAAAATTGATTTTTTGGACTGTACCAAAAATGATTCAAAATTTCAATTGGATCGTGCCTCATGTTGAATAACCACTTTTTAAACCCTCACAGTGACCAAAATTGCCATTTTTACAGAGGATTGCTTACTCAAAAGCTTCAATTTTGACCCCTTTGAGGCACAGAAATGACTTTAAACACACTTATTTTAGTTGACAAAGTCATAATTCACATCCAACAGCCATTTAGAGTCAAAAGATTAAATGTTAAAATTTCATCTATATTGACCATTTTGGGATAGTTCGACATGTCCGGAGTCATCGTTTTTCATCCGAAAATTGATTTTTTGGACTGTACCAAAAATGATTCAAAATGTCAATTGGATCGTGCCTCATGTTGAATAACCACTTTTTAAACCCTCACAGTGACCAAAATTGCCATTTTTACAGAGTTTTGCTTACTCAAAAGCTTCAATTTTGACCCGTTTCAGGCACAGAAATGACTTTAAACACACTTATTTTAGTTGACAAAGTCATAATTCACATCCAACAGTCATTTACAGTCAAAAAATTAAATGTTAAAATTTCATCCATTTTGACCTTTTTGGGATCGTTCGACATGTCCGGAGTCATCGTTTTTCATCCGAAAATTGATTTTTTGGACTGTACCAAAAATGATTCAAAATGTCAATTGGATCGTGCCTCATGTTGAATAACCACTTTTTAGACCCTCAGAGTGACCAAAATTCCCATTTTTACAGAGTTTTGCTTACTCAAAAGCTTCAATTTTGACCCGTTTCAGGCACAGAAATGACTTTAAACACACTTATTTTAGTTGACAAAGTCATAATTCACATCAAACAGTCATTTACAGTCAAAAGATTAAATGTTAAAATTTCATCCATTTTGACCTTTTTGGGATCGTTCAACATGTCCGGAGTCATCGTTTTTCATCCGAAAATTGATTTTTTGGACTGTACCAAAAATGATTCAAAATGTCAATTGGATTGTGCCTCATGTTGAATAACCACTTTTTATACCCTCACAGTGACCAAAATTGCCATTTTTACAGAGTTTTGCTTACTCAAAAGCTTCAATTTTGACCCGTTCAGGCACAGAAATGACTTTAAACACACTTATTTTAGTTGACAAAGTCATAATTCACATCCAACAGTCATTTACAGTCAAAAGATTAAATGTTAAAATTTCATCCATATTGACCATTTTGGGATCGTTCGACATGTCCGGAGTCATCGTTTTTCATCCGAAAATTGATTTTTTGGACTGTACCAAAAATGATTCAAAATATCAATTGGATCGTGCCTCATGTTCAATAACCACTTTTTAAACCCTCAGAGTGACCAAAATTGCCATTTTTACAGAGTTTTGCTTACTCAAAAGCTTCAATTTTGACCCGTTTCAGGCACAGAAATGACTTTAAACACACTTATTTTAGTTGACAAAGTCATAATTCACATCCAACAGTCATTTACAGTAAAAAGATTAAATGTTAAAATTTCATCCATTTTGACCTTTTTGGGATCGTTCGACATGTCCGGAGTCATCGTTTTTCATCCGAAAATTGATTTTTTGGACTGTACCAAAAATGATTCAAAATTTCAATTGGATCGTGCCTCATGTTGAATAACCACTTTTTAAACCCTCACAGTGACCAAAATTGCCATTTTTACAGAGTTTTGCTTACTCAAAAGCTTCAATTTTGACCCGTTTCAGGCACAGAAATGACTTTAAACACACTTATTTTAGTTGACAAAGTCATAATTCACATCCAACAGTCATTTACAGTAAAAAGATTAAATGTTAAAATTTCATCCATTTTGACCTTTTTGGGATCGTTCGACATGTCCGGAGTCATCGTTTTTCATCCGAAAATTGATTTTTTGGACTGTACCAAAAATGATTCAAAATTTCAATTGGATCGTGCCTCATGTTGAATAACCACTTTTTAAACCCTCACAGTGACCAAAATTGCCATTTTTACAGAGTTTTGCTTACTCAAAAGCTTCAATTTTGACCCCTTTGAGGCACAGAAATGACTTTAAACACACTTATTTTAGTTGACAAAGTCATAATTCACATCCAACAGCCATTTAGAGTCAAAAGATTAAATGTTAAAATTTCATCCATATTGACCATTTTGGGATAGTTCGACATGTCCGGAGTCATCGTTTTTCATCCGAAAATTGATTTTTTGGACTGTACCAAAAATTATTCAAAATGTCAATTGGATCGTGCCTCATGTTGAATAACCTCTTTTTAGACCCTCAGAGTGACCAAAATTGCCATTTTTACAGAGTTTTGCTTACTCAAAAGCTTCAATTTTGACCCGTTTCAGGCACAGAAATGACTTTAAACACACTTATTTTAGTTGACAAAGTCATAATTCACATCCAACAGCCATTTAGAGTCAAAAGATTAAATGTTAAAATTTCATCCATATTGACCATTTTGGGATAGTTCGACATGTCCGGAGTCATCGTTTTTCATCCGAAAATTGATTTTTTGGACTGTACCAAAAATGATTCAAAATGTCAATTGGATCGTGCCTCATGTTGAATAACCACTTTTTAGACCCTCAGAGTGACCAAAATTGCCATTTTTACAGAGTTTTGCTTACTCAAAAGCTTCAATTTTTACCCGTTTCAGGCACAGAAATGACTTTAAACACACTTATTTTAGTAGACAAAGTCATAATTCACATCCAACAGCCATTTAGAGTCAAAAGATTAAATGTTAAAATTTCATCCATATTGACCATTTTGGGATAGTTCGACATGTCCGGAGTCATCGTTTTTCATCCGAAAATTGATTTTTTGGACTGTACCAAAAATGATACAAAATGTCAATTGGATCGTGCCTCATGTTGAATAACCACTTTTTAAACCCTCAGAGTGACCAAAATTGCCATTTTTACAGAGTTTTGCTTACTCAAAAGCTTCAACTTTGACCCGTTTCAGGCACAGAAATGACTTTAAACACATTATTTTAGTTGACAAAGTCATAATTCACATCCAACAGTCATTTACAGTCAAAAGATTAAATGTTAAAATTTCATCCATTTTGACCTTTTTGGGATCGTTCGACATGTCCGGAGTCATCGTTTTTCATCCGAAAATTGATTTTTTGGACTGTACCAAAAATGATTCAAAATTTCAATTGGATCGTGCCTCATGTTGAATAACCACTTTTTAAACCCTCACAGTGACCAAAATTGCCATTTTTACAGAGTTTTGCTTACTCAAAAGCTTCAATTTTGACCCGTTTCAGGCACAGAAATGACTTTAAACACACTTATTTTAGTTGACAAAGTCATAATTCACATCCAACAGTCATTTACAGTCCAAAGATTAAATGTTAAAATTTCATCCATATTGACCATTTTGGGATAGTTCGACATGTCCGGAGTCATCGTTTTTCATCCGAAAATTGATTTTTTGGACTGTACCAAAAATGATTCAAAATGTCATTTGGATCGTGCCTCATGTTGAATAACCACTTTTTAAACCCTCACAGTGACCAAAATTGCCATTTTTACAGAGTTTTGCTTACTCAAAAGCTTCAATTTTGACCCGTTTCAGGCACAGAAATGACTTTAAACACACTTATTTTAGTTGACAAAGTCATAATTCACATCCAACAGTCATTTACAGTCCAAAGATTAAATGTTAAAATTTCATCCATATTGACCATTTTGGGATAGTTCGACATGTCCGGAGTCATCGTTTTTCATCCGAAAATTGATTTTTTGGACTGTACCAAAAATGATTCAAAATGTCATTTGGATCGTGCCTCATGTTGAATAACCACTTTTTAAACCCTCACAGTGACCAAAATTGCCATTTTTACAGAGTTTTGCTTACTCAAAAGCTTCAATTTTGACCCGTTTCAGGCACAGAAATGACTTTAAACACACTTATTTTAGTTGACAAAGTCATAATTCACATCCAACAGTCATTTACAGTCAAAAGATTAAATGTTAAAATTTCATCCATTTTGACCTTTTTGGGATCGTTCGACATGTCCGGAGTCATCGTTTTTCATCCGAAAATTGATTTTTTGGACTGTACCAAAAATGATTCAAAATTTCAATTGGATCGTGCCTCATGTTGAATAACCACTTTTTAAACCCTCACAGTGACCAAAGTTGCCATTTTTACAGAGTTTTGCTTACTCAAAAGCTTCAATTTTGACCCCTTTGAGGCACAGAAATGACTTTAAACACACTTATTTTAGTTGACAAATTCATAATTCACATCCAACAGTCATTTAGAGTCAAAAGATTAAATGTTAAAATTTCATCCATATTGACCATTTTGGGATAGTTCGACATGTCCGGAGTCATCGTTTTTCATCCGAAAATTGATTTTTTGGACTGTACCAAAAATGATTCAAAATGTCAATTGGATCGTGCCTCATGTTGAATAACCACTTTTTAAACCCCCAGAGTGACCAAAATTGCCATTTTTACAGAGTTTTGCTTACTCAAAAGCTTCAATTTTGACCCGTTTCAGGCACAGAAATGACTTTAAACACACTTATTTTAGTTGACAAAGTCATAATTCACATCCAACAGCCATTTAGAGTCAAAAGATTAAATGTTAAAATTTCATCCATATTGACCATTTTGGGATAGTTCGACATGTCCGGAGTCATCGTTTCTCATCCGAAAATTGATTTTTTGGACTGTACCAAAAATGATTCAAAATGTCAATTGGATCGTGCCTCATGTTGAATAACCACTTTTTAAACCCTCACAGTGACCAAAATTGCCATTTTTACAGAGTTTTGCTTACTCAAAAGCTTCAATTTTGACCCGTTTCAGGCACAGAAATGACTTTAAACACACTTATTTTAGTTGACAAAGTCATAATTCACATCCAACAGTCATTTACAGTCAAAAGATTAAATGTTAAAATTTCATCCATTTTGACCTTTTTGGGATCGTTCGACATGTCCGGAGTCATCGTTTTTCATCCGAAAATTGATTTTTTGGACTGTACCAAAAATGATTCAAAATGTCAATTGGATCGTGCCTCATGTTGAATAACCACTTTTTAGACCCTCAGAGTGACTAAAATTGCCATTTTTACAGAGTTTTGCTTACTCAAAAGCTTCAATTTTGACCCGTTTCAGGCACAGAAATGACTTTAAACACTTATTTTAGTTGACAAAGTCATAATTCACATCCAACAGCCATTTAGAGTCAAAAGATTAAATGTTAAAATTTCATCCATATTGACCATTTTGGGATAGTTCGACATGTCCGGAGTCATCGTTTTTCATCCGAAAATTTATTTTTTGGACTGTACCAAAAATGATTCAAAATGTCAATTGGATCGTGCCTCATGTTGAATAACCACTTTTTAAACCCTCACAGTGACCAAAATTGCCATTTTTACAGAGTTTTGCTTACTCAAAAGCTTCAATTTTGACCCGTTTCAGGCACAGAAATGACTTTAAACACACTTATTTTAGTTGACAAAGTCATAATTCACATCCAACAGTCATTTACAGTCAAAAGATTAAATGTTAAAATTTCATCCATTTTGACCTTTTTGGGATCGTTCGACATGTCCGGAGTCATCGTTTTTCATCCGAAAATTGATTTTTTGGACTGTACCAAAAATGATTCAAAATTTCAATTGGATCGTTCCTCATGTTGAAAAACCACTTTTTAAACCCTCACAGTGACCAAAATTGCCATTTTTACAGAGTTTTGCTTACTCAAAAGCTTCAATTTTGACCCCTTTGAGGCACAGAAATGACTTTAAACACACTTATTTTAGTTGACAAAGTCATAATTCACATCCAACAGTCATTTAGAGTCAAAAGATTAAATGTTAACATTTCATCCATATTGACCATTTTGGGATAGTTCGACATGTCCGGAGTCATCGTTTTTCATCCGAAAATTGATTTTTTGGACTGTACCAAAAATGATTCAAAATGTCAATTGGATCGTGCCTCATGTTGAATAACCACTTTTTAGACCCTCAGAGTGACCAAAATTGCCATTTTTACAGAGTTTTGCTTACTCAAAAGCTTCAATTTTACCCGTTTCAGGCACAGAAATGACTTTAAACACACTTATTTTAGTAGACAAAGTCATAATTCACATCCAACAGTCATTTAGAGTCAAAAGATTAAATGTTAAAATTTCATCCATATTGACCATTTTGGGATAGTTCGACATGTCCGGAGTCATCGTTTTTCATCCAAAAATTGATTTTTTGGACTGTACCAAAAATGATTCAAAATATCAATTGGATCGTGCCTCATGTTGAATAACCACTTTTTAAACCCTCAGAGTGACCAAAATTGCCATTTTTACAGAGTTTTGCTTACTCAAAAGCTTCAATTTTGACCCGTTTCAGGCACAGAAATGACTTTAAACACACTTATTTTAGTTGACAAAGTCATAATTCACATCCAACAGTCATTTACAGTCAAAAGATTAAATGTTAAAATTTCATCCATTTTGACCTTTTTGGGATCGTTCGACATGTCCGGAGTCATCGTTTTTCATCCGAAAATTGATTTTTTGGACTGTACCAAAAATGATTCAAAATTTCAATTGGATCGTTCCTCATGTTGAATAACCACTTTTTAAACCCTCACAGTGACCAAAATTGCCATTTTTACAGAGTTTTGCTTACTCAAAAGCTTCAATTTTGACCCCTTTGAGGCACAGAAATGACTTTAAACACACTTATTTTAGTTGACAAAGTCATAATTCACATCCAACAGTCATTTAGAGTCAAAAGATTAAATGTTAAAATTTCATCCATATTGACCATTTTGGGATAGTTCGACATGTCCGGAGTCATCGTTTTTCATCCGAAAATTGATTTTTTGGACTGTACCAAAAATGATTCAAAATGTCAATTGGATCGTGCCTCATGTTGAATAACCACTTTTTAGACCCTCAGAGTGACCAAAATTGCCATTTTTACAGAGTTTTGCTTACTCAAAAGCTTCAATTTTGACCCGTTTCAGGCACAGAAATGACTTTAAACACACTTATTTTAGTTGACAAAGTCATAATTCACATCAAACAGTCATTTACAGTCAAAAGATTAAATGTTAAAATTTCATCCATTTTGACCTTTTTGGGATCGTTCAACATGTCCGGAGTCATCGTTTTTCATCCGAAAATTGATTTTTTGGACTGTACCAAAAATGATTCAAAATGTCAATTGGATTGTGCCTCATGTTGAATAACCACCTTTTATACCCTCACAGTGACCAAAATTGCCATTTTTACAGAGTTTTGCTTACTCAAAAGCTTCAATTTTGACCCGTTCAGGCACAGAAATGACTTTAAACACACTTATTTTAGTTGACAAAGTCATAATTCACATCCAACAGTCATTTACAGTCAAAAGATTAAATGTTAAAATTTCATCCATATTGACCATTTTGGGATCGTTCGACATGTCCAGAGTCATCGTTTTTCATCCGAAAATTGATTTTTTGGACTGTACCAAAAATGATTCAAAATATCAATTGGATCGTGCCTCATGTTGAATAACCACTTTTTAAACCCTCAGAGTGACCAAAATTGCCATTTTTACAGAGTTTTGCTTACTCAAAAGCTTCAATTTTGACCCGTTTCAGGCACAGAAATGACTTTAAACACACTTATTTTAGTTGACAAAGTCATAATTCACATCCAACAGTCATTTACAGTCAAAAGATTAAATGTTAAAATTTCATCCATTTTGACCTTTTTGGGATCGTTCGACATGTCCGGAGTCATCGTTTTTCATTCGAAAATTGATTTTTTGGACTGTACCAAAAATGATTCAAAATGTCAATTGGATCGTGCCTCATGTTGAATAACCACTTTTTAAACCCTCACAGTGACCAAAATTGCCATTTTTACAGAGTTTTGCTTACTCAAAAGCTTCAATTTTGACCCGTTTCAGGCACAGAAATGACTTTAAACACACTTATTTTAGTTGACAAAGTCATAATTCACATCCAACAGCCATTTAGAGTCAAAAGATTAAATGTTAAAATTTCATCCATATTGACCATTTTGGGATAGTTCGACATGTCCGGAGTCATCGTTTTTCATCCGAAAATTGATTTTTTGGACTGTACCAAAAATGATTCAAAATGTCAATTGGATCGTGCCTCATGTTGAATAACCACTTTTTAAACCCTCAGAGTGACCAAAATTGCCATTTTTACAGAGTTTTGCTTACTCAAAAGCTTCAATTTTGACCAGTTTCAGGCACAGAAATGACTTTAAACACACTTATTTTAGTTGACAAAGTCATAATTCACATCCAACAGTCATTTACAGTCAAAAGATTAAATGTTAAAATTTCATCCATATTGACCATTTTGGGATAGTTCGACATGTCCGGAGTCATCGTTTTTCATCCGAAAATTGATTTTTTGGACTGTACCAAAAATGATTCAAAATGTCAATTGGATCGTGCCTCATGTTGAATAACCACTTTTTAAACCCTCACAGTGACCAAAATTGCCATTTTTACAGAGTTTTGCTTACTCAACAGCTTCAATTTTGACCCGTTTCAGGCACAGAAATGACTTTAAACACACTTATTTTAGTTGACAAAGTCATAATTCACATCCAACAGTCATTTACAGTCAAAAGATTAAATGTTAAAATTTCATCCATATTGACCATTTTGGGATAGTTCGACATGTCCGGAGTCATCGTTTTTCATCCGAAAATTGATTTTTTGGACTGTACCAAAAATGATTCAAAATGTCAATTGGATCGTGCCTCATGTTGAATAACCACTTTTTAGACCCTCACAGTGACCAAAATTGCCATTTTTACAGAGTTTTGCTTACTCAAAAGCTTCAATTTTTACCCGTTTCAGGCACAGAAATGACTTTAAACACACTTATTTTAGTAGACAAAGTCATAATTCACATCCAACAGCCATTTAGAGTCAAAAGATTAAATGTTAAAATTTCATCCATATTGACCATTTTGGGAAAGTTCGACATGTCCGGAGTCATCGTTTTTCATCCGAAAATTGATTTTTTGGACTGTACCAAAAATGATTCAAAATGTCAATTGGATCGTGCCTCATGTTGAATAACCACTTTTTAAACCCTCAGAGTGACCAAAATTGCCATTTTTACAGAGTTTTGCTTACTCAAAAGCTTCAATTTTGACCCGTTTCAGGCACAGAAATGACTTTAAACACATTATTTTAGTTGACAAAGTCATAATTCACATCCAACAGTCATTTACAGTCAAAAGATTAAATGTTAAAATTTCATCCATTTTGACCTTTTTGGGATTGTTCGACATGTCCGGAGTCATCGTTTTTCATCCGAAAATTGATTTTTTGGACTGTACCAAAAATGATTCAAAATTTCAATTGGATCGTGCCTCATGTTGAATAACCACTTTTTAAACCCTCAGAGTGACCAAAATTGCCATTTTTACAGAGTTTTGCTTACTCAAAAGCTTCAATTTTGACCCGTTTCAGGCACAGAAATGACTTTAAACACACTTATTTTAGTTGACAAAGTCATAATTCACATCCAACAGTCATTTACAGTCAAAAGATTAAATGTTAAAATTTCATCCATGTTGACCATTTTGGGATCGTTCGACATGTCCGGAGTCATCGTTTTTCATCCGAAAATTGATTTTTTGGACTGTACCAAAATTGATTCAAAATGTCAATTGGATCGTGCCTCATGTTGAATAACCACTTTTTAAACCCTCAGAGTGACCGAAATTGCCATTTTTACAGAGTTTTGCTTACTCAAAAGCTTCAATTTTGACCCGTTTCAGGCACAGAAATGACTTTAAACACACTTATTTTAGTTGACAAAGTCATAATTCACATCCAACAGTCATTTACAGTCCAAAGATTAAATGTTAAAATTTCATCCATATTGACCATTTTGGGATAGTTCGACATGTCCGGAGTCATCGTTTTTCATCCGAAAATTGATTTTTTGGACTGTACCAAAAATAATTCAAAATGTCAATTGGATCGTGCCTCATGTTGAATAACCACTTTTTAAACCCTCACAGTGACCAAAATTGCCATTTTTACAGAGTTTTGCTTACTCAAAAGCTTCAATTTTGACCCGTTTCAGGCACAGAAATGACTTTAAACACACTTATTTTAGTTGACAAAGTCATAATTCACATCCAACAGTCATTTACAGTCAAAAGATTAAATGTTAAAATTTCATCCATTTTGACCTTTTTGGGATCGTTCAACATGTCCGGAGTCATCGTTTTTCATCCGAAAATTGATTTTTTGGACTGTACCAAAAATGATTCAAAATGTCAATTGGATCGTGCCTCATGTTGAATAACCACTTTTTAAACCCTCAGAGTGACCAAAATTGCCATTTTTACAGAGTTTTGCTTACTCAAAAGCTTCAATTTTGACCCGTTTCAGGCACAGAAATGACTTTAAACACACTTATTTTAGTTGACAAAGTCATAATTCACATCCAACAGTCATTTACAGTCAAAAGATTAAATGTTAAAATTTCATCCATATTGACCATTTTGGGATCGTTCGACATGTCCGGAGTCATCGTTTTTCATCCGGAAATTGATTTTTTGGACTGTACCAAAAATGATTCAAAATGTCAATTGGATCGTGCCTCATGTTGAATAACCACTTTTTAAACCCTCAGAGTGACCAAAATTGCCATTTTTACAGAGTTTTGCTTACTCAAAAGCTTCAATTTTGACCCGTTTCAGGCACAGAAATGACTTTAAACACACTTATTTTAGTTGAGAAAGTCATAATTCACATCCAACAGTCATTTACAGTCAAAAGATTAAATGTTAAAATTTCATCCATTTTGACCTTTTTGGGATCGTTCGACTTGTCCGGAGTCATCGTTTTTCATCCGAAAATTGATTTTTTGGACTGTACCAAAAATGATTCAAAATTTCAATTGGATCGTGCCTCATGTTGAATAACCACTTTTTAAACCCTCACAGTGACCAAAATTGCCATTTTTACAGAGGATTGCTTACTCAAAAGCTTCAATTTTGACCCCTTTGAGGCACAGAAATGACTTTAAACACACTTATTTTAGTTGACAAAGTCATAATTCACATCCAACAGCCATTTAGAGTCAAAAGATTAAATGTTAAAATTTCATCTATATTGACCATTTTGGGATAGTTCGACATGTCCGGAGTCATCGTTTTTCATCCGAAAATTGATTTTTTGGACTGTACCAAAAATGATTCAAAATGTCAATTGGATCGTGCCTCATGTTGAATAACCACTTTTTAAACCCTCACAGTGACCAAAATTGCCATTTTTACAGAGTTTTGCTTACTCAAAAGCTTCAATTTTGACCCGTTTCAGGCACAGAAATGACTTTAAACACACTTATTTTAGTTGACAAAGTCATAATTCACATCCAACAGTCATTTACAGTCAAAAGATTAAATGTTAAAATTTCATCCATTTTGACCTTTTTGGGATCGTTCGACATGTCCGGAGTCATCGTTTTTCATCCGAAAATTGATTTTTTGGACTGTACCAAAAATGATTCAAAATGTCAATTGGATCGTGCCTCATGTTGAATAACCACTTTTTAGACCCTCAGAGTGACCAAAATTGCCATTTTTACAGAGTTTTGCTTACTCAAAAGCTTCAATTTTGACCCGTTTCAGGCACAGAAATGACTTTAAACACACTTATTTTAGTTGACAAAGTCATAATTCACATCCAACAGTCATTTACAGTCAAAAGATTAAATGTTAAAATTTCATCCATTTTGACCTTTTTGGGATCGTTCGACATGTCCGGAGTCATCGTTTTTCATTCGAAAATTGATTTTTTGGACTGTACCAAAAATTATTCAAAATGTCAATTGGATCGTGCCTCATGTTGAATAACCACTTTTTAAACCCTCACAGTGACCAAAATTGCCATTTTTACAGAGTTTTGCTTACTCAAAAGCTTCAATTTTGACCCGTTTCAGGCACAGAAATGACTTTAAACACACTTATTTTAGTTGACAAAGTCATAATTCACATCCAACAGTCATTTACAGTCAAAAGATTAAATGTTAAAATTTCATCCATATTGACCATTTTGGGATAGTTCGACATGTCCGGAGTCATCGTTTTTCATCCGAAAATTGATTCTTTGGACTGTACCAAAAATGATTCAAAATGTCAATTGGATCGTGCCTCATGTTGAATAACCACTTTTTAAACCCTCAGAGTGACCAAAATTGCCATTTTTACAGAGTTTTGCTTACTCAAAAGCTTCAATTTTGACCAGTTTCAGGCACAGAAATGACTTTAAACACACTTATTTTAGTTGACAAAGTCATAATTCACATCCAACAGTCATTTACAGTCAAAAGATTAAATGTTAAAATTTCATCCATATTGACCATTTTGGGATAGTTCGACATGTCCGGAGTCATCGTTTTTCATCCGAAAATTGATTTTTTGGACTGTACCAAAAATGATTCAAAATGTCAATTGGATCGTGCCTCATGTTGAATAACCACTTTTTAAACCCTCACAGTGACCAAAATTGCCATTTTTACAGAGTTTTGCTTACTCAACAGCTTCAATTTTGACCCGTTTCAGGCACAGAAATGACTTTAAACACACTTATTTTAGTTGACAAAGTCATAATTCACATCCAACAGTCATTTACAGTCAAAAGATTAAATGTTAAAATTTCATCCATATTGACCATTTTGGGATAGTTCGACATGTCCGGAGTCATCGTTTTTCATCCGAAAATTGATTTTTTGGACTGTACCAAAAATGATTCAAAATGTCAATTGGATCGTGCCTCATGTTGAATAACCACTTTTTAGACCCTCAGAGTGACCAAAATTGCCATTTTTACAGAGTTTTGCTTACTCAAAAGCTTCAATTTTTACCCGTTTCAGGCACAGAAATGACTTTAAACACACTTATTTTAGTAGACAAAGTCTTAATTCACATCCAACAGTCATTTACAGTCAAAAGATTAAATGTTAAAATTTCATCCATATTGACCATTTTGGGATCGTTCGACATGTCCGGAGTCATCGTCTTTCATCCGGAAAGTGATTTTTTGGACTGTACCAAAAATGATTCAAAATGTCAATTGGATCGTGCCTCATGTTGAATAACCACTTTTTAAACCCTCAGAGTGACCAAAATTGCCATTTTTACAGAGTTTTGCTTACTCAAAAGCTTCAATTTTGACCCGTTTCAGGCACAGAAATGACTTTAAACACACTTATTTTAGTTGACAAAGTCATAATTCACATCCAACAGTCATTTACAGTCAAAAGATTAAATGTTAAAATTTCATCCATTTTGACCTTTTTGGGATCGTTCGACTTGTCCGGAGTCATCGTTTTTCATCCGAAAATTGATTTTTTGGACTGTACCAAAAATGATTCAAAATTTCAATTGGATCGTGCCTCATGTTGAATAACCACTTTTTAAACCCTCACAGTGACCAAAATTGCCATTTTTACAGAGGATTGCTTACTCAAAAGCTTCAATTTTGACCCCTTTGAGGCACAGAAATGACTTTAAACACACTTATTTTAGTTGACAAAGTCATAATTCACATCCAACAGCCATTTAGAGTCAAAAGATTAAATGTTAAAATTTCATCTATATTGACCATTTTGGGATAGTTCGACATGTCCGGAGTCATCGTTTTTCATCCGAAAATTGATTTTTTGGACTGTACCAAAAATGATTCAAAATGTCAATTGGATCGTGCCTCATGTTGAATAACCACTTTTTAAACCCTCACAGTGACCAAAATTGCCATTTTTACAGAGTTTTGCTTACTCAAAAGCTTCAATTTTGACCCGTTTCAGGCACAGAAATGACTTTAAACACACTTATTTTAGTTGACAAAGTCATAATTCACATCCAACAGTCATTTACAGTCAAAAGATTAAATGTTAAAATTTCATCCATTTTGACCTTTTTGGGATCGTTCGACATGTCCGGAGTCATCGTTTTTCATCCGAAAATTGATTTTTTGGACTGTACCAAAAATGATTCAAAATGTCAATTGGATCGTGCCTCATGTTGAATAACCACTTTTTAGACCCTCAGAGTGACCAAAATTGCCATTTTTACAGAGTTTTGCTTACTCAAAAGCTTCAATTTTGACCCGTTTCAGGCACAGAAATGACTTTAAACACACTTATTTTAGTTGACAAAGTCATAATTCACATCAAACAGTCATTTACAGTCAAAAGATTAAATGTTAAAATTTCATCCATTTTGACCTTTTTGGGATCGTTCAACATGTCCGGAGTCATCGTTTTTCATCCGAAAATTGATTTTTTGGACTGTACCAAAAATGATTCAAAATGTCAATTGGATTGTGCCTCATGTTGAATAACCACTTTTTATACCCTCACAGTGACCAAAATTGCCATTTTTACAGAGTTTTGCTTACTCAAAAGCTTCAATTTTGACCCGTTCAGGCACAGAAATGACTTTAAACACACTTATTTTAGTTGACAAAGTCATAATTCACATCCAACAGTCATTTACAGTCAAAAGATTAAATGTTAAAATTTCATCCATATTGACCATTTTGGGATCGTTCGACATGTCCGGAGTCATCGTTTTTCATCCGAAAATTGATTTTTTGGACTGTACCAAAAATGATTCAAAATATCAATTGGATCGTGCCTCATGTTGAATAACCACTTTTTAAACCCTCAGAGTGACCAAAATTGCCATTTTTACAGAGTTTTGCTTACTCAAAAGCTTCAATTTTGACCCGTTTCAGGCACAGAAATGACTTTAAACACACTTATTTTAGTAGACAAAGTCATAATTCACATCCAACAGCCATTTAGAGTCAAAAGATTAAATGTTAAAATTTCATCCATATTGACCATTTTGGGAAAGTTCGACATGTCCGGAGTCATCGTTTTTCATCCGAAAATTGATTTTTTGGACTGTACCAAAAATGATTCAAAATGTCAATTGGATCGTGCCTCATGTTGAATAACCACTTTTTAAACCCTCAGAGTGACCAAAATTGCCATTTTTACAGAGTTTTGCTTACTCAAAAGCTTCAATTTTGACCCGTTTCAGGCACAGAAATGACTTTAAACACATTATTTTAGTTGACAAAGTCATAATTCACATCCAACAGTCATTTACAGTCAAAAGATTAAATGTTAAAATTTCATCCATTTTGACCTTTTTGGGATCGTTCGACATGTCCGGAGTCATCGTTTTTCATCCGAAAATTGATTTTTTGGACTGTACCAAAAATGATTCAAAATTTCAATTGGATCGTGCCTCATGTTGAATAACCACTTTTTAAACCCTCAGAGTGACCAAAATTGCCATTTTTACAGAGTTTTGCTTACTCAAAAGCTTCAATTTTGACCCGTTTCAGGCACAGAAATGACTTTAAACACACTTATTTTAGTTGACAAAGTCATAATTCACATCCAACAGTCATTTACAGTCAAAAGATTAAATGTTAAAATTTCATCCATGTTGACCATTAAGGGATCGTTCGACATGTCCGGAGTCATCGTTTTTCATCCGAAAATTGATTTTTTGGACTGTACCAAAAATGATTCAAAATGTCAATTGGATCGTGCCTCATGTTGAATAACCACTTTTTAAACCCTCACAGTGACCAAAATTGCCATTTTTACAGAGTTTTGCTTACTCAACAGCTTCAATTTTGACCCGTTTCAGGCACAGAAATGACTTTAAACACACTTATTTTAGTTGACAAAGTCATAATTCACATCCAACAGTCATTTACAGTCAAAAGATTAAATGTTAAAATTTCATCCATATTGACCATTTTGGGATAGTTCGACATGTCCGGAGTCATCGTTTTTCATCCGAAAATTGATTTTTTGGACTGTACCAAAAATGATTCAAAATGTCAATTGGATCGTGCCTCATGTTGAATAACCACTTTTTAGACCCTCAGAGTGACCAAAATTGCCATTTTTACAGAGTTTTGCTTACTCAAAAGCTTCAATTTTTACCCGTTTCAGGCACAGAAATGACTTTAAACACACTTATTTTAGTAGACAAAGTCATAATTCACATCCAACAGCCATTTAGAGTCAAAAGATTAAATGTTAAAATTTCATCCATATTGACCATTTTGGGAAAGTTCGACATGTCCGGAGTCATCGTTTTTCATCCGAAAATTGATTTTTTGGACTGTACCAAAAATGATTCAAAATGTCAATTGGATCGTGCCTCATGTTGAATAACCACTTTTTAAACCCTCAGAGTGACCAAAATTGCCATTTTTACAGAGTTTTGCTTACTCAAAAGCTTCAATTTTGACCCGTTTCAGGCACAGAAATGACTTTAAACACATTATTTTAGTTGACAAAGTCATAATTCACATCCAACAGTCATTTACAGTCA
Source organism: Lissotriton vulgaris (assembly GCF_964263255.1). Classification (NCBI taxonomy): domain Eukaryota; kingdom Metazoa; phylum Chordata; class Amphibia; order Caudata; family Salamandridae; genus Lissotriton; species Lissotriton vulgaris. Next base: position 204,461 of record NW_028241093.1, on the reverse strand, counting down.
AAAGATTAAATGTTAAAATTTCATCCATTTTGACCTTTTTGGGATCGTTCGACATGTCCGGAGTCATCGTTTTTCATCCGAAAATTGATTTTTTGGACTGTACCAAAAATGATTCAAAATGTCAATTGGATCGTGCCTCATGTTGAATAACCACTTTTTAAACCCTCACAGTGACCAAAATTGCCATTTTTACAGAGTTTTGCTTACTCAAAAGCTTCAATTTTGACCCGTTTCAGGCACAGAAATGACTTTAAACACACTTATTTTAGTTGACAAAGTCATAATTCACATCCAACAGTCATTTACAGTCAAAAGATTAAATGTTAAAATTTCATCCATATTGACCATTTTGGGATAGTTCGACATGTCCGGAGTCATCGTTTTTCATCCGAAAATTGATTTTTTGGACTGTACCAAAAATGATTCAAAATGTCAATTGGATCGTGCCTCATGTTGAATAACCACTTTTTAAACCCTCAGAGTGACCAAAATTGCCATTTTTACAGAGTTTTGCTTACTCAAAAGCTTCAATTTTGACCCGTTTCAGGCACAGAAATGACTTTAAACACACTTATTTTAGTTGACAAAGTCATAATTCACATCCAACAGTCATTTACAGTAAAAAAGATTAAATGTTAAAATTTCATCCATTTTGACCTTTTTGGGATCGTTCGACATGTCCGGAGTCATCGTTTTTCATCCGAAAATTGATTTTTTGGACTGTACCAAAAATGATTCAAAATTTCAATTGGATCGTGCCTCATGTTGAATAACCACTTTTTAAACCCTCACAGTGACCAAAATTGCCATTTTTACAGAGTTTTGCTTACTCAAAAGCTTCAATTTTGACCCCTTTGAGGCACAGAAATGACTTTAAACACACTTATTTTAGTTGACAAAGTCATAATTCACATCCAACAGCCATTTAGAGTCAAAAGATTAAATGTTAAAATTTCATCCATATTGACCATTTTGGGATCGTTCGACATGTCCGGAGTCATCGTTTTTCATCCGAAAATTGATTTTTTGGACTGTACCAAAAATGATTCAAAATATCAATTGGATCGTGCCTCATGTTGAATAACCACTTTTTAAACCCTCAGAGTGACCAAAATTGCCATTTTTACAGAGTTTTGCTTACTCAAAAGCTTCAATTTTGACCCGTTTCAGGCACAGAAATGACTTTAAACACACTTATTTTAGTTGACAAAGTCATAATTCACATCCAACAGTCATTTACAGTCAAAAGATTAAATGTTAAAATTTCATCCATATTGACCATTTTGGGATAGTTCGACATGTCCGGAGTCATCGTTTTTCATCCGAAAATTGATTTTTTGGACTGTACCAAAAATAATTCAAAATGTCAATTGGATCGTGCCTCATGTTGAATAACCACTTTTTAAACCCTCACAGTGACCAAAATTGCCATTTTTACAGAGTTTTGCTTACTCAAAAGCTTCAATTTTGACCCGTTTCAGGCACAGAAATGACTTTAAACACACTTATTTTAGTTGACAAAGTCATAATTCACATCCAACAGTCATTTACAGTCAAAAGATTAAATGTTAAAATTTCATCCATTTTGACCTTTTTGGGATCGTTCAACATGTCCGGAGTCATCGTTTTTCATCCGAAAATTGATTTTTTGGACTGTACCAAAAATGATTCAAAATGTCAATTGGATCGTGCCTCATGTTGAATAACCACTTTTTAAACCCTCAGAGTGACCAAAATTGCCATTTTTACAGAGTTTTGCTTACTCAAAAGCTTCAATTTTGACCCGTTTCAGGCACAGAAATGACTTTAAACACACTTATTTTAGTTGACAAAGTCATAATTCACATCCAACAGTCATTTACAGTAAAAAAGATTAAATGTTAAAATTTCATCCATTTTGACCTTTTTGGGATCGTTCGACATGTCCGGAGTCATCGTTTTTCATCCGAAAATTGATTTTTTGGACTGTACCAAAAATGATTCAAAATTTCAATTGGATCGTGCCTCATGTTGAATAACCACTTTTTAAACCCTCACAGTGACCAAAATTGCCATTTTTACAGAGTTTTGCTTACTCAAAAGCTTCAATTTTGACCCCTTTGAGGCACAGAAATGACTTTAAACACACTTATTTTAGTTGACAAAGTCATAATTCACATCCAACAGCCATTTAGAGTCAAAAGATTAAATGTTAAAATTTCATCCATATTGACCATTTTGGGATCGTTCGACATGTCCGGAGTCATCGTTTTTCATCCGAAAATTGATTTTTTGGACTGTACCAAAAATGATTCAAAATATCAATTGGATCGTGCCTCATGTTGAATAACCACTTTTTAAACCCTCAGAGTGACCAAAATTGCCATTTTTACAGAGTTTTGCTTACTCAAAAGCTTCAATTTTGACCCGTTTCAGGCACAGAAATGACTTTAAACACACTTATTTTAGTTGACAAAGTCATAATTCACATCCAACAGTCATTTACAGTCAAAAGATTAAATGTTAAAATTTCATCCATATTGACCATTTTGGGATAGTTCGACATGTCCGGAGTCATCGTTTTTCATCCGAAAATTGATTTTTTGGACTGTACCAAAAATAATTCAAAATGTCAATTGGATCGTGCCTCATGTTGAATAACCACTTTTTAAACCCTCACAGTGACCAAAATTGCCATTTTTACAGAGTTTTGCTTACTCAAAAGCTTCAATTTTGACCCGTTTCAGGCACAGAAATGACTTTAAACACACTTATTTTAGTTGACAAAGTCATAATTCACATCCAACAGTCATTTACAGTCAAAAGATTAAATGTTAAAATTTCATCCATTTTGACCTTTTTGGGATCGTTCAACATGTCCGGAGTCATCGTTTTTCATCCGAAAATTGATTTTTTGGACTGTACCAAAAATGATTCAAAATGTCAATTGGATCGTGCCTCATGTTGAATAACCACTTTTTAAACCGTCAGAGTGACCAAAATTGCCATTTTTACAGAGTTTTGCTTACTCAAAAGCTTCAATTTTGACCCGTTTCAGGCACAGAAATGACTTTAAACACACTTATTTTAGTTGACAAAGTCATAATTCACATCCAACAGTCATTTACAGTCAAAAGATTAAATGTTAAAATTTCATCCATATTGACCATTTTGGGATCGTTCGACATGTCCGGAGTCATCGTTTTTCATCCGAAAATTGATTTTTTGGACTGTACCAAAAATGATTCAAAATGTCAATTGGATCGTGCCTCATGTTGAATAACCACTTTTTAAACATTCAGAATGACCAAAATTGCAATTTTTACAGAGTTTTGCTTCCTCAAAAGCTTCAATTTTGACCCGTTTCAGGCACAGAAATGACTTTAAACACACTTATTTTAGTTGACAAAGTCTTAATTCACATCCAACAGTCATTTACAGTCAAAAGATTAAATGTTAAAATTTCATCCATATTGACCATTTTGGGATCGTTCGACATGTCCGGAGTCATCGTTTTTCATCCGGAAATTGATTTTTTGGACTGTACCAAAAATGATTCAAAATGTCAATTGGATCGTGCCTCATGTTGAATAACCACTTTTTAAACCCTCAGAGTGACCAAAATTGCCATTTTTACAGAGTTTTGCTTACTCAAAAGCTTCAATTTTGACCCGTTTCAGGCACAGAAATGACTTTAAACACACTTATTTTAGTTGACAAAGTCATAATTCACATCCAACAGTCATTTACAGTCAAAAGATTAAATGTTAAAATTTCATCCATTTTGACCTTTTTGGGATCGTTCGACTTGTCCGGAGTCATCGTTTTTCATCCGAAAATTGATTTTTTGGACTGTACCAAAAATGATTCAAAATTTCAATTGGATCGTGCCTCATGTTGAATAACCACTTTTTAAACCCTCACAGTGACCAAAATTGCCATTTTTACAGAGGATTGCTTACTCAAAAGCTTCAATTTTGACCCCTTTGAGGCACAGAAATGACTTCAAACACACTTATTTTAGTTGACAAAGTCATAATTCACATCTAACAGCCATTTAGAGTCAAAAGATTAAATGTTAAAATTTCATCTATATTGACCATTTTGGGATAGTTCGACATGTCCGGAGTCATCGTTTTTCATCCGAAAATTGATTTTTTGGACTGTACCAAAAATGATTCAAAATGTCAATTGGATCGTGCCTCATGTTGAATAACCACTTTTTAAACCCTCACAGTGACCAAAATTGCCATTTTTACAGAGTTTTGCTTACTCAAAAGCTTCAATTTTGACCCGTTTCAGGCACAGAAATGACTTTAAACACACTTATTTTAGTTGACAAAGTCATAATTCACATCCAACAGTCATTTACAGTCAAAAAATTAAATGTTAAAATTTCATCCATTTTGACCTTTTTGGGATCGTTCGACATGTCCGGAGTCATCGTTTTTCATCCGAAAATTGATTTTTTGGACTGTACCAAAAATGATTCAAAATGTCAATTGGATCGTGCCTCATGTTGAATAACCACTTTTTAGACCCTCAGAGTGACCAAAATTCCCATTTTTACAGAGTTTTGCTTACTCAAAAGCTTCAATTTTGACCCGTTTCAGGCACAGAAATGACTTTAAACACACTTATTTTAGTTGACAAAGTCATAATTCACATCAAACAGTCATTTACAGTCAAAAGATTAAATGTTAAAATTTCATCCATTTTGACCTTTTTGGGATCGTTCAACATGTCCGGAGTCATCGTTTTTCATCCGAAAATTGATTTTTTGGACTACCAAAAATGATTCAAAATGTCAATTGGATTGTGCCTCATGTTGAATAACCACTTTTTATACCCTCACAGTGACCAAAATTGCCATTTTTACAGAGTTTTGCTTACTCAAAAGCTTCAATTTTGACCCGTTCAGGCACAGAAATGACTTTAAACACACTTATTTTAGTTGACAAAGTCATAATTCACATCCAACAGTCATTTACAGTCAAAAGATTAAATGTTAAAATTTCATCCATATTGACCATTTTGGGATCGTTCGACATGTCCGGAGTCATCGTTTTTCATCCGAAAATTGATTTTTTGGACTGTACCAAAAATGATTCAAAATATCAATTGGATCGTGCCTCATGTTGAATAACCACTTTTTAAACCCTCAGAGTGACCAAAATTGCCATTTTTACAGAGTTTTGCTTACTCAAAAGCTTCAATTTTGACCCGTTTCAGGCACAGAAATGACTTTAAACACACTTATTTTAGTTGACAAAGTCATAATTCACATCCAACAGTCATTTACAGTCAAAAGATTAAATGTTAAAATTTCATCCATTTTGACCTTTTTGGGATCGTTCGACATGTCCGGAGTCATCGTTTTTCATTCGAAAATTGATTTTTTGGACTGTACCAAAAATGATTCAAAATGTCAATTGGATAGTGCCTCATGTTGAATAACCACTTTTTAAACCCTCACAGTGACCAAAATTGCCATTTTTACAGAGTTTTGCTTACTCAAAAGCTTCAATTTTGACCCGTTTCAGGCACAGAAATGACTTTAAACACACTTATTTTAGTTGACAAAGTCATAATTCACATCCAACAGTCATTTACAGTAAAAAGATTAAATGTTAAAATTTCATCCATTTTGACCTTTTTGGGATCGTTCGACATGTCCGGAGTCATCGTTTTTCATCCGAAAATTGATTTTTTGGACTGTACCAAAAATGATTCAAAATTTCAATTGGATCGTGCCTCATGTTGAATAACCACTTTTTAAACCCTCACAGTGACCAAAATTGCCATTTTTACAGAGTTTTGCTTACTCAAAAGCTTCAATTTTGACCCGTTTCAGGCACAGAAATGACTTTAAACACACTTATTTTAGTTGACAAAGTCATAATTCACATCCAACAGTCATTTACAGTAAAAAGATTAAATGTTAAAATTTCATCCATTTTGACCTTTTTGGGATCGTTCGACATGTCCGGAGTCATCGTTTTTCATCCGAAAATTGATTTTTTGGACTGTACCAAAAATGATTCAAAATTTCAATTGGATCGTGCCTCATGTTGAATAACCACTTTTTAAACCCTCACAGTGACCAAAATTGCCATTTTTACAGAGTTTTGCTTACTCAAAAGCTTCAATTTTGACCCCTTTGAGGCACAGAAATGACTTTAAACACACTTATTTTAGTTGACAAAGTCATAATTCACATCCAACAGCCATTTAGAGTCAAAAGATTAAATGTTAAAATTTCATCCATATTGACCATTTTGGGATAGTTCGACATGTCCGGAGTCATCGTTTTTCATCCGAAAATTGATTTTTTGGACTGTACCAAAAATTATTCAAAATGTCAATTGGATCGTGCCTCATGTTGAATAACCTCTTTTTAGACCCTCAGAGTGACCAAAATTGCCATTTTTACAGAGTTTTGCTTACTCAAAAGCTTCAATTTTGACCCGTTTCAGGCACAGAAATGACTTTAAACACACTTATTTTAGTTGACAAAGTCATAATTCACATCCAACAGCCATTTAGAGTCAAAAGATTAAATGTTAAAATTTCATCCATATTGACCATTTTGGGATAGTTCGACATGTCCGGAGTCATCGTTTTTCATCCGAAAATTGATTTTTTGGACTGTACCAAAAATGATTCAAAATGTCAATTGGATCGTGCCTCATGTTGAATAACCACTTTTTAGACCCTCAGAGTGACCAAAATTGCCATTTTTACAGAGTTTTGCTTACTCAAAAGCTTCAATTTTTACCCGTTTCAGGCACAGAAATGACTTTAAACACACTTATTTTAGTAGACAAAGTCATAATTCACATCCAACAGCCATTTAGAGTCAAAAGATTAAATGTTAAAATTTCATCCATATTGACCATTTTGGGATAGTTCGACATGTCCGGAGTCATCGTTTTTCATCCGAAAATTGATTTTTTGGACTGTACCAAAAATGATACAAAATGTCAATTGGATCGTGCCTCATGTTGAATAACCACTTTTTAAACCCTCAGAGTGACCAAAATTGCCATTTTTACAGAGTTTTGCTTACTCAAAAGCTTCAATTTTGACCCGTTTCAGGCACAGAAATGACTTTAAACACATTATTTTAGTTGACAAAGTCATAATTCACATCCAACAGTCATTTACAGTCAAAAGATTAAATGTTAAAATTTCATCCATTTTGACCTTTTTGGGATCGTTCGACATGTCCGGAGTCATCGTTTTTCATCCGAAAATTGATTTTTTGGTCTGTACCAAAAATGATTCAAAATTTCAATTGGATCGTGCCTCATGTTGAATAACCACTTTTTAAACCCTCACAGTGACCAAAATTGCCATTTTTACAGAGTTTTGCTTACTCAAAAGCTTCAATTTTGACCCGTTTCAGGCACAGAAATGACTTTAAACACACTTATTTTAGTTGACAAAGTCATAATTCACATCCAACAGTCATTTACAGTCAAAAGATTAAATGTTAAAATTTCATCCATTTTGACCTTTTTGGGATCGTTCGACATGTCCGGAGTCATCGTTTTTCATTCGAAAATTGATTTTTTGGACTGTACCAAAAATGATTCAAAATGTCAATTGGATCGTGCCTCATGTTGAATAACCACTTTTTAAACCCTCAGAGTGACCAAAATTGCCATTTTTACAGAGTTTTGCTTACTCAAAAGCTTCAATTTTGACCCGTTTCAGGCACAGAAATGACTTTAAACACACTTATTTTAGTTGACAAAGTCATAATTCACATCCAACAGTCATTTACAGTCAAAAGATTAAATGTTAAAATTTCACCCATATTGACCATTTTGGGATAGTTCGACATGTCCGGAGTCATCGTTTCTCATCCGAAAATTGATTTTTTGGACTGTACCAAAAATGATTCAAAATGTCAATTGGATCGTGCCTCATGTTGAATAACCACTTTTTAAACCCTCACAGTGACCAAAATTGCCATTTTTACAGAGTTTTGCTTACTCAAAAGCTTCAATTTTGACCCGTTTCAGGCACAGAAATGACTTTAAACACACTTATTTTAGTTGACAAAGTCATAATTCACATCCAACAGTCATTTACAGTCAAAAGATTAAATGTTAAAATTTCATCCATTTTGACCTTTTTGGGATCGTTCGACATGTCCGGAGTCATCGTTTTTCATCCGGAAATTGATTTTTTGGACTGTACCAAAAATGATTCAAAATGTCAATTGGATCGTGCCTCATGTTGAATAACCACTTTTTAGACCCTCAGAGTGACTAAAATTGCCATTTTTACAGAGTTTTGCTTACTCAAAAGCTTCAATTTTGACCCGTTTCAGGCACAGAAATGACTTTAAACACTTATTTTAGTTGACAAAGTCATAATTCACATCCAACAGCCATTTAGAGTCAAAAGATTAAATGTTAAAATTTCATCCATATTGACCATTTTGGGATAGTTCGACATGTCCGGAGTCATCGTTTTTCATCCGAAAATTTATTTTTTGGACTGTACCAAAAATGATTCAAAATGTCAATTGGATCGTGCCTCATGTTGAATAACCACTTTTTAAACCCTCACAGTGACCAAAATTGCCATTTTAACAGAGTTTTGCTTACTCAAAAGCTTCAATTTTGACCCGTTTCAGGCACAGAAATGACTTTAAACACACTTATTTTAGTTGACAAAGTCATAATTCACATCCAACAGTCATTTACAGTCAAAAGATTAAATGTTAAAATTTCATCCATTTTGACCTTTTTGGGATCGTTCGACATGTCCGGAGTCATCGTTTTTCATTCGAAAATTGATTTTTTGGACTGTACCAAAAATGATTCAAAATGTCAATTGGATCGTGCCTCATGTTGAATAACCACTTTTTAAACCCTCAGAGTGACCAAAATTGCCATTTTTACAGAGTTTTGCTTACTCAAAAGCTTCAATTTTGACCCGTTTCAGGCACAGAAATGACTTTAAACACACTTATTTTAGTTGACAAAGTCATAATTCACATCCAACAGTCATTTACAGTCAAAAGATTAAATGTTAAAATTTCATCCATATTGACCATTTTGGGATAGTTCGACATGTCCGGAGTCATCGTTTTTCATCCGAAAATTGATTTTTTGGACTGTACCAAAAATGATTCAAAATGTCAATTGGATCGTGCCTCATGTTGAATAACCACTTTTTAAACCCTCACAGTGACCAAAATTGCCATTTTTACAGAGCTTTGCTTACTCAAAAGCTTCAATTTTGACCCCTTTGAGGCACAGAAATGACTTTAAACACACTTATTTTAGTTGACAAAGTCATAATTCACATCCAACAGTCATTTAGAGTCAAAAGATTAAATGTTAAAATTTCATCCATATTGACCATTTTGGGATAGTTCGACATGTCCGGAGTCATCGTTTTTCATCCGAAAATTGATTTTTTGGACTGTACCAAAAATGATTCAAAATGTCAATTGGATCGTGCCTCATGTTGAATAACCACTTTTTAGACCCTCAGAGTGACCAAAATTGCCATTTTTACAGAGTTTTGCTTACTCAAAAGCTTCCATTTTTACCCGTTTCAGGCACAGAAATGACTTTAAACACACTTATTTTAGTAGACAAAGTCATAATTCACATCCAACAGCCATTTAGAGTCAAAAGATTAAATGTTCAAATTTCATCCATATTGACCATTTTGGGATAGTTCGACATGTCCGGAGTCATCGTTTTTCATCCGAAAATTTATTTTTTGGACTGTACCAAAAATGATTCAAAATGTCAATTGGATCGTGCCTCATGTTGAATAACCACTTTTTAAACCCTCAGAGTGACCAAAATTGCCATTTTTACAGAGTTTTGCTTACTCAAAAGCTTCAATTTTGACCAGTTTCAGGCACAAAAATGACTTTAAACACACTTATTTTAGTTGACAAAGTCATAATTCACATCCAACAGTCATTTACAGTCAAAAGATTAAATGTTAAAATTTCATCCATATTGACCATTTTGGGATAGTTCGACATGTCCGGAGTCATCGTTTTTCATCCGAAAATTGATTTTTTGGACTGTACCAAAAATGATTCAAAATGTCAATTGGATCGTGCCTCATGTTGAATAACCACTTTTTAAACCCTCACAGTGACCAAAATTGCCATTTTTACAGAGTTTTGCTTACTCAAAAGCTTCAATTTAACCCGTTTCAGGCACAGAAATGACTTTAAACACACTTATTTTAGTTGACAAAGTCATAATTCACATCCAACAGTCATTTACAGTCAAAAGATTAAATGTTAAAATTTCATCCATTTTGACCTTTTTGGGATTGTTCGACATGTCCGGAGTCATCGTTTTTCATCCGAAAATTGATTTTTTGGACTGTACCAAAAATGATTCAAAATTTCAATTGGATCGTGCCTCATGTTGAATAACCACTTTTTAAACCCTCACAGTGACCAAAATTGCCATTTTTACAGAGTTTTGCTTACTCAAAAGCTTCAATTTTGACCCCTTTGAGGCACAGAAATGACTTTAAACACACTTATTTTAGTTGACAAAGTCATAATTCACATCCAACAGTCATTTAGAATCAAAAGATTAAATGTTAAAATTTCATCCATATTGACCATTTTGGGATAGTTCGACATGTCCGGAGTCATCGTTTTTCATCCAAAAATTGATTTTTTGGACTGTACCAAAAATGATTCAAAATGTCAATTGGATCGTGCCTCATGTTGAATAACCACTTTTTAAACCCTCACAGTGACCAAAATTGCCATTTTTACAGAGTTTTGCTTACTCAAAAGCTTCAATTTTGACCCGTTTCAGGCACAGAAATGACTTTAAACACACTTATTTTAGTTGACAAAGTCATAATTCACATCCAACAGTCATTTACAGTCAAAAGATTAAATGTTAAAATTTCATCCATTTTGACCTTTTTGGGATCGTTCGACATGTCCGGAGTCATCGTTTTTCATCCGAAAATTGATTTTTTGGACTGTACCAAAAATGATTCAAAATGTCAATTGGATCGTGCCTCATGTTGAATAACCACTTTTTAGACCCTCAGAGTGACCAAAATTGCCATTTTTACAGAGTTTTGCTTACTCAAAAGCTTCAATTTTGACCCGTTTCAGGCACAGAAATGACTTTAAACACACTTATTTTAGTTGACAAAGTCATAATTCACATCAAACAGTCATTTACAGTCAAAAGATTAAATGTTAAAATTTCATCCATTTTGACCTTTTTGGGATCGTTCGACATGTCCGGAGTCATCGTTTTTCATCCGAAAATTGATTTTTTGGACTGTACCAAAAACGATTCAAAATGTCAATTGGATCGTGCCTCATGTTGAATAACCACTTTTTAGACCCTCAGAGTGACCAAAATTGCCATTTTTACAGAGTTTTGCTTACTCAAAAGCTTCAATTTTGACCCGTTTCAGGCACAGAAATGACTTTAAACACACTTATTTTAGTTGACAAAGTCATAATTCACATCAAACAGTCATTTACAGTCAAAAGATTAAATGTTAAAATTTCATCCATTTTGACCTTTTTGGGATCGTTCAACATGTCCGGAGTAATCGTTTTTCATCCGAAAATTGATTTTTTGGACTGTACCAAAAATGATTCAAAATGTCAATTGGATTGTGCCTCATGTTGAATAACCACCTTTTATACCCTCACAGTGACCAAAATTGCCATTTTTACAGAGTTTTGCTTACTCAAAAGCTTCAATTTTGACCCGTTCAGGCACAGAAATGACTTTAAACACACTTATTTTAGTTGACAAAGTCATAATTCACATCCAACAGTCATTTACAGTCAAAAGATTAAATGTTAAAATTTCATCCATATTGACCATTTTGGGATCGTTCGACATGTCCAGAGTCATCGTTTTTCATCCGAAAATTGATTTTTTGGACTGTACCAAAAATGATTCAAAATATCAATTGGATCGTGCCTCATGTTGAATAACCACTTTTTAAACCCTCAGAGTGACCAAAATTGCCATTTTTACAGAGTTTTGCTTACTCAAAAGCTTCAATTTTGACCCGTTTCAGGCACAGAAATGACTTTAAACACACTTATTTTAGTTGACAAAGTCATAATTCACATCCAACAGTCATTTACAGTCAAAAGATTAAATGTTAAAATTTCATCCATTTTGACCTTTTTGGGATCGTTCGACATGTCCGGAGTCATCGTTTTTCATTCGAAAATTGATTTTTTGGACTGTACCAAAAATGATTCAAAATGTCAATTGGATCGTGCCTCATGTTGAATAACCACTTTTTAAACCCTCACAGTGACCAAAATTGCCATTTTTACAGAGTTTTGCTTACTCAAAAGCTTCAATTTTGACCCGTTTCAGGCACAGAAATGACTTTAAACACACTTATTTTAGTTGACAAAGTCATAATTCACATCCAACAGTCATTTACAGTAAAAAGATTAAATGTTAAAATTTCATCCATTTTGACCTTTTTGGGATCGTTCGACATGTCCGGAGTCATCGTTTTTCATCCGAAAATTGATTTTTTGGACTGTACCAAAAATGATTCAAAATTTCAATTGGATCGTGCCTCATGTTGAATAACCACTTTTTAAACCCTCACAGTGACCAAAATTGCCATTTTTACAGAGTTTTGCTTACTCAAAAGCTTCAATTTTGACCCCTGAGGCACAGAAATGACTTTAAACACACTTATTTTAGTTGACAAAGTCATAATTCATATCCAACAGCCATTTAGAGTCAAAAGATTAAATGTTAAAATTTCATCCATATTGACCATTTTGGGATCGTTCGACATGTCCGGAGTCATCGTTTTTCATTCGAAAATTGATTTTTTGGACTGTACCAAAAATGATTCAAAATGTCAATTGGATCGTGCCTCATGTTGAATAACCACTTTTTAAACCCTCACAGTGACCAAAATTGCCATTTTTACAGAGTTTTGCTTACTCAAAAGCTTCTATTTTGACCCGTTTCAGGCACAGAAATGACTTTAAACACACTTATTTTAGTTGACAAAGTCATAATTCACATCCAACAGTCATTTACAGTAAAAAGATTAAATGTTAAAATTTCATCCATTTTGACCTTTTTGGGATCGTTCGACATGTCCGGAGTCATCGTTTTTCATCCGAAAATTGATTTTTTGGACTGTACCAAAAATGATTCAAAATTTCAATTGGATCGTGCCTCATGTTGAATAACCACTTTTTAAACCCTCACAGTGACCAAAATTGCCATTTTTACAGAGTTTTGCTTACTCAAAAGCTTCAATTTTGACCCCTTTGAGGCACAGAAATGACTTTAAACACACTTATTTTAGTTGACAAAGTCATAATTCACATCCAACAGCCATTTAGAGTCAAAAGATTAAATGTTAAAATTTCATCCATATTGACCATTTTGGGATAGTTCGACATGTCCGGAGTCATCGTTTTTCATCCGAAAATTGATTTTTTGGACTGTACCAAAAATGATTCAAAATGTCAATTGGATCGTGCCTCATGTTGAATAACCACTTTTTAAACCCTCAGAGTGACCAAAATTGCCATTTTTACAGAGTTTTGCTTACTCAAAAGCTTCAATTTTGACCCGTTTCAGGCACAGAAATGACTTTAAACACATTATTTTAGTTGACAAAGTCATAATTCACATCCAACAGTCAATTACAGTCAAAAGATTAAATGTTAAAATTTCATCCATTTTGACCTTTTTGGGATCGTTCGACATGTCCGGAGTCATCGTTTTTCATCCGAAAATTGATTTTTTGGACTGTACCAAAAATGATTCAAAATTTCAATTGGATCGTGCCTCATGTTGAATAACCACTTTTTAAACCCTCACAGTGACCAAAATTGCCATTTTTACAGAGTTTTGCTTACTCAAAAGCTTCAATTTTGACCCGTTTCAGGCACAGAAATGACTTTAAACACACTTATTTTAGTTGACAAAGTCATAATTCACATCCAACAGTCATTTACAGTCAAAAGATTAAATGTTAAAATTTCATCCATTTTGACCTTTTTGGGATCGTTCGACATGTCCGGAGTCATCGTTTTTCATTCGAAAATTGATTTTTTGGACTGTACCAAAAATGATTCAAAATGTCAATTGGATCGTGCCTCATGTTGAATAACCACTTTTTAAACCCTCAGAGTGACCAAAATTGCCATTTTTACAGAGTTTTGCTTACTCAAAAGCTTCAATTTTGACCCGTTTCAGGCACAGAAATGACTTTAAACACACTTATTTTAGTTGACAAAGTCATAATTCACATCCAACAGTCATTTACAGTCAAAAGATTAAATGTTAAAATTTCATCCATATTGACCATTTTGGGATCGTTCGACATGTCCGGAGTCATCGTTTTTCATCCGAAAATAGATTTTTTGGACTGTACCAAAAATGATTCAAAATGTCAATTGGATCGTGCCTCATGTTGAATAACCACTTTTTAAACCCTCAGAGTGACCAAAATTGCCATTTTTACAGAGTTTTGCTTACTCAAAAGCTTCAATTTTGACCCGTTTCAGGCACAGAAATGACTTTAAACACACTTATTTTAGTTGACAAAGTCATAATTCACATCCAACAGTCATTTACAGTCAAAAGATTAAATGTTAAAATGTCATCCATATTGACCATTTTTGGATCGTTCGACATGTCCTTAGTCATCGTTTTCATCCGAAAATTGATTTTTTGGACTGTACAAAAAATGATTCAAAATGTCATTTGGATCGTGCCTCATGTTGAATAACCACTTTTTAAACCCTCACAGTGACCAAAATTGCCATTTTTACAGAGTTTTGCTTACTCAAAAGCTTCAATTTTGACCCGTTTCAGGCACAGAAATGACTTTAAACACACTTATTTTAGTTGACAAAGTCATAATTCACATCCAACAGTCATTTACAGTCAAAAGATTAAATGTTAAAATTTCATCCATTTTGACCTTTTTGGGATCGTTCGACATCTCCGGAGTCATCGTTTTTCATCCGAAAATTGATTTTTTGGACTGTACCAAAAATGATTCAAAATTTCAATTGGATCGTGCCTCATGTTGAATAACCACTTTTTAAACCCTCACAGTGACCAAAGTTGCCATTTTTACAGAGTTTTGCTTACTCAAAAGCTTCAATTTTGACCCCTTTGAGGCACAGAAATGACTTTAAACACACTTATTTTAGTTGACAAAGTCATAATTCACATCCAACAGTCATTTAGAGTCAAAAGATTAAATGTTAAAATTTCATCCATATTGACCATTTTGGGATAGTTCGACATGTCCGGAGTCATCGTTTTTCATCCGAAAATTGATTTTTTGGACTGTACCAAAAATGATTCAAAATGTCAATTGGATCGTGCCTCATGTTGAATAACCACTTTTTAAACCCTCAGAGTGACCAAAATTGCCATTTTTACAGAGTTTTGCTTACTCAAAAGCTTCAATTTTGACCCGTTTCAGGCACAGAAATGACTTTAAACACACTTATTTTAGTTGACAAAGTCATAATTCACATCCAACAGCCATTTAGAGTCAAAAGATTAAATGTTAAAATTTCATCCATATTGACCATTTTGGGATAGTTCGACATGTCCGGAGTCATCGTTTTTCATCCGAAAATTGATTTTTTGGACTGTACCAAAAATGATTCAAAATGTCAATTGGATCGTGCCTCATGTTGAATAACCACTTTTTAAACCCTCACAGTGACCAAAATTGCCATTTTTACAGAGTTTTGCTTACTCAAAAGCTTCAATTTTGACCCGTTTCAGGCACAGAAATGACTTTAAACACACTTATTTTAGTTGACAAAGTCATAATTCACATCCAACAGTCATTTACAGTCAAAAGATTAAATGTTAAAATTTCATCCATTTTGACCTTTTTGGGATCGTTCGACATGTCCGGAGTCATCGTTTTTCATTCGAAAATTGATTTTTTGGACTGTACCAAAAATGATTCAAAATGTCAATTGGATCGTGCCTCATGTTGAATAACCACTTTTTAAACCCTCAGAGTGACCAAAATTGCCATTTTTACAGAGTTTTGCTTACTCAAAAGCTTCAATTTTGACCCGTTTCAGGCACAGAAATGACTTTAAACACACTTATTTTAGTTGACAAAGTCATAATTCACATCCAACAGTCATTTACAGTCAAAAGATTAAATGTTAAAATTTCATCCATATTGACCATTTTGGGATAGTTCGACATGTCCGGAGTCATCGTTTTTCATCCGAAAATTGATTTTTTGGACTGTACCAAAAATGATTCAAAATGTCAATTGGATCGTGCCTCATGTTGAATAACCACTTTTTAAACCCTCACAGTGACCAAAATTGCCATTTTTACAGAGTTTTGCTTACTCAAAAGCTTCAATTTTGACCCGTTTCAGGCACAGAAATGACTTTAAACACACTTATTTTAGTTGACAAAGTCATAATTCACATCCAACAGTCATTTACAGTCAAAAGATTAAATGTTAAAATTTCACCCATTTTGACCTTTTTGGGATCGTTCGACATGTCCGGAGTCATCGTTTTTCATCCGAAAATTGATTTTTTGGACTGTACCAAAAATGATTCAAAATTTCAATTGGATCGTTCCTCATGTTGAAAAACCACTTTTTAAACCCTCACAGTGACCAAAATTGCCATTTTTACAGAGTTTTGCTTACTCAAAAGCTTCAATTTTGACCCCTTTGAGGCACAGAAATGACTTTAAACACACTTATTTTAGTTGACAAAGTCATAATTCACATCCAACAGTCATTTAGAGTCAAAAGATTAAATGTTAAAATTTCATCCATATTGACCATTTTGGGATAGTTCGACATGTCCGGAGTCATCGTTTTTCATCCGAAAATTGATTTTTTGGACTGTACCAAAAATGATTCAAAATGTCAATTGGATCGTGCCTCATGTTGAACAACCACTTTTTAGACCCTCAGAGTGACCAAAATTGCCATTTTTACAGAGTTTTGCTTACTCAAAAGCTTCAATTTTACCCGTTTCAGGCACAGAAATGACTTTAAACACACTTATTTTAGTAGACAAAGTCATAATTCACATCCAACAGCCATTTACAGTCAAAAGATTAAATGTTAAAATTTCATCCATATTGACCATTTTGGGATAGTTCGACATGTCCGGAGTCATCGTTTTTCATCCGAAAATTGATTTTTTGGACTGTACCAAAAATGATTCAAAATATCAATTGGATCGTGCCTCATGTTGAATAACCACTTTTTAAACCCTCAGAGTGACCAAAATTGCCATTTTTACAGAGTTTTGCTTACTCAAAAGCTTCAATTTTGACCCGTTTCAGGCACAGAAATGACTTTAAACACACTTATTTTAGCTGACAAAGTCATAATTCACATCCAACAGTCATTTACAGTCAAAAGATTAAATGTTAAAATTTCATCCATTTTGACCTTTTTGGGATCGTTCGACATGTCCGGAGTCATCGTTTTTCATCCGAAAATTGATTTTTTGGACTGTACCAAAAATGATTCAAAATTTCAATTGGATCGTGCCTCATGTTGAATAACCACTTTTTAAACCCTCACAGTGACCAAAGTTGCCATTTTTACAGAGTTTTGCTTACTCAAAAGCTTCAATTTTGACCCCTTTGAGGCACAGAAATGACTTTAAACACACTTATTTTAGTTGACAAAGTCATAATTCACATCCAACAGTCATTTAGAGTCAAAAGATTAAATGTTAAAATTTCATCCATATTGACCATTTTGGGATAGTTCGACATGTCCGGAGTCATCGTTTTTCATCCGAAAATTGATTTTTTGGACTGTACCAAAAATGATTCAAAATGTCAATTGGATCGTGCCTCATGTTGAATAACCACTTTTTAAACCCTCAGAGTGACCAAAATTGCCATTTTTACAGAGTTTTGCTTACTCAAAAGCTTCAATTTTGACCCGTTTCAGGCACAGAAATGACTTTAAACACACTTATTTTAGTTGACAAAGTCATAATTCACATCCAACAGCCATTTAGAGTCAAAAGATTAAATGTTAAAATTTCATCCATATTGACCATTTTGGGATAGTTCGACATGTCCGGAGTCATCGTTTTTCATCCGAAAATTGATTTTTTGGACTGTACCAAAAATGATTCAAAATGTCAATTGGATCGTGCCTCATGTTGAATAACCACTTTTTAAACCCTCACAGTGACCAAAATTGCCATTTTTACAGAGTTTTGCTTACTCAAAAGCTTCAATTTTGACCCGTTTCAGGCACAGAAATGACTTTAAACACACTTATTTTAGTTGACAAAGTCATAATTCACATCCAACAGTCATTTACAGTCAAAAGATTAAATGTTAAAATTTCATCCATTTTGACCTTTTTGGGATCGTTCGACATGTCCGGAGTCATCGTTTTTCATTCGAAAATTGATTTTTTGGACTGTACCAAAAATGATTCAAAATGTCAATTGGATCGTGCCTCATGTTGAATAACCACTTTTTAAACCCTCAGAGTGACCAAAATTGCCATTTTTACAGAGTTTTGCTTACTCAAAAGCTTCAATTTTGACCCGTTTCAGGCACAGAAATGACTTTAAACACACTTATTTTAGTTGACAAAGTCATAATTCACATCCAACAGTCATTTACAGTCAAAAGATTAAATGTTAAAATTTCATCCATATTGACCATTTTGGGATAGTTCGACATGTCCGGAGTCATCGTTTTTCATCCGAAAATTGATTTTTTGGACTGTACCAAAAATGATTCAAAATGTCAATTGGATCGTGCCTCATGTTGAATAACCACTTTTTAAACCCTCACAGTGACCAAAATTGCCATTTTTACAGAGTTTTGCTTACTCAAAAGCTTCAATTTTGACCCGTTTCAGGCACAGAAATGACTTTAAACACACTTATTTTAGTTGACAAAGTCATAATTCACATCCAACAGTCATTTACAGTCAAAAGATTAAATGTTAAAATTTCACCCATTTTGACCTTTTTGGGATCGTTCGACATGTCCGGAGTCATCGTTTTTCATCCGAAAATTGATTTTTTGGACTGTACCAAAAATGATTCAAAATTTCAATTGGATCGTTCCTCATGTTGAAAAACCACTTTTTAAACCCTCACAGTGACCAAAATTGCCATTTTTACAGAGTTTTGCTTACTCAAAAGCTTCAATTTTGACCCCTTTGAGGCACAGAAATGACTTTAAACACACTTATTTTAGTTGACAAAGTCATAATTCACATCCAACAGTCATTTAGAGTCAAAAGATTAAATGTTAAAATTTCATCCATATTGACCATTTTGGGATAGTTCGACATGTCCGGAGTCATCGTTTTTCATCCGAAAATTGATTTTTTGGACTGTACCAAAAATGATTCAAAATGTCAATTGGATCGTGCCTCATGTTGAACAACCACTTTTTAGACCCTCAGAGTGACCAAAATTGCCATTTTTACAGAGTTTTGCTTACTCAAAAGCTTCAATTTTACCCGTTTCAGGCACAGAAATGACTTTAAACACACTTATTTTAGTAGACAAAGTCATAATTCACATCCAACAGCCATTTACAGTCAAAAGATTAAATGTTAAAATTTCATCCATATTGACCATTTTGGGATAGTTCGACATGTCCGGAGTCATCGTTTTTCATCCGAAAATTGATTTTTTGGACTGTACCAAAAATGATTCAAAATATCAATTGGATCGTGCCTCATGTTGAATAACCACTTTTTAAACCCTCAGAGTGACCAAAATTGCCATTTTTACAGAGTTTTGCTTACTCAAAAGCTTCAATTTTGACCCGTTTCAGGCACAGAAATGACTTTAAACACACTTATTTTAGCTGACAAAGTCATAATTCACATCCAACAGTCATTTACAGTCAAAAGATTAAATGTTAAAATTTCATCCATTTTGACCTTTTTGGGATCGTTCGACATGTCCGGAGTCATCGTTTTTCATCCGAAAATTGATTTTTTGGACTGTACCAAAAATGATTCAAAATGTCAATTGGATTGTGCCTCATGTTGAATAACCACCTTTTATACCCTCACAGTGACCAAAATTGCCATTTTTACAGAGTTTTGCTTACTCAAAAGCTTCAATTTTGACCCGTTCAGGCACAGAAATGACTTTAAACACACTTATTTTAGTTGACAAAGTCATAATTCACATCCAACAGTCATTTACAGTCAAAAGATTAAATGTTAAAATTTCATCCATATTGACCATTTTGGGATCGTTCGACATGTCCAGAGTCATCGTTTTTCATCCGAAAATTGATTTTTTGGACTGTACCAAAAATGATTCAAAATATCAATTGGATCGTGCCTCATGTTGAATAACCACTTTTTAAACCCTCAGAGTGACCAAAATTGCCATTTTTACAGAGTTTTGCTTACTCAAAAGCTTCAATTTTGACCCGTTTCAGGCACAGAAATGACTTTAAACACACTTATTTTAGTTGACAAAGTCATAATTCACATCCAACAGTCATTTACAGTCAAAAGATTAAATGTTAAAATTTCATCCATTTTGACCTTTTTGGGATCGTTCGACATGTCCGGAGTCATCGTTTTTCATTCGAAAATTGATTTTTTGGACTGTACCAAAAATGATTCAAAATGTCAATTGGATCGTGCCTCATGTTGAATAACCACTTTTTAAACCCTCACAGTGACCAAAATTGCCATTTTTACAGAGTTTTGCTTACTCAAAAGCTTCAATTTTGACCCGTTTCAGGCACAGAAATGACTTTAAACACACTTATTTTAGTTGACAAAGTCATAATTCACATCCAACAGTCATTTACAGTAAAAAGATTAAATGTTAAAATTTCATCCATTTTGACCTTTTTGGGATCGTTCGACATGTCCGGAGTCATCGTTTTTCATCCGAAAATTGATTTTTTGGACTGTACCAAAAATGATTCAAAATTTCAATTGGATCGTGCCTCATGTTGAATAACCACTTTTTAAACCCTCACAGTGACCAAAATTGCCATTTTTACAGAGTTTTGCTTACTCAAAAGCTTCAATTTTGACCCCTGAGGCACAGAAATGACTTTAAACACACTTATTTTAGTTGACAAAGTCATAATTCATATCCAACAGCCATTTAGAGTCAAAAGATTAAATGTTAAAATTTCATCCATATTGACCATTTTGGGATAGTTCGACATGTCCGGAGTCATCGTTTTTCATCCGAAAATTGATTTTTTGGACTGTACCAAAAATGATTCAAAATGTCAATTGGATCGTGCCTCATGTTGAATAACCACTTTTTAAACCCTCAGAGTGACCAAAATTGCCATTTTTACAGAGTTTTGCTTACTCAAAAGCTTCAATTTTGACCCGTTTCAGGCACAGAAATGACTTTAAACACACTTATTTTAGTTGACAAAGTCATAATTCACATCCAACAGCCATTTAGAGTCAAAAGATTAAATGTTAAAATTTCATCCATATTGACCATTTTGGGATAGTTCGACATGTCCGGAGTCATCGTTTCTCATCCGAAAATTGATTTTTTGGACTGTACCAAAAATGATTCAAAATGTCAATTGGATCGTGCCTCATGTTGAATAACCACTTTTTAAACCCTCACAGTGACCAAAATTGCCATTTTTACAGAGTTTTGCTTACTCAAAAGCTTCAATTTTGACCCGTTTCAGGCACAGAAATGACTTTAAACACACTTATTTTAGTTGACAAAGTCATAATTCACATCCAACAGTCATTTACAGTCAAAAGATTAAATGTTAAAATTTCATCCATTTTGACCTTTTTGGGATCGTTCGACATGTCCGGAGTCATCGTTTTTCATCCGAAAATTGATTTTTTGGACTGTACCAAAAATGATTCAAAATGTCAATTGGATCGTGCCTCATGTTGAATAACCACTTTTTAGACCCTCAGAGTGACTAAAATTGCCATTTTTACAGAGTTTTGCTTACTCAAAAGCTTCAATTTTGACCCGTTTCAGGCACAGAAATGACTTTAAACACTTATTTTAGTTGACAAAGTCATAATTCACATCCAACAGCCATTTAGAGTCAAAAGATTAAATGTTAAAATTTCATCCATATTGACCATTTTGGGATAGTTCGACATGTCCGGAGTCATCGTTTTTCATCCGAAAATTGATTTTTTGGACTGTACCAAAAATGATTCAAAATGTCAATTGGATCGTGCCTCATGTTGTATAACCACTTTTTAAACCCTCACAGTGACCAAAATTGCCATTTTAACAGAGTTTTGCTTACTCAAAAGCTTCAATTTTGACCCGTTTCAGGCACAGAAATGACTTTAAACACACTTATTTTAGTTGACAAAGTCATAATTCACATCCAACAGTCATTTACAGTCAAAAGATTAAATGTTAAAATTTCATCCATTTTGACCTTTTTGGGATCGTTCGACATGTCCGGAGTCATCGTTTTTCATTCGAAAATTGATTTTTTGGACTGTACCAAAAATGATTCAAAATGTCAATTGGATCGTGCCTCATGTTGAATAACCACTTTTTAAACCCTCAGAGTGACCAAAATTGCCATTTTTACAGAGTTTTGCTTACTCAAAAGCTTCAATTTTGACCCGTTTCAGGCACAGAAATGACTTTAAACACACTTATTTTAGTTGACAAAGTCATAATTCACATCCAACAGTCATTTACAGTCAAAAGATTAAATGTTAAAATTTCATCCATATTGACCATTTTGGGATAGTTCGACATGTCCGGAGTCATCGTTTTTCATCCGAAAATTGATTTTTTGGACTGTACCAAAAATGATTCAAAATGTCAATTGGATCGTGCCTCATGTTGAATAACCACTTTTTAAACCCTCACAGTGACCAAAATTGCCATTTTTACAGAGTTTTGCTTACTCAAAAGCTTCAATTTTACCCGTTTCAGGCACAGAAATGACTTTAAACACACTTATTTTAGTAGACAAAGTCATAATTCACATCCAACAGCCATTTACAGTCAAAAGATTAAATGTTAAAATTTCATCCATATTGACCATTTTGGGATAGTTCGACATGTCCGGAGTCATCGTTTTTCATCCGAAAATTGATTTTTTGGACTGTACCAAAATAGATTCAAAATATCAATTGGATCGTGCCTCATGTTGAATAACCACTTTTTAAACCCTCAGAGTGACCAAAATTGCCATTTTTACAGAGTTTTGCTTACTCAAAAGCTTCAATTTTGACCCGTTTCAGGCACAGAAATGACTTTAAACACACTTATTTTAGCTGACAAAGTCATAATTCACATCCAACAGTCATTTACAGTCAAAAGATTAAATGTTAAAATTTCATCCATTTTGACCTTTTTGGGATCGTTCGACATGTCCGGAGTCATCGTTTTTCATCCGAAAATTGATTTTTTGGACTGTACCAAAAATGATTCAAAATGTCAATTGGATTGTGCCTCATGTTGAATAACCACCTTTTATACCCTCACAGTGACCAAAATTGCCATTTTTACAGAGTTTTGCTTACTCAAAAGCTTCAATTTTGACCCGTTCAGGCACAGAAATGACTTTAAACACACTTATTTTAGTTGACAAAGTCATAATTCACATCCAACAGTCATTTACAGTCAAAAGATTAAATGTTAAAATTTCATCCATATTGACCATTTTGGGATCGTTCGACATGTCCAGAGTCATCGTTTTTCATCCGAAAATTGATTTTTTGGACTGTACCAAAAATGATTCAAAATATCAATTGGATCGTGCCTCATGTTGAATAACCACTTTTTAAACCCTCAGAGTGACCAAAATTGCCATTTTTACAGAGTTTTGCTTACTCAAAAGCTTCAATTTTGACCCGTTTCAGGCACAGAAATGACTTTAAACACACTTATTTTAGTTGACAAAGTCATAATTCACATCCAACAGTCATTTACAGTCAAAAGATTAAATGTTAAAATTTCATCCATTTTGACCTTTTTGGGATCGTTCGACATGTCCGGAGTCATCGTTTTTCATTCGAAAATTGATTTTTTGGACTGTACCAAAAATGATTCAAAATGTCAATTGGATCGTGCCTCATGTTGAATAACCACTTTTTAAACCCTCACAGTGACCAAAATTGCCATTTTTACAGAGTTTTGCTTACTCAAAAGCTTCAATTTTGACCCGTTTCAGGCACAGAAATGACTTTAAACACACTTATTTTAGTTGACAAAGTCATAATTCACATCCAACAGTCATTTACAGTAAAAAGATTAAATGTTAAAATTTCATCCATTTTGACCTTTTTGGGATCGTTCGACATGTCCGGAGTCATCGTTTTTCATCCGAAAATTGATTTTTTGGACTGTACCAAAAATGATTCAAAATTTCAATTGGATCGTGCCTCATGTTGAATAACCACTTTTTAAACCCTCACAGTGACCAAAATTGCCATTTTTACAGAGTTTTGCTTACTCAAAAGCTTCAATTTTGACCCCTGAGGCACAGAAATGACTTTAAACACACTTATTTTAGTTGACAAAGTCATAATTCATATCCAACAGCCATTTAGAGTCAAAAGATTAAATGTTAAAATTTCATCCATATTGACCATTTTGGGATCGTTCGACATGTCCGGAGTCATCGTTTTTCATTCGAAAATTGATTTTTTGGACTGTACCAAAAATGATTCAAAATGTCAATTGGATCGTGCCTCATGTTGAATAACCACTTTTTAAACCCTCACAGTGACCAAAATTGCCATTTTTACAGAGTTTTGCTTACTCAAAAGCTTCAATTTTGACCCGTTTCAGGCACAGAAATGACTTTAAACACACTTATTTTAGTTGACAAAGTCATAATTCACATCCAACAGTCATTTACAGTAAAAAGATTAAATGTTAAAATTTCATCCATTTTGACCTTTTTGGGATCGTTCGACATGTCCGGAGTCATCGTTTTTCATCCGAAAATTGATTTTTTGGACTGTACCAAAAATGATTCAAAATTTCAATTGGATCGTGCCTCATGTTGAATAACCACTTTTTAAACCCTCACAGTGACCAAAATTGCCATTTTTACAGAGTTTTGCTTACTCAAAAGCTTCAATTTTGACCCGTTTCAGGCACAGAAATGACTTTAAACACACTTATTTTAGTTGACAAAGTCATAATTCACATCCAACAGTCATTTACAGTCAAAAGATTAAATGTTAAAATTTCATCCATATTGACCATTTTGGGATAGTTCGACATGTCCGGAGTCATCGTTTTTCATCCGAAAATTGATTTTTTGGACTGTACCAAAAATGATTCAAAATGTCAATTGGATCGTGCCTCATGTTGAATAACCACTTTTTAAACCCTCACAGTGACCAAAATTGCCATTTTTACAGAGTTTTGCTTACTCAAAAGCTTCAATTTTACCCGTTTCAGGCACAGAAATGACTTTAAACACACTTATTTTAGTAGACAAAGTCATAATTCACATCCAACAGCCATTTACAGTCAAAAGATTAAATGTTAAAATTTCATCCATATTGACCATTTTGGGATAGTTCGACATGTCCGGAGTCATCGTTTTTCATCCGAAAATTGATTTTTTGGACTGTACCAAAATAGATTCAAAATATCAATTGGATCGTGCCTCATGTTGAATAACCACTTTTTAAACCCTCAGAGTGACCAAAATTGCCATTTTTACAGAGTTTTGCTTACTCAAAAGCTTCAATTTTGACCCGTTTCAGGCACAGAAATGACTTTAAACACACTTATTTTAGCTGACAAAGTCATAATTCACATCCAACAGTCATTTACAGTCAAAAGATTAAATGTTAAAATTTCATCCATTTTGACCTTTTTGGGATCGTTCGACATGTCCGGAGTCATCGTTTTTCATCCGAAAATTGATTTTTTGGACTGTACCAAAAATGATTCAAAATGTCAATTGGATTGTGCCTCATGTTGAATAACCACCTTTTATACCCTCACAGTGACCAAAATTGCCATTTTTACAGAGTTTTGCTTACTCAAAAGCTTCAATTTTGACCCGTTCAGGCACAGAAATGACTTTAAACACACTTATTTTAGTTGACAAAGTCATAATTCACATCCAACAGTCATTTACAGTCAAAAGATTAAATGTTAAAATTTCATCCATATTGACCATTTTGGGATCGTTCGACATGTCCAGAGTCATCGTTTTTCATCCGAAAATTGATTTTTTGGACTGTACCAAAAATGATTCAAAATATCAATTGGATCGTGCCTCATGTTGAATAACCACTTTTTAAACCCTCAGAGTGACCAAAATTGCCATTTTTACAGAGTTTTGCTTACTCAAAAGCTTCAATTTTGACCCGTTTCAGGCACAGAAATGACTTTAAACACACTTATTTTAGTTGACAAAGTCATAATTCACATCCAACAGTCATTTACAGTCAAAAGATTAAATGTTAAAATTTCATCCATTTTGACCTTTTTGGGATCGTTCGACATGTCCGGAGTCATCGTTTTTCATTCGAAAATTGATTTTTTGGACTGTACCAAAAATGATTCAAAATGTCAATTGGATCGTGCCTCATGTTGAATAACCACTTTTTAAACCCTCACAGTGACCAAAATTGCCATTTTTACAGAGTTTTGCTTACTCAAAAGCTTCAATTTTGACCCGTTTCAGGCACAGAAATGACTTTAAACACACTTATTTTAGTTGACAAAGTCATAATTCACATCCAACAGTCATTTACAGTAAAAAGATTAAATGTTAAAATTTCATCCATTTTGACCTTTTTGGGATCGTTCGACATGTCCGGAGTCATCGTTTTTCATCCGAAAATTGATTTTTTGGACTGTACCAAAAATGATTCAAAATTTCAATTGGATCGTGCCTCATGTTGAATAACCACTTTTTAAACCCTCACAGTGACCAAAATTGCCATTTTTACAGAGTTTTGCTTACTCAAAAGCTTCAATTTTGACCCCTGAGGCACAGAAATGACTTTAAACACACTTATTTTAGTTGACAAAGTCATAATTCATATCCAACAGCCATTTAGAGTCAAAAGATTAAATGTTAAAATTTCATCCATATTGACCATTTTGGGATCGTTCGACATGTCCGGAGTCATCGTTTTTCATTCGAAAATTGATTTTTTGGACTGTACCAAAAATGATTCAAAATGTCAATTGGATCGTGCCTCATGTTGAATAACCACTTTTTAAACCCTCACAGTGACCAAAATTGCCATTTTTACAGAGTTTTGCTTACTCAAAAGCTTCAATTTTGACCCGTTTCAGGCACAGAAATGACTTTAAACACACTTATTTTAGTTGACAAAGTCATAATTCACATCCAACAGTCATTTACAGTAAAAAGATTAAATGTTAAAATTTCATCCATTTTGACCTTTTTGGGATCGTTCGACATGTCCGGAGTCATCGTTTTTCATCCGAAAATTGATTTTTTGGACTGTACCAAAAATGATTCAAAATTTCAATTGGATCGTGCCTCATGTTGAATAACCACTTTTTAAACCCTCACAGTGACCAAAATTGCCATTTTTACAGAGTTTTGCTTACTCAAAAGCTTCAATTTTGACCCCTTTGAGGCACAGAAATGACTTTAAACACACTTATTTTAGTTGACAAAGTCATAATTCACATCCAACAGCCATTTAGAGTCAAAAGATTAAATGTTAAAATTTCATCCATATTGACCATTTTGGGATAGTTCGACATGTCCGGAGTCATCGTTTTTCATCCGAAAATTGATTTTTTGGACTGTACCAAAAATGATTCAAAATGTCAATTGGATCGTGCCTCATGTTGAATAACCACTTTTTAAACCCTCAGAGTGACCAAAATTGCCATTTTTACAGAGTTTTGCTTACTCAAAAGCTTCAATTTTGACCCGTTTCAGGCACAGAAATGACTTTAAACACATTATTTTAGTTGACAAAGTCATAATTCACATCCAACAGTCATTTACAGTCAAAAGATTAAATGTTAAAATTTCATCCATTTTGACCTTTTTGGGATCGTTCGACATGTCCGGAGTCATCGTTTTTCATCCGAAAATTGATTTTTTGGACTGTACCAAAAATGATTCAAAATTTCAATTGGATCGTGCCTCATGTTGAATAACCACTTTTTAAACCCTCACAGTGACCAAAATTGCCATTTTTACAGAGTTTTGCTTACTCAAAAGCTTCAATTTTGACCCGTTTCAGGCACAGAAATGACTTTAAACACACTTATTTTAGTTGACAAAGTCATAATTCACATCCAACAGTCATTTACAGTCAAAAGATTAAATGTTAAAATTTCATCCAGTTTGACCTTTTTGGGATCGTTCGACATGTCCGGAGTCATCGTTTTTCATTCGAAAATTGATTTTTTGGACTGTACCAAAAATGATTCAAAATGTCAATTGGATCGTGCCTCATGTTGAATAACCACTTTTTAAACCCTCAGAGTGACCAAAATTGCCATTTTTACAGAGTTTTGCTTACTCAAAAGCTTCAATTTTGACCCGTTTCAGGCACAGAAATGACTTTAAACACACTTATTTTAGTTGACAAAGTCATAATTCACATCCAACAGTCATTTACAGTCAAAAGATTAAATGTTAAAATTTCATCCATATTGACCATTTTGGGATCGTTCGACATGTCCGGAGTCATCGTTTTTCATCCGAAAATTGATTTTTTGGACTGTACCAAAAATGATTCAAAATGTCAATTGGATCGTGCCTCATGTTGAATAACCACTTTTTAAACCCTCAGAGTGACCAAAATTGCCATTTTTACAGAGTTTTGCTTACTCAAAAGCTTCAATTTTGACCCGTTTCAGGCACAGAAATGACTTTAAACACACTTATTTTAGTTGACAAAGTCATAATTCACATCCAACAGTCATTTACAGTCAAAAGATTAAATGTTAAAATGTCATCCATATTGACCATTTTTGGATCGTTCGACATGTCCTTAGTCATCGTTTTTCATCCGAAAATTGATTTTTTGGACTGTACCAAAAATGATTCAAAATGTCATTTGGATCGTGCCTCATGTTGAATAACCACTTTTTAAACCCTCACAGTGACCAAAATTGCCATTTTTACAGAGTTTTGCTTACTCAAAAGCTTCAATTTTGACCCGTTTCAGGCACAGAAATGACTTTAAACACACTTATTTTAGTTGACAAAGTCATAATTCACATCCAACAGTCATTTACAGTCAAAAGATTAAATGTTAAAATTTCATCCATTTTGACCTTTTTGGGATCGTTCGACATCTCCGGAGTCATCGTTTTTCATCCGAAAATTGATTTTTTGGACTGTACCAAAAATGATTCAAAATTTCAATTGGATCGTGCCTCATGTTGAATAACCACTTTTTAAACCCTCACAGTGACCAAAGTTGCCATTTTTACAGAGTTTTGCTTACTCAAAAGCTTCAATTTTGACCCCTTTGAGGCACAGAAATGACTTTAAACACACTTATTTTAGTTGACAAAGTCATAATTCACATCCAACAGTCATTTAGAGTCAAAAGATTAAATGTTAAAATTTCTTCCATATTGACCATTTTGGGATAGTTCGACATGTCCGGAGTCATCGTTTTTCATCCGAAAATTGATTTTTTGGACTGTACCAAAAATGATTCAAAATGTCAATTGGATCGTGCCTCATGTTGAATAACCACTTTTTAAACCCTCAGAGTGACCAAAATTGCCATTTTTACAGAGTTTTGCTTACTCAAAAGCTTCAATTTTGACCCGTTTCAGGCACAGAAATGACTTTAAACACACTTATTTTAGTTGACAAAGTCATAATTCACATCCAACAGCCATTTAGAGTCAAAAGATTAAATGTTAAAATTTCATCCATATTGACCATTTTGGGATAGTTCGACATGTCCGGAGTCATCGTTTTTCATCCGAAAATTGATTTTTTGGACTGTACCAAAAATGATTCAAAATGTCAATTGGATCGTGCCTCATGTTGAATAACCACTTTTTAGACCCTCAGAGTGACTAAAATTGCCATTTTTACAGAGTTTTGCTTACTCAAAAGCTTCAATTTTGACCCGTTTCAGGCACAGAAATGACTTTAAACACTTATTTTAGTTGACAAAGTCATAATTCACATCCAACAGCCATTTAGAGTCAAAAGATTAAATGTTAAAATTTCATCCATATTGACCATTTTGGGATAGTTCGACATGTCCGGAGTCATCGTTTTTCATCCGAAAATTGATTTTTTGGACTGTACCAAAAATGATTCAAAATGTCAATTGGATCGTGCCTCATGTTGAATAACCACTTTTTAAACCCTCACAGTGACCAAAATTGCCATTTTAACAGAGTTTTGCTTACTCAAAAGCTTCAATTTTGACCCGTTTCAGGCACAGAAATGACTTTAAACACACTTATTTTAGTTGACAAAGTCATAATTCACATCCAACAGTCATTTACAGTCAAAAGATTAAATGTTAAAATTTCATCCATTTTGACCTTTTTGGGATCGTTCGACATGTCCGGAGTCATCGTTTTTCATTCGAAAATTGATTTTTTGGACTGTACCAAAAATGATTCAAAATGTCAATTGGATCGTGCCTCATGTTGAATAACCACTTTTTAAACCCTCAGAGTGACCAAAATTGCCATTTTTACAGAGTTTTGCTTACTCAAAAGCTTCAATTTTGACCCGTTTCAGGCACAGAAATGACTTTAAACACACTTATTTTAGTTGACAAAGTCATAATTCACATCCAACAGTCATTTACAGTCAAAAGATTAAATGTTAAAATTTCATCCATATTGACCATTTTGGGATAGTTCGACATGTCCGGAGTCATCGTTTTTCATCCGAAAATTGATTTTTTGGACTGTACCAAAAATGATTCAAAATGTCAATTGGATCGTGCCTCATGTTGAATAACCACTTTTTAAACCCTCACAGTGACCAAAATTGCCATTTTTACAGAGTTTTGCTTACTCAAAAGCTTCAATTTTGACCCGTTTCAGGCACAGAAATGACTTTAAACACACTTATTTTAGTTGACAAAGTCATAATTCACATCCAACAGTCATTTACAGTCAAAAGATTAAATGTTAAAATTTCACCCATTTTGACCTTTTTGGGATCGTTCGACATGTCCGGAGTCATCGTTTTTCATCCGAAAATTGATTTTTTGGACTGTACCAAAAATGATTCAAAATTTCAATTGGATCGTTCCTCATGTTGAAAAACCACTTTTTAAACCCTCACAGTGACCAAAATTGCCATTTTTACAGAGTTTTGCTTACTCAAAAGCTTCAATTTTGACCCCTTTGAGGCACAGAAATGACTTTAAACACACTTATTTTAGTTGACAAAGTCATAATTCACATCCAACAGTCATTTAGAGTCAAAAGATTAAATGTTAAAATTTCATCCATATTGACCATTTTGGGATAGTTCGACATGTCCGGAGTCATCGTTTTTCATCCGAAAATTGATTTTTTGGACTGTACCAAAAATGATTCAAAATGTCAATTGGATCGTGCCTCATGTTGAACAACCACTTTTTAGACCCTCAGAGTGACCAAAATTGCCATTTTTACAGAGTTTTGCTTACTCAAAAGCTTCAATTTTACCCGTTTCAGGCACAGAAATGACTTTAAACACACTTATTTTAGTAGACAAAGTCATAATTCACATCCAACAGCCATTTACAGTCAAAAGATTAAATGTTAAAATTTCATCCATATTGACCATTTTGGGATAGTTCGACATGTCAGGAGTCATCGTTTTTCATCCGAAAATTGATTTTTTGGACTGTACCAAAAATGATTCAAAATATCAATTGGATCGTGCCTCATGTTGAATAACCACTTTTTAAACCCTCAGAGTGACCAAAATTGCCATTTTTACAGAGTTTTGCTTACTCAAAAGCTTCAATTTTGACCCGTTTCAGGCACAGAAATGACTTTAAACACACTTATTTTAGCTGACAAAGTCATAATTCACATCCAACAGTCATTTACAGTCAAAAGATTAAATGTTAAAATTTCATCCATTTTGACCTTTTTGGGATCGTTCGACATGTCCGGAGTCATCGTTTTTCATCCGAAAATTGATTTTTTGGACTGTACCAAAAATGATTCAAAATTTCAATTGGATCGTTCCTCATGTTGAATAACCACTTTATAAACCCTCACAGTGACCAAAATTGCCATTTTTACAGAGTTTTGCTTACTCAAAAGCTTCAATTTTGACCCCTTTGAGGCACAGAAATGACTTTAAACACACTTATTTTAGTTGACAAAGTCATAATTCACATCCAACAGTCATTTAGAGTCAAAAGATTAAATGTTAAAATTTCATCCATATTGACCATTTTGGGATAGTTCGACATGTCCGGAGTCATCGTTTTTTATCCGAAAATTGATTTTTTGGACTGTACCAAAAATGATTCAAAATGTCAATTGGATCGTGCCTCATGTTGAATAACCACTTTTTAGACCCTCAGAGTGACCAAAATTGCCATTTTTACAGAGTTTTGCTTACTCAAAAGCTTCAATTTTTACCCGTTTCAGGCACAGAAATGACTTTAAACACACTTATTTTAGTAGACAAAGTCATAATTCACATCCAACAGCCATTTAGAGTCAAAAGATTAAATGTTAAAATTTCATCCATATTGACCATTTTGGGATAGTTCGACATGTCCGGAGTCATCGTTTTTCATCCGAAAATTGATTTTTTGGACTGTACCAAAAATGATTCAAAATGTCAATTGGATCGTGCCTCATGTTGAATAACCACTTTTTAAACCCTCAGAGTGACCAAAATTGCCATTTTTACAGAGTTTTGCTTACTCAAAAGCTTCAATTTTGACCCCTTTGAGGCACAGAAATGACTTTAAACACACTTATTTTAGTTGACAAAGTCATAATTCACATCCAACAGTCATTTAGAGTCAAAAGATTAAATGTTAAAATTTCATCCATATTGACCATTTTGGGATAGTTCGACATGTCCGGAGTCATCGTTTTTCATCCGAAAATTGATTTTTTGGACTGTACCAAAAATGATTCAAAATGTCAATTGGATCGTGCCTCATGTTGAATAACCACTTTTTAGACCCTCAGAGTGACCAAAATTGCCATTTTTACAGAGTTTTGCTTACTCAAAAGCTTCAATTTTACCCGTTTCAGGCACAGAAATGACTTTAAACACACTAATTTTAGTAGACAAAGTCATAATTCACATCCAACAGCCATTTAGAGTCAAAAGATTAAATGTTAAAATTTCATCCATATTGACCATTTTGGGATAGTTCGACATGTCCGGAGTCATCGTTTTTCATCCGAAAATTGATTTTTTGGACTGTACCAAAAATGATTCAAAATATCAATTGGATCGTGCCTCATGTTGAATAACCACTTTTTAAACCCTCAGAGTGACCAAAATTGCCATTTTTACAGAGTTTTGCTTACTCAAAAGCTTCAATTTTGACCCGTTTCAGGCACAGAAATGACTTTAAACACACTTATTTTAGTTGACAAAGTCATAATTCACATCCAACAGTCATTTAGAGTCAAAAGATTAAATGTTAAAATTTCATCCATATTGACCATTTTGGGATAGTTCGACATGTCCGGAGTCATCGTTTTTCATCCGAAAATTGATTTTTTGGACTGTACCAAAAATGATTCAAAATGTCAATTGGATCGTGCCTCATGTTGAATAACCACTTTTTAGACCCTCAGAGTGACCAAAATTGCCATTTTTACAGAGTTTTGCTTACTCAAAAGCTTCAATTTTTACCCGTTTCAGGCACAGAAATGACTTTAAACACACTTATTTTAGTAGACAAAGTCATAATTCACATCCAACAGCCATTTAGAGTCAAAAGATTAAATGTTAAAATTTCATCCATATTGACCCTTTTGGGATAGTTCGACATGTCCGGAGTCATCGTTTTTCATCCGAAAATTGATTTTTTGGACTGTACCAAAAATGATTCAAAATGTCAATTGGATCGTGCCTCATGTTGAATAACCACTTTTTAAACCCTCAGAGTGACCAAAATTGCCATTTTTACAGAGTTTTGCTTACTCAAAAGCTTCAATTTTGACCCCTTTGAGGCACAGAAATGACTTTAAACACACTTATTTTAGTTGACAAAGTCATAATTCACATCCAACAGTCATTTAGAGTCAAAAGATTAAATGTTAAAATTTCATCCATATTGACCATTTTGGGATAGTTCGACATGTCCGGAGTCATCGTTTTTCATCCGAAAATTGATTTTTTGGACTGTACCAAAAATGATTCAAAATGTCAATTGGATCGTGCCTCATGTTGAATAACCACTTTTTAGACCCTCAGAGTGACCAAAATTGCCATTTTTACAGAGTTTTGCTTACTCAAAAGCTTCAATTTTACCCGTTTCAGGCACAGAAATGACTTTAAACACACTAATTTTAGTAGACAAAGTCATAATTCACATCCAACAGCCATTTAGAGTCAAAAGATTCAATGTTAAAATTTCATCCATATTGACCATTTTGGGATAGTTCGACATGTCCGGAGTCATCGTTTTTCATCCGAAAATTGATTTTTTGGACTGTACCAAAAATGATTCAAAATATCAATTGGATCGTGCCTCATGTTGAATAACCACTTTTTAAACCCTCAGAGTGACCAAAATTGCCATTTTTACAGAGTTTTGCTTACTCAAAAGCTTCAATTTTGACCCGTTTCAGGCACAGAAATGACTTTAAACACACTTATTTTAGTTGACAAAGTCATAATTCACATCCAACAGTCATTTAGAGTCAAAAGATTAAATGTTAAAATTTCATCCATATTGACCATTTTGGGATAGTTCGACATGTCCGGAGTCATCGTTTTTCATCCGAAAATTGATTTTTTGGACTGTACCAAAAATGATTCAAAATGTCAATTGGATCGTGCCTCATGTTGAATAACCACTTTTTAGACCCTCAGAGTGACCAAAATTGCCATTTTTACAGAGTTTTGCTTACTCAAAAGCTTCAATTTTTACCCGTTTCAGGCACAGAAATGACTTTAAACACACTTATTTTAGTAGACAAAGTCATAATTCACATCCAACAGCCATTTAGAGTCAAAAGATTAAATGTTAAAATTTCATCCATATTGACCCTTTTGGGATAGTTCGACATGTCCGGAGTCATCGTTTTTCATCCGAAAATTGATTTTTTGGACTGTACCAAAAATGATTCAAAATGTCAATTGGATCGTGCCTCATGTTGAATAACCACTTTTTAAACCCTCAGAGTGACCAAAATTGCCATTTTTACAGAGTTTTGCTTACTCAAAAGCTTCAATTTTGACCAGTTTCAGGCACAGAAATGACTTTAAACACACTTATTTTAGTTGACAAAGTCATAATTCACATCCAACAGTCATTTACAGTCAAAAGATTAAATGTTAAAATTTCATCCATATTGACCATTTTGGGATAGTTCGACATGTCCGGAGTCATCGTTTTTCACCTGAAAATTGATTTTTTGGACTGTACCAAAAATGATTCAAAATGTCAATTGGATCGTGCCTCATGTTGAATAACCACTTTTTAAACCCTCACAGTGACCAAAATTGCCATTTTTACAGAGTTTTGCTTACTCAAAAGCTTCAATTTAACCCGTTTCAGGCACAGAAATGACTTTAAACACACTTATTTTAGTTGACAAAGTCATAATTCACATCCAACAGTCATTTACAGTCAAAAGATTAAATGTTAAAATTTCATCCATTTTGACCTTTTTGGGATTGTTCGACATGTCCGGAGTCATCGTTTTTCATCCGAAAATTGATTTTTTGGACTGTACCAAAAATGATTCAAAATTTCAATTGGATCGTGCCTCATGTTGAATAACCACTTTTTAAACCCACACAGTGACCAAAATTGCCATTTTTACAGAGTTTTGCTTACTCAAAAGCTTCAATTTTGACCCCTTTGAGGCACAGAAATGACTTTAAACACACTTATTTTAGTTGACAAAGTCATAATTCACATCCAACAGTCATTTAGAATCAAAAGATGAAATGTTAAAATTTCATCCATATTGACCATTTTGGGATAGTTCGACATGTCCGGAGTCATCGTTTTTCATCCAAAAATTGATTTTTTGGACTGTACCAAAAATGATTCAAAATGTCAATTGGATCGTGCCTCATGTTGAATAACCACTTTTTAAACCCTCACAGTGACCAAAATTGCCATTTTTACAGAGTTTTGCTTACTCAAAAGCTTCAATTTTGACCCGTTTCAGGCACAGAAATGACTTTAAACACACTTATTTTAGTTGACAAAGTCATAATTCACATCCAACAGTCATTTACAGTCAAAAGATTAAATGTTAAACTTTCATCCATTTTGACCTTTTTGGGATCGTTCGACATGTCCGGAGTCATCGTTTTTCATTCGAAAATTGATTTTTTGGACTGTACCAAAAATGATTCAAAATGTCAATTGGATCGTGCCTCATGTTGAATAACCACTTTTTAAACCCTCAGAGTGACCAAAATTGCCATTTTTACAGAGTTTTGCTTACTCAAAAGCTTCAACTTTGACCCGTTTCAGGCACAGAAATGACTTTAAACACACTTATTTTAGTTGACAAAGTCATAATTCACATCCAACAGTCATTTACAGTCAAAAGATTAAATGTTAAAATTTCATCCATATTGACCATTTTGGGATCGTTCGACATGTCCGGAGTCATCGTTTTTCATCCGAAAATTGATTTTTTGGAGTGTACCAAAAATGATTCAAAATGTCAATTGGATCGTACCTCATGTTGAATAACCACTTTTTAAACCCTCAGAGTGACCAAAATTGCCATTTTTACAGAGTTT
Source organism: Lissotriton vulgaris (assembly GCF_964263255.1). NCBI lineage: Eukaryota > Metazoa > Chordata > Amphibia > Caudata > Salamandridae > Lissotriton > Lissotriton vulgaris. The sequence goes on along the minus strand of NW_028241093.1, from coordinate 167,595 downwards.
TGCTTACTCAAAAGCTTCAATTTTGACCCGTTTCAGGCACAGAAATGACTTTAAACACACTTATTTTAGTTGACAAAGTCATAATTCACATCCAACAGTCATTTACAGTCAAAAGATTAAATGTTAAAATTTCATCCATTTTGACCTTTTTGGGATCGTTCGACATGTCCGGAGTCATCGTTTTTCATCCGAAAATTGATTTTTTGGACTGTACCAAAAATGATTCAAAATGTCAATTGGATCTTGCCTCATGTTGAATAACCACTTTTTAAACCCTCACAGTGACCAAAATTGCCATTTTTACAGAGTTTTGCTTACTCAACAGCTTCAATTTTGACCCGTTTCAGGCACAGAAATGACTTTAAACACACTTATTTTAGTTGACAAAGTCATAATTCACATCCAACAGTCATTTACAGTCAAAAGATTAAATGTTAACATTTCATCCATATTGACCATTTTGGGATAGTTCGACATGTCCGGAGTCATCGTTTTTCATCCGAAAATTGATTTTTTGGACTGTACCAAAAATGATTCAAAATGTCAATTGGATCGTGCCTCATGTTGAATAACCACTTTTTAGACCCTCAGAGTGACCAAAATTGCCATTTTTACAGAGTTTTGCTTACTCAAAAGCTTCAATTTTTACCCGTTTCAGGCACAGAAATGACTTTAAACACACTTATTTTAGTAGACAAAGTCATAATTCACATCCAACAGCCATTTAGAGTCAAAAGATTAAATGTTAAAATTTCATCCATATTGACCATTTTGGGATAGTTCGACATTTCCGGAGTCATCGTTTTTCATCCGAAAATTGATTTTTTGGACTGTACCAAAAATGATTCAAAATGTCAATTGGATCGTGCCTCATGTTGAATAACCACTTTTTAAACCCTCAGAGTGACCAAAATTGCCATTTTTACAGAGTTTTGCTTACTCAAAAGCTTCAATTTTGACCCGTTTCAGGCACAGAAATGACTTTAAACACACTTATTTTAGTTGACAAAGTCATAATTCACATCCAACAGTCATTTACAGTCAAAAGATTAAATGTTAAAATTTCATCCATATTGACCATTTTGGGATCGTTCGACATGTCCGGAGTCATCGTTTTTCATCCGAAAATTGATTTTTTGGACTGTACCAAAAATGATTCAAAATGTCAATTGGATCGTGCCTCATGTTGAATAACCACTTTTTAAACCCTCAGAGTGACCAAAATTGCCATTTTTACAGAGTTTTGCTTACTCAAAAGCTTCAATTTTGACCCGTTTCAGGCACAGAAATGACTTTAAACACACTTATTTTAGTTGACAAAGTCATAATTCACATCCAACAGTCATTTACAGTCAAAAGATTAAATGTTAAAATGTCATCCATATTGACCATTTTGGGATCGTTCGACATGTCCTTAGTCATCGTTTTTCATCCGAAAATAGATTTTTTGGACTGTACCAAAATTGATTCAAAATGTCAATTGGATCGTGCCTCATGTTGAATAACCACTTTTTAAACCCTCAGAGTGACCAAAATTGCCATTTTTACAGAGTTTTGCTTACTCAAAAGCTTCAATTTTGACCCGTTTCATGCACAGAAATGACTTTAAACACACTTATTTTAGTTGACAAAGTCATAATTCACATCCAACAGTCATTTACAGTCCAAAGATTAAATGTTAAAATTTCATCCATATTGACCATTTTGGGATAGTTCGACATGTCCGGAGTCATCGTTTTTCATCCGAAAATTGATTTTTTTGGACTGTACCAAAAATGATTCAAAATGTCATTTGGATCGTGCCTCATGTTGAATAACCACTTTTTAAACCCTCACAGTGACCAAAATTGCCATTTTTACAGAGTTTTGCTTACTCAAAAGCTTCAATTTTGACCCGTTTCAGGCACAGAAATGACTTTAAACACACTTATTTTAGTTGACAAAGTCATAATTCACATCCAACAGTCATTTACAGTCAAAAGATTAAATGTTAAAATTTCATCCATTTTGACCTTTTTGGGATCGTTCGACATGTCCGGAGTCATCGTTTTTCATCCGAAAATTGATTTTTTGGACTGTACCAAAAATGATTCAAAATGTCAATTGGATCGTGCCTCATGTTGAATAACCACTTTTTAGACCCTCAGAGTGACCAAAATTGCCATTTTTACAGAGTTTTGCTTACTCAAAAGCTTCAATTTTGACCCGTTTCAGGCACAGAAATGACTTTAAACACTTATTTTAGTTGACAAAGTCATAATTCACATCCAACTGTCATTTACAGTCAAAAGATTAAATGTTAAAATTTCATCCATATTGACCATTTTGGAATAGTTCAACATGTCCGGAGTCATCGTTTTTCATCCGAAAATTGATTTTTTGGACTGTACCAAAAATGATTCAAAATGTCAATTGGATCGTGCCTCATGTTGAATAACCACTTTTTAGACCCTCAGAGTGACTAAAATTGCCATTTTTACAGAGTTTTGCTTACTCAAAAGCTTCAATTTTGACCCGTTTCAGGCACAGAAATGACTTTAAACACTTATTTTAGTAGACAAAGTCATAATTCACATCCAACAGCCATTTAGAGTCAAAAGATTAAATGTTAAAATTTCATCCATATTGACCATTTTGGGATAGTTCGACATGTCCGGAGTCATCGTTTTTCATCCGAAAATTGATTTTTTGGACTGTACCAAAAATGATTCAAAATGTCAATTGGATCGTGCCTCATGTTGAATAACCACTTTTTAAACCCTCACAGTGACCAAAATTGCCATTTTAACAGAGTTTTGCTTACTCAAAAGCTTCAATTTTGACCCGTTTCAGGCACAGAAATGACTTTAAACACACTTATTTTAGTTGACAAAGTCATAATTCACATCCAACAGTCATTTACAGTCAAAAGATTAAATGTTAAAATTTCATCCATTTTGACCTTTTTGGGATCGTTCGACATGTCCGGAGTCATCGTTTTTCATTCGAAAATTGATTTTTTGGACTGTACCAAAAATGATTCGAAATGTCAATTGGATCGTGCCTCATGTTGAATAACCACTTTTTAAACCCTCAGAGTGACCAAAATTGCCATTTTTACAGAGTTTTGCTTACTCAAAAGCTTCAATTTTGACCCGTTTCAGGCACAGAAATGACTTTAAACACACTTATTTTAGTTGACAAAGTCATAATTCACATCCAACAGTCATTTAGAGTCAAAAGATTAAATGTTAAAATTTCATCCATATTGACCATTTTGGGATAGTTCGACATGTCCGGAGTCATCGTTTTTCATCCGAAAATTGATTTTTTGGACTGTACCAAAAATGATTCAAAATGTCAATTGGATCGTGCCTCATGTTGAATAACCACTTTTTAGACCCTCAGAGTGACCAAAATTGCCATTTTTACAGAGTTTTGCTTACTCAAAAGCTTCAATTTTTACCCGTTTCAGGCACAGAAATGACTTTAAACACACTTATTTTAGTTGACAAAGTCATAATTCACATCCAACAGCCATTTAGAGTCAAAATATTAAATGTTAAAATTTCATCCATATTGACCATTTTGGGATAGTTCGACATGTCCGGAGTCATCGTTTTTCATCCGAAAATTGATTTTTTGGACTGTACCAAAAATGATTCAAAATGTCAATTGGATCGTGCCTCATGTTGAATAACCACTTTTTAGACCCTCAGAGTGACCAAAATTGCCATTTTTACAGAGTTTTGCTTACTCAAAAGCTTCAATTTTTACCCGTTTCAGGCACAGAAATGACTTTAAACACACTTATTTTAGTTGACAAAGTCATAATTCACATCCAACAGTCATTTACAGTCCAAAGATTAAATGTTAAAATTTCATCCATATTGACCATTTTGGGATAGTTCGACATGTCCGGAGTCATCGTTTTTCATCCGAAAATTGATTTTTTTGGACTGTACCAAAAATGATTCAAAATGTCATTTGGATCGTGCCTCATGTTGAATAACCACTTTTTAAACCCTCACAGTGACCAAAATTGCCATTTTTACAGAGTTTTGCTTACTCAAAAGCTTCAATTTTGACCCGTTTCAGGCACAGAAATGACTTTAAACACACTTATTTTAGTTGACAAAGTCATAATTCACATCCAACAGCCATTTAGAGTCAAAAGATTAAATGTTAAAATTTCATCCATATTGACCATTTTGGGATAGTTCGACATGTCCGGAGTCATCGTTTCTCATCCGAAAATTGATTTTTTGGACTGTACCAAAAATGATTCAAAATGTCAATTGGATCGTGCCTCATGTTGAATAACCACTTTTTAAACCCTCACAGTGACCAAAATTGCCATTTTTACAGAGTTTTGCTTACTCAAAAGCTTCAATTTTGACCCGTTTCAGGCACAGAAATGACTTTAAACACACTTATTTTAGTTGACAAAGTCATAATTCACATCCAACAGTCATTTACAGTCAAAAGATTAAATGTTAAAATTTCATCCATTTTGACCTTTTTGGGATCGTTCGACATGTCCGGAGTCATTGTTTTTCATCCGAAAATTGATTTTTTGGACTGTACCAAAAATGATTCAAAATGTCAATTGGATCGTGCCTCATGTTGAATAACCACTTTTTAGACCCTCAGAGTGACTAAAATTGCCATTTTTACAGAGTTTTGCTTACTCAAAAGCTTCAATTTTGACCCGTTTCAGGCACAGAAATGACTTTAAACACTTATTTTAGTTGTCAAAGTCATAATTCACATCCAACAGCCATTTAGAGTCAAAAGATTAAATGTTAAAATTTCATCCATATTGACCATTTTGGGATAGTTCGACATGTCCGGAGTCATCGTTTTTCATCCGAAAATTGATTTTTTGGACTGTACCAAAAATGATTCAAAATGTCAATTGGATCGTGCCTCATGTTGAATAACCACTTTTTAAACCCTCACAGTGACCAAAATTGCCATTTTAACAGAGTTTTGCTTACTCAAAAGCTTCAATTTTGACCCGTTTCAGGCACAGAAATGACTTTAAACACACTTATTTTAGTTGACAAAGTCATAATTCACATCCAACAGTCATTTACAGTCAAAAGATTAAATGTTAAAATTTCATCCATTTTGACCTTTTTGGGATCGTTCGACATGTCCGGAGTCATCGTTTTTCATTCGAAAATTGATTTTTTGGACTGTACCAAAAATGATTCAAAATTTCAATTGGATCGTGCCTCATGTTGAATAACCACTTTTTAAACCCTCACAGTGACCAAAGTTGCCATTTTTACAGAGTTTTGCTTACTCAAAAGCTTCAATTTTGACCCCTTTGAGGCACAGAAATGACTTTAAACACACTTATTTTAGTTGACAAAGTCATAATTCACATCCAACAGTCATTTAGAGTCAAAAGATTAAATGTTAAAATTTCTTCCATATTGACCATTTTGGGATAGTTCGACATGTCCGGAGTCATCGTTTTTCATCCGAAAATTGATTTTTTGGACTGTACCAAAAATGATTCAAAATGTCAATTGGATCGTGCCTCATGTTGAATAACCACTTTTTAAACCCTCAGAGTGACCAAAATTGCCATTTTTACAGAGTTTTGCTTACTCAAAAGCTTCAATTTTGACCCGTTTCAGGCACAGAAATGACTTTAAACACACTTATTTTAGTTGACAAAGTCATAATTCACATCCAACAGCCATTTAGAGTCAAAAGATTAAATGTTAAAATTTCATCCATATTGACCATTTTGGGATAGTTCGACATGTCCGGAGTCATCGTTTCTCATCCGAAAATTGATTTTTTGGACTGTACCAAAAATGATTCAAAATGTCAATTGGATCGTGCCTCATGTTGAATAACCACTTTTTAAACCCTCACAGTGACCAAAATTGCCATTTTTACAGAGTTTTGCTTACTCAAAAGCTTCAATTTTGACCCGTTTCAGGCACAGAAATGACTTTAAACACACTTATTTTAGTTGACAAAGTCATAATTCACATCCAACAGTCATTTACAGTCAAAAGATTAAATGTTAAAATTTCATCCATTTTGACCTTTTTGGGATCGTTCGACATGTCCGGAGTCATCGTTTTTCATCCGAAAATTGATTTTTTGGACTGTACCAAAAATGATTCAAAATGTCAATTGGATCGTGCCTCATGTTGAATAACCACTTTTTAGACCCTCAGAGTGACTAAAATTGCCATTTTTACAGAGTTTTGCTTACTCAAAAGCTTCAATTTTGACCCGTTTCAGGCACAGAAATGACTTTAAACACTTATTTTAGTTGACAAAGTCATAATTCACATCCAACAGCCATTTAGAGTCAAAAGATTAAATGTTAAAATTTCATCCATATTGACCATTTTGGGATAGTTCGACATGTCCGGAGTCATCGTTTTTCATCCGAAAATTGATTTTTTGGACTGTACCAAAAATGATTCAAAATGTCAATTGGATCGTGCCTCATGTTGAATAACCACTTTTTAAACCCTCACAGTGACCAAAATTGCCATTTTAACAGAGTTTTGCTTACTCAAAAGCTTCAATTTTGACCCGTTTCAGGCACAGAAATGACTTTAAACACACTTATTTTAGTTGACAAAGTCATAATTCACATCCAACAGTCATTTACAGTCAAAAGATTAAATGTTAAAATTTCATCCATTTTGACCTTTTTGGGATCGTTCGACATGTCCGGAGTCATCGTTTTTCATTCGAAAATTGATTTTTTGGACTGTACCAAAAATGATTCAAAATGTCAATTGGATCGTGCCTCATGTTGAATAACCACTTTTTAAACCCTCAGAGTGACCAAAATTGCCATTTTTACAGAGTTTTGCTTACTCAAAAGCTTCAATTTTGACCCGTTTCAGGCACAGAAATGACTTTAAACACACTTATTTTAGTTGACAAAGTCATAATTCACATCCAACAGTCATTTACAGTCAAAAGATTAAATGTTAAAATTTCATCCATATTGACCATTTTGGGATAGTTCGACATGTCCGGAGTCATCGTTTTTCATCCGAAAATTGATTTTTTGGACTGTACCAAAAATGATTCAAAATGTCAATTGGATCGTGCCTCATGTTGAATAACCACTTTTTAAACCCTCACAGTGACCAAAATTGCCATTTTTACAGAGTTTTGCTTACTCAAAAGCTTCAATTTTGACCCGTTTCAGGCACAGAAATGACTTTAAACACACTTATTTTAGTTGACAAAGTCATAATTCACATCCAACAGTCATTTACAGTCAAAAGATTAAATGTTAAAATTTCACCCATTTTGACCTTTTTGGGATCGTTCGACATGTCCGGAGTCATCGTTTTTCATCCGAAAATTGATTTTTTGGACTGTACCAAAAATGATTCAAAATTTCAATTGGATCGTTCCTCATGTTGAAAAACCACTTTTTAAACCCTCACAGTGACCAAAATTGCCATTTTTACAGAGTTTTGCTTACTCAAAAGCTTCAATTTTGACCCCTTTGAGGCACAGAAATGACTTTAAACACACTTATTTTAGTTGACAAAGTCATAATTCACATCCAACAGTCATTTAGAGTCAAAAGATTAAATGTTAAAATTTCATCCATATTGACCATTTTGGGATAGTTCGACATGTCCGGAGTCATCGTTTTTCATCCGAAAATTGATTTTTTGGACTGTACCAAAAATGATTCAAAATGTCAATTGGATCGTGCCTCATGTTGAACAACCACTTTTTAGACCCTCAGAGTGACCAAAATTGCCATTTTTACAGAGTTTTGCTTACTCAAAAGCTTCAATTTTACCCGTTTCAGGCACAGAAATGACTTTAAACACACTTATTTTAGTAGACAAAGTCATAATTCACATCCAACAGCCATTTACAGTCAAAAGATTAAATGTTAAAATTTCATCCATATTGACCATTTTGGGATAGTTCGACATGTCCGGAGTCATCGTTTTTCATCCGAAAATTGATTTTTTGGACTGTACCAAAAATGATTCAAAATATCAATTGGATCGTGCCTCATGTTGAATAACCACTTTTTAAACCCTCAGAGTGACCAAAATTGCCATTTTTACAGAGTTTTGCTTACTCAAAAGGTTCAATTTTGACCCGTTTCAGGCACAGAAATGACTTTAAACACACTTATTTTAGCTGACAAAGTCATAATTCACATCCAACAGTCATTTACAGTCAAAAGATTAAATGTTAAAATTTCATCCATTTTGACCTTTTTGGGATCGTTCGACATGTCCGGAGTCATCGTTTTTCATCCGAAAATTGATTTTTTGGACTGTACCAAAAATGATTCAAAATTTCAATTGGATCGTTCCTCATGTTGAATAACCACTTTTTAAACCCTCACAGTGACCAAAATTGCCATTTTTACAGAGTTTTGCTTACTCAAAAGCTTCAATTTTGACCCCTTTGAGGCACAGAAATGACTTTAAACACACTTATTTTAGTTGACAAAGTCATAATTCACATCCAACAGTCATTTAGAGTCAAAAGATTAAATGTTAAAATTTCATCCATATTGACCATTTTGGGATAGTTCGACATGTCCGGAGTCATCGTTTTTTATCCGAAAATTGATTTTTTGGACTGTACCAAAAATGATTCAAAATGTCAATTGGATCGTGCCTCATGTTGAATAACCACTTTTTAGACCCTCAGAGTGACCAAAATTGCCATTTTTACAGAGTTTTGCTTACTCAAAAGCTTCAATTTTTACCCGTTTCAGGCACAGAAATGACTTTAAACACACTTATTTTAGTAGACAAAGTCATAATTCACATCCAACAGCCATTTAGAGTCAAAAGATTAAATGTTAAAATTTCATCCATATTGACCATTTTGGGATAGTTCGACATGTCCGGAGTCATCGTTTTTCATCCGAAAGTTGATTTTTTGGACTGTACCAAAAATGATTCAAAATGTCAATTGGATCGTGCCTCATGTTGAATAACCACTTTTTAAACCCTCAGAGTGACCAAAATTGCCATTTTTACAGAGTTTTGCTTACTCAAAAGCTTCAATTTTGACCCCTTTGAGGCACAGAAATGACTTTAAACACACTTATTTTAGTTGACAAAGTCATAATTCACATCCAACAGTCATTTAGAGTCAAAAGATTAAATGTTAAAATTTCATCCATATTGACCATTTTGGGATAGTTCGACATGTCCGGAGTCATCGTTTTTCATCCGAAAATTGATTTTTTGGACTGTACCAAAAATGATTCAAAATGTCAATTGGATCGTGCCTCATGTTGAATAACCACTTTTTAGACCCTCAGAGTGACCAAAATTGCCATTTTTACAGAGTTTTGCTTACTCAAAAGCTTCAATTTTACCCGTTTCAGGCACAGAAATGACTTTAAACACACTAATTTTAGTAGACAAAGTCATAATTCACATCCAACAGCCATTTAGAGTCAAAAGATTAAATGTTAAAATTTCATCCATATTGACCATTTTGGGATAGTTCGACATGTCCGGAGTCATCGTTTTTCATCCGAAAATTGATTTTTTGGACTGTACCAAAAATGATTCAAAATATCAATTGGATCGTGCCTCATGTTGAATAACCACTTTTTAAACCCTCAGAGTGACCAAAATTGCCATTTTTACAGAGTTTTGCTTACTCAAAAGCTTCAATTTTGACCCGTTTCAGGCACAGAAATGACTTTAAACACACTTATTTTAGTTGACAAAGTCATAATTCACATCCAACAGTCATTTAGAGTCAAAAGATTAAATGTTAAAATTTCATCCATATTGACCATTTTGGGATAGTTCGACATGTCCGGAGTCATCGTTTTTCATCCGAAAATTGATTTTTTGGACTGTACCAAAAATGATTCAAAATGTCAATTGGATCGTGCCTCATGTTGAATAACCACTTTTTAGACCCTCAGAGTGACCAAAATTGCCATTTTTACAGAGTTTTGCTTACTCAAAAGCTTCAATTTTTACCCGTTTCAGGCACAGAAATGACTTTAAACACACTTATTTTAGTAGACAAAGTCATAATTCACATCCAACAGCCATTTAGAGTCAAAAGATTAAATGTTAAAATTTCATCCATATTGACCCTTTTGGGATAGTTCGACATGTCCGGAGTCATCGTTTTTCATCCGAAAATTGATTTTTTGGACTGTACCAAAAATGATTCAAAATGTCAATTGGATCGTGCCTCATGTTGAATAACCACTTTTTAAACCCTCAGAGTGACCAAAATTGCCATTTTTACAGAGTTTTGCTTACTCAAAAGCTTCAATTTTGACCAGTTTCAGGCACAGAAATGACTTTAAACACACTTATTTTAGTTGACAAAGTCATAATTCACATCCAACAGTCATTTACAGTCAAAAGATTAAATGTTAAAATTTCATCCATATTGACCATTTTGGGATAGTTCGACATGTCCGGAGTCATTGTTTTTCACCTGAAAATTGATTTTTTGGACTGTACCAAAAATGATTCAAAATGTCAATTGGATCGTGCCTCATGTTGAATAACCACTTTTTAAACCCTCACAGTGACCAAAATTGCCATTTTTACAGAGTTTTGCTTACTCAAAAGCTTCAATTTAACCCGTTTCAGGCACAGAAATGACTTTAAACACACTTATTTTAGTTGACAAAGTCATAATTCACATCCAACAGTCATTTACAGTCAAAAGATTAAATGTTAAAATTTCATCCATTTTGACCTTTTTGGGATTGTTCGACATGTCCGGAGTCATCGTTTTTCATCCGAAAATTGATTTTTTGGACTGTACCAAAAATGATTCAAAATTTCAATTGGATCGTGCCTCATGTTGAATAACCACTTTTTAAACCCACACAGTGACCAAAATTGCCATTTTTACAGAGTTTTGCTTACTCAAAAGCTTCAATTTTGACCCCTTTGAGGCACAGAAATGACTTTAAACACACTTATTTTAGTTGACAAAGTCATAATTCACATCCAACAGTCATTTAGAATCAAAAGATGAAATGTTAAAATTTCATCCATATTGACCATTTTGGGATAGTTCGACATGTCCGGAGTCATCGTTTTTCATCCAAAAATTGATTTTTTGGACTGTACCAAAAATGATTCAAAATGTCAATTGGATCGTGCCTCATGTTGAATAACCACTTTTTAAACCCTCACAGTGACCAAAATTGCCATTTTTACAGAGTTTTGCTTACTCAAAAGCTTCAATTTTGACCCGTTTCAGGCACAGAAATGACTTTAAACACACTTATTTTAGTTGACAAAGTCATAATTCACATCCAACAGTCATTTACAGTCAAAAGATTAAATGTTAAACTTTCATCCATTTTGACCTTTTTGGGATCGTTCGACATGTCCGGAGTCATCGTTTTTCATTCGAAAATTGATTTTTTGGACTGTACCAAAAATGATTCAAAATGTCAATTGGATCGTGCCTCATGTTGAATAACCACTTTTTAAACCCTCAGAGTGACCAAAATTGCCATTTTTACAGAGTTTTGCTTACTCAAAAGCTTCAACTTTGACCCGTTTCAGGCACAGAAATGACTTTAAACACACTTATTTTAGTTGACAAAGTCATAATTCACATCCAACAGTCATTTACAGTCAAAAGATTAAATGTTAAAATTTCATCCATATTGACCATTTTGGGATCGTTCGACATGTCCGGAGTCATCGTTTTTCATCCGAAAATTGATTTTTTGGAGTGTACCAAAAATGATTCAAAATGTCAATTGGATCGTACCTCATGTTGAATAACCACTTTTTAAACCCTCAGAGTGACCAAAATTGCCATTTTTACAGAGTTTTGCTTACTCAAAAGCTTCAATTTTGACCCGTTTCAGGCACAGAAATGACTTTAAACACACTTATTTTAGTTGACAAAGTCATAATTCACATCCAACAGTCATTTACAGTCAAAAGATTAAATGTTAAAATTTCATCCATTTTGACCTTTTTGGGATCGTTCGACATGTCCGGAGTCATCGTTTTTCATCCGAAAATTGATTTTTTGGACTGTACCAAAAATGATTCAAAATGTCAATTGGATCTTGCCTCATGTTGAATAACCACTTTTTAAACCCTCACAGTGACCAAAATTGCCATTTTTACAGAGTTTTGCTTACTCAACAGCTTCAATTTTGACCCGTTTCAGGCACAGAAATGACTTTAAACACACTTATTTTAGTTGACAAAGTCATAATTCACATCCAACAGTCATTTACAGTCAAAAGATTAAATGTTAACATTTCATCCATATTGACCATTTTGGGATAGTTCGACATGTCCGGAGTCATCGTTTTTCATCCGAAAATTGATTTTTTGGACTGTACCAAAAATGATTCAAAATGTCAATTGGATCGTGCCTCATGTTGAATAACCACTTTTTAGACCCTCAGAGTGACCAAAATTGCCATTTTTACAGAGTTTTGCTTACTCAAAAGCTTCAATTTTTACCCGTTTCAGGCACAGAAATGACTTTAAACACACTTATTTTAGTAGACAAAGTCATAATTCACATCCAACAGCCATTTAGAGTCAAAAGATTAAATGTTAAAATTTCATCCATATTGACCATTTTGGGATAGTTCGACATGTCCGGAGTCATCGTTTTTCATCCGAAAATTGATTTTTTGGACTGTACCAAAAATGATTCAAAATGTCAATTGGATCGTGCCTCATGTTGAATAACCACTTTTTAAACCCTCAGAGTGACCAAAATTGCCATTTTTACAGAGTTTTGCTTACTCAAAAGCTTCAATTTTGACCCGTTTCAGGCACAGAAATGACTTTAAACACACTTATTTTAGTTGACAAAGTCATAATTCACATCCAACAGTCATTTACAGTCAAAAGATTAAATGTTAAAATTTCATCCATATTGACCATTTTGGGATCGTTCGACATGTCCGGAGTCATCGTTTTTCATCCGAAAATTGATTTTTTGGACTGTACCAAAAATGATTCAAAATGTCAATTGGATCGTGCCTCATGTTGAATAACCACTTTTTAAACCCTCAGAGTGACCAAAATTGCCATTTTTACAGAGTTTTGCTTACTCAAAAGCTTCAATTTTGACCCGTTTCAGGCACAGAAATGACTTTAAACACACTTATTTTAGTTGACAAAGTCATAATTCACATCCAACAGTCATTTACAGTCAAAAGATTAAATGTTAAAATGTCATCCATATTGACCATTTTGGGATCGTTCGACATGTCCTTAGTCATCGTTTTTCATCCGAAAATAGATTTTTTGGACTGTACCAAAATTGATTCAAAATGTCAATTGGATCGTGCCTCATGTTGAATAACCACTTTTTAAACCCTCAGAGTGACCAAAATTGCCATTTTTACAGAGTTTTGCTTACTCAAAAGCTTCAATTTTGACCCGTTTCATGCACAGAAATGACTTTAAACACACTTATTTTAGTTGACAAAGTCATAATTCACATCCAACAGTCATTTACAGTCCAAAGATTAAATGTTAAAATTTCATCCATATTGACCATTTTGGGATAGTTCGACATGTCCGGAGTCATCGTTTTTCATCCGAAAATTGATTTTTTTGGACTGTACCAAAAATGATTCAAAATGTCATTTGGATCGTGCCTCATGTTGAATAACCACTTTTTAAACCCTCACAGTGACCAAAATTGCCATTTTTACAGAGTTTTGCTTACTCAAAAGCTTCAATTTTGACCCGTTTCAGGCACAGAAATGACTTTAAACACACTTATTTTAGTTGACAAAGTCATAATTCACATCCAACAGTCATTTACAGTCAAAAGATTAAATGTTAAAATTTCATCCATTTTGACCTTTTTGGGATCGTTCGACATGTCCGGAGTCATCGTTTTTCATCCGAAAATTGATTTTTTGGACTGTACCAAAAATGATTCAAAATGTCAATTGGATCGTGCCTCATGTTGAATAACCACTTTTTAGACCCTCAGAGTGACCAAAATTGCCATTTTTACAGAGTTTTGCTTACTCAAAAGCTTCAATTTTGACCCGTTTCAGGCACAGAAATGACTTTAAACACTTATTTTAGTTGACAAAGTCATAATTCACATCCAACAGCCATTTAGAGTCAAAAGATTAAATGTTAAAATTTCATCCATATTGACCATTTTGGGATAGTTCGACATGTCCGGAGTCATCGTTTTTCATCTGAAAATTGATTTTTTGGACTGTACCAAAAATGATTCAAAATGTCAATTGGATCGTGCCTCATGTTGAATAACCACTTTTTAAACCCTCACAGTGACCAAAATTGCCATTTTAACAGAGTTTTGCTTACTCAAAAGCTTCAATTTTGACCCGTTTCAGGCACAGAAATGACTTTAAACACACTTATTTTAGTTGACAAAGTCATAATTCACATCCAACAGTCATTTAGAGTCAAAAGATTAAATGTTAAAATTTCATCCATATTGACCATTTTGGGATAGTTCGACATGTCCGGAGTCATCGTTTTTCATCCGAAAATTGATTTTTTGGACTGTACCAAAAATGATTCAAAATGTCAATTGGATCGTGCCTCATGTTGAATAACCACTTTTTAAACCCTCAGAGTGACCAAAATTGCCATTTTTACAGAGTTTTGCTTACTCAAAAGCTTCAATTTTGACCCGTTTCAGGCACAGAAATGACGTTAAACACACTTATTTTAGTTGACAAAGTCATAATTCACATCCAACAGTCATTTACAGTCAAAAGATTAAATGTTAAAATTTCATCCATATTGACCATTTTGGGATCGTTCGACATGTCCGGAGTCATCGTTTTTCATCCGAAAATTGATTTTTTGGACTGTACCAAAAATGATTCAAAATGTCAATTGGATCGTGCCTCATGTTGAATAACCACTTTTTAAACCCTCAGAGTGACCAAAATTGCCATTTTTACAGAGTTTTGCTTACTCAAAAGCTTCAATTTTGACCCGTTTCAGGCACAGAAATGACTTTAAACACACTTATTTTAGTTGACAAAGTCATAATTCACATCCAACAGTCATTTACAGTCAAAAGATTAAATGTTAAAATGTCATCCATATTGACCATTTTGGGATCGTTCGACATGTCCTTAGTCATCGTTTTTCATCCGAAAATTGATTTTTTGGACTGTACCAAAATTGATTCAAAATGTCAATTGGATCGTGCCTCATGTTGAATAACCACTTTTTAAACCCTCAGAGTGACCAAAATTGCCATTTTTACAGAGTTTTGCTTACTCAAAAGCTTCAATTTTGACCCGTTTCATGCACAGAAATGACTTTAAACACACTTATTTTAGTTGACAAAGTCATAATTCACATCCAACAGTCATTTACAGTCCAAAGATTAAATGTTAAAATTTCATCCATATTGACCATTTTGGGATAGTTCGACATGTCCGGAGTCATCGTTTTTCATCCGAAAATTGATTTTTTTGGACTGTACCAAAAATGATTCAAAATGTCATTTGGATCGTGCCTCATGTTGAATAACCACTTTTTAAACCCTCACAGTGACCAAAATTGCCATTTTTACAGAGTTTTGCTTACTCAAAAGCTTCAATTTTGACCCGTTTCAGGCTCAGAAATGACTTTAAACACACTTATTTTAGTTGACAAAGTCATAATTCACATCCAACAGCCATTTAGAGTCAAAAGATTAAATGTTAAAATTTCATCCATATTGACCATTTTGGGATAGTTCGACATGTCCGGAGTCATCGTTTCTCATCCGAAAATTGATTTTTTGGACTGTACCAAAAATGATTCAAAATGTCAATTGGATCGTGCCTCATGTTGAATAACCACTTTTTAAACCCTCACAGTGACCAAAATTGCCATTTTTACAGAGTTTTGCTTACTCAAAAGCTTCAATTTTGACCCGTTTCAGGCACAGAAATGACTTTAAACACACTTATTTTAGTTGACAAAGTCATAATTCACATCCAACAGTCATTTACAGTCAAAAGATTAAATGTTAAAATTTCATCCATTTTGACCTTTTTGGGATCGTCATCGTTTTTCATCCGAAAATTGATTTTTTGGACTGTACCAAAAATGATTCAAAATGTCAATTGGATCGTGCCTCATGTTGAATAACCACTTTTTAGACCCTCAGAGTGACTAAAATTGCCATTTTTACAGAGTTTTGCTTACTCAAAAGCTTCAATTTTGACCCGTTTCAGGCACAGAAATGACTTTAAACACTTATTTTAGTTGACAAAGTCATAATTCACATCCAACAGCCATTTAGAGTCAAAAGATTAAATGTTAAAATTTCATCCATATTGACCATTTTGGGATAGTTCGACATGTCCGGAGTCATCGTTTTTCATCCGAAAATTGATTTTTTGGACTGTACCAAAAATGATTCAAAATGTCAATTGGATCGTGCCTCATGTTGAATAACCACTTTTTAAACCCTCACAGTGACCAAAATTGCCATTTTAACAGAGTTTTGCTTACTCAAAAGCTTCAATTTTGACCCGTTTCAGGCACAGAAATGACTTTAAACACACTTATTTTAGTTGACAAAGTCATAATTCACATCCAACAGTCATTTACAGTCAAAAGATTAAATGTTAAAATTTCATCCATTTTGACCTTTTTGGGATCGTTCGACATGTCCGGAGTCATCGTTTTTCATCCGAAAATTGATTTTTTGGACTGTACCAAAAATGATTCAAAATGTCAATTGGATCGTGCCTCATGTTGAATAACCACTTTTTAAACCCTCAGAGTGACCAAAATTGCCATTTTTACAGAGTTTTGCTTACTCAAAAGCTTCAATTTTGACCCGTTTCAGGCACAGAAATGACTTTAAACACACTTATTTTAGTTGACAAAGTCATAATTCACATCCAACAGTCATTTACAGTCAAAAGATTAAATGTTAAAATGTCATCCATATTGACCATTTTGGGATCGTTCGACATGTCCTTAGTCATCGTTTTTCATCCGAAAATAGATTTTTTGGACTGTACCAAAATTGATTCAAAATGTCAATTGGATCGTGCCTCATGTTGAATAACCACTTTTTAAACCCTCAGAGTGACCAAAATTGCCATTTTTACAGAGTTTTGCTTACTCAAAAGCTTCAATTTTGACCCGTTTCATGCACAGAAATGACTTTAAACACACTTATTTTAGTTGACAAAGTCATAATTCACATCCAACAGTCATTTACAGTCCAAAGATTAAATGTTAAAATTTCATCCATATTGACCATTTTGGGATAGTTCGACATGTCCGGAGTCATCGTTTTTCATCCGAAAATTGATTTTTTTGGACTGTACCAAAAATGATTCAAAATGTCATTTGGATCGTGCCTCATGTTGAATAACCACTTTTTAAACCCTCACAGTGACCAAAATTGCCATTTTTACAGAGTTTTGCTTACTCAAAAGCTTCAATTTTGACCCGTTTCAGGCACAGAAATGACTTTAAACACACTTATTTTAGTTGACAAAGTCATAATTCACATCCAACAGTCATTTACAGTCAAAAGATTAAATGTTAAAATTTCATCCATTTTGACCTTTTTGGGATCGTTCGACATGTCCGGAGTCATCGTTTTTCATCCGAAAATTGATTTTTTGGACTGTACCAAAAATGATTCAAAATGTCAATTGGATCGTGCCTCATGTTGAATAACCACTTTTTAGACCCTCAGAGTGACCAAAATTGCCATTTTTACAGAGTTTTGCTTACTCAAAAGCTTCAATTTTGACCCGTTTCAGGCACAGAAATGACTTTAAACACTTATTTTAGTTGACAAAGTCATAATTCACATCCAACAGCCATTTAGAGTCAAAAGATTAAATGTTAAAATTTCATCCATATTGACCATTTTGGGATAGTTCGACATGTCCGGAGTCATCGTTTTTCATCTGAAAATTGATTTTTTGGACTGTACCAAAAATGATTCAAAATGTCAATTGGATCGTGCCTCATGTTGAATAACCACTTTTTAAACCCTCACAGTGACCAAAATTGCCATTTTAACAGAGTTTTGCTTACTCAAAAGCTTCAATTTTGACCCGTTTCAGGCACAGAAATGACTTTAAACACACTTATTTTAGTTGACAAAGTCATAATTCACATCCAACAGTCATTTAGAGTCAAAAGATTAAATGTTAAAATTTCATCCATATTGACCATTTTGGGATAGTTCGACATGTCCGGAGTCATCGTTTTTCATCCGAAAATTGATTTTTTGGACTGTACCAAAAATGATTCAAAATGTCAATTGGATCGTGCCTCATGTTGAATAACCACTTTTTAAACCCTCAGAGTGACCAAAATTGCCATTTTTACAGAGTTTTGCTTACTCAAAAGCTTCAATTTTGACCCGTTTCAGGCACAGAAATGACGTTAAACACACTTATTTTAGTTGACAAAGTCATAATTCACATCCAACAGTCATTTACAGTCAAAAGATTAAATGTTAAAATTTCATCCATATTGACCATTTTGGGATCGTTCGACATGTCCGGAGTCATCGTTTTTCATCCGAAAATTGATTTTTTGGACTGTACCAAAAATGATTCAAAATGTCAATTGGATCGTGCCTCATGTTGAATAACCACTTTTTAAACCCTCAGAGTGACCAAAATTGCCATTTTTACAGAGTTTTGCTTACTCAAAAGCTTCAATTTTGACCCGTTTCAGGCACAGAAATGACTTTAAACACACTTATTTTAGTTGACAAAGTCATAATTCACATCCAACAGTCATTTACAGTCAAAAGATTAAATGTTAAAATGTCATCCATATTGACCATTTTGGGATCGTTCGACATGTCCTTAGTCATCGTTTTTCATCCGAAAATTGATTTTTTGGACTGTACCAAAATTGATTCAAAATGTCAATTGGATCGTGCCTCATGTTGAATAACCACTTTTTAAACCCTCAGAGTGACCAAAATTGCCATTTTTACAGAGTTTTGCTTACTCAAAAGCTTCAATTTTGACCCGTTTCATGCACAGAAATGACTTTAAACACACTTATTTTAGTTGACAAAGTCATAATTCACATCCAACAGTCATTTACAGTCCAAAGATTAAATGTTAAAATTTCATCCATATTGACCATTTTGGGATAGTTCGACATGTCCGGAGTCATCGTTTTTCATCCGAAAATTGATTTTTTTGGACTGTACCAAAAATGATTCAAAATGTCATTTGGATCGTGCCTCATGTTGAATAACCACTTTTTAAACCCTCACAGTGACCAAAATTGCCATTTTTACAGAGTTTTGCTTACTCAAAAGCTTCAATTTTGACCCGTTTCAGGCTCAGAAATGACTTTAAACACACTTATTTTAGTTGACAAAGTCATAATTCACATCCAACAGCCATTTAGAGTCAAAAGATTAAATGTTAAAATTTCATCCATATTGACCATTTTGGGATAGTTCGACATGTCCGGAGTCATCGTTTCTCATCCGAAAATTGATTTTTTGGACTGTACCAAAAATGATTCAAAATGTCAATTGGATCGTGCCTCATGTTGAATAACCACTTTTTAAACCCTCACAGTGACCAAAATTGCCATTTTTACAGAGTTTTGCTTACTCAAAAGCTTCAATTTTGACCCGTTTCAGGCACAGAAATGACTTTAAACACACTTATTTTAGTTGACAAAGTCATAATTCACATCCAACAGTCATTTACAGTCAAAAGATTAAATGTTAAAATTTCATCCATTTTGACCTTTTTGGGATCGTCATCGTTTTTCATCCGAAAATTGATTTTTTGGACTGTACCAAAAATGATTCAAAATGTCAATTGGATCGTGCCTCATGTTGAATAACCACTTTTTAGACCCTCAGAGTGACTAAAATTGCCATTTTTACAGAGTTTTGCTTACTCAAAAGCTTCAATTTTGACCCGTTTCAGGCACAGAAATGACTTTAAACACTTATTTTAGTTGACAAAGTCATAATTCACATCCAACAGCCATTTAGAGTCAAAAGATTAAATGTTAAAATTTCATCCATATTGACCATTTTGGGATAGTTCGACATGTCCGGAGTCATCGTTTTTCATCCGAAAATTGATTTTTTGGACTGTACCAAAAATGATTCAAAATGTCAATTGGATCGTGCCTCATGTTGAATAACCACTTTTTAAACCCTCACAGTGACCAAAATTGCCATTTTAACAGAGTTTTGCTTACTCAAAAGCTTCAATTTTGACCCGTTTCAGGCACAGAAATGACTTTAAACACACTTATTTTAGTTGACAAAGTCATAATTCACATCCAACAGTCATTTACAGTCAAAAGATTAAATGTTAAAATTTCATCCATTTTGACCTTTTTGGGATCGTTCGACATGTCCGGAGTCATCGTTTTTCATTCGAAAATTGATTTTTTGGACTGTACCAAAAATGATTTGAAATGTCAATTGGATCGTGCCTCATGTTGAATAACCACTTTTTAAACCCTCAGAGTGACCAAAATTGCCATTTTTACAGAGTTTTGCTTACTCAAAAGCTTCAATTTTGACCCGTTTCAGGCACAGAAATGACTTTAAACACACTTATTTTAGTTGACAAAGTCATAATTCACATCCAACAGTCATTTAGAGTCAAAAGATTAAATGTTAATATTTCATCCATATTGACCATTTTGGGATAGTTCGACATGTCCGGAGTCATCGTTTTTCATCCGAAAATTGATTTTTTGGACTGTACCAAAAATGATTCAAAATGTCAATTGGATCGTGCCTCATGTTGAATAACCACTTTTTAGACCCTCAGAGTGACCAAAATTGCCATTTTTACAGAGTTTTGCTTACTCAAAAGCTTCAATTTTTACCCGTTTCAGGCACAGAAATGACTTTAAACACACTTATTTTAGTTGACAAAGTCATAATTCACATCCAACAGCCATTTAGAGTCAAAAGATTAAATGTTAAAATTTCATCCATATTGACCATTTTGGGATAGTTCGACATGTCCGGAGTCATCGTTTTTCATCCGAAAATTGATTTTTTGGACTGTACCAAAAATGATTCAAAATGTCAATTGGATCGTGCCTCATGTTGAATAACCACTTTTTAAACCCTCACAGTGACCAAAATTGCCATTTTAACAGAGTTTTGCTTACTCAAAAGCTTCAATTTTGACCCGTTTCAGGCCCAGAAATGACTTTAAACACACTTATTTTAGTTGACAAAGTCATAATTCACATCCAACAGTCATTTAGAGTCAAAAGATTAAATGTTAAAATTTCATCCATATTGACCATTTTGGGATAGTTCGACATGTCCGGAGTCATCGTTTTTCATCCGAAAATTGATTTTTTGGACTGTACCAAAAATGATTCAAAATGTCAATTGGATCGTGCCTCATGTTGAATAACCACTTTTTAAACCCTCAGAGTGACCAAAATTGCCATTTTTACAGAGTTTTGCTTACTCAAAAGCTTCAATTTTGACCCGTTTCAGGCACAGAAATGACGTTAAACACACTTATTTTAGTTGACAAAGTCATAATTCACATCCAACAGTCATTTACAGTCAAAAGATTAAATGTTAAAATTTCATCCATATTGACCATTTTGGGATCGTTCGACATGTCCGGAGTCATCGTTTTTCATCCGAAAATTGATTTTTTGGACTGTACCAAAAATGATTCAAAATGTCAATTGGATCGTGCCTCATGTTGAATAACCACTTTTTAAACCCTCAGAGTGACCAAAATTGCCATTTTTACAGAGTTTTGCTTACTCAAAAGCTTCAATTTTGACCCGTTTCAGGCACAGAAATGACTTTAAACACACTTATTTTAGTTGACAAAGTCATAATTCACATCCAACAGTCATTTACAGTCAAAAGATTAAATGTTAAAATGTCATCCATATTGACCATTTTGGGATCGTTCGACATGTCCTTAGTCATCGTTTTTCATCCGAAAATTGATTTTTTGGACTGTACCAAAATTGATTCAAAATGTCAATTGGATCGTGCCTCATGTTGAATAACCACTTTTTAAACCCTCAGAGTGACCAAAATTGCCATTTTTACAGAGTTTTGCTTACTCAAAAGCTTCAATTTTGACCCGTTTCATGCACAGAAATGACTTTAAACACACTTATTTTAGTTGACAAAGTCATAATTCACATCCAACAGTCATTTACAGTCCAAAGATTAAATGTTAAAATTTCATCCATATTGACCATTTTGGGATAGTTCGACATGTCCGGAGTCATCGTTTTTCATCCGAAAATTGATTTTTTTGGACTGTACCAAAAATGATTCAAAATGTCATTTGGATCGTGCCTCATGTTGAATAACCACTTTTTAAACCCTCACAGTGACCAAAATTGCCATTTTTACAGAGTTTTGCTTACTCAAAAGCTTCAATTTTGACCCGTTTCAGGCTCAGAAATGACTTTAAACACACTTATTTTAGTTGACAAAGTCATAATTCACATCCAACAGCCATTTAGAGTCAAAAGATTAAATGTTAAAATTTCATCCATATTGACCATTTTGGGATAGTTCGACATGTCCGGAGTCATCGTTTCTCATCCGAAAATTGATTTTTTGGACTGTACCAAAAATGATTCAAAATGTCAATTGGATCGTGCCTCATGTTGAATAACCACTTTTTAAACCCTCACAGTGACCAAAATTGCCATTTTTACAGAGTTTTGCTTACTCAAAAGCTTCAATTTTGACCCGTTTCAGGCACAGAAATGACTTTAAACACACTTATTTTAGTTGACAAAGTCATAATTCACATCCAACAGTCATTTACAGTCAAAAGATTAAATGTTAAAATTTCATCCATTTTGACCTTTTTGGGATCGTCATCGTTTTTCATCCGAAAATTGATTTTTTGGACTGTACCAAAAATGATTCAAAATGTCAATTGGATCGTGCCTCATGTTGAATAACCACTTTTTAGACCCTCAGAGTGACTAAAATTGCCATTTTTACAGAGTTTTGCTTACTCAAAAGCTTCAATTTTGACCCGTTTCAGGCACAGAAATGACTTTAAACACTTATTTTAGTTGACAAAGTCATAATTCACATCCAACAGCCATTTAGAGTCAAAAGATTAAATGTTAAAATTTCATCCATATTGACCATTTTGGGATAGTTCGACATGTCCGGAGTCATCGTTTTTCATCCGAAAATTGATTTTTTGGACTGTACCAAAAATGATTCAAAATGTCAATTGGATCGTGCCTCATGTTGAATAACCACTTTTTAAACCCTCACAGTGACCAAAATTGCCATTTTAACAGAGTTTTGCTTACTCAAAAGCTTCAATTTTGACCCGTTTCAGGCACAGAAATGACTTTAAACACACTTATTTTAGTTGACAAAGTCATAATTCACATCCAACAGTCATTTACAGTCAAAAGATTAAATGTTAAAATTTCATCCATTTTGACCTTTTTGGGATCGTTCGACATGTCCGGAGTCATCGTTTTTCATTCGAAAATTGATTTTTTGGACTGTACCAAAAATGATTTGAAATGTCAATTGGATCGTGCCTCATGTTGAATAACCACTTTTTAAACCCTCAGAGTGACCAAAATTGCCATTTTTACAGAGTTTTGCTTACTCAAAAGCTTCAATTTTGACCCGTTTCAGGCACAGAAATGACTTTAAACACACTTATTTTAGTTGACAAAGTCATAATTCACATCCAACAGTCATTTAGAGTCAAAAGATTAAATGTTAATATTTCATCCATATTGACCATTTTGGGATAGTTCGACATGTCCGGAGTCATCGTTTTTCATCCGAAAATTGATTTTTTGGACTGTACCAAAAATGATTCAAAATGTCAATTGGATCGTGCCTCATGTTGAATAACCACTTTTTAGACCCTCAGAGTGACCAAAATTGCCATTTTTACAGAGTTTTGCTTACTCAAAAGCTTCAATTTTTACCCGTTTCAGGCACAGAAATGACTTTAAACACACTTATTTTAGTTGACAAAGTCATAATTCACATCCAACAGCCATTTAGAGTCAAAAGATTAAATGTTAAAATTTCATCCATATTGACCATTTTGGGATAGTTCGACATGTCCGGAGTCATCGTTTTTCATCCGAAAATTGATTTTTTGGACTGTACCAAAAATGATTCAAAATGTCAATTGGATCGTGCCTCATGTTGAATAACCACTTTTTAAACCCTCACAGTGACCAAAATTGCCATTTTAACAGAGTTTTGCTTACTCAAAAGCTTCAATTTTGACCCGTTTCAGGCCCAGAAATGACTTTAAACACACTTATTTTAGTTGACAAAGTCATAATTCACATCCAACAGTCATTTAGAGTCAAAAGATTAAATGTTAAAATTTCATCCATATTGACCATTTTGGGATAGTTCGACATGTCCGGAGTCATCGTTTTTCATCCGAAAATTGATTTTTTGGACTGTACCAAAAATGATTCAAAATGTCAATTGGATCGTGCCTCATGTTGAATAACCACTTTTTAAACCCTCAGAGTGACCAAAATTGCCATTTTTACAGAGTTTTGCTTACTCAAAAGCTTCAATTTTGACCCGTTTCAGGCACAGAAATGACGTTAAACACACTTATTTTAGTTGACAAAGTCATAATTCACATCCAACAGTCATTTACAGTCAAAAGATTAAATGTTAAAATTTCATCCATATTGACCATTTTGGGATCGTTCGACATGTCCGGAGTCATCGTTTTTCATCCGAAAATTGATTTTTTGGACTGTACCAAAAATGATTCAAAATGTCAATTGGATCGTGCCTCATGTTGAATAACCACTTTTTAAACCCTCAGAGTGACCAAAATTGCCATTTTTACAGAGTTTTGCTTACTCAAAAGCTTCAATTTTGACCCGTTTCAGGCACAGAAATGACTTTAAACACACTTATTTTAGTTGACAAAGTCATAATTCACATCCAACAGTCATTTACAGTCAAAAGATTAAATGTTAAAATGTCATCCATATTGACCATTTTGGGATCGTTCGACATGTCCTTAGTCATCGTTTTTCATCCGAAAATTGATTTTTTGGACTGTACCAAAATTGATTCAAAATGTCAATTGGATCGTGCCTCATGTTGAATAACCACTTTTTAAACCCTCAGAGTGACCAAAATTGCCATTTTTACAGAGTTTTGCTTACTCAAAAGCTTCAATTTTGACCCGTTTCATGCACAGAAATGACTTTAAACACACTTATTTTAGTTGACAAAGTCATAATTCACATCCAACAGTCATTTACAGTCCAAAGATTAAATGTTAAAATTTCATCCATATTGACCATTTTGGGATAGTTCGACATGTCCGGAGTCATCGTTTTTCATCCGAAAATTGATTTTTTTGGACTGTACCAAAAATGATTCAAAATGTCATTTGGATCGTGCCTCATGTTGAATAACCACTTTTTAAACCCTCACAGTGACCAAAATTGCCATTTTTACAGAGTTTTGCTTACTCAAAAGCTTCAATTTTGACCCGTTTCAGGCACAGAAATGACTTTAAACACACTTATTTTAGTTGACAAAGTCATAATTCACATCCAACAGCCATTTAGAGTCAAAAGATTAAATGTTAAAATTTCATCCATATTGACCATTTTGGGATAGTTCGACATGTCCGGAGTCATCGTTTCTCATCCGAAAATTGATTTTTTGGACTGTACCAAAAATGATTCAAAATGTCAATTGGATCGTGCCTCATGTTGAATAACCACTTTTTAAACCCTCACAGTGACCAAAATTGCCATTTTTACAGAGTTTTGCTTACTCAAAAGCTTCAATTTTGACCCGTTTCAGGCACAGAAATGACTTTAAACACACTTATTTTAGTTGACAAAGTCATAATTCACATCCAACAGTCATTTACAGTCAAAAGATTAAATGTTAAAATTTCATCCATTTTGACCTTTTTGGGATCGTTCGACATGTCCGGAGTCATTGTTTTTCATCCGAAAATTGATTTTTTGGACTGTACCAAAAATGATTCAAAATGTCAATTGGATCGTGCCTCATGTTGAATAACCACTTTTTAGACCCTCAGAGTGACTAAAATTGCCATTTTTACAGAGTTTTGCTTACTCAAAAGCTTCAATTTTGACCCGTTTCAGGCACAGAAATGACTTTAAACACTTATTTTAGTTGACAAAGTCATAATTCACATCCAACAGCCATTTAGAGTCAAAAGATTAAATGTTAAAATTTCATCCATATTGACCATTTTGGGATAGTTCGACATGTCCGGAGTCATCGTTTTTCATCCGAAAATTGATTTTTTGGACTGTACCAAAAATGATTCAAAATGTCAATTGGATCGTGCCTCATGTTGAATAACCACTTTTTAAACCCTCACAGTGACCAAAATTGCCATTTTAACAGAGTTTTGCTTACTCAAAAGCTTCAATTTTGACCCGTTTCAGGCACAGAAATGACTTTAAACACACTTATTTTAGTTGACAAAGTCATAATTCACATCCAACAGTCATTTACAGTCAAAAGATTAAATGTTAAAATTTCATCCATTTTGACCTTTTTGGGATCGTTCGACATGTCCGGAGTCATCGTTTTTCATTCGAAAATTGATTTTTTGGACTGTACCAAAAATGATTTGAAATGTCAATTGGATCGTGCCTCATGTTGAATAACCACTTTTTAAACCCTCAGAGTGACCAAAATTGCCATTTTTACAGAGTTTTGCTTACTCAAAAGCTTCAATTTTGACCCGTTTCAGGCACAGAAATGACTTTAAACACACTTATTTTAGTTGACAAAGTCATAATTCACATCCAACAGTCATTTAGAGTCAAAAGATTAAATGTTAACATTTCATCCATATTGACCATTTTGGGATAGTTCGACATGTCCGGAGTCATCGTTTTTCATCCGAAAATTGATTTTTTGGACTGTACCAAAAATGATTCAAAATGTCAATTGGATCGTGCCTCATGTTGAATAACCACTTTTTAGACCCTCAGAGTGACCAAAATTGCCATTTTTACAGAGTTTTGCTTACTCAAAAGCTTCAATTTTTACCCGTTTCAGGCACAGAAATGACTTTAAACACACTTATTTTAGTTGACAAAGTCATAATTCACATCCAACAGCCATTTAGAGTCAAAAGATTAAATGTTAAAATTTCATCCATATTGACCATTTTGGGATAGTTCGACATGTCCGGAGTCATCGTTTTTCATCCGAAAATTGATTTTTTGGACTGTACCAAAAATGATTCAAAATGTCAATTGGATCGTGCCTCATGTTGAATAACCACTTTTTAAACCCTCACAGTGACCAAAATTGCCATTTTAACAGAGTTTTGCTTACTCAAAAGCTTCAATTTTGACCCGTTTCAGGCACAGAAATGACTTTAAACACACTTATTTTAGTTGACAAAGTCATAATTCACATCCAACAGTCATTTAGAGTCAAAAGATTAAATGTTAAAATTTCATCCATATTGACCATTTTGGGATAGTTCGACATGTCCGGAGTCATCGTTTTTCATCCGAAAATTGATTTTTTGGACTGTACCAAAAATGATTCAAAATGTCAATTGGATCGTGCCTCATGTTGAATAACCACTTTTTAAACCCTCAGAGTGACCAAAATTGCCATTTTTACAGAGTTTTGCTTACTCAAAAGCTTCAATTTTGACCCGTTTCAGGCACAGAAATGACTTTAAACACACTTATTTTAGTTGACAAAGTCATAATTCACATCCAACAGTCATTTACAGTCAAAAGATTAAATGTTAAAATTTCATCCATATTGACCATTTTGGGATCGTTCGACATGTCCGGAGTCATCGTTTTTCATCCGAAAATTGATTTTTTGGACTGTACCAAAAATGATTCAAAATGTCAATTGGATCGTGCCTCATGTTGAATAACCACTTTTTAAACCCTCAGAGTGACCAAAATTGCCATTTTTACAGAGTTTTGCTTACTCAAAAGCTTCAATTTTGACCCGTTTCAGGCACAGAAATGACTTTAAACACACTTATTTTAGTTGACAAAGTCATAATTCACATCCAACAGTCATTTACAGTCAAAAGATTAAATGTTAAAATGTCATCCATATTGACCATTTTGGGATCGTTCGACATGTCCTTAGTCATCGTTTTTCATCCGAAAATTGATTTTTTGGACTGTACCAAAATTGATTCAAAATGTCAATTGGATCGTGCCTCATGTTGAATAACCACTTTTTAAACCCTCAGAGTGACCAAAATTGCCATTTTTACAGAGTTTTGCTTACTCAAAAGCTTCAATTTTGACCCGTTTCATGCACAGAAATGACTTTAAACACACTTATTTTAGTTGACAAAGTCATAATTCACATCCAACAGTCATTTACAGTCCAAAGATTAAATGTTAAAATTTCATCCATATTGACCATTTTGGGATAGTTCGACATGTCCGGAGTCATCGTTTTTCATCCGAAAATTGATTTTTTTGGACTGTACCAAAAATGATTCAAAATGTCATTTGGATCGTGCCTCATGTTGAATAACCACTTTTTAAACCCTCACAGTGACCAAAATTGCCATTTTTACAGAGTTTTGCTTACTCAAAAGCTTCAATTTTGACCCGTTTCAGGCACAGAAATGACTTTAAACACACTTATTTTAGTTGACAAAGTCATAATTCACATCCAACAGCCATTTAGAGTCAAAAGATTAAATGTTAAAATTTCATCCATATTGACCATTTTGGGATAGTTCGACATGTCCGGAGTCATCGTTTCTCATCCGAAAATTGATTTTTTGGACTGTACCAAAAATGATTCAAAATGTCAATTGGATCGTGCCTCATGTTGAATAACCACTTTTTAAACCCTCACAGTGACCAAAATTGCCATTTTTACAGAGTTTTGCTTACTCAAAAGCTTCAATTTTGACCCGTTTCAGGCACAGAAATGACTTTAAACACACTTATTTTAGTTGACAAAGTCATAATTCACATCCAACAGTCATTTACAGTCAAAAGATTAAATGTTAAAATTTCATCCATTTTGACCTTTTTGGGATCGTTCGACATGTCCGGAGTCATCGTTTTTCATCCGAAAATTGATTTTTTGGACTGTACCAAAAATGATTCAAAATGTCAATTGGATCGTGCCTCATGTTGAATAACCACTTTTTAGACCCTCAGAGTGACTAAAATTGCCATTTTTACAGAGTTTTGCTTACTCAAAAGCTTCAATTTTGACCCGTTTCAGGCACAGAAATGACTTTAAACACTTATTTTAGTTGACAAAGTCATAATTCACATCCAACAGCCATTTAGAGTCAAAAGATTAAATGTTAAAATTTCATCCATATTGACCATTTTGGGATAGTTCGACATGTCCGGAGTCATCGTTTTTCATCCGAAAATTGATTTTTTGGACTGTACCAAAAATGATTCAAAATGTCAATTGGATCGTGCCTCATGTTGAATAACCACTTTTTAAACCCTCACAGTGACCAAAATTGCCATTTTAACAGAGTTTTGCTTACTCAAAAGCTTCAATTTTGACCCGTTTCAGGCACAGAAATGACTTTAAACACACTTATTTTAGTTGACAAAGTCATAATTCACATCCAACAGTCATTTACAGTCAAAAGATTAAATGTTAAAATTTCATCCATTTTGACCTTTTTGGGATCGTTCGACATGTCCGGAGTCATCGTTTTTCATTCGAAAATTGATTTTTTGGACTGTACCAAAAATGATTCGAAATGTCAATTGGATCGTGCCTCATGTTGAATAACCACTTTTTAAACCCTCAGAGTGACCAAAATTGCCATTTTTACAGAGTTTTGCTTACTCAAAAGCTTCAATTTTGACCCGTTTCAGGCACAGAAATGACTTTAAACACACTTATTTTAGTTGACAAAGTCATAATTCACATCCAACAGTCATTTAGAGTCAAAAGATTAAATGTTAAAATTTCATCCATATTGACCATTTTGGGATAGTTCGACATGTCCGGAGTCATCGTTTTTCATCCGAAAATTGATTTTTTGGACTGTACCAAAAATGATTCAAAATGTCAATTGGATCGTGCCTCATGTTGAATAACCACTTTTTAGACCCAGAGAGTGACCAAAATTGCCATTTTTACAGAGTTTTGCTTACTCAAAAGCTTCAATTTTTACCCGTTTCAGGCACAGAAATGACTTTAAACACACTTATTTTAGTTGACAAAGTCATAATTCACATCCAACAGCCATTTAGAGTCAAAATATTAAATGTTAAAATTTCATCCATATTGACCATTTTGGGATAGTTCGACATGTCCGGAGTCATCGTTTTTCATCCGAAAATTGATTTTTTGGACTGTACCAAAAATGATTCAAAATGTCAATTGGATCGTGCCTCATGTTGAATAACCACTTTTTAAACCCTCACAGTGACCAAAATTGCCATTTTAACAGAGTTTTGCTTACTCAAAAGCTTCAATTTTGACCCGTTTCAGGCACAGAAATGACTTTAAACACACTTATTTTAGTTGACAAAGTCATAATTCACATCCAACAGTCATTTAGAGTCAAAAGATTAAATGTTAAAATTTCATCCATATTGACCATTTTGGGATAGTTCGACATGTCCGGAGTCATCGT
The DNA here is from genome assembly GCF_964263255.1 of Lissotriton vulgaris. NCBI lineage: Eukaryota > Metazoa > Chordata > Amphibia > Caudata > Salamandridae > Lissotriton > Lissotriton vulgaris. The sequence goes on along the minus strand of NW_028241093.1, from coordinate 137,000 downwards.
TTTTCATCCGAAAATTGATTTTTTGGACTGTACCAAAAATGATTCAAAATGTCAATTGGATCGTGCCTCATGTTGAATAACCACTTTTTAAACCCTCAGAGTGACCAAAATTGCCATTTTTACAGAGTTTTGCTTACTCAAAAGCTTCAATTTTGACCCGTTTCAGGCACAGAAATGACGTTAAACACACTTATTTTAGTTGACAAAGTCATAATTCACATCCAACAGTCATTTACAGTCAAAAGATTAAATGTTAAAATTTCATCCATATTGACCATTTTGGGATCGTTCGACATGTCCGGAGTCATCGTTTTTCATCCGAAAATTGATTTTTTGGACTGTACCAAAAATGATTCAAAATGTCAATTGGATCGTGCCTCATGTTGAATAACCACTTTTTAAACCCTCAGAGTGACCAAAATTGCCATTTTTACAGAGTTTTGCTTACTCAAAAGCTTCAATTTTGACCCGTTTCAGGCACAGAAATGACTTTAAACACACTTATTTTAGTTGACAAAGTCATAATTCACATCCAACAGTCATTTACAGTCAAAAGATTAAATGTTAAAATGTCATCCATATTGACCATTTTGGGATCGTTCGACATGTCCTTAGTCATCGTTTTTCATCCGAAAATTGATTTTTTGGACTGTACCAAAATTGATTCAAAATGTCAATTGGATCGTGCCTCATGTTGAATAACCACTTTTTAAACCCTCAGAGTGACCAAAATTGCCATTTTTACAGAGTTTTGCTTACTCAAAAGCTTCAATTTTGACCCGTTTCATGCACAGAAATGACTTTAAACACACTTATTTTAGTTGACAAAGTCATAATTCACATCCAACAGTCATTTACAGTCCAAAGATTAAATGTTAAAATTTCATCCATATTGACCATTTTGGGATAGTTCGACATGTCCGGAGTCATCGTTTTTCATCCGAAAATTGATTTTTTTGGACTGTACCAAAAATGATTCAAAATGTCATTTGGATCGTGCCTCATGTTGAATAACCACTTTTTAAACCCTCACAGTGACCAAAATTGCCATTTTTACAGAGTTTTGCTTACTCAAAAGCTTCAATTTTGACCCGTTTCAGGCACAGAAATGACTTTAAACACACTTATTTTAGTTGACAAAGTCATAATTCACATCCAACAGCCATTTAGAGTCAAAAGATTAAATGTTAAAATTTCATCCATATTGACCATTTTGGGATAGTTCGACATGTCCGGAGTCATCGTTTCTCATCCGAAAATTGATTTTTTGGACTGTACCAAAAATGATTCAAAATGTCAATTGGATCGTGCCTCATGTTGAATAACCACTTTTTAAACCCTCACAGTGACCAAAATTGCCATTTTTACAGAGTTTTGCTTACTCAAAAGCTTCAATTTTGACCCGTTTCAGGCACAGAAATGACTTTAAACACACTTATTTTAGTTGACAAAGTCATAATTCACATCCAACAGTCATTTACAGTCAAAAGATTAAATGTTAAAATTTCATCCATTTTGACCTTTTTGGGATCGTTCGACATGTCCGGAGTCATCGTTTTTCATCCGAAAATTGATTTTTTGGACTGTACCAAAAATGATTCAAAATGTCAATTGGATCGTGCCTCATGTTGAATAACCACTTTTTAGACCCTCAGAGTGACTAAAATTGCCATTTTTACAGAGTTTTGCTTACTCAAAAGCTTCAATTTTGACCCGTTTCAGGCACAGAAATGACTTTAAACACTTATTTTAGTTGACAAAGTCATAATTCACATCCAACAGCCATTTAGAGTCAAAAGATTAAATGTTAAAATTTCATCCATATTGACCATTTTGGGATAGTTCGACATGTCCGGAGTCATCGTTTTTCATCCGAAAATTGATTTTTTGGACTGTACCAAAAATGATTCAAAATGTCAATTGGATCGTGCCTCATGTTGAATAACCACTTTTTAAACCCTCACAGTGACCAAAATTGCCATTTTAACAGAGTTTTGCTTACTCAAAAGCTTCAATTTTGACCCGTTTCAGGCACAGAAATGACTTTAAACACACTTATTTTAGTTGACAAAGTCATAATTCACATCCAACAGTCATTTACAGTCAAAAGATTAAATGTTAAAATTTCATCCATTTTGACCTTTTTGGGATCGTTCGACATGTCCGGAGTCATCGTTTTTCATCCGAAAATTGATTTTTTGGACTGTACCAAAAATGATTCAAAATGTCAATTGGATCGTGCCTCATGTTGAATAACCACTTTTTAGACCCTCAGAGTGACTAAAATTGCCATTTTTACAGAGTTTTGCTTACTCAAAAGCTTCAATTTTGACCCGTTTCAGGCACAGAAATGACTTTAAACACTTATTTTAGTTGACAAAGTCATAATTCACATCCAACAGTCATTTAGAGTCAAAAGATTAAATGTTAAAATTTCATCCATTTTGACCTTTTTGGGATCGTTCGACATGTCCGGAGTCATCGTTTTTCATCCGAAAATTGATTTTTTTGGACTGTACCAAAAATGATTCAAAATTTCAATTGGATCGTTCCTCATGTTGAATAACCACTTTTTAAACCCTCACAGTGACCAAAATTGCCATTTTTACAGAGTTTTGCTTACTCAAAAGCTTCAATTTTGACCCCTTTGAGGCACAGAAATGACTTTAAACACACTTATTTTAGTTGACAAAGTCATAATTCACATCCAACAGTCATTTAGAGTCAAAAGATTAAATGTTAAAATTTCATCCATATTGACCATTTTGGGATAGTTCGACATGTCCGGAGTCATCGTTTTTCATCCGAAAATTGATTTTTTGGACTGTACCAAAAATGATTCAAAATGTCAATTGGATCGTGCCTCATGTTGAATAACCACTTTTTAGACCCTCAGAGTGACCAAAATTGCCATTTTTACAGAGTTTTGCTTACTCAAAAGCTTCAATTTTTACCCGTTTCAGGCACAGAAATGACTTTAAACACACTTATTTTAGTTGACAAAGTCATAATTCACATCCAACAGCCATTTAGAGTCAAAAGATTAAATGTTAAAATTTCATCCATATTGACCATTTTGGGATAGTTCGACATGTCCGGAGTCATCGTTTTTCATCCGAAAATTGATTTTTTGGACTGTACCAAAAATGATTCAAAATGTCAATTGGATCGTGCCTCATGTTGAATAACCACTTTTTAAACCCTCACAGTGACCAAAATTGCCATTTTAACAGAGTTTTGCTTACTCAAAAGCTTCAATTTTGACCCGTTTCAGGCACAGAAATGACTTTAAACACACTTATTTTAGTTGACAAAGTCATAATTCACATCCAACAGTCATTTAGAGTCAAAAGATTAAATGTTAAAATTTCATCCATATTGACCATTTTGGGATAGTTCGACATGTCCGGAGTCATCGTTTTTCATCCGAAAATTGATTTTTTGGACTGTACCAAAAATGATTCAAAATGTCAATTGGATCGTGCCTCATGTTGAATAACAACTTTTTAAACCCTCAGAGTGACCAAAATTGCCATTTTTACAGAGTTTTGCTTACTCAAAAGCTTCAATTTTGACCCGTTTCAGGCACAGAAATGACGTTAAACACACTTATTTTAGTTGACAAAGTCATAATTCACATCCAACAGTCATTTACAGTCAAAAGATTAAATGTTAAAATTTCATCCATATTGACCATTTTGGGATCGTTCGACATGTCCGGAGTCATCGTTTTTCATCCGAAAATTGATTTTTTGGACTGTACCAAAAATGATTCAAAATGTCAATTGGATCGTGCCTCATGTTGAATAACCACTTTTTAAACCCTCAGAGTGACCAAAATTGCCATTTTTACAGAGTTTTGCTTACTCAAAAGCTTCAATTTTGACCCGTTTCATGCACAGAAATGACTTTAAACACACTTATTTTAGTTGACAAAGTCATAATTCACATCCAACAGTCATTTACAGTCCAAAGATTAAATGTTAAAATTTCATCCATATTGACCATTTTGGGATAGTTCGACATGTCCGGAGTCATCGTTTTTCATCCGAAAATTGATTTTTTTGGACTGTACCAAAAATGATTCAAAATGTCATTTGGATCGTGCCTCATGTTGAATAACCACTTTTTAAACCCTCACAGTGACCAAAATTGCCATTTTTACAGAGTTTTGCTTACTCAAAAGCTTCAATTTTGACCCGTTTCAGGCACAGAAATGACTTTAAACACACTTATTTTAGTTGACAAAGTCATAATTCACATCCAACAGCCATTTAGAGTCAAAAGATTAAATGTTAAAATTTCATCCATATTGACCATTTTGGGATAGTTCGACATGTCCGGAGTCATCGTTTTTCATCCGAAAATTGATTTTTTGGACTGTACCAAAAATGATTCAAAATGTCAATTGGATCGTGCCTCATGTTGAATAACCACTTTTTAAACCCTCAGAGTGACCAAAATTGCCATTTTTACAGAGTTTTGCTTACTCAAAAGCTTCAATTTTGACCCGTTTCAGGCACAGAAATGACGTTAAACACACTTATTTTAGTTGACAAAGTCATAATTCACATCCAACAGTCATTTACAGTCAAAAGATTAAATGTTAAAATTTCATCCATATTGACCATTTTGGGATCGTTCGACATGTCCGGAGTCATCGTTTTTCATCCGAAAATTGATTTTTTGGACTGTACCAAAAATGATTCAAAATGTCAATTGGATCGTGCCTCATGTTGAATAACCACTTTTTAAACCCTCAGAGTGACCAAAATTGCCATTTTTACAGAGTTTTGCTTACTCAAAAGCTTCAATTTTGACCCGTTTCAGGCACAGAAATGACTTTAAACACACTTATTTTAGTTGACAAAGTCATAATTCACATCCAACAGTCATTTACAGTCAAAAGATTAAATGTTAAAATGTCATCCATATTGACCATTTTGGGATCGTTCGACATGTCCTTAGTCATCGTTTTTCATCCGAAAATTGATTTTTTGGACTGTACCAAAATTGATTCAAAATGTCAATTGGATCGTGCCTCATGTTGAATAACCACTTTTTAAACCCTCAGAGTGACCAAAATTGCCATTTTTACAGAGTTTTGCTTACTCAAAAGCTTCAATTTTGACCCGTTTCATGCACAGAAATGACTTTAAACACACTTATTTTAGTTGACAAAGTCATAATTCACATCCAACAGTCATTTACAGTCCAAAGATTAAATGTTAAAATTTCATCCATATTGACCATTTTGGGATAGTTCGACATGTCCGGAGTCATCGTTTTTCATCCGAAAATTGATTTTTTTGGACTGTACCAAAAATGATTCAAAATGTCATTTGGATCGTGCCTCATGTTGAATAACCACTTTTTAAACCCTCACAGTGACCAAAATTGCCATTTTTACAGAGTTTTGCTTACTCAAAAGCTTCAATTTTGACCCGTTTCAGGCACAGAAATGACTTTAAACACACTTATTTTAGTTGACAAAGTCATAATTCACATCCAACAGTCATTTACAGTCAAAAGATTAAATGTTAAAATTTCATCCATTTTGACCTTTTTGGGATCGTTCGACATGTCCGGAGTCATCGTTTTTCATTCGAAAATTGATTTTTTGGACTGTACCAAAAATGATTCGAAATGTCAATTGGATCGTGCCTCATGTTGAATAACCACTTTTTAAACCCTCAGAGTGACCAAAATTGCCATTTTTACAGAGTTTTGCTTACTCAAAAGCTTCAATTTTGACCCGTTTCAGGCACAGAAATGACTTTAAACACACTTATTTTAGTTGACAAAGTCATAATTCACATCCAACAGTCATTTAGAGTCAAAAGATTAAATGTTAAAATTTCATCCATATTGACCATTTTGGGATCGTTCGACATGTCCGGAGTCATCGTTTTTCATCCGAAAATTGATTTTTTGGACTGTACCAAAAATGATTCAAAATGTCAATTGGATCGTGCCTCATGTTGAATAACCACTTTTTAAACCCTCAGAGTGACCAAAATTGCCATTTTTACAGAGTTTTGCTTACTCAAAAGCTTCAATTTTGACCCGTTTCAGGCACAGAAATGACTTTAAACACACTTATTTTAGTTGACAAAGTCATAATTCACATCCAACAGTCATTTACAGTCAAAAGATTAAATGTTAAAATGTCATCCATATTGACCATTTTGGGATCGTTCGACATGTCCTTAGTCATCGTTTTTCATCCGAAAATTGATTTTTTGGACTGTACCAAAATTGATTCAAAATGTCAATTGGATCGTGCCTCATGTTGAATAACCACTTTTTAAACCCTCAGAGTGACCAAAATTGCCATTTTTACAGAGTTTTGCTTACTCAAAAGCTTCAATTTTGACCCGTTTCATGCACAGAAATGACTTTAAACACACTTATTTTAGTTGACAAAGTCATAATTCACATCCAACAGTCATTTACAGTCCAAAGATTAAATGTTAAAATTTCATCCATATTGACCATTTTGGGATAGTTCGACATGTCCGGAGTCATCGTTTTTCATCCGAAAATTGATTTTTTTGGACTGTACCAAAAATGATTCAAAATGTCATTTGGATCGTGCCTCATGTTGAATAACCACTTTTTAAACCCTCACAGTGACCAAAATTGCCATTTTTACAGAGTTTTGCTTACTCAAAAGCTTCAATTTTGACCCGTTTCAGGCACAGAAATGACTTTAAACACACTTATTTTAGTTGACAAAGTCATAATTCACATCCAACAGTCATTTACAGTCAAAAGATTAAATGTTAAAATTTCATCCATTTTGACCTTTTTGGGATCGTTCGACATGTCCGGAGTCATCGTTTTTCATTCGAAAATTGATTTTTTGGACTGTACCAAAAATGATTCGAAATGTCAATTGGATCGTGCCTCATGTTGAATAACCACTTTTTAAACCCTCAGAGTGACCAAAATTGCCATTTTTACAGAGTTTTGCTTACTCAAAAGCTTCAATTTTGACCCGTTTCAGGCACAGAAATGACTTTAAACACACTTATTTTAGTTGACAAAGTCATAATTCACATCCAACAGTCATTTAGAGTCAAAAGATTAAATGTTAAAATTTCATCCATATTGACCATTTTGGGATAGTTCGACATGTCCGGAGTCATCGTTTTTCATCCGAAAATTGATTTTTTGGACTGTACCAAAAATGATTCAAAATGTCAATTGGATCGTGCCTCATGTTGAATAACCACTTTTTAGACCCTCAGAGTGACCAAAATTGCCATTTTTACAGAGTTTTGCTTACTCAAAAGCTTCAATTTTTACCCGTTTCAGGCACAGAAATGACTTTAAACACACTTATTTTAGTTGACAAAGTCATAATTCACATCCAACAGCCATTTAGAGTCAAAAGATTAAATGTTAAAATTTCATCCATATTGACCATTTTGGGATAGTTCGACATGTCCGGAGTCATCGTTTTTCATCCGAAAATTGATTTTTTGGACTGTACCAAAAATGATTCAAAATGTCAATTGGATCGTGCCTCATGTTGAATAACCACTTTTTAAACCCTCACAGTGACCAAAATTGCCATTTTAACAGAGTTTTGCTTACTCAAAAGCTTCAATTTTGACCCGTTTCAGGCACAGAAATGACTTTAAACACACTTATTTTAGTTGACAAAGTCATAATTCACATCCAACAGTCATTTAGAGTCAAAAGATTAAATGTTAAAATTTCATCCATATTGACCATTTTGGGATAGTTCGACATGTCCGGAGTCATCGTTTTTCATCCGAAAATTGATTTTTTGGACTGTACCAAAAATGATTCAAAATGTCAATTGGATCGTGCCTCATGTTGAATAACCACTTTTTAAACCCTCAGAGTGACCAAAATTGCCATTTTTACAGAGTTTTGCTTACTCAAAAGCTTCAATTTTGACCCGTTTCAGGCACAGAAATGACGTTAAACACACTTATTTTAGTTGACAAAGTCATAATTCACATCCAACAGTCATTTACAGTCAAAAGATTAAATGTTAAAATTTCATCCATATTGACCATTTTGGGATCGTTCGACATGTCCGGAGTCATCGTTTTTCATCCGAAAATTGATTTTTTGGACTGTACCAAAAATGATTCAAAATGTCAATTGGATCGTGCCTCATGTTGAATAACCACTTTTTAAACCCTCAGAGTGACCAAAATTGCCATTTTTACAGAGTTTTGCTTACTCAAAAGCTTCAATTTTGACCCGTTTCAGGCACAGAAATGACTTTAAACACACTTATTTTAGTTGACAAAGTCATAATTCACATCCAACAGTCATTTACAGTCAAAAGATTAAATGTTAAAATGTCATCCATATTGACCATTTTGGGATCGTTCGACATGTCCTTAGTCATCGTTTTTCATCCGAAAATTGATTTTTTGGACTGTACCAAAATTGATTCAAAATGTCAATTGGATCGTGCCTCATGTTGAATAACCACTTTTTAAACCCTCAGAGTGACCAAAATTGCCATTTTTACAGAGTTTTGCTTACTCAAAAGCTTCAATTTTGACCCGTTTCATGCACAGAAATGACTTTAAACACACTTATTTTAGTTGACAAAGTCATAATTCACATCCAACAGTCATTTACAGTCCAAAGATTAAATGTTAAAATTTCATCCATATTGACCATTTTGGGATAGTTCGACATGTCCGGAGTCATCGTTTTTCATCCGAAAATTGATTTTTTTGGACTGTACCAAAAATGATTCAAAATGTCATTTGGATCGTGCCTCGTGTTGAATAACCACTTTTTAAACCCTCACAGTGACCAAAATTGCCATTTTTACAGAGTTTTGCTTACTCAAAAGCTTCAATTTTGACCCGTTTCAGGCACAGAAATGACTTTAAACACACTTATTTTAGTTGACAAAGTCATAATTCACATCCAACAGCCATTTAGAGTCAAAAGATTAAATGTTAAAATTTCATCCATATTGACCATTTTGGGATAGTTCGACATGTCCGGAGTCATCGTTTCTCATCCGAAAATTGATTTTTTGGACTGTACCAAAAATGATTCAAAATGTCAATTGGATCGTGCCTCATGTTGAATAACCACTTTTTAAACCCTCACAGTGACCAAAATTGCCATTTTTACAGAGTTTTGCTTACTCAAAAGCTTCAATTTTGACCCGTTTCAGGCACAGAAATGACTTTAAACACACTTATTTTAGTTGACAAAGTCATAATTCACATCCAACAGTCATTTACAGTCAAAAGATTAAATGTTAAAATTTCATCCATTTTGACCTTTTTGGGATCGTTCGACATGTCCGGAGTCATCGTTTTTCATCCGAAAATTGATTTTTTGGACTGTACCAAAAATGATTCAAAATGTCAATTGGATCGTGCCTCATGTTGAATAACCACTTTTTAGACCCTCAGAGTGACTAAAATTGCCATTTTTACAGAGTTTTGCTTACTCAAAAGCTTCAATTTTGACCCGTTTCAGGCACAGAAATGACTTTAAACACTTATTTTAGTTGACAAAGTCATAATTCACATCCAACAGCCATTTAGAGTCAAAAGATTAAATGTTAAAATTTCATCCATATTGACCATTTTGGGATAGTTCGACATGTCCGGAGTCATCGTTTTTCATCCGAAAATTGATTTTTTGGACTGTACCAAAAATGATTCAAAATGTCAATTGGATCGTGCCTCATGTTGAATAACCACTTTTTAAACCCTCACAGTGACCAAAATTGCCATTTTAACAGAGTTTTGCTTACTCAAAAGCTTCAATTTTGACCCGTTTCAGGCACAGAAATGACTTTAAACACACTTATTTTAGTTGACAAAGTCATAATTCACATCCAACAGTCATTTACAGTCAAAAGATTAAATGTTAAAATTTCATCCATTTTGACCTTTTTGGGATCGTTCGACATGTCCGGAGTCATCGTTTTTCATTCGAAAATTGATTTTTTGAACTGTACCAAAAATGATTCGAAATGTCAATTGGATCGTGCCTCATGTTGAATAACCACTTTTTAAACCCTCAGAGTGACCAAAATTGCCATTTTTACAGAGTTTTGCTTACTCAAAAGCTTCAATTTTGACCCGTTTCAGGCACAGAAATGACTTTAAACACACTTATTTTAGTTGACAAAGTCATAATTCACATCCAACAGTCATTTACAGTCAAAAGATTAAATGTTAAAATTTCATCCATATTGACCATTTTGGGATAGTTCGACATGTCCGGAGTCATCGTTTTTCATCCGAAAATTGATTTTTTGGACTGTACCAAAAATGATTCAAAATGTCAATTGGATCGTGCCTCATGTTGAATAACCACTTTTTAGACCCTCAGAGTGACCAAAATTGCCATTTTTACAGAGTTTTGCTTACTCAAAAGCTTCAATTTTTACCCGTTTCAGGCACAGAAATGACTTTAAACACACTTATTTTAGTAGACAAAGTCATAATTCACATCCAACAGCCATTTAGAGTCAAAAGATTAAATGTTAAAATTTCATCCATATTGACCATTTTGGGATAGTTCGACATGTCCGGAGTCATCGTTTTTCATCCGAAAATTGATTTTTTGGACTGTACCAAAAATGATTCAAAATGTCAATTGGATCGTGCCTCATGTTGAATAACCACTTTTTAAACCCTCAGAGTGACCAAAATTGCCATTTTTACAGAGTTTTGCTTACTCAAAAGCTTCAATTTTGACCCCTTTGAGGCACAGAAATGACTTTAAACACACTTATTTTAGTTGACAAAGTCATAATTCACATCCAACAGTCATTTAGAGTCAAAAGATTAAATGTTAAAATTTCATCCATATTGACCATTTTGGGATAGTTCGACATGTCCGGAGTCATCGTTTTTCATCCGAAAATTGATTTTTTGGACTGTACCAAAAATGATTCAAAATGTCAATTGGATCGTGCCTCATGTTGAATAACCACTTTTTAGACCCTCAGAGTGACCAAAATTGCCATTTTTACAGAGTTTTGCTTACTCAAAAGCTTCAATTTTACCCGTTTCAGGCACAGAAATGACTTTAAACACACTTATTTTAGTAGACAAAGTCATAATTCACATCCAACAGCCATTTAGAGTCAAAAGATTAAATGTTAAAATTTCATCCATATTGACCATTTTGGGATAGTTCGACATGTCCGGAGTCATCGTTTTTCATCCGAAAATTGATTTTTTGGACTGTACCAAAAATGATTCAAAATATCAATTGGATCGTGCCTCATGTTGAATAACCACTTTTTAAACCCTCAGAGTGACCAAAATTGCCATTTTTACAGAGTTTTGCTTACTCAAAAGCTTCAATTTTGACCCGTTTCAGGCACAGAAATGACTTTAAACACACTTATTTTAGTTGACAAAGTCATAATTCACATCCAACAGTCATTTACAGTCAAAAGATTAAATGTTAAAATTTCATCCATTTTGACCTTTTTGGGATCGTTCGACATGTCCGGAGTCATCGTTTTTCATCCGAAAATTGATTTTTTGGACTGTACCAAAAATGATTCAAAATTTCAATTGGATCGTTCCTCATGTTGAATAACCACTTTTTAAACCCTCACAGTGACCAAAATTGCCATTTTTACAGAGTTTTGCTTACTCAAAAGCTTCAATTTTGACCCCTTTGAGGCACAGAAATGACTTTAAACACACTTATTTTAGTTGACAAAGTCATAATTCACATCCAACAGTCATTTAGAGTCAAAAGATTAAATGTTAAAATTTCATCCATATTGACCATTTTGGGATAGTTCGACATGTCCGGAGTCATCGTTTTTCATCCGAAAATTGATTTTTTGGACTGTACCAAAAATGATTCAAAATGTCAATTGGATCGTGCCTCATGTTGAATAACCACTTTTTAGACCCTCAGAGTGACCAAAATTGCCATTTTTACAGAGTTTTGCTTACTCAAAAGCTTCAATTTTTACCCGTTTCAGGCACAGAAATGACTTTAAACACACTTATTTTAGTAGACAAAGTCATAATTCACATCCAACAGCCATTTAGAGTCAAAAGATTAAATGTTAAAATTTCATCCATATTGACCCTTTTGGGATAGTTCGACATGTCCGGAGTCATCGTTTTTCATCCGAAAATTGATTTTTTGGACTGTACCAAAAATGATTCAAAATGTCAATTGGATCGTGCCTCATGTTGAAAAACCACTTTTTAAACCCTCACAGTGACCAAAATTGCCATTTTTACAGAGTTTTGCTTACTCAAAAGCTTCAATTTTGACCCCTTTGAGGCACAGAAATGACTTTAAACACACTTATTTTAGTTGACAAAGTCATAATTCACATCCAACAGTCATTTAGAGTCAAAAGATTAAATGTTAAAATTTCATCCATATTGACCATTTTGGGATAGTTCGACATGTCCGGAGTCATCGTTTTTCATCCGAAAATTGATTTTTTGGACTGTACCAAAAATGATTCAAAATGTCAATTGGATCGTGCCTCATGTTGAATAACCACTTTTTAGACCCTCAGAGTGACCAAAATTGCCATTTTTACAGAGTTTTGCTTACTCAAAAGCTTCAATTTTTACCCGTTTCAGGCACAGAAATGACTTTAAACACACTTATTTTAGTAGACAAAGTCATAATTCACATCCAACAGCCATTTAGAGTCAAAAGATTAAATGTTAAAATTTCATCCATATTGACCATTTTGGGATAGTTCGACATGTCCGGAGTCATCGTTTTTCATCCGAAAATTGATTTTTTGGACTGTACCAAAAATGATTCAAAATGTCAATTGGATCGTGCCTCATGTTGAATAACCACTTTTTAAACCCTCAGAGTGACCAAAATTGCCATTTTTACAGAGTTTTGCTTACTCAAAAGCTTCAATTTTGACCCGTTTCATGAACAGAAATGACTTTAAACACACTTATTTTAGTTGACAAAGTCATAATTCACATCCAACAGTCATTTACAGTCCAAAGATTAAATGTTAAAATTTCATCCATATTGACCATTTTGGGATAGTTCGACATGTCCGGAGTCATCGTTTTTCATCCGAAAATTGATTTTTTTGGACTGTACCAAAAATGATTCAAAATGTCATTTGGATCGTGCCTCATGTTGAATAACCACTTTTTAAACCCTCACAGTGACCAAAATTGCCATTTTTACAGAGTTTTGCTTACTCAAAAGCTTCAATTTTGACCCGTTTCAGGCACAGAAATGACTTTAAACACACTTATTTTAGTTGACAAAGTCATAATTCACATCCAACAGCCATTTAGAGTCAAAAGATTAAATGTTAAAATTTCATCCATATTGACCATTTTGGGATAGTTCGACATGTCCGGAGTCATCGTTTCTCATCCGAAAATTGATTTTTTGGACTGTACCAAAAATGATTCAAAATGTCAATTGGATCGTGCCTCATGTTGAATAACCACTTTTTAAACCCTCACAGTGACCAAAATTGCCATTTTTACAGAGTTTTGCTTACTCAAAAGCTTCAATTTTGACCCGTTTCAGGCACAGAAATGACTTTAAACACACTTATTTTAGTTGACAAAGTCATAATTCACATCCAACAGTCATTTACAGTCAAAAGATTAAATGTTAAAATTTCATCCATTTTGACCTTTTTGGGATCGTTCGACATGTCCGGAGTCATCGTTTTTCATCCGAAAATTGATTTTTTGGACTGTACCAAAAATGATTCAAAATGTCAATTGGATCGTGCCTCATGTTGAATAACCACTTTTTAGACCCTCAGAGTGACTAAAATTGCCATTTTTACAGAGTTTTGCTTACTCAAAAGCTTCAATTTTGACCCGTTTCAGGCACAGAAATGACTTTAAACACTTATTTTAGTTGACAAAGTCATAATTCACATCCAACAGCCATTTAGAGTCAAAAGATTAAATGTTAAAATTTCATCCATATTGACCATTTTGGGATAGTTCGACATGTCCGGAGTCATCGTTTTTCATCCGAAAATTGATTTTTTGGACTGTACCAAAAATGATTCAAAATGTCAATTGGATCGTGCCTCATGTTGAATAACCACTTTTTAAACCCTCACAGTGACCAAAATTGCCATTTTAACAGAGTTTTGCTTACTCAAAAGCTTCAATTTTGACCCGTTTCAGGCACAGAAATGACTTTAAACACACTTATTTTAGTTGACAAAGTCATAATTCACATCCAACAGTCATTTACAGTCAAAAGATTAAATGTTAAAATTTCATCCATTTTGACCTTTTTGGGATCGTTCGACATGTCCGGAGTCATCGTTTTTCATTCGAAAATTGATTTTTTGGACTGTACCAAAAATGATTCGAAATGTCAATTGGATCGTGCCTCATGTTGAATAACCACTTTTTAAACCCTCAGAGTGACCAAAATTGCCATTTTTACAGAGTTTTGCTTACTCAAAAGCTTCAATTTTGACCCGTTTCAGGCACAGAAATGACTTTAAACACACTTATTTTAGTTGACAAAGTCATAATTCACATCCAACAGTCATTTAGAGTCAAAAGATTAAATGTTAAAATTTCATCCATATTGACCATTTTGGGATAGTTCGACATGTCCGGAGTCATCGTTTTTCATCCGAAAATTGATTTTTTGGACTGTACCAAAAATGATTCAAAATGTCAATTGGATCGTGCCTCATGTTGAATAACCACTTTTTAAACCCTCACAGTGACCAAAATTGCCATTTTAACAGAGTTTTGCTTACTCAAAAGCTTCAATTTTGACCCGTTTCAGGCACAGAAATGACTTTAAACACACTTATTTTAGTTGACAAAGTCATAATTCACATCCAACAGTCATTTAGAGTCAAAAGATTAAATGTTAAAATTTCATCCATATTGACCATTTTGGGATAGTTCGACATGTCCGGAGTCATCGTTTTTCATCCGAAAATTGATTTTTTGGACTGTACCAAAAATGATTCAAAATGTCAATTGGATCGTGCCTCATGTTGAATAACCACTTTTTAAACCCTCAGAGTGACCAAAATTGCCATTTTTACAGAGTTTTGCTTACTCAAAAGCTTCAATTTTGACCCGTTTCAGGCACAGAAATGACGTTAAACACACTTATTTTAGTTGACAAAGTCATAATTCACATCCAACAGTCATTTACAGTCAAAAGATTAAATGTTAAAATTTCATCCATATTGACCATTTTGGGATCGTTCGACATGTCCGGAGTCATCGTTTTTCATCCGAAAATTGATTTTTTGGACTGTACCAAAAATGATTCAAAATGTCAATTGGATCGTGCCTCATGTTGAATAACCACTTTTTAAACCCTCAGAGTGACCAAAATTGCCATTTTTACAGAGTTTTGCTTACTCAAAAGCTTCAATTTTGACCCGTTTCAGGCACAGAAATGACTTTAAACACACTTATTTTAGTTGACAAAGTCATAATTCACATCCAACAGTCATTTACAGTCAAAAGATTAAATGTTAAAATGTCATCCATATTGACCATTTTGGGATCGTTCGACATGTCCTTAGTCATCGTTTTTCATCCGAAAATTGATTTTTTGGACTGTACCAAAATTGATTCAAAATGTCAATTGGATCGTGCCTCATGTTGAATAACCACTTTTTAAACCCTCAGAGTGACCAAAATTGCCATTTTTACAGAGTTTTGCTTACTCAAAAGCTTCAATTTTGACCCGTTTCATGCACAGAAATGACTTTAAACACACTTATTTTAGTTGACAAAGTCATAATTCACATCCAACAGTCATTTACAGTCCAAAGATTAAATGTTAAAATTTCATCCATATTGACCATTTTGGGATAGTTCGACATGTCCGGAGTCATCGTTTTTCATCCGAAAATTGATTTTTTTGGACTGTACCAAAAATGATTCAAAATGTCATTTGGATCGTGCCTCATGTTGAATAACCACTTTTTAAACCCTCACAGTGACCAAAATTGCCATTTTTACAGAGTTTTGCTTACTCAAAAGCTTCAATTTTGACCCGTTTCAGGCACAGAAATGACTTTAAACACACTTATTTTAGTTGACAAAGTCATAATTCACATCCAACAGCCATTTAGAGTCAAAAGATTAAATGTTAAAATTTCATCCATATTGACCATTTTGGGATAGTTCGACATGTCCGGAGTCATCGTTTCTCATCCGAAAATTGATTTTTTGGACTGTACCAAAAATGATTCAAAATGTCAATTGGATCGTGCCTCATGTTGAATAACCACTTTTTAAACCCTCACAGTGACCAAAATTGCCATTTTTACAGAGTTTTGCTTACTCAAAAGCTTCAATTTTGACCCGTTTCAGGCACAGAAATGACTTTAAACACACTTATTTTAGTTGACAAAGTCATAATTCACATCCAACAGTCATTTACAGTCAAAAGATTAAATGTTAAAATTTCATCCATTTTGACCTTTTTGGGATCGTTCGACATGTCCGGAGTCATCGTTTTTCATCCGAAAATTGATTTTTTGGACTGTACCAAAAATGATTCAAAATGTCAATTGGATCGTGCCTCATGTTGAATAACCACTTTTTAGACCCTCAGAGTGACTAAAATTGCCATTTTTACAGAGTTTTGCTTACTCAAAAGCTTCAATTTTGACCCGTTTCAGGCACAGAAATGACTTTAAACACTTATTTTAGTTGACAAAGTCATAATTCACATCCAACAGCCATTTAGAGTCAAAAGATTAAATGTTAAAATTTCATCCATATTGACCATTTTGGGATAGTTCGACATGTCCGGAGTCATCGTTTTTCATCCGAAAATTGATTTTTTGGACTGTACCAAAAATGATTCAAAATGTCAATTGGATCGTGCCTCATGTTGAATAACCACTTTTTAAACCCTCACAGTGACCAAAATTGCCATTTTAACAGAGTTTTGCTTACTCAAAAGCTTCAATTTTGACCCGTTTCAGGCACAGAAATGACTTTAAACACACTTATTTTAGTTGACAAAGTCATAATTCACATCCAACAGTCATTTACAGTCAAAAGATTAAATGTTAAAATTTCATCCATTTTGACCTTTTTGGGATCGTTCGACATGTCCGGAGTCATCGTTTTTCATTCGAAAATTGATTTTTTGGACTGTACCAAAAATGATTCGAAATGTCAATTGGATCGTGCCTCATGTTGAATAACCACTTTTTAAACCCTCAGAGTGACCAAAATTGCCATTTTTACAGAGTTTTGCTTACTCAAAAGCTTCAATTTTGACCCGTTTCAGGCACAGAAATGACTTTAAACACACTTATTTTAGTTGACAAAGTCATAATTCACATCCAACAGTCATTTACAGTCAAAAGATTAAATGTTAAAATTTCATCCATATTGACCATTTTGGGATAGTTCGACATGTCCGGAGTCATCGTTTTTCATCCGAAAATTGATTTTTTGGACTGTACCAAAAATGATTCAAAATGTCAATTGGATCGTGCCTCATGTTGAATAACCACTTTTTAGACCCTCAGAGTGACCAAAATTGCCATTTTTACAGAGTTTTGCTTACTCAAAAGCTTCAATTTTTACCCGTTTCAGGCACAGAAATGACTTTAAACACACTTATTTTAGTAGACAAAGTCATAATTCACATCCAACAGCCATTTAGAGTCAAAAGATTAAATGTTAAAATTTCATCCATATTGACCATTTTGGGATAGTTCGACATGTCCGGAGTCATCGTTTTTCATCCGAAAATTGATTTTTTGGACTGTACCAAAAATGATTCAAAATGTCAATTGGATCGTGCCTCATGTTGAATAACCACTTTTTAAACCCTCAGAGTGACCAAAATTGCCATTTTTACAGAGTTTTGCTTACTCAAAAGCTTCAATTTTGACCCCTTTGAGGCACAGAAATGACTTTAAACACACTTATTTTAGTTGACAAAGTCATAATTCACATCCAACAGTCATTTAGAGTCAAAAGATTAAATGTTAAAATTTCATCCATATTGACCATTTTGGGATAGTTCGACATGTCCGGAGTCATCGTTTTTCATCCGAAAATTGATTTTTTGGACTGTACCAAAAATGATTCAAAATGTCAATTGGATCGTGCCTCATGTTGAATAACCACTTTTTAGACCCTCAGAGTGACCAAAATTGCCATTTTTACAGAGTTTTGCTTACTCAAAAGCTTCAATTTTACCCGTTTCAGGCACAGAAATGACTTTAAACACACTTATTTTAGTAGACAAAGTCATAATTCACATCCAACAGCCATTTAGAGTCAAAAGATTAAATGTTAAAATTTCATCCATATTGACCATTTTGGGATAGTTCGACATGTCCGGAGTCATCGTTTTTCATCCGAAAATTGATTTTTTGGACTGTACCAAAAATGATTCAAAATATCAATTGGATCGTGCCTCATGTTGAATAACCACTTTTTAAACCCTCAGAGTGACCAAAATTGCCATTTTTACAGAGTTTTGCTTACTCAAAAGCTTCAATTTTGACCCGTTTCAGGCACAGAAATGACTTTAAACACACTTATTTTAGTTGACAAAGTCATAATTCACATCCAACAGTCATTTACAGTCAAAAGATTAAATGTTAAAATTTCATCCATTTTGACCTTTTTGGGATCGTTCGACATGTCCGGAGTCATCGTTTTTCATCCGAAAATTGATTTTTTGGACTGTACCAAAAATGATTCAAAATTTCAATTGGATCGTTCCTCATGTTGAATAACCACTTTTTAAACCCTCACAGTGACCAAAATTGCCATTTTTACAGAGTTTTGCTTACTCAAAAGCTTCAATTTTGACCCCTTTGAGGCACAGAAATGACTTTAAACACACTTATTTTAGTTGACAAAGTCATAATTCACATCCAACAGTCATTTAGAGTCAAAAGATTAAATGTTAAAATTTCATCCATATTGACCATTTTGGGATAGTTCGACATGTCCGGAGTCATCGTTTTTCATCCGAAAATTGATTTTTTGGACTGTACCAAAAATGATTCAAAATGTCAATTGGATCGTGCCTCATGTTGAATAACCACTTTTTAGACCCTCAGA
Source organism: Lissotriton vulgaris (assembly GCF_964263255.1). NCBI lineage: Eukaryota > Metazoa > Chordata > Amphibia > Caudata > Salamandridae > Lissotriton > Lissotriton vulgaris. The sequence continues at coordinate 117,933 of NW_028241093.1, read as the reverse complement.
GTGACCAAAATTGCCATTTTTACAGAGTTTTGCTTACTCAAAAGCTTCAATTTTTACCCGTTTCAGGCACAGAAATGACTTTAAACACACTTATTTTAGTAGACAAAGTCATAATTCACATCCAACAGCCATTTAGAGTCAAAAGATTAAATGTTAAAATTTCATCCATATTGACCCTTTTGGGATAGTTCGACATGTCCGGAGTCATCGTTTTTCATCCGAAAATTGATTTTTTGGACTGTACCAAAAATGATTCAAAATGTCAATTGGATCGTGCCTCATGTTGAAAAACCACTTTTTAAACCCTCACAGTGACCAAAATTGCCATTTTTACAGAGTTTTGCTTACTCAAAAGCTTCAATTTTGACCCCTTTGAGGCACAGAAATGACTTTAAACACACTTATTTTAGTTGACAAAGTCATAATTCACATCCAACAGTCATTTAGAGTCAAAAGATTAAATGTTAAAATTTCATCCATATTGACCATTTTGGGATAGTTCGACATGTCCGGAGTCATCGTTTTTCATCCGAAAATTGATTTTTTGGACTGTACCAAAAATGATTCAAAATGTCAATTGGATCGTGCCTCATGTTGAATAACCACTTTTTAGACCCTCAGAGTGACCAAAATTGCCATTTTTACAGAGTTTTGCTTACTCAAAAGCTTCAATTTTTACCCGTTTCAGGCACAGAAATGACTTTAAACACACTTATTTTAGTAGACAAAGTCATAATTCACATCCAACAGCCATTTAGAGTCAAAAGATTAAATGTTAAAATTTCATCCATATTGACCATTTTGGGATAGTTCGACATGTCCGGAGTCATCGTTTTTCATCCGAAAATTGATTTTTTGGACTGTACCAAAAATGATTCAAAATGTCAATTGGATCGTGCCTCATGTTGAATAACCACTTTTTAAACCCTCAGAGTGACCAAAATTGCCATTTTTACAGAGTTTTGCTTACTCAAAAGCTTCAATTTTGACCCGTTTCATGAACAGAAATGACTTTAAACACACTTATTTTAGTTGACAAAGTCATAATTCACATCCAACAGTCATTTACAGTCCAAAGATTAAATGTTAAAATTTCATCCATATTGACCATTTTGGGATAGTTCGACATGTCCGGAGTCATCGTTTTTCATCCGAAAATTGATTTTTTGGACTGTACCAAAAATGATTCAAAATGTCAATTGGATCGTGCCTCATGTTGAATAACCACTTTTTAGACCCTCAGAGTGACCAAAATTGCCATTTTTACAGAGTTTTGCTTACTCAAAAGCTTCAATTTTTACCCGTTTCAGGCACAGAAATGACTTTAAACACACTTATTTTAGTAGACAAAGTCATAATTCACATCCAACAGCCATTTAGAGTCAAAAGATTAAATGTTAAAATTTCATCCATATTGACCCTTTTGGGATAGTTCGACATGTCCGGAGTCATCGTTTTTCATCCGAAAATTGATTTTTTGGACTGTACCAAAAATGATTCAAAATGTCAATTGGATCGTGCCTCATGTTGAAAAACCACTTTTTAAACCCTCACAGTGACCAAAATTGCCATTTTTACAGAGTTTTGCTTACTCAAAAGCTTCAATTTTGACCCCTTTGAGGCACAGAAATGACTTTAAACACACTTATTTTAGTTGACAAAGTCATAATTCACATCCAACAGTCATTTAGAGTCAAAAGATTAAATGTTAAAATTTCATCCATATTGACCATTTTGGGATAGTTCGACATGTCCGGAGTCATCGTTTTTCATCCGAAAATTGATTTTTTGGACTGTACCAAAAATGATTCAAAATGTCAATTGGATCGTGCCTCATGTTGAATAACCACTTTTTAGACCCTCAGAGTGACCAAAATTGCCATTTTTACAGAGTTTTGCTTACTCAAAAGCTTCAATTTTTACCCGTTTCAGGCACAGAAATGACTTTAAACACACTTATTTTAGTAGACAAAGTCATAATTCACATCCAACAGCCATTTAGAGTCAAAAGATTAAATGTTAAAATTTCATCCATATTGACCATTTTGGGATAGTTCGACATGTCCGGAGTCATCGTTTTTCATCCGAAAATTGATTTTTTGGACTGTACCAAAAATGATTCAAAATGTCAATTGGATCGTGCCTCATGTTGAATAACCACTTTTTAAACCCTCAGAGTGACCAAAATTGCCATTTTTACAGAGTTTTGCTTACTCAAAAGCTTCAATTTTGACCCGTTTCATGAACAGAAATGACTTTAAACACACTTATTTTAGTTGACAAAGTCATAATTCACATCCAACAGTCATTTACAGTCCAAAGATTAAATGTTAAAATTTCATCCATATTGACCATTTTGGGATAGTTCGACATGTCCGGAGTCATCGTTTTTCATCCGAAAATTGATTTTTTTGGACTGTACCAAAAATGATTCAAAATGTCATTTGGATCGTGCCTCATGTTGAATAACCACTTTTTAAACCCTCACAGTGACCAAAATTGCCATTTTTACAGAGTTTTGCTTACTCAAAAGCTTCAATTTTGACCCGTTTCAGGCACAGAAATGACTTTAAACACACTTATTTTAGTTGACAAAGTCATAATTCACATCCAACAGCCATTTAGAGTCAAAAGATTAAATGTTAAAATTTCATCCATATTGACCATTTTGGGATAGTTCGACATGTCCGGAGTCATCGTTTCTCATCCGAAAATTGATTTTTTGGACTGTACCAAAAATGATTCAAAATGTCAATTGGATCGTGCCTCATGTTGAATAACCACTTTTTAAACCCTCACAGTGACCAAAATTGCCATTTTTACAGAGTTTTGCTTACTCAAAAGCTTCAATTTTGACCCGTTTCAGGCACAGAAATGACTTTAAACACACTTATTTTAGTTGACAAAGTCATAATTCACATCCAACAGTCATTTACAGTCAAAAGATTAAATGTTAAAATTTCATCCATTTTGACCTTTTTGGGATCGTTCGACATGTCCGGAGTCATCGTTTTTCATCCGAAAATTGATTTTTTGGACTGTACCAAAAATGATTCAAAATGTCAATTGGATCGTGCCTCATGTTGAATAACCACTTTTTAGACCCTCAGAGTGACTAAAATTGCCATTTTTACAGAGTTTTGCTTACTCAAAAGCTTCAATTTTGACCCGTTTCAGGCACAGAAATGACTTTAAACACTTATTTTAGTTGACAAAGTCATAATTCACATCCAACAGCCATTTAGAGTCAAAAGATTAAATGTTAAAATTTCATCCATATTGACCATTTTGGGATAGTTCGACATGTCCGGAGTCATCGTTTTTCATCCGAAAATTGATTTTTTGGACTGTACCAAAAATGATTCAAAATGTCAATTGGATCGTGCCTCATGTTGAATAACCACTTTTTAAACCCTCACAGTGACCAAAATTGCCATTTTAACAGAGTTTTGCTTACTCAAAAGCTTCAATTTTGACCCGTTTCAGGCACAGAAATGACTTTAAACACACTTATTTTAGTTGACAAAGTCATAATTCACATCCAACAGTCATTTACAGTCAAAAGATTAAATGTTAAAATTTCATCCATTTTGACCTTTTTGGGATCGTTCGACATGTCCGGAGTCATCGTTTTTCATTCGAAAATTGATTTTTTGGACTGTACCAAAAATGATTCGAAATGTCAATTGGATCGTGCCTCATGTTGAATAACCACTTTTTAAACCCTCAGAGTGACCAAAATTGCCATTTTTACAGAGTTTTGCTTACTCAAAAGCTTCAATTTTGACCCGTTTCAGGCACAGAAATGACTTTAAACACACTTATTTTAGTTGACAAAGTCATAATTCACATCCAACAGTCATTTAGAGTCAAAAGATTAAATGTTAAAATTTCATCCATATTGACCATTTTGGGATAGTTCGACATGTCCGGAGTCATCGTTTTTCATCCGAAAATTGATTTTTTGGACTGTACCAAAAATGATTCAAAATGTCAATTGGATCGTGCCTCATGTTGAATAACCACTTTTTAGACCCTCAGAGTGACCAAAATTGCCATTTTTACAGAGTTTTGCTTACTCAAAAGCTTCAATTTTTACCCGTTTCAGGCACAGAAATGACTTTAAACACACTTATTTTAGTTGACAAAGTCATAATTCACATCCAACAGCCATTTAGAGTCAAAAGATTAAATGTTAAAATTTCATCCATATTGACCATTTTGGGATAGTTCGACATGTCCGGAGTCATCGTTTTTCATCCGAAAATTGATTTTTTGGACTGTACCAAAAATGATTCAAAATGTCAATTGGATCGTGCCTCATGTTGAATAACCACTTTTTAAACCCTCACAGTGACCAAAATTGCCATTTTAACAGAGTTTTGCTTACTCAAAAGCTTCAATTTTGACCCGTTTCAGGCACAGAAATGACTTTAAACACACTTATTTTAGTTGACAAAGTCATAATTCACATCCAACAGTCATTTAGAGTCAAAAGATTAAATGTTAAAATTTCATCCATATTGACCATTTTGGGATAGTTCGACATGTCCGGAGTCATCGTTTTTCATCCGAAAATTGATTTTTTGGACTGTACCAAAAATGATTCAAAATGTCAATTGGATCGTGCCTCATGTTGAATAACCACTTTTTAAACCCTCAGAGTGACCAAAATTGCCATTTTTACAGAGTTTTGCTTACTCAAAAGCTTCAATTTTGACCCGTTTCAGGCACAGAAATGACGTTAAACACACTTATTTTAGTTGACAAAGTCATAATTCACATCCAACAGTCATTTACAGTCAAAAGATTAAATGTTAAAATTTCATCCATATTGACCATTTTGGGATCGTTCGACATGTCCGGAGTCATCGTTTTTCATCCGAAAATTGATTTTTTGGACTGTACCAAAAATGATTCAAAATGTCAATTGGATCGTGCCTCATGTTGAATAACCACTTTTTAAACCCTCAGAGTGACCAAAATTGCCATTTTTACAGAGTTTTGCTTACTCAAAAGCTTCAATTTTGACCCGTTTCAGGCACAGAAATGACTTTAAACACACTTATTTTAGTTGACAAAGTCATAATTCACATCCAACAGTCATTTACAGTCAAAAGATTAAATGTTAAAATGTCATCCATATTGACCATTTTGGGATCGTTCGACATGTCCTTAGTCATCGTTTTTCATCCGAAAATTGATTTTTTGGACTGTACCAAAATTGATTCAAAATGTCAATTGGATCGTGCCTCATGTTGAATAACCACTTTTTAAACCCTCAGAGTGACCAAAATTGCCATTTTTACAGAGTTTTGCTTACTCAAAAGCTTCAATTTTGACCCGTTTCATGCACAGAAATGACTTTAAACACACTTATTTTAGTTGACAAAGTCATAATTCACATCCAACAGTCATTTACAGTCCAAAGATTAAATGTTAAAATTTCATCCATATTGACCATTTTGGGATAGTTCGACATGTCCGGAGTCATCGTTTTTCATCCGAAAATTGATTTTTTTGGACTGTACCAAAAATGATTCAAAATGTCATTTGGATCGTGCCTCGTGTTGAATAACCACTTTTTAAACCCTCACAGTGACCAAAATTGCCATTTTTACAGAGTTTTGCTTACTCAAAAGCTTCAATTTTGACCCGTTTCAGGCACAGAAATGACTTTAAACACACTTATTTTAGTTGACAAAGTCATAATTCACATCCAACAGCCATTTAGAGTCAAAAGATTAAATGTTAAAATTTCATCCATATTGACCATTTTGGGATAGTTCGACATGTCCGGAGTCATCGTTTCTCATCCGAAAATTGATTTTTTGGACTGTACCAAAAATGATTCAAAATGTCAATTGGATCGTGCCTCATGTTGAATAACCACTTTTTAAACCCTCACAGTGACCAAAATTGCCATTTTTACAGAGTTTTGCTTACTCAAAAGCTTCAATTTTGACCCGTTTCAGGCACAGAAATGACTTTAAACACACTTATTTTAGTTGACAAAGTCATAATTCACATCCAACAGTCATTTACAGTCAAAAGATTAAATGTTAAAATTTCATCCATTTTGACCTTTTTGGGATCGTTCGACATGTCCGGAGTCATCGTTTTTCATCCGAAAATTGATTTTTTGGACTGTACCAAAAATGATTCAAAATGTCAATTGGATCGTGCCTCATGTTGAATAACCACTTTTTAGACCCTCAGAGTGACTAAAATTGCCATTTTTACAGAGTTTTGCTTACTCAAAAGCTTCAATTTTGACCCGTTTCAGGCACAGAAATTACTTTAAACACTTATTTTAGTTGACAAAGTCATAATTCACATCCAACAGCCATTTAGAGTCAAAAGATTAAATGTTAAAATTTCATCCATATTGACCATTTTGGGATAGTTCGACATGTCCGGAGTCATCGTTTTTCATCCGAAAATTGATTTTTTGGACTGTACCAAAAATGATTCAAAATGTCAATTGGATCGTGCCTCATGTTGAATAACCACTTTTTAAACCCTCACAGTGACCAAAATTGCCATTTTAACAGAGTTTTGCTTACTCAAAAGCTTCAATTTTGACCCGTTTCAGGCACAGAAATGACTTTAAACACACTTATTTTAGTTGACAAAGTCATAATTCACATCCAACAGTCATTTACAGTCAAAAGATTAAATGTTAAAATTTCATCCATTTTGACCTTTTTGGGATCGTTCGACATGTCCGGAGTCATCGTTTTTCATTCGAAAATTGATTTTTTGGACTGTACCAAAAATGATTCGAAATGTCAATTGGATCGTGCCTCATTTTGAATAACCACTTTTTAAACCCTCAGAGTGACCAAAATTGCCATTTTTACAGAGTTTTGCTTACTCAAAAGCTTCAATTTTGACCCGTTTCAGGCACAGAAATGACTTTAAACACACTTATTTTAGTTGACAAAGTCATAATTCACATCCAACAGTCATTTACAGTCAAAAGATTAAATGTTAAAATTTCATCCATATTGACCATTTTGGGATAGTTCGACATGTCCGGAGTCATCGTTTTTCATCCGAAAATTGATTTTTTGGACTGTACCAAAAATGATTCAAAATGTCAATTGGATCGTGCCTCATGTTGAATAACCACTTTTTAGACCCTCAGAATGACCAAAATTGCCATTTTTACAGAGTTTTGCTTACTCAAAAGCTTCAATTTTACCCGTTTCAGGCACAGAAATGACTTTAAACACACTTATTTTAGTAGACAAAGTCATAATTCACATCCAACAGCCATTTAGAGTCAAAAGATTAAATGTTAAAATTTCATCCATATTGACCATTTTGGGATAGTTCGACATGTCCGGAGTCATCGTTTTTCATCCGAAAATTGATTTTTTGGACTGTACCAAAAATGATTCAAAATATCAATTGGATCGTGCCTCATGTTGAATAACCACTTTTTAAACCCTCAGAGTGACCAAAATTGCCATTTTTACAGAGTTTTGCTTACTCAAAAGCTTCAATTTTGACCCGTTTCAGGCACAGAAATGACTTTAAACACACTTATTTTAGTTGACAAAGTCATAATTCACATCCAACAGTCATTTACAGTCAAAAGATTAAATGTTAAAATTTCATCCATTTTGACCTTTTTGGGATCGTTCGACATGTCCGGAGTCATCGTTTTTCATCCGAAAATTGATTTTTTGGACTGTACCAAAAATGATTCAAAATTTCAATTGGATCGTTCCTCATGTTGAATAACCACTTTTTAAACCCTCACAGTGACCAAAATTGCCATTTTTACAGAGTTTTGCTTACTCAAAAGCTTCAATTTTGACCCCTTTGAGGCACAGAAATGACTTTAAACACACTTATTTTAGTTGACAAAGTCATAATTCACATCCAACAGTCATTTAGAGTCAAAAGATTAAATGTTAAAATTTCATCCATATTGACCATTTTGGGATAGTTCGACATGTCCGGAGTCATCGTTTTTCATCCGAAAATTGATTTTTTGGACTGTACCAAAAATGATTCAAAATGTCAATTGGATCGTGCCTCATGTTGAATAACCACTTTTTAGACCCTCAGAGTGACCAAAATTGCCATTTTTACAGAGTTTTGCTTACTCAAAAGCTTCAATTTTTACCCGTTTCAGGCACAGAAATGACTTTAAACACACTTATTTTAGTAGACAAAGTCATAATTCACATCCAACAGCCATTTAGAGTCAAAAGATTAAATGTTAAAATTTCATCCATATTGACCCTTTTGGGATAGTTCGACATGTCCGGAGTCATCGTTTTTCATCCGAAAATTGATTTTTTGGACTGTACCAAAAATGATTCAAAATGTCAATTGGATCGTGCCTCATGTTGAAAAACCACTTTTTAAACCCTCACAGTGACCAAAATTGCCATTTTTACAGAGTTTTGCTTACTCAAAAGCTTCAATTTTGACCCCTTTGAGGCACAGAAATGACTTTAAACACACTTATTTTAGTTGACCAAGTCATAATTCACATCCAACAGTCATTTAGAGTCAAAAGATTAAATGTTAAAATTTCATCCATATTGACCATTTTGGGATAGTTCGACATGTCCGGAGTCATCGTTTTTCATCCGAAAATTGATTTTTTGGACTGTACCAAAAATGATTCAAAATGTCAATTGGATCGTGCCTCATGTTGAATAACCACTTTTTAGACCCTCAGAGTGACCAAAATTGCCATTTTTACAGAGTTTTGCTTACTCAAAAGCTTCAATTTTTACCCGTTTCAGGCACAGAAATGACTTTAAACACACTTATTTTAGTAGACAAAGTCATAATTCACATCCAACAGCCATTTAGAGTCAAAAGATTAAATGTTAAAATTTCATCCATATTGACCATTTTGGGATAGTTCGACATGTCCGGAGTCATCGTTTTTCATCCGAAAATTGATTTTTTGGACTGTACCAAAAATGATTCAAAATGTCAATTGGATCGTGCCTCATGTTGAATAACCACTTTTTAAACCCTCAGAGTGACCAAAATTGCCATTTTTACAGAGTTTTGCTTACTCAAAAGCTTCAATTTTGACCCGTTTCATGAACAGAAATGACTTTAAACACACTTATTTTAGTTGACAAAGTCATAATTCACATCCAACAGTCATTTAGAGTCAAAAGATTAAATGTTAAAATTTCATCCATATTGACCATTTTGGGATAGTTCGACATGTCCGGAGTCATCGTTTTTCATCCGAAAATTGATTTTTTGGACTGTACCAAAAAAGATTCAAAATGTCAATTGGATCGTGCCTCATGTTGAATAACCACTTTTTAGACCCTCAGAGTGACCAAAATTGCCATTTTTACAGAGTTTTGCTTACTCAAAAGCTTCAATTTTTACCCGTTTCAGGCACAGAAATGACTTTAAACACACTTATTTTAGTTGACAAAGTCATAATTCACATCCAACAGCCATTTAGAGTCAAAAGATTAAATGTTAAAATTTCATCCATATTGACCATTTTGGGATAGTTCGACATGTCCGGAGTCATCGTTTTTCATCCGAAAATTGATTTTTTGGACTGTACCAAAAATGATTCAAAATGTCAATTGGATCGTGCCTCATGTTGAATAACCACTTTTTAAACCCTCACAGTGACCAAAATTGCCATTTTAACAGAGTTTTGCTTACTCAAAAGCTTCAATTTTGACCCGTTTCAGGCACAGAAATGACTTTAAACACACTTATTTTAGTTGACAAAGTCATAATTCACATCCAACAGTCATTTAGAGTCAAAAGATTAAATGTTAAAATTTCATCCATATTGACCATTTTGGGATAGTTCGACATGTCCGGAGTCATCGTTTTTCATCCGAAAATTGATTTTTTGGACTGTACCAAAAATGATTCAAAATGTCAATTGGATCGTGCCTCATGTTGAATAACCACTTTTTAAACCCTCAGAGTGACCAAAATTGCCATTTTTACAGAGTTTTGCTTACTCAAAAGCTTCAATTTTGACCCGTTTCAGGCACAGAAATGACGTTAAACACACTTATTTTAGTTGACAAAGTCATAATTCACATCCAACAGTCATTTACAGTCAAAAGATTAAATGTTAAAATTTCATCCATATTGACCATTTTGGGATCGTTCGACATGTCCGGAGTCATCGTTTTTCATCCGAAAATTGATTTTTTGGACTGTACCAAAAATGATTCAAAATGTCAATTGGATCGTGCCTCATGTTGAATAACCACTTTTTAAACCCTCAGAGTGACCAAAATTGCCATTTTTACAGAGTTTTGCTTACTCAAAAGCTTCAATTTTGACCCGTTTCAGGCACAGAAATGACTTTAAACACACTTATTTTAGTTGACAAAGTCATAATTCACATCCAACAGTCATTTACAGTCAAAAGATTAAATGTTAAAATGTCATCCATATTGACCATTTTGGGATCGTTCGACATGTCCTTAGTCATCGTTTTTCATCCGAAAATTGATTTTTTGGACTGTACCAAAATTGATTCAAAATGTCAATTGGATCGTGCCTCATGTTGAATAACCACTTTTTAAACCCTCAGAGTGACCAAAATTGCCATTTTTACAGAGTTTTGCTTACTCAAAAGCTTCAATTTTGACCCGTTTCATGCACAGAAATGACTTTAAACACACTTATTTTAGTTGACAAAGTCATAATTCACATCCAACAGTCATTTACAGTCCAAAGATTAAATGTTAAAATTTCATCCATATTGACCATTTTGGGATAGTTCGACATGTCCGGAGTCATCGTTTTTCATCCGAAAATTGATTTTTTTGGACTGTACCAAAAATGATTCAAAATGTCATTTGGATCGTGCCTCGTGTTGAATAACCACTTTTTAAACCCTCACAGTGACCAAAATTGCCATTTTTACAGAGTTTTGCTTACTCGAAAGCTTCAATTTTGACCCGTTTCAGGCACAGAAATGACTTTAAACACACTTATTTTAGTTGACAAAGTCATAATTCACATCCAACAGCCATTTAGAGTCAAAAGATTAAATGTTAAAATTTCATCCATATTGACCATTTTGGGATAGTTCGACATGTCCGGAGTCATCGTTTCTCATCCGAAAATTGATTTTTTGGACTGTACCAAAAATGATTCAAAATGTCAATTGGATCGTGCCTCATGTTGAATAACCACTTTTTAAACCCTCACAGTGACCAAAATTGCCATTTTTACAGAGTTTTGCTTACTCAAAAGCTTCAATTTTGACCCGTTTCAGGCACAGAAATGACTTTAAACACACTTATTTTAGTTGACAAAGTCATAATTCACATCCAACAGTCATTTACAGTCAAAAGATTAAATGTTAAAATTTCATCCATTTTGACCTTTTTGGGATCGTTCGACATGTCCGGAGTCATCGTTTTTCATCCGAAAATTGATTTTTTGGACTGTACCAAAAATGATTCAAAATGTCAATTGGATCGTGCCTCATGTTGAATAACCACTTTTTAGACCCTCAGAGTGACTAAAATTGCCATTTTTACAGAGTTTTGCTTACTCAAAAGCTTCAATTTTGACCCGTTTCAGGCACAGAAATGACTTTAAACACTTATTTTAGTTGACAAAGTCATAATTCACATCCAACAGCCATTTAGAGTCAAAAGATTAAATGTTAAAATTTCATCCATATTGACCATTTTGGGATAGTTCGACATGTCCGGAGTCATCGTTTTTCATCCGAAAATTGATTTTTTGGACTGTACCAAAAATGATTCAAAATGTCAATTGGATCGTGCCTCATGTTGAATAACCACTTTTTAAACCCTCACAGTGACCAAAATTGCCATTTTAACAGAGTTTTGCTTACTCAAAAGCTTCAATTTTGACCCGTTTCAGGCACAGAAATGACTTTAAACACACTTATTTTAGTTGACAAAGTCATAATTCACATCCAACAGTCATTTACAGTCAAAAGATTACATGTTAAAATTTCATCCATTTTGACCTTTTTGGGATCGTTCGACATGTCCGGAGTCATCGTTTTTCATTCGAAAATTGATTTTTTGGACTGTACCAAAAATGATTCGAAATGTCAATTGGATCGTGCCTCATGTTGAATAACCACTTTTTAAACCCTCAGAGTGACCAAAATTGCCATTTTTACAGAGTTTTGCTTACTCAAAAGCTTCAATTTTGACCCGTTTCAGGCACAGAAATGACTTTAAACACACTTATTTTAGTTGACAAAGTCATAATTCACATCCAACAGTCATTTACAGTCAAAAGATTAAATGTTAAAATTTCATCCATATTGACCATTTTGGGATAGTTCGACATGTCCGGAGTCATCGTTTTTCATCCGAAAATTGATTTTTTGGACTGTACCAAAAATGATTCAAAATGTCAATTGGATCGTGCCTCATGTTGAATAACCACTTTTTAGACCCTCAGAGTGACCAAAATTGCCATTTTTACAGAGTTTTGCTTACTCAAAAGCTTCAATTTTTACCCGTTTCAGGCACAGAAATGACTTTAAACACACTTATTTTAGTAGACAAAGTCATAATTCACATCCAACAGCCATTTAGAGTCAAAAGATTAAATGTTAAAATTTCATCCATATTGACCATTTTGGGATAGTTCGACATGTCCGGAGTCATCGTTTTTCATCCGAAAATTGATTTTTTGGACTGTACCAAAAATGATTCAAAATGTCAATTGGATCGTGCCTCGTGTTGAATAACCACTTTTTAAACCCTCAGAGTGACCAAAATTGCCATTTTTACAGAGTTTTGCTTACTCAAAAGCTTCAATTTTGACCCCTTTGAGGCACAGAAATGACTTTAAACACACTTATTTTAGTTGACAAAGTCATAATTCACATCCAACAGTCATTTAGAGTCAAAAGATTAAATGTTAAAATTTCATCCATATTGACCATTTTGGGATAGTTCGACATGTCCGGAGTCATCGTTTTTCATCCGAAAATTGATTTTTTGGACTGTACCAAAAATGATTCAAAATGTCAATTGGATCGTGCCTCATGTTGAATAACCACTTTTTAGACCCTCAGAGTGACCAAAATTGCCATTTTTACAGAGTTTTGCTTACTCAAAAGCTTCAATTTTACCCGTTTCAGGCACAGAAATGACTTTAAACACACTTATTTTAGTAGACAAAGTCATAATTCACATCCAACAGCCATTTAGAGTCAAAAGATTAAATGTTAAAATTTCATCCATATTGACCATTTTGGGATAGTTCGACATGTCCGGAGTCATCGTTTTTCATCCGAAAATTGATTTTTTGGACTGTACCAAAAATGATTCAAAATATCAATTGGATCGTGCCTCATGTTGAATAACCACTTTTTAAACCCTCAGAGTGACCAAAATTGCCATTTTTACAGAGTTTTGCTTACTCAAAAGCTTCAATTTTGACCCGTTTCAGGCACAGAAATGACTTTAAACACACTTATTTTAGTTGACAAAGTCATAATTCACATCCAACAGTCATTTACAGTCAAAAGATTAAATGTTAAAATTTCATCCATTTTGACCTTTTTGGGATCGTTCGACATGTCCGGAGTCATCGTTTTTCATCCGAAAATTGATTTTTTGGACTGTACCAAAAATGATTCAAAATTTCAATTGGATCGTTCCTCATGTTGAATAACCACTTTTTAAACCCTCACAGTGACCAAAATTGCCATTTTTACAGAGTTTTGCTTACTCAAAAGCTTCAATTTTGACCCCTTTGAGGCACAGAAATGACTTTAAACACACTTATTTTAGTTGACAAAGTCATAATTCACATCCAACAGTCATTTAGAGTCAAAAGATTAAATGTTAAAATTTCATCCATATTGACCATTTTGGGATAGTTCGACATGTCCGGAGTCATCGTTTTTCATCCGAAAATTGATTTTTTGGACTGTACCAAAAATGATTCAAAATGTCAATTGGATCGTGCCTCATGTTGAATAACCACTTTTTAGACCCTCAGAGTGACCAAAATTGCCATTTTTACAGAGTTTTGCTTACTCAAAAGCTTCAATTTTTACCCGTTTCAGGCACAGAAATGACTTTAAACACACTTATTTTAGTAGACAAAGTCATAATTCACATCCAACAGCCATTTAGAGTCAAAAGATTAAATGTTAAAATTTCATCCATATTGACCCTTTTGGGATAGTTCGACATGTCCGGAGTCATCGTTTTTCATCCGAAAATTGATTTTTTGGACTGTACCAAAAATGATTCAAAATGTCAATTGGATCGTGCCTCATATTGAAAAACCACTTTTTAAACCCTCACAGTGACCAAAATTGCCATTTTTACAGAGTTTTGCTTACTCAAAAGCTTCAATTTTGACCCCTTTGAGGCACAGAAATGACTTTAAACACACTTATTTTAGTTGACAAAGTCATAATTCACATCCAACAGTCATTTAGAGTCAAAAGATTAAATGTTAAAATTTCATCCATATTGACCATTTTGGGATAGTTCGACATGTCCGGAGTCATCGTTTTTCATCCGAAAATTGATTTTTTGGACTGTACCAAAAATGATTCAAAATGTCAATTGGATCGTGCCTCATGTTGAATAGCCACTTTTTAGACCCTCAGAGTGACCAAAATTGCCATTTTTACAGAGTTTTGCTTACTCAAAAGCTTCAATTTTTACCCGTTTCAGGCACAGAAATGACTTTAAACACACTTATTTTAGTAGACAAAGTCATAATTCACATCCAACAGCCATTTAGAGTCAAAAGATTAAATGTTAAAATTTCATCCATATTGACCATTTTGGGATAGTTCGACATGTCCGGAGTCATCGTTTTTCATCCGAAAATTGATTTTTTGGACTGTACCAAAAATGATTCAAAATGTCAATTGGATCGTGCCTCATGTTGAATAACCACTTTTTAAACCCTCAGAGTGACCAAAATTGCCATTTTTACAGAGTTTTGCTTACTCAAAAGCTTCAATTTTGACCCGTTTCATGAACAGAAATGACTTTAAACACACTTATTTTAGTTGACAAAGTCATAATTCACATCCAACAGTCATTTACAGTCCAAAGATTAAATGTTAAAATTTCATCCATATTGACCATTTTGGGATAGTTCGACATGTCCGGAGTCATCGTTTTTCATCCGAAAATTGATTTTTTTGGACTGTACCAAAAATGATTCAAAATGTCATTTGGATCGTGCCTCATGTTGAATAACCACTTTTTAAACCCTCACAGTGACCAAAATTGCCATTTTTACAGAGTTTTGCTTACTCAAAAGCTTCAATTTTGACCCGTTTCAGGCACAGAAATGACTTTAAACACACTTATTTTAGTTGACAAAGTCATAATTCACATCCAACAGCCATTTAGAGTCAAAAGATTAAATGTTAAAATTTCATCCATATTGACCATTTTGGGATAGTTCGACATGTCCGGAGTCATCGTTTCTCATCCGAAAATTGATTTTTTGGACTGTACCAAAAATGATTCAAAATGTCAATTGGATCGTGCCTCATGTTGAATAACCACTTTTTAAACCCTCACAGTGACCAAAATTGCCATTTTTACAGAGTTTTGCTTACTCAAAAGCTTCAATTTTGACCCGTTTCAGGCACAGAAATGACTTTAAACACACTTATTTTAGTTGACAAAGTCATAATTCACATCCAACAGTCATTTACAGTCAAAAGATTAAATGTTAAAATTTCATCCATTTTGACCTTTTTGGGATCGTTCGACATGTCCGGAGTCATCGTTTTTCATCCGAAAATTGATTTTTTGGACTGTACCAAAAATGATTCAAAATGTCAATTGGATCGTGCCTCATGTTGAATAACCACTTTTTAGACCCTCAGAGTGACTAAAATTGCCATTTTTACAGAGTTTTGCTTACTCAAAAGCTTCAATTTTGACCCGTTTCAGGCACAGAAATGACTTTAAACACTTATTTTAGTTGACAAAGTCATAATTCACATCCAACAGCCATTTAGAGTCAAAAGATTAAATGTTAAAATTTCATCCATATTGACCATTTTGGGATAGTTCGACATGTCCGGAGTCATCGTTTTTCATCCGAAAATTGATTTTTTGGACTGTACCAAAAATGATTCAAAATGTCAATTGGATCGTGCCTCATGTTGAATAACCACTTTTTAAACCCTCACAGTGACCAAAATTGCCATTTTAACAGAGTTTTGCTTACTCAAAAGCTTCAATTTTGACCCGTTTCAGGCACAGAAATGACTTTAAACACACTTATTTTAGTTGACAAAGTCATAATTCACATCCAACAGTCATTTACAGTCAAAAGATTAAATGTTAAAATTTCATCCATTTTGACCTTTTTGGGATCGTTCGACATGTCCGGAGTCATCGTTTTTCATTCGAAAATTGATTTTTTGGACTGTACCAAAAATGATTCGAAATGTCAATTGGATCGTGCCTCATGTTGAATAACCACTTTTTAAACCCTCAGAGTGACCAAAATTGCCATTTTTACAGAGTTTTGCTTACTCAAAAGCTTCAATTTTGACCCGTTTCAGGCACAGAAATGACTTTAAACACACTTATTTTAGTTGACAAAGTCATAATTCACATCCAACAGTCATTTAGAGTCAAAAGATTAAATGTTAAAATTTCATCCATATTGACCATTTTGGGATAGTTCGACATGTCCGGAGTCATCGTTTTTCATCCGAAAATTGATTTTTTGGACTGTACCAAAAATGATTCAAAATGTCAATTGGATCGTGCCTCATGTTGAATAACCACTTTTTAGACCCTCAGAGTGACCAAAATTGCCATTTTTACAGAGTTTTGCTTACTCAAAAGCTTCAATTTTTACCCGTTTCAGGCACAGAAATGACTTTAAACACACTTATTTTAGTTGACAAAGTCATAATTCACATCCAACAGCCATTTAGAGTCAAAAGATTAAATGTTAAAATTTCATCCATATTGACCATTTTGGGATAGTTCGACATGTCCGGAGTCATCGTTTTTCATCCGAAAATTGATTTTTTGGACTGTACCAAAAATGATTCAAAATGTCAATTGGATCGTGCCTCATGTTGAATAACCACTTTTTAAACCCTCACAGTGACCAAAATTGCCATTTTAACAGAGTTTTGCTTACTCAAAAGCTTCAATTTTGACCCGTTTCAGGCACAGAAATGACTTTAAACACACTTATTTTAGTTGACAAAGTCATAATTCACATCCAACAGTCATTTAGAGTCAAAAGATTAAATGTTAAAATTTCATCCATATTGACCATTTTGGGATAGTTCGACATGTCCGGAGTCATCGTTTTTCATCCGAAAATTGATTTTTTGGACTGTACCAAAAATGATTCAAAATGTCAATTGGATCGTGCCTCATGTTGAATAACCACTTTTTAAACCCTCAGAGTGACCAAAATTGCCATTTTTACAGAGTTTTGCTTACTCAAAAGCTTCAATTTTGACCCGTTTCAGGCACAGAAATGACGTTAAACACACTTATTTTAGTTGACAAAGTCATAATTCACATCCAACAGTCATTTACAGTCAAAAGATTAAATGTTAAAATTTCATCCATATTGACCATTTTGGGATCGTTCGACATGTCCGGAGTCATCGTTTTTCATCCGAAAATTGATTTTTTGGACTGTACCAAAAATGATTCAAAATGTCAATTGGATCGTGCCTCATGTTGAATAACCACTTTTTAAACCCTCAGAGTGACCAAAATTGCCATTTTTACAGAGTTTTGCTTACTCAAAAGCTTCAATTTTGACCCGTTTCAGGCACAGAAATGACTTTAAACACACTTATTTTAGTTGACAAAGTCATAATTCACATCCAACAGTCATTTACAGTCAAAAGATTAAATGTTAAAATGTCATCCATATTGACCATTTTGGGATCGTTCGACATGTCCTTAGTCATCGTTTTTCATCCGAAAATTGATTTTTTGGACTGTACCAAAATTGATTCAAAATGTCAATTGGATCGTGCCTCATGTTGAATAACCACTTTTTAAACCCTCAGAGTGACCAAAATTGCCATTTTTACAGAGTTTTGCTTACTCAAAAGCTTCAATTTTGACCCGTTTCATGCACAGAAATGACTTTAAACACACTTATTTTAGTTGACAAAGTCATAATTCACATCCAACAGTCATTTACAGTCCAAAGATTAAATGTTAAAATTTCATCCATATTGACCATTTTGGGATAGTTCGACATGTCCGGAGTCATCGTTTTTCATCCGAAAATTGATTTTTTTGGACTGTACCAAAAATGATTCAAAATGTCATTTGGATCGTGCCTCGTGTTGAATAACCACTTTTTAAACCCTCACAGTGACCAAAATTGCCATTTTTACAGAGTTTTGCTTACTCAAAAGCTTCAATTTTGACCCGTTTCAGGCACAGAAATGACTTTAAACACACTTATTTTAGTTGACAAAGTCATAATTCACATCCAACAGCCATTTAGAGTCAAAAGATTAAATGTTAAAATTTCATCCATATTGACCATTTTGGGATAGTTCGACATGTCCGGAGTCATCGTTTCTCATCCGAAAATTGATTTTTTGGACTGTACCAAAAATGATTCAAAATGTCAATTGGATCGTGCCTCATGTTGAATAACCACTTTTTAAACCCTCACAGTGACCAAAATTGCCATTTTTACAGAGTTTTGCTTACTCAAAAGCTTCAATTTTGACCCGTTTCAGGCACAGAAATGACTTTAAACACACTTATTTTAGTTGACAAAGTCATAATTCACATCCAACAGTCATTTACAGTCAAAAGATTAAATGTTAAAATTTCATCCATTTTGACCTTTTTGGGATCGTTCGACATGTCCGGAGTCATCGTTTTTCATCCGAAAATTGATTTTTTGGACTGTACCAAAAATGATTCAAAATGTCAATTGGATCGTGCCTCATGTTGAATAACCACTTTTTAGACCCTCAGAGTGACTAAAATTGCCATTTTTACAGAGTTTTGCTTACTCAAAAGCTTCAATTTTGACCCGTTTCAGGCACAGAAATGACTTTAAACACTTATTTTAGTTGACAAAGTCATAATTCACATCCAACAGCCATTTAGAGTCAAAAGATTAAATGTTAAAATTTCATCCATATTGACCATTTTGGGATAGTTCGACATGTCCGGAGTCATCGTTTTTCATCCGAAAATTGATTTTTTGGACTGTACCAAAAATGATTCAAAATGTCAATTGGATCGTGCCTCATGTTGAATAACCACTTTTTAAACCCTCACAGTGACCAAAATTGCCATTTTAACAGAGTTTTGCTTACTCAAAAGCTTCAATTTTGACCCGTTTCAGGCACAGAAATGACTTTAAACACACTTATTTTAGTTGACAAAGTCATAATTCACATCCAACAGTCATTTACAGTCAAAAGATTAAATGTTAAAATTTCATCCATTTTGACCTTTTTGGGATCGTTCGACATGTCCGGAGTCATCGTTTTTCATTCGAAAATTGATTTTTTGGACTGTACCAAAAATGATTCGAAATGTCAATTGGATCGTGCCTCATGTTGAATAACCACTTTTTAAACCCTCAGAGTGACCAAAATTGCCATTTTTACAGAGTTTTGCTTACTCAAAAGCTTCAATTTTGACCCGTTTCAGGCACAGAAATGACTTTAAACACACTTATTTTAGTTGACAAAGTCATAATTCACATCCAACAGTCATTTACAGTCAAAAGATTAAATGTTAAAATTTCATCCATATTGACCATTTTGGGATAGTTCGACATGTCCGGAGTCATCGTTTTTCATCCGAAAATTGATTTTTTGGACTGTACCAAAAATGATTCAAAATGTCAATTGGATCGTGCCTCATGTTGAATAACCACTTTTTAAACCCTCACAGTGACCACAATTGCCATTTTTACAGAGTTTTGCTTACTCAAAAGCTTCAATTTTGACCCGTTTCAGGCACAGAAATGATTTTAAACACACTTATTTTAGTTGACAAAGTCATAATTCACATCCAACAGTCATTTACAGTCAAAAGATTAAATGTTAAAATTTCATCCATTTTGACCTTTTTGGGATCGTTCGACATGTCCGGAGTCATCGTTTTTCATCCGAAAATTGATTTTTTGGACTGTACCAAAAATGATTCAAAATTTCAATTGGATCGTTCCTCATGTTGAAAAACCACTTTTTAAACCCTCACAGTGACCAAAATTGCCATTTTTACAGAGTTTTGCTTACTCAAAAGCTTCAATTTTGACCCCTTTGAGGCACAGAAATGACTTTAAACACACTTATTTTAGTTGACAAAGTCATAATTCACATCCAACAGTCATTTAGAGTCAAAAGATTAAATGTTAAAATTTCATCCATATTGACCATTTTGGGATAGTTCGACATGTCCGGAGTCATCGTTTTTCATCCGAAAATTGATTTTTTGGACTGTACCAAAAATGATTCAAAATGTCAATTGGATCGTGCCTCATGTTGAATAACCACTTTTTAGACCCTCAGAGTGACCAAAATTGCCATTTTTACAGAGTTTTGCTTACTCAAAAGCTTCAATTTTTACCCGTTTCAGGCACAGAAATGACTTTAAACACACTTATTTTAGTAGACAAAGTCATAATTCACATCCAACAGCCATTTAGAGTCAAAAGATTAAATGTTAAAATTTCATCCATATTGACCATTTTGGGATAGTTCGACATGTCCGGAGTCATCGTTTTTCATCCGAAAATTGATTTTTTGGACTGTACCAAAAATGATTCAAAATGTCAATTGGATCGTGCCTCATGTTGAATAACCACTTTTTAAACCCTCAGAGTGACCAAAATTGCCATTTTTACAGAGTTTTGCTTACTCAAAAGCTTCAATTTTGACCCCTTTGAGGCACAGAAATGACTTTAAACACACTTATTTTAGTTGACAAAGTCATAATTCACATCCAACAGTCATTTAGAGTCAAAAGATTAAATGTTAAAATTTCATCCATATTGACCATTTTGGGATAGTTCGACATGTCCGGAGTCATCGTTTTTCATCCGAAAATTGATTTTTTGGACTGTACCAAAAATGATTCAAAATGTCAATTGGATCGTGCCTCATGTTGAATAACCACTTTTTAGACCCTCAGAGTGACCAAAATTGCCATTTTTACAGAGTTTTGCTTACTCAAAAGCTTCAATTTTACCCGTTTCAGGCACAGAAATGACTTTAAACACACTTATTTTAGTAGACAAAGTCATAATTCACATCCAACAGCCATTTAGAGTCAAAAGATTAAATGTTAAAATTTCATCCATATTGACCATTTTGGGATAGTTCGACATGTCCGGAGTCATCGTTTTTCATCCGAAAATTGATTTTTTGGACTGTACCAAAAATGATTCAAAATATCAATTGGATCGTGCCTCATGTTGAATAACCACTTTTTAAACCCTCAGAGTGACCAAAATTGCCATTTTTACAGAGTTTTGCTTACTCAAAAGCTTCAATTTTGACCCGTTTCAGGCACAGAAATGACTTTAAACACACTTATTTTAGTTGACAAAGTCATAATTCACATCCAACAGTCATTTACAGTCAAAAGATTAAATGTTAAAATTTCATCCATTTTGACCTTTTTGGGATCGTTCGACATGTCCGGAGTCATCGTTTTTCATCCGAAAATTGATTTTTTGGACTGTACCAAAAATGATTCAAAATTTCAATTGGATCGTTCCTCATGTTGAATAACCACTTTTTAAACCCTCACAGTGACCAAAATTGCCATTTTTACAGAGTTTTGCTTACTCAAAAGCTTCAATTTTGACCCCTTTGAGGCACAGAAATGACTTTAAACACACTTATTTTAGTTGACAAAGTCATAATTCACATCCAACAGTCATTTAGAGTCAAAAGATTAAATGTTAAAATTTCATCCATATTGACCATTTTGGGATAGTTCGACATGTCCGGAGTCATCGTTTTTCATCCGAAAATTGATTTTTTGGACTGTACCAAAAATGATTCAAAATGTCAATTGGATCGTGCCTCATGTTGAATAACCACTTTTTAGACCCTCAGAGTGACCAAAATTGCCATTTTTACAGAGTTTTGCTTACTCAAAAGCTTCAATTTTTACCCGTTTCAGGCACAGAAATGACTTTAAACACACTTATTTTAGTAGACAAAGTCATAATTCACATCCAACAGCCATTTAGAGTCAAAAGATTAAATGTTAAAATTTCATCCATATTGACCCTTTTGGGATAGTTCGACATGTCCGGAGTCATCGTTTTTCATCCGAAAATTGATTTTTTGGACTGTACCAAAAATGATTCAAAATGTCAATTGGATCGTGCCTCATGTTGAATAACCACTTTTTAAAACCCTCAGAGTGACCAAAATTGCCATTTTTACAGAGTTTTGCTTACTCAAAAGCTTCAATTTTGACCAGTTTCAGGCACAGAAATGACTTTAAACACACTTATTTTAGTTGACAAAGTCATAATTCACATCCAACAGTCATTTACAGTCAAAAGATTAAATGTTAAAATTTCATCCATATTGACCATTTTGGGATAGTTCGACATGTCCGGAGTCATCGTTTTTCACCTGAAAATTGATTTTTTGGACTGTACCAAAAATGATTCAAAATGTCAATTGGATCGTGCCTCATGTTGAATAACCACTTTTTAAACCCTCACAGTGACCAAAATTGCCATTTTTACAGAGTTTTGCTTACTCAAAAGCTTCAATTTAACCCGTTTCAGGCACAGAAATGACTTTAAACACACTTATTTTAGTTGACAAAGTCATAATTCACATCCAACAGTCATTTACAGTCAAAAGATTAAATGTTAAAATTTCATCCATTTTGACCTTTTTGGGATTGTTCGACATGTCCGGAGTCATCGTTTTTCATCCGAAAATTGATTTTTTGGACTTTACCAAAAATGATTCAAAATTTCAATTGGATCGTGCCTCATGTTGAATAACCACTTTTTAAACCCACACAGTGACCAAAATTGCCATTTTTACAGAGTTTTGCTTACTCAAAAGCTTCAATTTTGACCCCTTTGAGGCACAGAAATGACTTTAAACACACTTATTTTAGTTGACAAAGTCATAATTCACATCCAACAGTCATTTAGAATCAAAAGATGAAATGTTAAAATTTCATCCATATTGACCATTTTGGGATAGTTCGACATGTCCGGAGTCATCGTTTTTCATCCAAAAATTGATTTTTTGGACTGTACCAAAAATGATTCAAAATGTCAATTGGATCGTGCCTCATGTTGAATAACCACTTTTTAAACCCTCACAGTGACCAAAATTGCCATTTTTACAGAGTTTTGCTTACTCAAAAGCTTCAATTTTGACCCGTTTCAGGCACAGAAATGACTTTAAACACACTTATTTTAGTTGACAAAGTCATAATTCACATCCAACAGTCATTTACAGTCAAAAGATTAAATGTTAAAATTTCATCCATATTGACCATTTTGGGATCGTTCGACATGTCCGGAGTCATCGTTTTTCATCCGAAAATTGATTTTTTGGACTGTACCAAAAATGATTCAAAATGTCAATTGGATCGTACCTCATGTTGAATAACCACTTTTTAAACCCTGAGAGTGACCAAAATTGCCATTTTTACAGAGTTTTGCTTACTCAAAAGCTTCAATTTTGACCCGTTTCAGGCACAGAAATGACTTTAAACACACTTATTTTAGTTGACAAAGTCATAATTCACATCCAACAGTCATTTACAGTCAAAAGATTAAATGTTAAAATTTCATCCATTTTGACCTTTTTGGGATCGTTCGACATGTCCGGAGTCATCGTTTTTCATCCGAAAATTGATTTTTTGGACTGTACCAAAAATGATTCAAAATGTCAATTGGATCTTGCCTCATGTTGAATAACCACTTTTTAAACCCTCACAGTGACCAAAATTGCCATTTTTACAGAGTTTTGCTTACTCAACAGCTTCAATTTTGACCCGTTTCAGGCACAGAAATGACTTTAAACACACTTATTTTAGTTGACAAAGTCATAATTCACATCCAACAGTCATTTACAGTCAAAAGATTAAATGTTAAAATTTCATCCATATTGACCATTTTGGGATAGTTCGACATGTCCGGAGTCATCGTTTTTCATCCGAAAATTGATTTTTTGGACTGTACCAAAAATGATTCAAAATGTCAATTGGATCGTGCCTCATGTTGAATAACCACTTTTTAGACCCTCAGAGTGACCAAAATTGCCATTTTTACAGAGTTTTGCTTACTCAAAAGCTTCAATTTTTACCCGTTTCAGGCACAGAAATGACTTTAAACACACTTATTTTAGTAGACAAAGTCATAATTCACATCCAACAGCCATTTAGAGTCAAAAGATTAAATGTTAAAATTTCATCCATATTGACCATTTTGGGATAGTTCGACATGTCCGGAGTCATCGTTTTTCATCCGAAAATTGATTTTTTGGACTGTACCAAAAATGATTCAAAATGTCAATTGGATCGTGCCTCATGTTGAATAACCACTTTTTAAACCCTCAGAGTGACCAAAATTGCCATTTTTACAGAGTTTTGCTTACTCAAAAGCTTCAATTTTGACCCGTTTCAGGCACAGAAATGACTTTAAACACACTTATTTTAGTTGACAAAGTCATAATTCACATCCAACAGTCATTTACAGTCAAAAGATTAAATGTTAAAATTTCATCCATATTGACCATTTTGGGATCGTTCGACATGTCCGGAGTCATCGTTTTTCATCCGAAAATTGATTTTTTGGACTGTACCAAAAATGATTCAAAATGTCAATTGGATCGTGCCTCATGTTGAATAACCACTTTTTAAACCCTCAGAGTGACCAAAATTGCCATTTTTACAGAGTTTTGCTTACTCAAAAGCTTCAATTTTGACCCGTTTCAGGCACAGAAATGACTTTAAACACACTTATTTTAGTTGACAAAGTCATAATTCACATCCAACAGTCATTTACAGTCAAAAGATTAAATGTTAAAATGTCATCCATATTGACCATTTTGGGATCGTTCGACATGTCCTTAGTCATCGTTTTTCATCCGAAAATTGATTTTTTGGACTGTACCAAAATTGATTCAAAATGTCAATTGGATCGTGCCTCATGTTGAATAACCACTTTTTAAACCCTCAGAGTGACCAAAATTGCCATTTTTACAGAGTTTTGCTTACTCAAAAGCTTCAATTTTGACCCGTTTCATGCACAGAAATGACTTTAAACACACTTATTTTAGTTGACAAAGTCATAATTCACATCCAACAGTCATTTACAGTCCAAAGATTAAATGTTAAAATTTCATCCATATTGACCATTTTGGGATAGTTCGACATGTCCGGAGTCATCGTTTTTCATCCGAAAATTGATTTTTTTGGACTGTACCAAAAATGATTCAAAATGTCATTTGGATCGTGCCTCATGTTGAATAACCACTTTTTAAACCCTCACAGTGACCAAAATTGCCATTTTTACAGAGTTTTGCTTACTCAAAAGCTTCAATTTTGACCCGTTTCAGGCACAGAAATGACTTTAAACACACTTATTTTAGTTGACAAAGTCATAATTCACATCCAACAGTCATTTACAGTCAAAAGATTAAATGTTAAAATTTCATCCATTTTGACCTTTTTGGGATCGTTCGACATGTCCGGAGTCATCGTTTTTCATCCGAAAATTGATTTTTTGGACTGTACCAAAAATGATTCAAAATGTCAATTGGATCGTGCCTCATATTGAATAACCACTTTTTAGACCCTCAGAGTGACCAAAATTGCCATTTTTACAGAGTTTTGCTTACTCAAAAGCTTCAATTTTTACCCGTTTCAGGCACAGAAATGACTTTAAACACACTTATTTTAGTAGACAAAGTCATAATTCACATCCAACAGCCATTTAGAGTCAAAAGATTAAATGTTAAAATTTCATCCATATTGACCATTTTGGGATAGTTCGACATGTCCGGAGTCATCGTTTTTCATCCGAAAATTGATTTTTTGGACTGTACCAAAAATGATTCAAAATGTCAATTGGATCGTGCCTCATGTTGAATAACCACTTTTTAAACCCTCAGAGTGACCAAAATTGCCATTTTTACAGAGTTTTGCTTACTCAAAAGCTTCAATTTTGACCCCTTTGAGGCACAGAAATGACTTTAAACACACTTATTTTAGTAGACAAAGTCATAATTCACATCCAACAGTCATTTAGAGTCAAAAGATTAAATGTTAAAATTTCATCCATATTGACCATTTTGGGATAGTTCGACATGTCCGGAGTCATCGTTTTTCATCCGAAAATTGATTTTTTGGACTGTACCAAAAATGATTCAAAATGTCAATTGGATCGTGCCTCATGTTGAATAACCACTTTTTAGACCCTCAGAGTGACCAAAATTGCCATTTTTACAGAGTTTTGCTTACTCAAAAGCTTCAATTTTACCCGTTTCAGGCACAGAAATGACTTTAAACACACTTATTTTAGTAGACAAAGTCATAATTCACATCCAACAGCCATTTAGAGTCAAAAGATTAAATGTTAAAATTTCATCCATATTGACCATTTTGGGATAGTTCGACATGTCCGGAGTCATCGTTTTTCATCCGAAAATTGATTTTTTGGACTGTACCAAAAATGATTCAAAATATCAATTGGATCGTGCCTCATGTTGAATAACCACTTTTTAAACCCTCAGAGTGACCAAAATTGCCATTTTTACAGAGTTTTGCTTACTCAAAAGCTTCAATTTTGACCCGTTTCAGGCACAGAAATGACTTTAAACACACTTATTTTAGTTGACAAAGTCATAATTCACATCCAACAGTCATTTACAGTCAAAAGATTAAATGTTAAAATTTCATCCATTTTGACCTTTTTGGGATCGTTCGACATGTCCGGAGTCATCGTTTTTCATCCGAAAATTGATTTTTTGGACTGTACCAAAAATGATTCAAAATTTCAATTGGATCGTTCCTCATGTTGAATAACCACTTTTTAAACCCTCACAGTGACCAAAATTGCCATTTTTACAGAGTTTTGCTTACTCAAAAGCTTCAATTTTGACCCCTTTGAGGCACAGAAATGACTTTAAACACACTTATTTTAGTTGACAAAGTCATAATTCACATCCAACAGTCATTTAGAGTCAAAAGATTAAATGTTAAAATTTCATCCATATTGACCATTTTGGGATAGTTCGACATGTCCGGAGTCATCGTTTTTCATCCAAAAATTGATTTTTTGGACTGTACCAAAAATGATTCAAAATGTCAATTGGATCGTGCCTCATGTTGAATAACCACTTTTTAAACCCTCACAGTGACCAAAATTGCCATTTTTACAGAGTTTTGCTTACTCAAAAGCTTCAATTTTGACCCGTTTCAGGCACAGAAATGACTTTAAACACACTTATTTTAGTTGACAAAGTCATAATTCACATCCAACAGTCATTTACAGTCAAAAGATTAAATGTTAAAATTTCATCCATATTGACCATTTTGGGATCGTTCGACATGTCCGGAGTCATCGTTTTTCATCCGAAAATTGATTTTTTGGACTGTACCAAAAATGATTCAAAATGTCAATTGGATCGTACCTCATGTTGAATAACCACTTTTTAAACCCTGAGAGTGACCAAAATTGCCATTTTTACAGAGTTTTGCTTACTCAAAAGCTTCAATTTTGACCCGTTTCAGGCACAGAAATGACTTTAAACACACTTATTTTAGTTGACAAAGTCATAATTCACATCCAACAGTCATTTACAGTCAAAAGATTAAATGTTAAAATTTCATCCATTTTGACCTTTTTGGGATCGTTCGACATGTCCGGAGTCATCGTTTTTCATCCGAAAATTGATTTTTTGGACTGTACCAAAAATGATTCAAAATGTCAATTGGATCTTGCCTCATGTTGAATAACCACTTTTTAAACCCTCACAGTGACCAAAATTGCCATTTTTACAGAGTTTTGCTTACTCAACAGCTTCAATTTTGACCCGTTTCAGGCACAGAAATGACTTTAAACACACTTATTTTAGTTGACAAAGTCATAATTCACATCCAACAGTCATTTACAGTCAAAAGATTAAATGTTAAAATTTCATCCATATTGACCATTTTGGGATAGTTCGACATGTCCGGAGTCATCGTTTTTCATCCGAAAATTGATTTTTTGGACTGTACCAAAAATGATTCAAAATGTCAATTGGATCGTGCCTCATGTTGAATAACCACTTTTTAGACCCTCAGAGTGACCAAAATTGCCATTTTTACAGAGTTTTGCTTACTCAAAAGCTTCAATTTTTACCCGTTTCAGGCACAGAAATGACTTTAAACACACTTATTTTAGTAGACAAAGTCATAATTCACATCCAACAGCCATTTAGAGTCAAAAGATTAAATGTTAAAATTTCATCCATATTGACCATTTTGGGATAGTTCGACATGTCCGGAGTCATCGTTTTTCATCCGAAAATTGATTTTTTGGACTGTACCAAAAATGATTCAAAATGTCAATTGGATCGTGCCTCATGTTGAATAACCACTTTTTAAACCCTCACAGTGACCAAAATTGCCATTTTAACAGAGTTTTGCTTACTCAAAAGCTTCAATTTTGACCCGTTTCAGGCACAGAAATGACTTTAAACACACTTATTTTAGTTGACAAAGTCATAATTCACATCCAACAGTCATTTAGAGTCAAAAGATTAAATGTTAAAATTTCATCCATATTGACCATTTTGGGATAGTTCGACATGTCCGGAGTCATCGTTTTTCATCCGAAAATTGATTTTTTGGACTGTACCAAAAATGATTCAAAATGTCAATTGGATCGTGCCTCATGTTGAATAACCACTTTTTAGACCCTCAGAGTGACCAAAATTGCCATTTTTACAGAGTTTTGCTTACTCAAAAGCTTCAATTTTACCCGTTTCAGGCACAGAAATGACTTTAAACACACTTATTTTAGTAGACAAAGTCATAATTCACATCCAACAGCCATTTAGAGTCAAAAGATTAAATGTTAAAATTTCATCCATATTGACCATTTTGGGATAGTTCGACATGTCCGGAGTCATCGTTTTTCATCCGAAAATTGATTTTTTGGACTGTACCAAAAATGATTCAAAATATCAATTGGATCGTGCCTCATGTTGAATAACCACTTTTTAAACCCTCAGAGTGACCAAAATTGCCATTTTTACAGAGTTTTGCTTACTCAAAAGCTTCAATTTTGACCCGTTTCAGGCACAGAAATGACTTTAAACACACTTATTTTAGTTGACAAAGTCATAATTCACATCCAACAGTCATTTACAGTCAAAAGATTAAATGTTAAAATTTCATCCATTTTGACCTTTTTGGGATCGTTCGACATGTCCGGAGTCATCGTTTTTCATCCGAAAATTGATTTTTTGGACTGTACCAAAAATGATTCAAAATTTCAATTGGATCGTTCCTCATGTTGAATAACCACTTTTTAAACCCTCACAGTGACCAAAATTGCCATTTTTACAGAGTTTTGCTTACTCAAAAGCTTCAATTTTGACCCCTTTGAGGCACAGAAATGACTTTAAACACACTTATTTTAGTTGACAAAGTCATAATTCACATCCAACAGTCATTTAGAGTCAAAAGATTAAATGTTAAAATTTCATCCATATTGACCATTTTGGGATAGTTCGACATGTCCGGAGTCATCGTTTTTCATCCAAAAATTGATTTTTTGGACTGTACCAAAAATGATTCAAAATGTCAATTGGATCGTGCCTCATGTTGAATAACCACTTTTTAAACCCTCACAGTGACCAAAATTGCCATTTTTACAGAGTTTTGCTTACTCAAAAGCTTCAATTTTGACCCGTTTCAGGCACAGAAATGACTTTAAACACACTTATTTTAGTTGACAAAGTCATAATTCACATCCAACAGTCATTTACAGTCAAAAGATTAAATGTTAAAATTTCATCCATATTGACCATTTTGGGATCGTTCGACATGTCCGGAGTCATCGTTTTTCATCCGAAAATTGATTTTTTGGACTGTACCAAAAATGATTCAAAATGTCAATTGGATCGTACCTCATGTTGAATAACCACTTTTTAAACCCTGAGAGTGACCAAAATTGCCATTTTTACAGAGTTTTGCTTACTCAAAAGCTTCAATTTTGACCCGTTTCAGGCACAGAAATGACTTTAAACACACTTATTTTAGTTGACAAAGTCATAATTCACATCCAACAGTCATTTACAGTCAAAAGATTAAATGTTAAAATTTCATCCATTTTGACCTTTTTGGGATCGTTCGACATGTCCGGAGTCATCGTTTTTCATCCGAAAATTGATTTTTTGGACTGTACCAAAAATGATTCAAAATGTCAATTGGATCTTGCCTCATGTTGAATAACCACTTTTTAAACCCTCACAGTGACCAAAATTGCCATTTTTACAGAGTTTTGCTTACTCAACAGCTTCAATTTTGACCCGTTTCAGGCACAGAAATGACTTTAAACACACTTATTTTAGTTGACAAAGTCATAATTCACATCCAACAGTCATTTACAGTCAAAAGATTAAATGTTAAAATTTCATCCATATTGACCATTTTGGGATAGTTCGACATGTCCGGAGTCATCGTTTTTCATCCGAAAATTGATTTTTTGGACTGTACCAAAAATGATTCAAAATGTCAATTGGATCGTGCCTCATGTTGAATAACCACTTTTTAGACCCTCAGAGTGACCAAAATTGCCATTTTTACAGAGTTTTGCTTACTCAAAAGCTTCAATTTTTACCCGTTTCAGGCACAGAAATGACTTTAAACACACTTATTTTAGTAGACAAAGTCATAATTCACATCCAACAGCCATTTAGAGTCAAAAGATTAAATGTTAAAATTTCATCCATATTGACCATTTTGGGATAGTTCGACATGTCCGGAGTCATCGTTTTTCATCCGAAAATTGATTTTTTGGACTGTACCAAAAATGATTCAAAATGTCAATTGGATCGTGCCTCATGTTGAATAACCACTTTTTAAACCCTCACAGTGACCAAAATTGCCATTTTAACAGAGTTTTGCTTACTCAAAAGCTTCAATTTTGACCCGTTTCAGGCACAGAAATGACTTTAAACACACTTATTTTAGTTGACAAAGTCATAATTCACATCCAACAGTCATTTAGAGTCAAAAGATTAAATGTTAAAATTTCATCCATATTGACCATTTTGGGATAGTTCGACATGTCCGGAGTCATCGTTTTTCATCCGAAAATTGATTTTTTGGACTGTACCAAAAATGATTCAAAATGTCAATTGGATCGTGCCTCATGTTGAATAACCACTTTTTAGACCCTCAGAGTGACCAAAATTGCCATTTTTACAGAGTTTTGCTTACTCAAAAGCTTCAATTTTTACCCGTTTCAGGCACAGAAATGACTTTAAACACACTTATTTTAGTTGACAAAGTCATAATTCACATCCAACAGTCATTTACAGTCAAAAGATTAAATGTTAAAATGTCATCCATATTGACCATTTTTGGATCGTTCGACATGTCCTTAGTCATCGTTTTTCATCCGAAAATTGATTTTTTGGACTGTACCAAAAATGATTCAAAATGTCATTTGGATCGTGCCTCATGTTGAATAACCACTTTTTAAACCCTCACAGTGACCAAAATTGCCAATTTTTACAGAGTTTTGCTTACTCAAAAGCTTCAATTTTGACCCGTTTCAGGCACAGAAATGACTTTAAACACACTTATTTTAGTTGACAAAGTCATAATTCACATCCAACAGTCATTTACAGTCAAAAGATTAAATGTTAAAATTTCATCCATTTTGACCTTTTTGGGATCGTTCGACATCTCCGGAGTCATCGTTTTTCATCCGAAAATTGATTTTTTGGACTGTACCAAAAATGATTCAAAATTTCAATTGGATCGTGCCTCATGTTGAATAACCACTTTTTAAACCCTCACAGTGACCAAAGTTGCCATTTTTACAGAGTTATGCTTACTCAAAAGCTTCAATTTTGACCCCTTTGAGGCACAGAAATGACTTTAAACACACTTATTTTAGTTGACAAAGTCATAATTCACATCCAACAGTCATTTAGAGTCAAAAGATTAAATGTTAAAATTTCATCCATATTGACCATTTTGGGATAGTTCGACATGTCCGGAGTCATCGTTTCTCATCCGAAAATTGATTTTTTGGACTGTACCAAAAATGATTCAAAATGTCAATTGGATCGTGCCTCATGTTGAATAACCACTTTTTAAACCCTCACAGCGACCAAAATTGCCATTTTAACAGAGTTTTGCTTACTCAAAAGCTTCAATTTTGACCCGTTTCAGGCACAGAAATGACTTTAAACACACTTATTTTAGTTGACAAAGTCATAATTCACATCCAACAGTCATTTACAGTCAAAAGATTAAATGTTAAAATTTCATCCATATTGACCATTTTGGGATAGTTCGACATGTCCGGAGTCATCGTTTTTCATCCGAAAATTGATTTTTTGGACTGTACCAAAAATGATTCAAAATGTCAATTGGATCGTGCCTCATGTTGAATAACCACTTTTTAGACCCTCAGAGTGACCAAAATTGCCATTTTTACAGAGTTTTGCTTACTCAAAAGCTTCAATTTTTACCCGTTTCAGGCACAGAAATGACTTTAAACACACTTATTTTAGTAGACAAAGTCATAATTCACATCCAACAGCCATTTAGAGTCAAAAGATTAAATGTTAAAATTTCATCCATATTGACCATTTTGGGATAGTTCGACATGTCCGGAGTCATCGTTTTTCATCCGAAAATTGATTTTTTGGACTGTACCAAAAATGATTCAAAATGTCAATTGGATCGTGCCTCATGTTGAATAACCACTTTTTAAACCCTCAGAGTGACCAAAATTGCCATTTTTACAGAGTTTTGCTTACTCAAAAGCTTCAATTTTGACCCCTTTGAGGCACAGAAATGACTTTAAACACACTTATTTTAGTAGACAAAGTCATAATTCACATCCAACAGTCATTTAGAGTCAAAAGATTAAATGTTAAAATTTCATCCATATTGACCATTTTGGGATAGTTCGACATGTCCGGAGTCATCGTTTTTCATCCGAAAATTGATTTTTTGGACTGTACCAAAAATGATTCAAAATGTCAATTGGATCGTGCCTCATGTTGAATAACCACTTTTTAGACCCTCAGAGTGACCAAAATTGCCATTTTTACAGAGTTTTGCTTACTCAAAAGCTTCAATTTTACCCGTTTCAGGCACAGAAATGACTTTAAACACACTTATTTTAGTAGACAAAGTCATAATTCACATCCAACAGCCATTTAGAGTCAAAAGATTAAATGTTAAAATTTCATCCATATTGACCATTTTGGGATAGTTCGACATGTCCGGAGTCATCGTTTTTCATCCGAAAATTGATTTTTTGGACTGTACCAAAAATGATTCAAAATATCAATTGGATCGTGCCTCATGTTGAATAACCACTTTTTAAACCCTCAGAGTGACCAAAATTGCCATTTTTACAGAGTTTTGCTTACTCAAAAGCTTCAATTTTGACCCGTTTCAGGCACAGAAATGACTTTAAACACACTTATTTTAGTTGACAAAGTCATAATTCACATCCAACAGTCATTTACAGTCAAAAGATTAAATGTTAAAATTTCATCCATTTTGACCTTTTTGGGATCGTTCGACATGTCCGGAGTCATCGTTTTTCATCCGAAAATTGATTTTTTGGACTGTACCAAAAATGATTCAAAATTTCAATTGGATCGTTCCTCATGTTGAATAACCACTTTTTAAACCCTCACAGTGACCAAAATTGCCATTTTTACAGAGTTTTGCTTACTCAAAAGCTTCAATTTTGACCCCTTTGAGGCACAGAAATGACTTTAAACACACTTATTTTAGTTGACAAAGTCATAATTCACATCCAACAGTCATTTAGAGTCAAAAGATTAAATGTTAAAATTTCATCCATATTGACCATTTTGGGATAGTTCGACATGTCCGGAGTCATCGTTTTTCATCCAAAAATTGATTTTTTGGACTGTACCAAAAATGATTCAAAATGTCAATTGGATCGTGCCTCATGTTGAATAACCACTTTTTAAACCCTCACAGTGACCAAAATTGCCATTTTTACAGAGTTTTGCTTACTCAAAAGCTTCAATTTTGACCCGTTTCAGGCACAGAAATGACTTTAAACACACTTATTTTAGTTGACAAAGTCATAATTCACATCCAACAGTCATTTACAGTCAAAAGATTAAATGTTAAAATTTCATCCATATTGACCATTTTGGGATCGTTCGACATGTCCGGAGTCATCGTTTTTCATCCGAAAATTGATTTTTTGGACTGTACCAAAAATGATTCAAAATGTCAATTGGATCGTACCTCATGTTGAATAACCACTTTTTAAACCCTGAGAGTGACCAAAATTGCCATTTTTACAGAGTTTTGCTTACTCAAAAGCTTCAATTTTGACCCGTTTCAGGCACAGAAATGACTTTAAACACACTTATTTTAGTTGACAAAGTCATAATTCACATCCAACAGTCATTTACAGTCAAAAGATTAAATGTTAAAATTTCATCCATTTTGACCTTTTTGGGATCGTTCGACATGTCCGGAGTCATCGTTTTTCATCCGAAAATTGATTTTTTGGACTGTACCAAAAATGATTCAAAATGTCAATTGGATCTTGCCTCATGTTGAATAACCACTTTTTAAACCCTCACAGTGACCAAAATTGCCATTTTTACAGAGTTTTGCTTACTCAACAGCTTCAATTTTGACCCGTTTCAGGCACAGAAATGACTTTAAACACACTTATTTTAGTTGACAAAGTCATAATTCACATCCAACAGTCATTTACAGTCAAAAGATTAAATGTTAAAATTTCATCCATATTGACCATTTTGGGATAGTTCGACATGTCCGGAGTCATCGTTTTTCATCCGAAAATTGATTTTTTGGACTGTACCAAAAATGATTCAAAATGTCAATTGGATCGTGCCTCATGTTGAATAACCACTTTTTAGACCCTCAGAGTGACCAAAATTGCCATTTTTACAGAGTTTTGCTTACTCAAAAGCTTCAATTTTTACCCGTTTCAGGCACAGAAATGACTTTAAACACACTTATTTTAGTAGACAAAGTCATAATTCACATCCAACAGCCATTTAGAGTCAAAAGATTAAATGTTAAAATTTCATCCATATTGACCATTTTGGGATAGTTCGACATGTCCGGAGTCATCGTTTTTCATCCGAAAATTGATTTTTTGGACTGTACCAAAAATGATTCAAAATGTCAATTGGATCGTGCCTCATGTTGAATAACCACTTTTTAAACCCTCACAGTGACCAAAATTGCCATTTTAACAGAGTTTTGCTTACTCAAAAGCTTCAATTTTGACCCGTTTCAGGCACAGAAATGACTTTAAACACACTTATTTTAGTTGACAAAGTCATAATTCACATCCAACAGTCATTTAGAGTCAAAAGATTAAATGTTAAAATTTCATCCATATTGACCATTTTGGGATAGTTCGACATGTCCGGAGTCATCGTTTTTCATCCGAAAATTGATTTTTTGGACTGTACCAAAAATGATTCAAAATGTCAATTGGATCGTGCCTCATGTTGAATAACCACTTTTTAGACCCTCAGAGTGACCAAAATTGCCATTTTTACAGAGTTTTGCTTACTCAAAAGCTTCAATTTTTACCCGTTTCAGGCACAGAAATGACTTTAAACACACTTATTTTAGTTGACAAAGTCATAATTCACATCCAACAGTCATTTACAGTCAAAAGATTAAATGTTAAAATGTCATCCATATTGACCATTTTTGGATCGTTCGACATGTCCTTAGTCATCGTTTTTCATCCGAAAATTGATTTTTTGGACTGTACCAAAAATGATTCAAAATGTCATTTGGATCGTGCCTCATGTTGAATAACCACTTTTTAAACCCTCACAGTGACCAAAATTGCCAATTTTTACAGAGTTTTGCTTACTCAAAAGCTTCAATTTTGACCCGTTTCAGGCACAGAAATGACTTTAAACACACTTATTTTAGTTGACAAAGTCATAATTCACATCCAACAGTCATTTACAGTCAAAAGATTAAATGTTAAAATTTCATCCATTTTGACCTTTTTGGGATCGTTCGACATCTCCGGAGTCATCGTTTTTCATCCGAAAATTGATTTTTTGGACTGTACCAAAAATGATTCAAAATTTCAATTGGATCGTGCCTCATGTTGAATAACCACTTTTTAAACCCTCACAGTGACCAAAGTTGCCATTTTTACAGAGTTATGCTTACTCAAAAGCTTCAATTTTGACCCCTTTGAGGCACAGAAATGACTTTAAACACACTTATTTTAGTTGACAAAGTCATAATTCACATCCAACAGTCATTTAGAGTCAAAAGATTAAATGTTAAAATTTCATCCATATTGACCATTTTGGGATAGTTCGACATGTCCGGAGTCATCGTTTCTCATCCGAAAATTGATTTTTTGGACTGTACCAAAAATGATTCAAAATGTCAATTGGATCGTGCCTCATGTTGAATAACCACTTTTTAAACCCTCACAGCGACCAAAATTGCCATTTTAACAGAGTTTTGCTTACTCAAAAGCTTCAATTTTGACCCGTTTCAGGCACAGAAATGACTTTAAACACACTTATTTTAGTTGACAAAGTCATAATTCACATCCAACAGTCATTTACAGTCAAAAGATTAAATGTTAAAATTTCATCCATATTGACCATTTTGGGATAGTTCGACATGTCCGGAGTCATCGTTTTTCATCCGAAAATTGATTTTTTGGACTGTACCAAAAATGATTCAAAATGTCAATTGGATCGTGCCTCATGTTGAATAACCACTTTTTAGACCCTCAGAGTGACCAAAATTGCCATTTTTACAGAGTTTTGCTTACTCAAAAGCTTCAATTTTTACCCGTTTCAGGCACAGAAATGACTTTAAACACACTTATTTTAGTAGACAAAGTCATAATTCACATCCAACAGCCATTTAGAGTCAAAAGATTAAATGTTAAAATTTCATCCATATTGACCATTTTGGGATAGTTCGACATGTCCGGAGTCATCGTTTTTCATCCGAAAATTGATTTTTTGGACTGTACCAAAAATGATTCAAAATGTCAATTGGATCGTGGCTCATGTTGAATAACCACTTTTTAAACCCTCAGAGTGACCAAAATTGCCATTTTTACAGAGTTTTGCTTACTCAAAAGCTTCAATTTTGACCCCTTTGAGGCACAGAAATGACTTTAAACACACTTATTTTAGTAGACAAAGTCATAATTCACATCCAACAGTCATTTAGAGTCAAAAGATTAAATGTTAAAATTTCATCCATATTGACCATTTTGGGATAGTTCGACATGTCCGGAGTCATCGTTTTTCATCCGAAAATTGATTTTTTGGACTGTACCAAAAATGATTCAAAATGTCAATTGGATCGTGCCTCATGTTGAATAACCACTTTTTAGACCCTCAGAGTGACCAAAATTGCCATTTTTACAGAGTTTTGCTTACTCAAAAGCTTCAATTTTACCCGTTTCAGGCACAGAAATGACTTTAAACACACTTATTTTAGTAGACAAAGTCATAATTCAAATCCAACAGCCATTTAGAGTCAAAAGATTAAATGTTAAAATTTCATCCATATTGACCATTTTGGGATAGTTCGACATGTCCGGAGTCATCGTTTTTCATCCGAAAATTGATTTTTTGGACTGTACCAAAAATGATTCAAAATATCAATTGGATCGTGCCTCATGTTGAATAACCACTTTTTAAACCCTCAGAGTGACCAAAATTGCCATTTTTACAGAGTTTTGCTTACTCAAAAGCTTCAATTTTGACCCGTTTCAGGCACAGAAATGACTTTAAACACACTTATTTTAGTTGACAAAGTCATAATTCACATCCAACAGTCATTTACAGTCAAAAGATTAAATGTTAAAATTTCATCCATTTTGACCTTTTTGGGATCGTTCGACATGTCCGGAGTCATCGTTTTTCATCCGAAAATTGATTTTTTGGACTGTACCAAAAATGATTCAAAATTTCAATTGGATCGTTCCTCATGTTGAATAACCACTTTTTAAACCCTCACAGTGACCAAAATTGCCATTTTTACAGAGTTTTGCTTACTCAAAAGCTTCAATTTTGACCCCTTTGAGGCACAGAAATGACTTTAAACACACTTATTTTAGTTGACAAAGTCATAATTCACATCCAACAGTCATTTAGAGTCAAAAGATTAAATGTTAAAATTTCATCCATATTGACCATTTTGGGATAGTTCGACATGTCCGGAGTCATCGTTTTTCATCCGAAAATTGATTTTTTGGACTGTACCAAAAATGATTCAAAATGTCAATTGGATCGTGCCTCATGTTGAATAACCACTTTTTAGACCCTCAGAGTGACCAAAATTGCCATTTTTACAGAGTTTTGCTTACTCAAAAGCTTCAATTTTTACCCGTTTCAGGCACAGAAATGACTTTAAACACACTTATTTTAGTAGACAAAGTCATAATTCACATCCAACAGCCATTTAGAGTCAAAAGATTAAATGTTAAAATTTCATCCATATTGACCCTTTTGGGATAGTTCGACATGTCCGGAGTCATCGTTTTTCATCCGAAAATTGATTTTTTGGACTGTACCAAAAATGATTCAAAATGTCAATTGGATCATGCCTCATGTTGAATAACCACTTTTTAAACCCTCAGAGTGACCAAAATTGCCATTTTTACAGAGTTTTGCTTACTCAAAAGCTTCAATTTTGACCCGTTTCAGGCACAGAAATGACTTTAAACACACTTATTTTAGTTGACAAAGTCATAATTCACATCCAACAGTCATTTACAGTCAAAAGATTAAATGTTAAAATGTCATCCATATTGACCATTTTGGGATCGTTCGACATGTCCTTAGTCATCGTTTTTCATCCGAAAATTGATTTTTTGGACTGTACCAAAATTGATTCAAAATGTCAATTGGATCGTGCCTCATGTTGAATAACCACTTTTTAAACCCTCAGAGTGACCAAAATTGCCATTTTTACAGAGTTTTGCTTACTCAAAAGCTTCAATTTTGACCCGTTTCATGCACAGAAATGACTTTAAACACACTTATTTTAGTTGACAAAGTCATAATTCACATCCAACAGTCATTTACAGTCCAAAGATTAAATGTTAAAATTTCATCCATATTGACCATTTTGGGATAGTTCGACATGTCCGGAGTCATCGTTTTTCATCCGAAAATTGATTTTTTTGGACTGTACCAAAAATGATTCAAAATGTCATTTGGATCGTGCCTCATGTTGAATAACCACTTTTTAAACCCTCACAGTGACCAAAATTGCCATTTTTACAGAGTTTTGCTTACTCAAAAGCTTCAATTTTGACCCGTTTCAGGCACAGAAATGACTTTAAACACACTTATTTTAGTTGACAAAGTCATAATTCACATCCAACAGTCATTTACAGTCAAAAGATTAAATGTTAAAATTTCATCCATTTTGACCTTTTTGGGATCGTTCGACATGTCCGGAGTCATCGTTTTTCATCCGAAAATTGATTTTTTGGACTGTACCAAAAATGATTCAAAATGTCAATTGGATCGTGCCTCATGTTGAATAACCACTTTTTAAACCCTCACAGTGACCAAAATTGCCATTTTAACAGAGTTTTGCTTACTCAAAAGCTTCAATTTTGACCCCTTTGAGGCACAGAAATGACTTTAAACACACTTATTTTAGTTGACAAAGTCATAATTCACATCCAACAGTCATTTAGAATCAAAAGATGAAATGTTAAAATTTCATCCATATTGACCATTTTGGGATAGTTCGACATGTCCGGAGTCATCGTTTTTCATCCAAAAATTGATTTTTTGGACTGTACCAAAAATGATTCAAAATGTCAATTGGATCGTGCCTCATGTTGAATAACCACTTTTTAAACCCTCACAGTGACCAAAAATGCCATTTTTACAGAGTTTTGCTTACTCAAAAGCTTCAATTTTGACCCGTTTCAGGCACAGAAATGACTTTAAACACACTTATTTTAGTTGACAAAGTCATAATTCACATCCAACAGTCATTTACAGTCAAAAGATTAAATGTTAAAATTTCATCCATATTGACCATTTTGGGATCGTTCGACATGTCCGGAGTCATCGTTTTTCATCCGAAAATTGATTTTTTGGACTGTACCAAAAATGATTCAAAATGTCAATTGGATCGTACCTCATGTTGAATAACCACTTTTTAAACCCTGAGAGTGACCAAAATTGCCATTTTTACAGAGTTTTGCTTACTCAAAAGCTTCAATTTTGACCCGTTTCAGGCACAGAAATGACTTTAAACACACTTATTTTAGTTGACAAAGTCATAATTCACATCCAACAGTCATTTACAGTCAAAAGATTAAATGTTAAAATTTCATCCATTTTGACCTTTTTGGGATCGTTCGACATGTCCGGAGTCATCGTTTTTCATCCGAAAATTGATTTTTTGGACTGTACCAAAAATGATTCAAAATGTCAATTGGATCTTGCCTCATGTTGAATAACCACTTTTTAAACCCTCACAGTGACCAAAATTGCCATTTTTACAGAGTTTTGCTTACTCAACAGCTTCAATTTTGACCCGTTTCAGGCACAGAAATGACTTTAAACACACTTATTTTAGTTGACAAAGTCATAATTCACATCCAACAGTCATTTACAGTCAAAAGATTAAATGTTAAAATTTCATCCATATTGACCATTTTGGGATAGTTCGACATGTCCGGAGTCATCGTTTTTCATCCGAAAATTGATTTTTTGGACTGTACCAAAAATGATTCAAAATGTCAATTGGATCGTGCCTCATGTTGAATAACCACTTTTTAGACCCTCAGAGTGACCAAAATTGCCATTTTTACAGAGTTTTGCTTACTCAAAAGCTTCAATTTTTACCCGTTTCAGGCACAGAAATGACTTTAAACACACTTATTTTAGTAGACAAAGTCATAATTCACATCCAACAGCCATTTAGAGTCAAAAGATTAAATGTTAAAATTTCATCCATATTGACCATTTTGGGATAGTTCGACATGTCCGGAGTCATCGTTTTTCATCCGAAAATTGATTTTTTGGACTGTACCAAAAATGATTCAAAATGTCAATTGGATCGTGCCTCATGTTGAATAACCACTTTTTAAACCCTCAGAGTGACCAAAATTGCCATTTTTACAGAGTTTTGCTTACTCAAAAGCTTCAATTTTGACCCGTTTCAGGCACAGAAATGACTTTAAACACACTTATTTTAGTTGACAAAGTCATAATTCACATCCAACAGTCATTTACAGTCAAAAGATTAAATGTTAAAATTTCATCCATATTGACCATTTTGGGATCGTTCGACATGTCCGGAGTCATCGTTTTTCATCCGAAAATTGATTTTTTGGACTGTACCAAAAATGATTCAAAATGTCAATTGGATCGTGCCTCATGTTGAATAACCACTTTTTAAACCCTCAGAGTGACCAAAATTGCCATTTTTACAGAGTTTTGCTTACTCAAAAGCTTCAATTTTGACCCGTTTCAGGCACAGAAATGACTTTAAACACACTTATTTTAGTTGACAAAGTCATAATTCACATCCAACAGTCATTTACAGTCAAAAGATTAAATGTTAAAATGTCATCCATATTGACCATTTTGGGATCGTTCGACATGTCCTTAGTCATCGTTTTTCATCCGAAAATTGATTTTTTGGACTGTACCAAAATTGATTCAAAATGTCAATTGGATCGTGCCTCATGTTGAATAACCACTTTTTAAACCCTCAGAGTGACCAAAATTGCCATTTTTACAGAGTTTTGCTTACTCAAAAGCTTCAATTTTGACCCGTTTCATGCACAGAAATGACTTTAAACACACTTATTTTAGTTGACAAAGTCATAATTCACATCCAACAGTCATTTACAGTCCAAAGATTAAATGTTAAAATTTCATCCATATTGACCATTTTGGGATAGTTCGACATGTCCGGAGTCATCGTTTTTCATCCGAAAATTGATTTTTTTGGACTGTACCAAAAATGATTCAAAATGTCATTTGGATCGTGCCTCATGTTGAATAACCACTTTTTAAACCCTCACAGTGACCAAAATTGCCATTTTTACAGAGTTTTGCTTACTCAAAAGCTTCAATTTTGACCCGTTTCAGGCACAGAAATGACTTTAAACACACTTATTTTAGTTGACAAAGTCATAATTCACATCCAACAGTCATTTACAGTCAAAAGATTAAATGTTAAAATTTCATCCATTTTGACCTTTTTGGGATCGTTCGACATGTCCGGAGTCATCGTTTTTCATCCGAAAATTGATTTTTTGGACTGTACCAAAAATGATTCAAAATGTCAATTGGATCGTGCCTCATATTGAATAACCACTTTTTAGACCCTCAGAGTGACCAAAATTGCCATTTTTACAGAGTTTTGCTTACTCAAAAGCTTCAATTTTGACCCGTTTCAGGCACAGAAATGACTTTAAACACTTATTTTAGTTGACAAAGTCATAATTCACATCCAACAGCCATTTAGAGTCAAAAGATTAAATGTTAAAATTTCATCCATATTGACCATTTTGGGATAGTTCGACATGTCCGGAGTCATCGTTTTTCATCCGAAAATTGATTTTTTGGACTGTACCAAAAATGATTCAAAATGTCAATTGGATCGTGCCTCATGTTGAATAACCACTTTTTAAACCCTCACAGTGACCAAAATTGCCATTTTAACAGAGTTTTGCTTACTCAAAAGCTTCAATTTTGACCCGTTTCAGGCACAGAAATGACTTTAAACACACTTATTTTAGTTGACAAAGTCATAATTCACATCCAACAGTCATTTAGAGTCAAAAGATTAAATGTTAAAATTTCATCCATATTGACCATTTTGGGATAGTTCGACATGTCCGGAGTCATCGTTTTTCATCCGAAAATTGATTTTTTGGACTGTACCAAAAATGATTCAAAATGTCAATTGGATCGTGCCTCATGTTGAATAACCACTTTTTAAACCCTCAGAGTGACCAAAATTGCCATTTTTACAGAGTTTTGCTTACTCAAAAGCTTCAATTTTGACCCGTTTCAGGCACAGAAATGACTTTAAACACACTTATTTTAGTTGACAAAGTCATAATTCACATCCAACAGTCATTTACAGTCAAAAGATTAAATGTTAAAATGTCATCCATATTGACCATTTTTGGATCGTTCGACATGTCCTTAGTCATCGTTTTTCATCCGAAAATTGATTTTTTGGACTGTACCAAAAATGATTCAAAATGTCATTTGGATCGTGCCTCATGTTGAATAACCACTTTTTAAACCCTCACAGTGACCAAAATTGCCAATTTTTACAGAGTTTTGCTTACTCAAAAGCTTCAATTTTGACCCGTTTCAGGCACAGAAATGACTTTAAACACACTTATTTTAGTTGACAAAGTCATAATTCACATCCAACAGTCATTTACAGTCAAAAGATTAAATGTTAAAATTTCATCCATTTTGACCTTTTTGGGATCGTTCGACATCTCCGGAGTCATCGTTTTTCATCCGAAAATTGATTTTTTGGACTGTACCAAAAATGATTCAAAATTTCAATTGGATCGTGCCTCATGTTGAATAACCACTTTTTAAACCCTCACAGTGACCAAAGTTGCCATTTTTACAGAGTTATGCTTACTCAAAAGCTTCAATTTTGACCCCTTTGAGGCACAGAAATGACTTTAAACACACTTATTTTAGTTGACAAAGTCATAATTCACATCCAACAGTCATTTAGAGTCAAAAGATTAAATGTTAAAATTTCATCCATATTGACCATTTTGGGATAGTTCGACATGTCCGGAGTCATCG
This sequence comes from Lissotriton vulgaris, assembly GCF_964263255.1. Taxonomy (NCBI): domain Eukaryota; kingdom Metazoa; phylum Chordata; class Amphibia; order Caudata; family Salamandridae; genus Lissotriton; species Lissotriton vulgaris. The sequence continues at coordinate 73,880 of NW_028241093.1, read as the reverse complement.
TTTCTCATCCGAAAATTGATTTTTTGGACTGTACCAAAAATGATTCAAAATGTCAATTGGATCGTGCCTCATGTTGAATAACCACTTTTTAAACCCTCACAGCGACCAAAATTGCCATTTTAACAGAGTTTTGCTTACTCAAAAGCTTCAATTTTGACCCGTTTCAGGCACAGAAATGACTTTAAACACACTTATTTTAGTTGACAAAGTCATAATTCACATCCAACAGTCATTTACAGTCAAAAGATTAAATGTTAAAATTTCATCCATATTGACCATTTTGGGATAGTTCGACATGTCCGGAGTCATCGTTTTTCATCCGAAAATTGATTTTTTGGACTGTACCAAAAATGATTCAAAATGTCAATTGGATCGTGCCTCATGTTGAATAACCACTTTTTAGACCCTCAGAGTGACCAAAATTGCCATTTTTACAGAGTTTTGCTTACTCAAAAGCTTCAATTTTTACCCGTTTCAGGCACAGAAATGACTTTAAACACACTTATTTTAGTAGACAAAGTCATAATTCACATCCAACAGCCATTTAGAGTCAAAAGATTAAATGTTAAAATTTCATCCATATTGACCATTTTGGGATAGTTCGACATGTCCGGAGTCATCGTTTTTCATCCGAAAATTGATTTTTTGGACTGTACCAAAAATGATTCAAAATGTCAATTGGATCGTGCCTCATGTTGAATAACCACTTTTTAAACCCTCAGAGTGACCAAAATTGCCATTTTTACAGAGTTTTGCTTACTCAAAAGCTTCAATTTTGACCCCTTTGAGGCACAGAAATGACTTTAAACACACTTATTTTAGTAGACAAAGTCATAATTCACATCCAACAGTCATTTAGAGTCAAAAGATTAAATGTTAAAATTTCATCCATATTGACCATTTTGGGATAGTTCGACATGTCCGGAGTCATCGTTTTTCATCCGAAAATTGATTTTTTGGACTGTACCAAAAATGATTCAAAATGTCAATTGGATCGTGCCTCATGTTGAATAACCACTTTTTAGACCCTCAGAGTGACCAAAATTGCCATTTTTACAGAGTTTTGCTTACTCAAAAGCTTCAATTTTACCCGTTTCAGGCACAGAAATGACTTTAAACACACTTATTTTAGTAGACAAAGTCATAATTCACATCCAACAGCCATTTAGAGTCAAAAGATTAAATGTTAAAATTTCATCCATATTGACCATTTTGGGATAGTTCGACATGTCCGGAGTCATCGTTTTTCATCCGAAAATTGATTTTTTGGACTGTACCAAAAATGATTCAAAATATCAATTGGATCGTGCCTCATGTTGAATAACCACTTTTTAAACCCTCAGAGTGACCAAAATTGCCATTTTTACAGAGTTTTGCTTACTCAAAAGCTTCAATTTTGACCCGTTTCAGGCACAGAAATGACTTTAAACACACTTATTTTAGTTGACAAAGTCATAATTCACATCCAACAGTCATTTACAGTCAAAAGATTAAATGTTAAAATTTCATCCATTTTGACCTTTTTGGGATCGTTCGACATGTCCGGAGTCATCGTTTTTCATCCGAAAATTGATTTTTTGGACTGTACCAAAAATGATTCAAAATTTCAATTGGATCGTTCCTCATGTTGAATAACCACTTTTTAAACCCTCACAGTGACCAAAATTGCCATTTTTACAGAGTTTTGCTTACTCAAAAGCTTCAATTTTGACCCCTTTGAGGCACAGAAATGACTTTAAACACACTTATTTTAGTTGACAAAGTCATAATTCACATCCAACAGTCATTTAGAGTCAAAAGATTAAATGTTAAAATTTCATCCATATTGACCATTTTGGGATAGTTCGACATGTCCGGAGTCATCGTTTTTCATCCGAAAATTGATTTTTTGGACTGTACCAAAAATGATTCAAAATGTCAATTGGATCGTGCCTCATGTTGAATAACCACTTTTTAGACCCTCAGAGTGACCAAAATTGCCATTTTTACAGAGTTTTGCTTACTCAAAAGCTTCAATTTTTACCCGTTTCAGGCACAGAAATGACTTTAAACACACTTATTTTAGTAGACAAAGTCATAATTCACATCCAACAGCCATTTAGAGTCAAAAGATTAAATGTTAAAATTTCATCCATATTGACCCTTTTGGGATAGTTCGACATGTCCGGAGTCATCGTTTTTCATCCGAAAATTGATTTTTTGGACTGTACCAAAAATGATTCAAAATGTCAATTGGATCATGCCTCATGTTGAATAACCACTTTTTAAACCCTCAGAGTGACCAAAATTGCCATTTTTACAGAGTTTTGCTTACTCAAAAGCTTCAATTTTGACCCGTTTCAGGCACAGAAATGACTTTAAACACACTTATTTTAGTTGACAAAGTCATAATTCACATCCAACAGTCATTTACAGTCAAAAGATTAAATGTTAAAATGTCATCCATATTGACCATTTTGGGATCGTTCGACATGTCCTTAGTCATCGTTTTTCATCCGAAAATTGATTTTTTGGACTGTACCAAAATTGATTCAAAATGTCAATTGGATCGTGCCTCATGTTGAATAACCACTTTTTAAACCCTCAGAGTGACCAAAATTGCCATTTTTACAGAGTTTTGCTTACTCAAAAGCTTCAATTTTGACCCGTTTCATGCACAGAAATGACTTTAAACACACTTATTTTAGTTGACAAAGTCATAATTCACATCCAACAGTCATTTACAGTCCAAAGATTAAATGTTAAAATTTCATCCATATTGACCATTTTGGGATAGTTCGACATGTCCGGAGTCATCGTTTTTCATCCGAAAATTGATTTTTTTGGACTGTACCAAAAATGATTCAAAATGTCATTTGGATCGTGCCTCATGTTGAATAACCACTTTTTAAACCCTCACAGTGACCAAAATTGCCATTTTTACAGAGTTTTGCTTACTCAAAAGCTTCAATTTTGACCCGTTTCAGGCACAGAAATGACTTTAAACACACTTATTTTAGTTGACAAAGTCATAATTCACATCCAACAGTCATTTACAGTCAAAAGATTAAATGTTAAAATTTCATCCATTTTGACCTTTTTGGGATCGTTCGACATGTCCGGAGTCATCGTTTTTCATCCGAAAATTGATTTTTTGGACTGTACCAAAAATGATTCAAAATGTCAATTGGATCGTGCCTCATGTTGAATAACCACTTTTTAAACCCTCACAGTGACCAAAATTGCCATTTTAACAGAGTTTTGCTTACTCAAAAGCTTCAATTTTGACCCGTTTCAGGCACAGAAATGACTTTAAACACACTTATTTTAGTTGACAAAGTCATAATTCACATCCAACAGTCATTTAGAGTCAAAAGATTAAATGTTAAAATTTCATCCATATTGACCATTTTGGGATAGTTCGACATGTCCGGAGTCATCGTTTTTCATCCGAAAATTGATTTTTTGGACTGTACCAAAAATGATTCAAAATGTCAATTGGATCGTGCCTCATGTTGAATAACCACTTTTTAAACCCTCAGAGTGACCAAAATTGCCATTTTTACAGAGTTTTGCTTACTCAAAAGCTTCAATTTTGACCCGTTTCAGGCACAGAAATGACTTTAAACACACTTATTTTAGTTGACAAAGTCATAATTCACATCCAACAGTCATTTACAGTCAAAAGATTAAATGTTAAAATTTCATCCATATTGACCATTTTGGGATCGTTCGACATGTCCGGAGTCATCGTTTTTCATCCGAAAATTGATTTTTTGGACTGTACCAAAAATGATTCAAAATGTCAATTGGATCGTGCCTCATGTTGAATAACCACTTTTTAAACCCTCAGAGTGACCAAAATTGCCATTTTTACAGAGTTTTGCTTACTCAAAAGCTTCAATTTTGACCCGTTTCAGGCACAGAAATGACTTTAAACACACTTATTTTAGTTGACAAAGTCATAATTCACATCCAACAGTCATTTACAGTCAAAAGATTAAATGTTAAAATGTCATCCATATTGACCATTTTGGGATCGTTCGACATGTCCTTAGTCATCGTTTTTCATCCGAAAATTGATTTTTTGGACTGTACCAAAATTGATTCAAAATGTCAATTGGATCGTGCCTCATGTTGAATAACCACTTTTTAAACCCTCAGAGTGACCAAAATTGCCATTTTTACAGAGTTTTGCTTACTCAAAAGCTTCAATTTTGACCCGTTTCAGGCACAGAAATGACTTTAAACACTTATTTTAGTTGACAAAGTCATAATTCACATCCAACAGCCATTTAGAGTCAAAAGATTAAATGTTAAAATTTCATCCATATTGACCATTTTGGGATAGTTCGACATGTCCGGAGTCATCGTTTTTCATCCGAAAATTGATTTTTTGGACTGTACCAAAAATGATTCAAAATGTCAATTGGATCGTGCCTCATGTTGAATAACCACTTTTTAAACCCTCACAGTGACCAAAATTGCCATTTTAACAGAGTTTTGCTTACTCAAAAGCTTCAATTTTGACCCGTTTCAGGCACAGAAATGACTTTAAACACACTTATTTTAGTTGACAAAGTCATAATTCACATCCAACAGTCATTTACAGTCAAAAGATTAAATGTTAAAATTTCATCCATTTTGACCTTTTTGGGATCGTTCGACATGTCCGGAGTCATCGTTTTTCATTCGAAAATTGATTTTTTGGACTGTACCAAAAATGATTCAAAATGTCAATTGGATCGTGCCTCATGTTGAATAACCACTTTTTAAACCCTCACAGTGACCAAAATTGCCATTTTTACAGAGTTTTGCTTACTCAAAAGCTTCAATTTTGACCCGTTTCAGGCACAGAAATGACTTTAAACACACTTATTTTAGTTGACAAAGTCATAATTCACATCCAACAGTCATTTACAGTCAAAAGATTAAATGTTAAAATTTCATCCATTTTGACCTTTTTGGGATCGTTCGACATGTCCGGAGTCATCGTTTTTCATCCGAAAATTGATTTTTTGGACTGTACCAAAAATGATTCAAAATTTCAATTGGATCGTTCCTCATGTTGAATAACCACTTTTTAAACCCTCACAGTGACCAAAATTGCCATTTTTACAGAGTTTTGCTTACTCAAAAGCTTCAATTTTGACCCCTTTGAGGCACAGAAATGACTTTAAACACACTTATTTTAGTTGACAAAGTCATAATTCACATCCAACAGTCATTTAGAGTCAAAAGATTAAATGTTAAAATTTCATCCATTTTGACCTTTTTGGGATCGTTCAACATGTCCGGAGTCATCGTTTTTCATCCGAAAATTGATTTTTTGGACTGTACCAAAAATGATTCAAAATGTCAATTGGATCGTGCCTCATGTTGAATAACCACTTTTTAAACCCTCACAGTGACCAAAATTGCCATTTTTACAGAGTTTTGCTTACTCAAAAGCTTCAATTTTGACCCGTTTCAGGCACAGAAATGACTTTAAACACTTATTTTAGTTGACAAAGTCATAATTCACATCCAACAGCCATTTAGAGTCAAAAGATTAAATGTTAAAATTTCATCCATTTTGACCTTTTTGGGATCGTTCGACATGTCCGGAGTCATCGTTTTTCATTCGAAAATTGATTTTTTGGACTGTACCAAAAATGATTCAAAATGTCAATTGGATCGTGCCTCATGTTGAATAACCACTTTTTAAACCCTCAGAGTGACCAAAATTGCCATTTTTACAGAGTTTTGCTTACTCAAAAGCTTCAATTTTGACCCGTTTCAGGCACAGAAATGACTTTAAACACACTTATTTTAGTTGACAAAGTCATAATTCACATCCAACAGTCATTTAGAGTCAAAAGATTAAATGTTAAAATTTCATCCATTTTAACCTTTTTGGGATCGTTCAACATGTCCGGAGTCATCGTTTTTCATCCGAAAATTGATTTTTTGGACTGTACCAAAAATGATTCAAAATGTCAATTGGATCGTGCCTCATATTGAATAACCACTTTTTAAACCCTCACAGTGACCAAAATTGCCATTTTTACAGAGTTTTGCTTACTCAAAAGCTTCAATTTTGACCCGTTTCAGGCACAGAAATGACTTTAAACACACTTATTTTAGTTGACAAAGTCATAATTCACATCCAACAGTCATTTACAGTCAAAAGATTAAATGTTAAAATTTCATCCATTTTGACCTTTTTGGGATCGTTCAACATGTCCGGAGTCATCGTTTTTCATCCGAAAATTGATTTTTTTGGACTGTACCAAAAATGATTCAAAATGTCAATTGGATCGTGCCTCATGTTGAATAACCACTTTTTAAACCCTCAGAGTGACCAAAATTGCCATTTTTACAGAGTTTTGCTGACTCAAAAGCTTCAATTTTGACCCGTTTCAGGCACAGAAATGACTTTAAACACACTTATTTTAGTTGACAAAGTCATAATTCACATCCAACAGCCATTTAGAGTCAAAAGATTAAATGTTAAAATTTCATCCATATTGACCATTTTGGGATAGTTCGACATGTCCGGAGTCATCGTTTCTCATCCGAAAATTGATTTTTTGGACTGTACCAAAAATGATTCAAAATGTCAATTGGATCGTGCCTCATGTTGAATAACCACTTTTTAAACCCTCACAGTGACCAAAATTGCCATTTTTACAGAGTTTTGCTTACTCAAAAGCTTCAATTTTGACCCATTTCAGGCACAGAAATGACTTTAAACACACTTATTTTAGTTGACAAAGTCATAATTCACATCCAACAGTCATTTACAGTCTAAAGATTAAATGTTAAAATTTCATCCATATTGACCATTTTGGGATCGTTCGACATGTCCGGAGTCATCGTTTTTCATCCGAAAATTGATTTTTTTGGACTGTACCAAAAATGATTCAAAATGTCAATTGGATCGTGCCTCATGTTGAATAACCACTTTTTAAACATTCAGAGTGACCAAAATTGCCATTTTTACAGAGTTTTGCTTCCTCAAAAGCTTCAATTTTGACCCGTTTCAGGCACAGAAATGACTTTAAACACACTTATTTTAGTTGACAAAGTCTTAATTCACATCCAACAGTCATTTACAGTCAAAAGATTAAATGTTAAAATTTCATCCATATTGACCATTTTGGGATCGTTCGACATGTCCGGAGTCATCGTTTTTATCCGGAAATTGATTTTTTGGACTGTACCAAAAATGATTCAAAATGTCAATTGGATCGTGCCTCATGTTGAATAACCACTTTTTAAACCCTCAGAGTGACCAAAATTGCCATTTTTACAGAGTTTTGCTTACTCAAAAGCTTCAATTTTGACCCGTTTCAGGCACAGAAATGACTTTAAACACACTTATTTTAGTTGACAAAGTCATAATTCACATCCAACAGTCATTTACAGTCAAAAGATTAAATGTTAAAATTTCATCCATTTTGACCTTTTTGGGATCGTTCGACATGTCCGGAGTCATCGTTTTTCATCCGAAAATTGATTTTTTGGACTGTACCAAAAATGATTCAAAATTTCAATTGGATCATGCCTCATGTTGAATAACCACTTTTTAAACCCTCACAGTGACCAAAAGAGGATTGCTTACTCAAAAGCTTCAATTTTGACCCCTTTGAGGCACAGAAATGACTTTAAACACACTTATTTTAGTTGACAAAGTCATAATTCACATCCAACAGCCATTTAGAGTCAAAAGATTAAATGTTAAAATTTCATCCATATTGACCATTTTGGGATAGTTCGACATGTCCGGAGTCATCGTTTTTCATCCGAAAATTGATTTTTTGGACTGTACCAAAAATGATTCAAAATGTCAATTGGATCGTGCCTCATGTTGAATAACCACTTTTTAAACCCTCAGAGTGACCAAAATTGCCATTTTTACAGAGTTTTGCTTACTCAAAAGCTTCAATTTTGACCCGTTTCAGGCACAGAAATGACTTTAAACACACTTATTTTAGTTGACAAAGTCATAATTCACATCCAACAGTCATTTACAGTCAAAAGATTAAATGTTAAAATTTCATCCATTTTGACCTTTTTGGGATCGTTCGACATGTCCGGAGTCATCGTTTTTCATCCGAAAATTGATTTTTTGGACTGTACCAAAAATGATTCAAAATTTCAATTGGATCATGCCTCATGTTGAATAACCACTTTTTAAACCCTCACAGTGACCAAAAGAGGATTGCTTACTCAAAAGCTTCAATTTTGACCCCTTTGAGGCACAGAAATGACTTTAAACACACTTATTTTAGTTGACAAAGTCATAATTCACATCCAACAGCCATTTAGAGTCAAAAGATTAAATGTTAAAATTTCATCCATATTGACCATTTTGGGATAGTTCGACATGTCCGGAGTCATCGTTTTTCATCCGAAAATTGATTTTTTGGACTGTACCAAAAATGATTCAAAATGTCAATTGGATCGTGCCTCATGTTGAATAACCACTTTTTAAACCCTCACGGTGACCAAAATTGCCATTTTTACAGAGTTTTGCTTACTCAAAAGCTTCAATTTTGACCCGTTTCAGGCACAGAAATGACTTTAAACACACTTATTTTAGTTGACAAAGTCATAATTCACATCCAACAGTCATTTACAGTCAAAAGATTAAATGTTAAAATTTCATCCATTTTGACCTTTTTGGGATCGTTCGACATGTCCGGAGTCATCGTTTTTCATCCGAAAATTGATTTTTTGGACTGTACCAAAAATGATTCAAAATGTCAATTGGATCGTGCCTCATGTTGAATAACCACTTTTTAGACCCTCAGAGTGACCAAAATTGCCATTTTTACAGAGTTTTGCTTACTCAAAAGCTTCAATTTTGACCCGTTTCAGGCACAGAAATGACTTTAAACACACTTATTTTAGTTGACAAAGTCATAATTCACATCAAACAGTCATTTACAGTCAAAAGATTAAATGTTAAAATTTCATCCATTTTTACCTTTTTGGGATCGTTCAACATGTCCGGAGTCACCGTTTTTCATCCGAAAATTGATTTTTTGGACTGTACCAAAAATGATTCAAAATGTCAATTGGATCGTGCCTCATGTTGAATAACCACTTTTTATACCCTCACAGTGACCAAAATTGCCATTTTTACAGAGTTTTGCTTACTCAAAAGCTTCAATTTTGACCCGTTCAGGCACAGAAATGACTTTAAACACACTTATTTTAGTTGACAAAGTCATAATTCACATCCAACAGTCATTTACAGTCAAAAGATTAAATGTTAAAATTTCATCCATTTTGACCTTTTTGGGATCGTTCGACATGTCCGGAGTCATCGTTTTTCATTCGAAAATAGATTTTTTGGACTGTACCAAAAATGATTCAAAATGTCAATTGGATCGTGCCTCATGTTGAATAACCACTTTTTAAACCCTCAGAGTGACCAAAATTGCCATTTTTACAGAGTTTTGCTTACTCAAAAGCTTCAATTTTGACCCGTTTCAGGCACAGAAATGACTTTAAACACACTTATTTTAGTTGACAAAGTCATAATTCACATCCAACAGTCATTTACAGTCAAAAGATTAAATGTTAAAATTTCATCCATTTTAACCTTTTTGGGATCGTTCAACATGTCCGGAGTCATCGTTTTTCATCCGAAAATTGATTTTTTGGACTGTACCAAAAATGATTCAAAATGTCAATTGGATCGTGCCTCATGTTGAATAACCACTTTTTAAACCCTCACAGTGACCAAAATTGCCATTTTTACAGAGTTTTGCTTACTCAAAAGCTTCAATTTTGACCCGTTTCAGGCACAGAAATGACTTTAAACACACTTATTTTAGTTGACAAAGTCATAATTCACATCCAACAGTCATTTACAGTCAAAAGATTAAATGTTAAAATTTCATCCATTTTGACCTTTTTGGGATCGTTCAACATGTCCGGAGTCATCGTTTTTCATCCGAAAATTGATTTTTTTGGACTGTACCAAAAATGATTCAAAATGTCAATTGGATCGTGCCTCATGTTGAATAACCACTTTTTAAACCCTCAGAGTGACCAAAATTGCCATTTTTACAGAGTTTTGCTGACTCAAAAGCTTCAATTTTGACCCGTTTCAGGCACAGAAATGACTTTAAACACACTTATTTTAGTTGACAAAGTCATAATTCACATCCAACAGCCATTTAGAGTCAAAAGATTAAATGTTAAAATTTCATCCATATTGACCATTTTGGGATAGTTCGACATGTCCGGAGTCATCGTTTCTCATCCGAAAATTGATTTTTTGGACTGTACCAAAAATGATTCAAAATGTCAATTGGATCGTGCCTCATGTTGAATAACCACTGTTTAAACCCTCACAGTGACCAAAATTGCCATTTTTACAGAGTTTTGCTTACTCAAAAGCTTCAATTTTGACCCATTTCAGGCACAGAAATGACTTTAAACACACTTATTTTAGTTGACAAAGTCATAATTCACATCCAACAGTCATTTACAGTCTAAAGATTAAATGTTAAAATTTCATCCATATTGACCATTTTGGGATCGTTCGACATGTCCGGAGTCATCGTTTTTCATCCGAAAATTGATTTTTTTGGACTGTACCAAAAATGATTCAAAATGTCAATTGGATCGTGCCTCATGTTGAATAACCACTTTTTAAACATTCAGAGTGACCAAAATTGCCATTTTTACAGAGTTTTGCTTCCTCAAAAGCTTCAATTTTGACCCGTTTCAGGCACAGAAATGACTTTAAACACACTTATTTTAGTTGACAAAGTCTTAATTCACATCCAACAGTCATTTACAGTCAAAAGATTAAATGTTAAAATTTCATCCATATTGACCATTTTGGGATCGTTCGACATGTCCGGAGTCATCGTTTTTATCCGGAAATTGATTTTTTGGACTGTACCAAAAATGATTCAAAATGTCAATTGGATCGTGCCTCATGTTGAATAACCACTTTTTAAACCCTCAGAGTGACCAAAATTGCCATTTTTACAGAGTTTTGCTTACTCAAAAGCTTCAATTTTGACCCGTTTCAGGCACAGAAATGACTTTAAACACACTTATTTTAGTTGACAAAGTCATAATTCACATCCAACAGTCATTTACAGTCAAAAGATTAAATGTTAAAATTTCATCCATTTTGACCTTTTTGGGATCGTTCGACATGTCCGGAGTCATCGTTTTTCATCCGAAAATTGATTTTTTGGACTGTACCAAAAATGATTCAAAATTTCAATTGGATCATGCCTCATGTTGAATAACCACTTTTTAAACCCTCACAGTGACCAAAAGAGGATTGCTTACTCAAAAGCTTCAATTTTGACCCCTTTGAGGCACAGAAATGACTTTAAACACACTTATTTTAGTTGACAAAGTCATAATTCACATCCAACAGCCATTTAGAGTCAAAAGATTAAATGTTAAAATTTCATCCATATTGACCATTTTGGGATAGTTCGACATGTCCGGAGTCATCGTTTTTCATCCGAAAATTGATTTTTTGGACTGTACCAAAAATGATTCAAAATGTCAATTGGATCGTGCCTCATGTTGAATAACCACTTTTTAAACCCTCAGAGTGACCAAAATTGCCATTTTTACAGAGTTTTGCTTACTCAAAAGCTTCAATTTTGACCCGTTTCAGGCACAGAAATGACTTTAAACACACTTATTTTAGTTGACAAAGTCATAATTCACATCAAACAGTCATTTACAGTCAAAAGATTAAATGTTAAAATTTCATCCATTTTTACCTTTTTGGGATCGTTCAACATGTCCGGAGTCACCGTTTTTCATCCGAAAATTGATTTTTTGGACTGTACCAAAAATGATTCAAAATGTCAATTGGATCGTGCCTCATGTTGAATAACCACTTTTTATACCCTCACAGTGACCAAAATTGCCATTTTTACAGAGTTTTGCTTACTCAAAAGCTTCAATTTTGACCCGTTCAGGCACAGAAATGACTTTAAACACACTTATTTTAGTTGACAAAGTCATAATTCACATCCAACAGTCATTTACAGTCAAAAGATTAAATGTTAAAATTTCATCCATTTTGACCTTTTTGGGATCGTTCGACATGTCCGGAGTCATCGTTTTTCATTCGAAAATAGATTTTTTGGACTGTACCAAAAATGATTCAAAATGTCAATTGGATCGTGCCTCATGTTGAATAACCACTTTTTAAACCCTCAGAGTGACCAAAATTGCCATTTTTACAGAGTTTTGCTTACTCAAAAGCTTCAATTTTGACCCGTTTCAGGCACAGAAATGACTTTAAACACACTTATTTTAGTTGACAAAGTCATAATTCACATCCAACAGTCATTTACAGTCAAAAGATTAAATGTTAAAATTTCATCCATATTGACCATTTTGGGATCGTTCGACATGTCCGGAGTCATCGTTTTTCATCCGAAAATTGATTTTTTGGACTGTACCAAAAATGATTCAAAGTGTCAATTGGATCGTGCCTCATGTTGAATAACCACTTTTTAAACCCTCAGAGTGACCAAAATTGCCATTTTTACAGAGTTTTGCTTACTCAAAAGCTTCAATTTTGACCCGTTTCAGGCACAGAAATGACTTTAAACACACTTATTTTAGTTGGCAAAGTCATAATTCACATCCAACAGTCATTTACAGTCAAAAGATTAAATGTTAAAATTTCATCCATTTTGACCTTTTTGGGATCGTTCAACATGTCCGGAGTCATCGTTTTTCATCCGAAAATTGATTTTTTGGACTGTACCAAAAATGATTCAAAATTTCAATTGGATCGTGCCTCATGTTGAATAACCACTTTTTAAACCCTCACAGTGACCAAAATTGCCATTTTTACAGAGTTTTGCTTACTCAAAAGCTTCAATTTTGACCCGTTTCAGGCACAGAAATGACTTTAAACACACTTATTTTAGTTGGCAAAGTCATAATTCACATCCAACAGTCATTTACAGTCAAAAGATTAAATGTTAAAATTTCATCCATTTTGACCTTTTTGGGATCGTTCAACATGTCCGGAGTCATCGTTTTTCATCCGAAAATTGATTTTTTGGACTGTACCAAAAATGATTCAAAATTTCAATTGGATCGTGCCTCATGTTGAATAACCACTTTTTAAACCCTCAGATTGACCAAAATTGCCATTTTTACAGAGTTTTGCTTACTCAAAAGCTTCAATTTTGACCCGTTTCAGGCACAGAAATGACTTTAAACACACTTATTTTAGTTGACAAAGTCATAATTCACATCCAACAGTCATTTACAGTCAAAAGATTAAATGTTAAAATTTCATCCATTTTGACCTTTTTGGGATCGTTCGACATGTCCGGAGTCATCGTTTTTCATTCGAAAATTGATTTTTTGGACTGTACCAAAAATGATTCAAAATGTCAATTGGATCGTGCCTCATGTTGAATAACCACTTTTTAAACCCTCACAGTGACCAAAATTGCCATTTAAACAGAGTTTTGCTTACTCAAAAGCTTCAATTTTGACCCGTTTCAGGCACAGAAATGACTTTAAACACACTTATTTTAGTTGACAAAGTCATAATTCACATCCAACAGTCATTTACAGTAAAAAGATTAAATGTTAAAATTTCATCCATTTTGACCTTTTTGGGATCGTTCGACATGTCCGGAGTCATCGTTTTTAATCCGAAAATTGATTTTTTGGACTGTACCAAAAATGATTCAAAATTTCAATTGGATCGTGCCTCATGTTGAATAACCACTTTTTAAACCCTCACAGTGACCAAAATTGCCATTTTTACAGAGTTTTGCTTACTCAAAATCTTCAATTTTGACCCCTTTGAGGCACAGAAATGACTTTAAACACACTTATTTTAGTTGACAAAGTCATAATTCACATCCAACAGCCATTTAGAGTCAAAAGATTAAATGTTAAAATTTCATCCATATTGACCATTTTGGGATAGTTCGACATGTCCGGAGTCATCGTTTTTCATCCGAAAATTGATTTTTTGGACTGTACCAAAAATGATTCAAAGTGTCAATTGGATCGTGCCTCATGTTGAATAACCACTTTTTAAACCCTCAGAGTGACCAAAATTGCCATTTTTACAGAGTTTTGCTTACTCAAAAGCTTCAATTTTGACCCGTTTCAGGCACAGAAATGACTTTAAACACACTTATTTTAGTTGGCAAAGTCATAATTCACATCCAACAGTCATTTACAGTCAAAAGATTAAATGTTAAAATTTCATCCATTTTGACCTTTTTGGGATCGTTCGACATGTCCGGAGTCATCGTTTTTCATCCGAAAATTGATTTTTTGGACTGTACCAAAAATGATTCAAAATTTCAATTGGATCGTGCCTCATGTTGAATAACCACTTTTTAAACCCTCAGATTGACCAAAATTGCCATTTTTACAGAGTTTTGCTTACTCAAAAGCTTCAATTTTGACCCGTTTCAGGCACAGAAATGACTTTAAACACACTTATTTTAGTTGGCAAAGTCATAATTCACATCCAACAGTCATTTACAGTCAAAAGATTAAATGTTAAAATTTCATCCATTTTGACCTTTTTGGGATCGTTCGACATGTCCGGAGTCATCGTTTTTCATCCGAAAATTGATTTTTTGGACTGTACCAAAAATGATTCAAAATTTCAATTGGATCGTGCCTCATGTTGAATAACCACTTTTTAAACCCTCAGATTGACCAAAATTGCCATTTTTACAGAGTTTTGCTTACTCAAAAGCTTCAATTTTGACCCGTTTCAGGCACAGAAATGACTTTAAACACACTTATTTTAGTTGACAAAGTCATAATTCACATCCAACAGTCATTTACAGTCAAAAGATTAAATGTTAAAATTTCATCTATTTTGACCTTTTTGGGATCGTTCGACATGTCCGGAGTCATCGTTTTTCATTCGAAAATTGATTTTTTGGACTGTACCAAAAATGATTCAAAATGTCAATTGGATCGTGCCTCATGTTGAATAACCACTTTTTAAACCCTCACAGTGACCAAAATTGCCATTTAAACAGAGTTTTGCTTACTCAAAAGCTTCAATTTTGACCCGTTTCAGGCACAGAAATGACTTTAAACACACTTATTTTAGTTGACAAAGTCATAATTCACATCCAACAGTCATTTACAGTAAAAAGATTAAATGTTAAAATTTCATCCATTTTGACCTTTTTGGGATCGTTCGACATGTCCGGAGTCATCGTTTTTAATCCGAAAATTGATTTTTTGGACTGTACCAAAAATGATTCAAAATTTCAATTGGATCGTGCCTCATGTTGAATAACCACTTTTTAAACCCTCACAGTGACCAAAATTGCCATTTTTACAGAGTTTTGCTTACTCAAAATCTTCAATTTTGACCCCTTTGAGGCACAGAAATGACTTTAAACACACTTATTTTAGTTGACAAAGTCATAATTCACATCCAACAGCCATTTAGAGTCAAAAGATTAAATGTTAAAATTTCATCCATATTGACCATTTTGGGATAGTTCGACATGTCCGGAGTCATCGTTTTTCATCCGAAAATTGATTTTTTGGACTGTACCAAAAATGATTCAAAATGTCAATTGGATCGTGCCTCATGTTGAATAACCTCTTTTTAGACCCTCAGAGTGACCAAAATTGCCATTTTTACAGAGTTTTGCTTACTCAAAAGCTTCAATTTTGACCCGTTTCAGGCACAGAAATGACTTTAAACACACTTATTTTAGTTGACAAAGTCATAATTCACATCCAACAGCCATTTAGAGTCAAAAGATTAAATGTTAAAATTTCATCCATATTGACCATTTTGGGATAGTTTGACATGTCCGGAGTCATCGTTTTTCATCCGAAAATTGATTTTTTGGACTGTACCAAAAATGATTCAAAACGTCAATTGGATCGTGCCTCATGTTGAATAACCACTTTTTAAACCCTCAGAGTGACCAAAATTGCCATTTTTACAGAGTTTTGCTTACTCAAAAGCTTCAATTTTGACCAGTTTCAGGCACAGAAATTACTTTAAACACACTTATTTTAGTTGACAAAGTCATAATTCACATCCAACAGTCATTTACAGTCAAAAGATTAAATGTTAAAATTTCATCCATATTGACCATTTTGGGATAGTTCGACATGTCCGGAGTCATCGTTTTTCATCCGAAAATTGATTTTTTGGACTGTACCAAAAATGATTCAAAATGTCAATTGGATCGTGCCTCATGTTGAATAACCACTTTTTAAACCCTCACAGTGACCAAAATTGCCATTTTTACAGAGTTTTGCTTACTCAACAGCTTCAATTTTGACCTGTTTCAGGCACAGAAATGACTTTAAACACACTTATTTTAGTTGACAAAGTCATAATTCACATCCAACAGTCATTTACAGTCAAAAGATTAAATGTTAAAATTTCATCCATATTGACCATTTTGGGATAGTTCGACATGTCCGGAGTCATCGTTTTTCATCCGAAAATTGATTTTTTGGACTGTACCAAAAATGATTCAAAATGTCAATTGGATCGTGCCTCATGTTGAATAACCACTTTTTAGACCCTCAGAGTGACCAAAATTGCCATTTTTACAGAGTTTTGCTTACTCAAAAGCTTCAATTTTTACCCGTTTCAGGCACAGAAATGACTTTAAACACACTTATTTTAGTAGACAAAGTCATAATTCACATCCAACAGCCATTTAGAGTCAAAAGATTAAATGTTAAAATTTCATCCATATTGACCATTTTGGGATAGTTCGACATGTCCGGAGTCATCGTTTTTCATCCGAAAATTGATTTTTTGGACTGTACCAAAAATGATTCAAAATGTCAATTGGATCGTGCCTCATGTTGAATAACCACTTTTTAAACCCTCAGAGTGACCAAAATTGCCATTTTTACAGAGTTTTGCTTACTCAAAAGCTTCAATTTTGACCCGTTTCAGGCACAGAAATGACTTTAAACACATTATTTTAGTTGACAAAGTCTTAATTCACATCCAACAGTCATTTACAGTCAAAAGATTAAATGTTAAAATTTCATCCATTTTGACCTTTTTGGGATCGTTCGACATGTCCGGAGTCATCGTTTTTCATCCGAAAATTGATTTTTTGGACTGTACCAAAAATGATTCAAAATTTCAATTGGATCGTGCCTCATGTTGAATAACCACTTTTTAAACCCTCACAGTGACCAAAATTGCCATTTTTACAGAGTTTTGCTTACTCAAAAGCTTCAATTTTGACCCGTTTCAGGCACAGAAATGACTTTAAACACACTTATTTTAGTTGACAAAGTCATAATTCACATCCAACAGTCATTTACAGTCAGAAAATTAAATGTTAAAATTTCATCCATTTTGACCTTTTTGGGATCGTTCGACATGTCCGGAGTCATCGTTTTTCATTCGAAAATTGATTTTTTGGACTGTACCAAAAATGATTCAAAATGTCAATTGGATCGTGCCTCATGTTGAATAACCACTTTTTAAACCCTCACAGTGACCAAAATTGCCATTTTTACAGAGTTTTGCTTACTCAAAAGCTTCAATTTTGACCCGTTTCAGGCACAGAAATGACTTTAAACACACTTATTTTAGTTGACAAAGTCATAATTCACATCCAACAGTCATTTACAGTCAAAAGATTAAATGTTAAAATTTCATCCATTTTGACCTTTTTGGGATCGTTCGACATGTCCGGAGTCATCGTTTTTCATCCGAAAATTGATTTTTTGGACTGTACCAAAAATGATTCAAAATGTCAATTGGATCGTGCCTCATGTTGAATAACCACTTTTTAAACCCTCAGAGTGACCAAAATTGCCATTTTTACAGAGTTTTGCTTACTCAAAAGCTTCAATTTTGACCCGTTTCAGGCACAGAAATGACTTTAAACACACTTATTTTAGTTGACAAAGTCATAATTCACATCCAACAGTCATTTACAGTCAAAAGATTAAATGTTAAAATTTCATCCATATTGACCATTTTGGGATCGTTCGACATGTCCGGAGTCATCGTTTTTCATCCGAAAATTGATTTTTTGGACTGTACCAAAAATGATTCAAAATGTCAATTGGATCGTGCCTCATGTTGAATAACCACTTTTTAAACCCTCAGAGTGACCAAAATTGCCATTTTTACAGAGTTTTGCTTACTCAAAAGCTTCAATTTTGACCCGTTTCAGGCACAGAAATGACTTTAAACACACTTATTTTAGTTGACAAAGTCATAATTCACATCCAACAGTCATTTACAGTCAAAAGATTAAATGTTAAAATGTCATCCATATTGACTATTTTGGGATCGTTCGACATGTCCTTAGTCATCGTTTTTCATCCGAAAATTGATTTTTTTGGACTGTACCAAAATTGATTCAAAATGTCAATTGGATCGTGCCTCATGTTGAATAACCACTTTTTAAACCCTCAGAGTGACCAAAATTGCCATTTTTACAGAGTTTTGCTTACTCAAAAGCTTCAATTTTGACCCGTTTCAGGCACAGAAATGACTTTAAACACACTTATTTTAGTTGACAAAGTCATAATTCACATCCAACAGTCATTTACAGTCCAAAGATTAAATGTTAAAATGTCATCCATATTGACCATTTTGGGATAGTTCGACATGTCCGGAGTCATCGTTTTTCATCCGAAAATTGATTTTTTGGACTGTACCAAAAATGATTCAAAATGTCATTTGGATCGTGCCTCATGTTGAATAACCACTTTTTAAACCCTCACAGTGACCAAAGTTGCCATTTTTACAGAGTTTTGCTTACTCAAAAGCTTCAATTTTGACCCCTTTGAGGCACAGAAATGACTTTAAACACACTTATTTTAGTTGACAAAGTCATAATTCACATCCAACAGTCATTTAGAGTCAAAAGATTAAATGTTAAAATTTCATCCATATTGACCATTTTGGGATAGTTCGACATGTCCGGAGTCATCGTTTTTCATCCGAAAATTGATTTTTTGGACTGTACCAAAAATGATTCAAAATGTCAATTGGATCGTGCCTCATGTTGAATAACCACTTTTTAAACCCTCACAGTGACCAAAATTGCCATTTTAACAGAGTTTTGCTTACTCAAAAGCTTCAATTTTGACCCGTTTCAGGCACAGAAATGACTTTAAACACACTTATTTTAGTTGACAAAGTCATAATTCACATCCAACAGCCATTTAGAGTCAAAAGATTAAATGTTAAAATTTCATCCATATTGACCATTTTGGGATAGTTCGACATGTCCGGAGTCATCGTTTTTCATCCGAAAATTGATTTTTTGGACTGTACCAAAAATGATTCAAAATGTCAATTGGATCGTGCCTCATGTTGAATAACCTCTTTTTAGACCCTCAGAGTGACCAAAATTGCCATTTTTACAGAGTTTTGCTTACTCAAAAGCTTCAATTTTGACCCGTTTCAGGCACAGAAATGACTTTAAACACACTTATTTTAGTTGACAAAGTCATAATTCACATCCAACAGCCATTTAGAGTCAAAAGATTAAATGTTAAAATTTCATCCATATTGACCATTTTGGGATAGTTCGACATGTCCGGAGTCATCGTTTTTCATCCGAAAATTGATTTTTTGGACTGTACCAAAAATGATTCAAAACGTCAATTGGATCGTGCCTCATGTTGAATAACCACTTTTTAAACCCTCAGAGTGACCAAAATTGCCATTTTTACAGAGTTTTGCTTACTCAAAAGCTTCAATTTTGACCAGTTTCAGGCACAGAAATTACTTTAAACACACTTATTTTAGTTGACAAAGTCATAATTCACATCCAACAGTCATTTACAGTCAAAAGATTAAATGTTAAAATTTCATCCATATTGACCATTTTGGGATAGTTCGACATGTCCGGAGTCATCGTTTTTCATCCGAAAATTGATTTTTTGGACTGTACCAAAAATGATTCAAAATGTCAATTGGATCGTGCCTCATGTTGAATAACCACTTTTTAAACCCTCACAGTGACCAAAATTGCCATTTTTACAGAGTTTTGCTTACTCAACAGCTTCAATTTTGACCTGTTTCAGGCACAGAAATGACTTTAAACACACTTATTTTAGTTGACAAAGTCATAATTCACATCCAACAGTCATTTACAGTCAAAAGATTAAATGTTAAAATTTCATCCATATTGACCATTTTGGGATAGTTCGACATGTCCGGAGTCATCGTTTTTCATCCGAAAATTGATTTTTTGGACTGTACCAAAAATGATTCAAAATGTCAATTGGATCGTGCCTCATGTTGAATAACCACTTTTTAGACCCTCAGAGTGACCAAAATTGCCATTTTTACAGAGTTTTGCTTACTCAAAAGCTTCAATTTTTACCCGTTTCAGGCACAGAAATGACTTTAAACACACTTATTTTAGTAGACAAAGTCATAATTCACATCCAACAGCCATTTAGAGTCAAAAGATTAAATGTTAAAATTTCATCCATATTGACCATTTTGGGATAGTTCGACATGTCCGGAGTCATCGTTTTTCATCCGAAAATTGATTTTTTGGACTGTACCAAAAATGATTCAAAATGTCAATTGGATCGTGCCTCATGTTGAATAACCACTTTTTAAACCCTCAGAGTGACCAAAATTGCCATTTTTACAGAGTTTTGCTTACTCAAAAGCTTCAATTTTGACCCGTTTCAGGCACAGAAATGACTTTAAACACATTATTTTAGTTGACAAAGTCTTAATTCACATCCAACAGTCATTTACAGTCAAAAGATTAAATGTTAAAATTTCATCCATTTTGACCTTTTTGGGATCGTTCGACATGTCCGGAGTCATCGTTTTTCATCCGAAAATTGATTTTTTGGACTGTACCAAAAATGATTCAAAATTTCAATTGGATCGTGCCTCATGTTGAATAACCACTTTTTAAACCCTCACAGTGACCAAAATTGACATTTTTACAGAGTTTTGCTTACTCAAAAGCTTCAATTTTGACCCGTTTCAGGCACAGAAATGACTTTAAACACACTTATTTTAGTTGACAAAGTCATAATTCACATCCAACAGTCATTTACAGTCAAAAGATTAAATGTTAAAATTTCATCCATTTTGACCTTTTTGGGATCGTTCGACATGTCCGGAGTCATCGTTTTTCATCCGAAAATTGATTTTTTGGACTGTACCAAAAATGATTCAAAATGTCAATTGGATCGTGCCTCATGTTGAATAACCACTTTTTAAACCCTCAGAGTGACCAAAATTGCCATTTTTACAGAGTTTTGCTTACTCAAAAGCTTCAATTTTGACCCGTTTCAGGCACAGAAATGACTTTAAACACACTTATTTTAGTTGACAAAGTCATAATTCACATCCAACAGTCATTTACAGTCAAAAGATTAAATGTTAAAATTTCATCCATATTGACCATTTTGGGATCGTTCGACATGTCCGGAGTCATCGTTTTTCATCCGAAAATTGATTTTTTGGACTGTACCAAAAATGATTCAAAATGTCAATTGGATCGTGCCTCATGTTGAATAACCACTTTTTAAACCCTCAGAGTGACCAAAATTGCCATTTTTACAGAGTTTTGCTTACTCAAAAGCTTCAATTTTGACCCGTTTCAGGCACAGAAATGACTTTAAACACACTTATTTTAGTTGACAAAGTCATAATTCACATCCAAC
Organism: Lissotriton vulgaris; assembly: GCF_964263255.1. NCBI lineage: Eukaryota > Metazoa > Chordata > Amphibia > Caudata > Salamandridae > Lissotriton > Lissotriton vulgaris. The sequence goes on along the minus strand of NW_028241093.1, from coordinate 52,241 downwards.
AGTCATTTACAGTCAAAAGATTAAATGTTAAAATGTCATCCATATTGACTATTTTGGGATCGTTCGACATGTCCTTAGTCATCGTTTTTCATCCGAAAATTGATTTTTTTGGACTGTACCAAAATTGATTCAAAATGTCAATTGGATCGTGCCTCATGTTGAATAACCACTTTTTAAACCCTCAGAGTGACCAAAATTGCCATTTTTACAGAGTTTTGCTTACTCAAAAGCTTCAATTTTGACCCGTTTCAGGCACAGAAATGACTTTAAACACACTTATTTTAGTTGACAAAGTCATAATTCACATCCAACAGTCATTTACAGTCCAAAGATTAAATGTTAAAATGTCATCCATATTGACCATTTTGGGATAGTTCGACATGTCCGGAGTCATCGTTTTTCATCCGAAAATTGATTTTTTGGACTGTACCAAAAATGATTCAAAATGTCATTTGGATCGTGCCTCATGTTGAATAACCACTTTTTAAACCCTCACAGTGACCAAAGTTGCCATTTTTACAGAGTTTTGCTTACTCAAAAGCTTCAATTTTGACCCCTTTGAGGCACAGAAATGACTTTAAACACACTTATTTTAGTTGACAAAGTCATAATTCACATCCAACAGTCATTTAGAGTCAAAAGATTAAATGTTAAAATTTCATCCATATTGACCATTTTGGGATAGTTCGACATGTCCGGAGTCATCGTTTTTCATCCGAAAATTGATTTTCTGGACTGTACCAAAAATGATTCAAAATGTCAATTGGATCGTGCCTCATGTTGAATAACCACTTTTTAAACCCTCACAGTGACCAAAATTGCCATTTTTACAGAGTTTTGCTTACTCAAAAGCTTCAATTTTGACCCGTTTCAGGCACAGAAATGACTTTAAACACACTTATTTTAGTTGAAAAAGTCATAATTCACATCCAACAGTCATTTACAGTCAAAAGATTAAATGTTAAAATTTCATCCATTTTGACCTTTTTGGGATCGTTCAACATGTCCGGAGTCATCGTTTTTCATCCGAAAATTGATTTTTTGGACTGTACCAAAAATGATTCAAAATGTCAATTGGATCGTGCCTCATGTTGAATAACCACTTTTTAAACCCTCAGAGTGACCAAAATTGCCATTTTTACAGAGTTTTGCTTACTCAAAAGCTTCAATTTTGACCCGTTTCAGGCACAGAAATGACTTTAAACACACTTATTTTAGTTGACAAAGTCATAATTCACATCCAACAGCCATTTAGAGTCAAAAGATTAAATGTTAAAATTTCATCCATATTGACCATTTTGGGATAGTTCGACATGTCCGGAGTCATCGTTTCTCATCCGAAAATTGATTTTTTGGACTGTACCAAAAATGATTCAAAATGTCAATTGGATCGTGCCTCATGTTGAATAACCCCTTTTTAAACCCTCACAGTGACCAAAATTGCCATTTTTACAGAGTTTTGCTTACTCAAAGCTTCAATTTTGACCCGTTTCAGGCACAGAAATGACTTTAAACACACTTATTTTGGTTGACAAAGTCATAATTCACATCCAACAGTCATTTACAGTCAAAAGATTAAATGTTAAAATTTCATCCATTTTGACCTTTTTGGGATCGTTCGACATGTCCGGAGTCATCGTTTTTCATCCAAAAATAGATTTTTTGGACTGTACCAAAAATGATTCAAAATGTCAATTGGATCGTGCCTCATGTTGAATAACCACTTTTTAGACCCTCAGAGTGACCAAAATTGCCATTTTTACAGAGTTTTGCTTACTCAAAAGCTTCAATTTTGACCCGTTTCAGGCACAGAAATGACTTTAAACACTTATTTTAGTTGACAAAGTCATAATTCACATCCAACAGCCATTTAGAGTCAAAAGATTAAATGTTAAAATTTCATCCATATTGACCATTTTGGGATAGTTCGACATGTCGGAGTCATCGTTTTTCATCCGAAAATTGATTTTTTGGACTGTACCAAAAATGATTCAAAATGTCAATTGGATCGTGCCTCATGTTGAATAACCACTTTTTAAACCCTCACAGTGACCAAAATTGCCATTTTAACAGAGTTTTGCTTACTCAAAAGCTTCAATTTTGACCCGTTTCAGGCACAGAAATGACTTTAAACACACTTATTTCAGTAGACAAAGTCATAATTCACATCCAACAGCCATTTAGAGTCAAAAGATTAAATGTTAAAATTTCATCCATATTGACCATTTTGGGATAGTTCGACATGTCCGGAGTCATCGTTTTTCATCCGAAAATTGATTTTTTGGACTGTACCAAAAATGATTCAAAATATCAATTGGATCGTGCCTCATGTTGAATAACCACTTTTTAAACCCTCAGAGTGACCAAAATTGCCATTTTTACAGAGTTTTGCTTACTCAAAAGCTTCAATTTTGACCCGTTTCAGGCACAGAAATGACTTTAAACACACTTATTTTAGTTGAAAAGTCATAATTCACATCCAACAGTCATTTACAGTCAAAAGATTAAATGTTAAAATTTCATCCATTTTGACCTTTTTGGGATCGTTCGACATGTCCGGAGTCATCGTTTTTCATCCGAAAATTGATTTTTTGGACTGTACCAAAAATGATTCAAAATTTCAATTGGATCGTTCCTCATGTTGAATAACCACTTTTTAAACCCTCACAGTGACCAAAATTGCCATTTTTACAGAGTTTTGCTTACTCAAAAGCTTCAATTTTGACCCCTTTGAGGCACAGAAATGACTTTAAACACACTTATTTTAGTTGACAAAGTCATAATTCACATCCAACAGTCATTTAGAGTCAAAACATTAAATGTTAAAATTTCATCCATATTGACCATTTTGGGATAGTTCGACATGTCCGGAGTCATCGTTTTTCATCCGAAAATTGATTTTTTGGACTGTACCAAAAATGATTCAAAATGTCAATTGGATCGTGCCTCATGTTGAATCACCACTTTTTAGACCCTCAGAGTGACCAAAATTGCCATTTTTACAGAGTTTTGCTTACTCAAAAGCTTCAATTTTTACCCGTTTCAGGCACAGAAATGACTTTAAACACACTTATTTTAGTAGACAAAGTCATAATTCACATCCAACAGCCATTTAGAGTCAAAAGATTAAATGTTAAAATTTCATCCATATTGACCATTTTGGGATAGTTCGACATGTCCGGAGTCATCGTTTTTCATCCGAAAATTGATTTTTTGGACTGTACCAAAAATGATTCAAAATGTCAATTGGATCGTGCCTCGTGTTGAATAACCACTTTTTAAACCCTCATAGTGACCAAAATTGCCATTTTTACAGAGTTTTGCTTACTCAAAAGCTTCAATTTTGACCAGTTTCAGGCACAGAAATGACTTTAAACACACTTATTTTAGTTGACAAAGTCATAATTCACATCCAACAGTCATTTACAGTCAAAAGATTAAATGTTAAAATTTCATCCATATTGACCATTTTGGGATAGTTCGACATGTCCGGAGTCATCGTTTTTCATCCGAAAATTGATTTTTTGGACTGTACCAAAAATGATTCAAAATGTCAATTGGATCGTGCCTCATGTTGAATAACCACTTTTTAAACCCTCACAGTGACTAAAATTGCCATTTTTACAGAGTTTTGCTAACTCAAAAGCTTCAATTTAACCCGTTTCAGGCACAGAAATGACTTTAAACACACTTATTTTAGTTGACAAAGTCATAATTCACATCCAACAGTCATTTACAGTCAAAAGATTAAATGTTAAAATTTCATCCATTTTGACCTTTTTGGGATTGTTCGACATGTCCGGAGTCATCGTTTTTCATCCGAAAATTGATTTTTTGGACTGTACCAAAAATGATTCAAAATGTCAATTGGATCGTGCCTCATGTTGAATAACCACTTTTTAAACCCTCAGAGTGACCAAAATTGCCATTTTTACAGAGTTTTGCTTACTCAAAAGCTTCAATTTTGACCCGTTTCAGGCACAGAAATGACTTTAAACACACTTATTTTAGTTGACAAAGTCATAATTCACATCCAACAGTCATTTACAGTCAAAAGATTAAATGTTAAAATTTCATCCATATTGACCATTTTGGGATCGTTCGACATGTCCGGAGTCATCGTTTTTCATCCGAAAATTGATTTTTTGGACTGTACCAAAAATGATTCAAAATGTCAATTGGATCGTGCCTCATGTTGAATAACCACTTTTTAAACCCTCAGAGTGACCAAAATTGCCATTTTTACAGAGTTTTGCTTACTCAAAAGCTTCAATTTTGACCCGTTTCAGGCACAGAAATGACTTTAAACACACTTATTTTAGTTGACAAAGTCATAATTCACATCCAACAGTCATTTACAGTCAAAAGATTAAATGTTAAAATGTCATCCATATTGACCATTTTGGGATCGTTCGACATGTCCTTAGTCATCGTTTTTCATCCGAAAATTGATTTTTTGGACTGTACCAAAATTGATTCAAAATGTCAATTGGATCGTGCCTCATGTTGAATAACCACTTTTTAAACCCTCAGAGTGACCAAAATTGCCATTTTTACAGAGTTTTGCTTACTCAAAAGCTTCAATTTTGACCCGTTTCAGGCACAGAAATGACTTTAAACACTTATTTTAGTTGACAAAGTCATAATTCACATCCAACAGCCATTTAGAGTCAAAAGATTAAATGTTAAAATTTCATCCATATTGACCATTTTGGGATAGTTCGACATGTCCGGAGTCATCGTTTTTCATCCGAAAATTGATTTTTTGGACTGTACCAAAAATGATTCAAAATGTCAATTGGATCGTGCCTCATGTTGAATAACCACTTTTTAAACCCTCACAGTGACCAAAATTGCCATTTTAACAGAGTTTTGCTTACTCAAAAGCTTCAATTTTGACCCGTTTCAGGCACAGAAATGACTTTAAACACACTTATTTTAGTTGACAAAGTCATAATTCACATCCAACAGTCATTTACAGTCAAAAGATTAAATGTTAAAATTTCATCCATTTTGACCTTTTTGGGATCGTTCGACATGTCCGGAGTCATCGTTTTTCATTCGAAAATTGATTTTTTGGACTGTACCAAAAATGATTCAAAATGTCAATTGGATCGTGCCTCATGTTGAATAACCACTTTTTAAACCCTCACAGTGACCAAAATTGCCATTTTTACAGAGTTTTGCTTACTCAAAAGCTTCAATTTTGACCCGTTTCAGGCACAGAAATGACTTTAAACACACTTATTTTAGTTGACAAAGTCATAATTCACATCCAACAGTCATTTACAGTCAAAAGATTAAATGTTAAAATTTCATCCATTTTGACCTTTTTGGGATCGTTCGACATGTCCGGAGTCATCGTTTTTCATCCGAAAATTGATTTTTTGGACTGTACCAAAAATGATTCAAAATTTCAATTGGATCGTTCCTCATGTTGAATAACCACTTTTTAAACCCTCACAGTGACCAAAATTGCCATTTTTACAGAGTTTTGCTTACTCAAAAGCTTCAATTTTGACCCCTTTGAGGCACAGAAATGACTTTAAACACACTTATTTTAGTTGACAAAGTCATAATTCACATCCAACAGTCATTTAGAGTCAAAAGATTAAATGTTAAAATTTCATCCATTTTGACCTTTTTGGGATCGTTCAACATGTCCGGAGTCATCGTTTTTCATCCGAAAATTGATTTTTTGGACTGTACCAAAAATGATTCAAAATGTCAATTGGATCGTGCCTCATGTTGAATAACCACTTTTTAAACCCTCACAGTGACCAAAATTGCCATTTTTACAGAGTTTTGCTTACTCAAAAGCTTCAATTTTGACCCGTTTCAGGCACAGAAATGACTTTAAACACTTATTTTAGTTGACAAAGTCATAATTCACATCCAACAGCCATTTAGAGTCAAAAGATTAAATGTTAAAATTTCATCCATTTTGACCTTTTTGGGATCGTTCGACATGTCCGGAGTCATCGTTTTTCATTCGAAAATTGATTTTTTGGACTGTACCAAAAATGATTCAAAATGTCAATTGGATCGTGCCTCATGTTGAATAACCACTTTTTAAACCCTCAGAGTGACCAAAATTGCCATTTTTACAGAGTTTTGCTTACTCAAAAGCTTCAATTTTGACCCGTTTCAGGCACAGAAATGACTTTAAACACACTTATTTTAGTTGACAAAGTCATAATTCACATCCAACAGTCATTTAGAGTCAAAAGATTAAATGTTAAAATTTCATCCATTTTAACCTTTTTGGGATCGTTCAACATGTCCGGAGTCATCGTTTTTCATCCGAAAATTGATTTTTTGGACTGTACCAAAAATGATTCAAAATGTCAATTGGATCGTGCCTCATATTGAATAACCACTTTTTAAACCCTCACAGTGACCAAAATTGCCATTTTTACAGAGTTTTGCTTACTCAAAAGCTTCAATTTTGACCCGTTTCAGGCACAGAAATGACTTTAAACACACTTATTTTAGTTGACAAAGTCATAATTCACATCCAACAGTCATTTACAGTCAAAAGATTAAATGTTAAAATTTCATCCATTTTGACCTTTTTGGGATCGTTCAACATGTCCGGAGTCATCGTTTTTCATCCGAAAATTGATTTTTTTGGACTGTACCAAAAATGATTCAAAATGTCAATTGGATCGTGCCTCATGTTGAATAACCACTTTTTAAACCCTCAGAGTGACCAAAATTGCCATTTTTACAGAGTTTTGCTGACTCAAAAGCTTCAATTTTGACCCGTTTCAGGCACAGAAATGACTTTAAACACACTTATTTTAGTTGACAAAGTCATAATTCACATCCAACAGCCATTTAGAGTCAAAAGATTAAATGTTAAAATTTCATCCATATTGACCATTTTGGGATAGTTCGACATGTCCGGAGTCATCGTTTCTCATCCGAAAATTGATTTTTTGGACTGTACCAAAAATGATTCAAAATGTCAATTGGATCGTGCCTCATGTTGAATAACCACTTTTTAAACCCTCACAGTGACCAAAATTGCCATTTTTACAGAGTTTTGCTTACTCAAAAGCTTCAATTTTGACCCATTTCAGGCACAGAAATGACTTTAAACACACTTATTTTAGTTGACAAAGTCATAATTCACATCCAACAGTCATTTACAGTCTAAAGATTAAATGTTAAAATTTCATCCATATTGACCATTTTGGGATCGTTCGACATGTCCGGAGTCATCGTTTTTCATCCGAAAATTGATTTTTTTGGACTGTACCAAAAATGATTCAAAATGTCAATTGGATCGTGCCTCATGTTGAATAACCACTTTTTAAACATTCAGAGTGACCAAAATTGCCATTTTTACAGAGTTTTGCTTCCTCAAAAGCTTCAATTTTGACCCGTTTCAGGCACAGAAATGACTTTAAACACACTTATTTTAGTTGACAAAGTCTTAATTCACATCCAACAGTCATTTACAGTCAAAAGATTAAATGTTAAAATTTCATCCATATTGACCATTTTGGGATCGTTCGACATGTCCGGAGTCATCGTTTTTATCCGGAAATTGATTTTTTGGACTGTACCAAAAATGATTCAAAATGTCAATTGGATCGTGCCTCATGTTGAATAACCACTTTTTAAACCCTCAGAGTGACCAAAATTGCCATTTTTACAGAGTTTTGCTTACTCAAAAGCTTCAATTTTGACCCGTTTCAGGCACAGAAATGACTTTAAACACACTTATTTTAGTTGACAAAGTCATAATTCACATCCAACAGTCATTTACAGTCAAAAGATTAAATGTTAAAATTTCATCCATTTTGACCTTTTTGGGATCGTTCGACATGTCCGGAGTCATCGTTTTTCATCCGAAAATTGATTTTTTGGACTGTACCAAAAATGATTCAAAATTTCAATTGGATCATGCCTCATGTTGAATAACCACTTTTTAAACCCTCACAGTGACCAAAAGAGGATTGCTTACTCAAAAGCTTCAATTTTGACCCCTTTGAGGCACAGAAATGACTTTAAACACACTTATTTTAGTTGACAAAGTCATAATTCACATCCAACAGCCATTTAGAGTCAAAAGATTAAATGTTAAAATTTCATCCATATTGACCATTTTGGGATAGTTCGACATGTCCGGAGTCATCGTTTTTCATCCGAAAATTGATTTTTTGGACTGTACCAAAAATGATTCAAAATGTCAATTGGATCGTGCCTCATGTTGAATAACCACTTTTTATACCCTCACAGTGACCAAAATTGCCATTTTTACAGAGTTTTGCTTACTCAAAAGCTTCAATTTTGACCCGTTCAGGCACAGAAATGACTTTAAACACACTTATTTTAGTTGACAAAGTCATAATTCACATCCAACAGTCATTTACAGTCAAAAGATTAAATGTTAAAATTTCATCCATTTTGACCTTTTTGGGATCGTTCGACATGTCCGGAGTCATCGTTTTTCATTCGAAAATAGATTTTTTGGACTGTACCAAAAATGATTCAAAATGTCAATTGGATCGTGCCTCATGTTGAATAACCACTTTTTAAACCCTCAGAGTGACCAAAATTGCCATTTTTACAGAGTTTTGCTTACTCAAAAGCTTCAATTTTGACCCGTTTCAGGCACAGAAATGACTTTAAACACACTTATTTTAGTTGACAAAGTCATAATTCACATCCAACAGTCATTTACAGTCAAAAGATTAAATGTTAAAATTTCATCCATATTGACCATTTTGGGATCGTTCGACATGTCCGGAGTCATCGTTTTTCATCCGAAAATTGATTTTTTGGACTGTACCAAAAATGATTCAAAGTGTCAATTGGATCGTGCCTCATGTTGAATAACCACTTTTTAAACCCTCAGAGTGACCAAAATTGCCATTTTTACAGAGTTTTGCTTACTCAAAAGCTTCAATTTTGACCCGTTTCAGGCACAGAAATGACTTTAAACACACTTATTTTAGTTGGCAAAGTCATAATTCACATCCAACAGTCATTTACAGTCAAAAGATTAAATGTTAAAATTTCATCCATTTTGACCTTTTTGGGATCGTTCAACATGTCCGGAGTCATCGTTTTTCATCCGAAAATTGATTTTTTGGACTGTACCAAAAATGATTCAAAATTTCAATTGGATCGTGCCTCATGTTGAATAACCACTTTTTAAACCCTCACAGTGACCAAAATTGCCATTTTTACAGAGTTTTGCTTACTCAAAAGCTTCAATTTTGACCCGTTTCAGGCACAGAAATGACTTTAAACACACTTATTTTAGTTGGCAAAGTCATAATTCACATCCAACAGTCATTTACAGTCAAAAGATTAAATGTTAAAATTTCATCCATTTTGACCTTTTTGGGATCGTTCAACATGTCCGGAGTCATCGTTTTTCATCCGAAAATTGATTTTTTGGACTGTACCAAAAATGATTCAAAATTTCAATTGGATCGTGCCTCATGTTGAATAACCACTTTTTAAACCCTCAGATTGACCAAAATTGCCATTTTTACAGAGTTTTGCTTACTCAAAAGCTTCAATTTTGACCCGTTTCAGGCACAGAAATGACTTTAAACACACTTATTTTAGTTGACAAAGTCATAATTCACATCCAACAGTCATTTACAGTCAAAAGATTAAATGTTAAAATTTCATCCATTTTGACCTTTTTGGGATCGTTCGACATGTCCGGAGTCATCGTTTTTCATTCGAAAATTGATTTTTTGGACTGTACCAAAAATGATTCAAAATGTCAATTGGATCGTGCCTCATGTTGAATAACCACTTTTTAAACCCTCACAGTGACCAAAATTGCCATTTAAACAGAGTTTTGCTTACTCAAAAGCTTCAATTTTGACCCGTTTCAGGCACAGAAATGACTTTAAACACACTTATTTTAGTTGACAAAGTCATAATTCACATCCAACAGTCATTTACAGTAAAAAGATTAAATGTTAAAATTTCATCCATTTTGACCTTTTTGGGATCGTTCGACATGTCCGGAGTCATCGTTTTTAATCCGAAAATTGATTTTTTGGACTGTACCAAAAATGATTCAAAATTTCAATTGGATCGTGCCTCATGTTGAATAACCACTTTTTAAACCCTCACAGTGACCAAAATTGCCATTTTTACAGAGTTTTGCTTACTCAAAATCTTCAATTTTGACCCCTTTGAGGCACAGAAATGACTTTAAACACACTTATTTTAGTTGACAAAGTCATAATTCACATCCAACAGCCATTTAGAGTCAAAAGATTAAATGTTAAAATTTCATCCATATTGACCATTTTGGGATAGTTCGACATGTCCGGAGTCATCGTTTTTCATCCGAAAATTGATTTTTTGGACTGTACCAAAAATGATTCAAAGTGTCAATTGGATCGTGCCTCATGTTGAATAACCACTTTTTAAACCCTCAGAGTGACCAAAATTGCCATTTTTACAGAGTTTTGCTTACTCAAAAGCTTCAATTTTGACCCGTTTCAGGCACAGAAATGACTTTAAACACACTTATTTTAGTTGGCAAAGTCATAATTCACATCCAACAGTCATTTACAGTCAAAAGATTAAATGTTAAAATTTCATCCATTTTGACCTTTTTGGGATCGTTCGACATGTCCGGAGTCATCGTTTTTCATCCGAAAATTGATTTTTTGGACTGTACCAAAAATGATTCAAAATTTCAATTGGATCGTGCCTCATGTTGAATAACCACTTTTTAAACCCTCAGATTGACCAAAATTGCCATTTTTACAGAGTTTTGCTTACTCAAAAGCTTCAATTTTGACCCGTTTCAGGCACAGAAATGACTTTAAACACACTTATTTTAGTTGGCAAAGTCATAATTCACATCCAACAGTCATTTACAGTCAAAAGATTAAATGTTAAAATTTCATCCATTTTGACCTTTTTGGGATCGTTCGACATGTCCGGAGTCATCGTTTTTCATCCGAAAATTGATTTTTTGGACTGTACCAAAAATGATTCAAAATTTCAATTGGATCGTGCCTCATGTTGAATAACCACTTTTTAAACCCTCAGATTGACCAAAATTGCCATTTTTACAGAGTTTTGCTTACTCAAAAGCTTCAATTTTGACCCGTTTCAGGCACAGAAATGACTTTAAACACACTTATTTTAGTTGACAAAGTCATAATTCACATCCAACAGTCATTTACAGTCAAAAGATTAAATGTTAAAATTTCATCTATTTTGACCTTTTTGGGATCGTTCGACATGTCCGGAGTCTATCGTTTTTCATTCGAAAATTGATTTTTTGGACTGTACCAAAATGATTCAAAATGTCAATTGGATCGTGCCTCATGTTGAATAACCACTTTTTAAACCCTCACAGTGACCAAAATTGCCATTTAAACAAGAGTTTTGCTTACTCAAAAGCTTCAATTTTGACCCGTTTCAGGCACAGAAATGACTTTAAACACACTTATTTTAGTTGACAAAGTCATAATTCACATCCAACAGTCATTTACAGTAAAAAGATTAAATGTTAAAATTTCATCCATTTTGACCTTTTTGGGATCGTTCGACATGTCCGGAGTCATCGTTTTTAATCCGAAAATTGATTTTTTGGACTGTACCAAAAATGATTCAAAATTTCAATTGGATCGTGCCTCATGTTGAATAACCACTTTTTAAACCCTCACAGTGACCAAAATTGCCATTTTTACAGAGTTTTGCTTACTCAAAATCTTCAATTTTGACCCCTTTGAGGCACAGAAATGACTTTAACACACTTATTTTAGTTGACAAAGTCATAATTCACATCCAACAGCCATTTAGAGTCAAAAGATTAAATGTTAAAATTTCATCCATATTGACCATTTTGGGATAGTTCGACATGTCCGGAGTCATCGTTTTTCATCCGAAAATTGATTTTTTGGACTGTACCAAAAATGATTCAAAATGTCAATTGGATCGTGCCTCATGTTGAATAACCTCTTTTTAGACCCTCAGAGTGACCAAAATTGCCATTTTTACAGAGTTTTGCTTACTCAAAAGCTTCAATTTTGACCCGTTTCAGGCACAGAAATGACTTTAAACACACTTATTTTAGTTGACAAAGTCATAATTCACATCCAACAGCCATTTAGAGTCAAAAGATTAAATGTTAAAATTTTCATCCATATTGACCATTTTGGGATAGTTCGACATGTCCGGAGTCATCGTTTTTCATCCGAAAATTGATTTTTTGGACTGTACCAAAAATGATTCAAAACGTCAATTGGATCGTGCCTCATGTTGAATAACCACTTTTTAAACCCTCAGAGTGACCAAAATTGCCATTTTTACAGAGTTTTGCTTACTCAAAAGCTTCAATTTTGACCAGTTTCAGGCACAGAAATTACTTTAAACACACTTATTTTAGTTGACAAAGTCATAATTCACATCCAACAGTCATTTACAGTCAAAAGATTAAATGTTAAAATTTCATCCATATTGACCATTTTGGGATAGTTCGACATGTCCGGAGTCATCGTTTTTCATCCGAAAATTGATTTTTTGGACTGTACCAAAAATGATTCAAAATGTCAATTGGATCGTGCCTCATGTTGAATAACCACTTTTAAACCCTCACAGTGACCAAAATTGCCATTTTTACAGAGTTTTGCTTACTCAACAGCTTCAATTTTGACCTGTTTCAGGCACAGAAATGACTTTAAACACACTTATTTTAGTTGACAAAGTCATAATTCACATCCAACAGTCATTTACAGTCAAAAGATTAAATGTTAAAATTTCATCCATATTGACCATTTTGGGATAGTTCGATATGTCCGGAGTCATCGTTTTTCATCCAAAATTGATTTTTTGGACTGTACCAAAAATGATTCAAAATGTCAATTGGATCGTGCCTCATGTTGAATAACCACTTTTTAGACCCTCAGAGTGACCAAAATTGCCATTTTTACAGAGTTTTGCTTACTCAAAAGCTTCAATTTTTACCCGTTTCAGGCACAGAAATGACTTTAAACACACTTATTTTAGTAGACAAAGTCATAATTCACATCCAACAGCCATTTAGAGTCAAAAGATTAAATGTTAAAAATTTCATCCATATTGACCATTTTGGGATAGTTCGACATGTCCGGAGTCATCGTTTTTCATCCGAAAATTGATTTTTTGGACTGTACCAAAAATGATTCAAAATGTCAATTGGATCGTGCCTCATGTTGAATAACCACTTTTTAAACCCTCAGAGTGACCAAAATTGCCATTTTTACAGAGTTTTGCTTACTCAAAAGCTTCAATTTTGACCCGTTTCAGGCACAGAAATGACTTTAAACACATTATTTTAGTTGACAAAGTCTTAATTCACATCCAACAGTCATTTACAGTCAAAAGATTAAATGTTAAAATTTCATCCATTTTGACCTTTTTGGGATCGTTCGACATGTCCGGAGTCATCGTTTTTCATCCGAAAATTGATTTTTTGGACTGTACCAAAAATGATTCAAAATTTCAATTGGATCGTGCCTCATGTTGAATAACCACTTTTTAAACCCTCACAGTGACCAAAATTGCCATTTTTACAGAGTTTTGCTTACTCAAAAGCTTCAATTTTGACCCGTTTCAGGCACAGAAATGACTTTAAACACACTTATTTTAGTTGACAAAGTCATAATTCACATCCAACAGTCATTTACAGTCAGAAAATTAAATGTTAAAATTTCATCCATTTTGACCTTTTTGGGATCGTTCGACATGTCCGGAGTCATCGTTTTTCATTCGAAAATTGATTTTTTGGACTGTACCAAAAATGATTCAAAATGTCAATTGGATCGTGCCTCATGTTGAATAACCACTTTTTAAACCCTCACAGTGACCAAAATTGCCATTTTTACAGAGTTTTGCTTACTCAAAAGCTTCAATTTTGACCCGTTTCAGGCACAGAAATGACTTTAAACACACTTATTTTAGTTGACAAAGTCATAATTCACATCCAACAGTCATTTACAGTCAAAAGATTAAATGTTAAAATTTCATCCATTTTGACCTTTTTGGGATCGTTCGACATGTCCGGAGTCATCGTTTTTCATCCGAAAATTGATTTTTTGGACTGTACCAAAAATGATTCAAAATTTCAATTGGATCGTGCCTCATGTTGAATAACCACTTTTTAAACCCTCAGAGTGACCAAAATTGCCATTTTTACAGAGTTTTGCTTACTCAAAAGCTTCAATTTTGACCCGTTTCAGGCACAGAAATGACTTTAAACACACTTATTTTAGTTGACAAAGTCATAATTCACATCCAACAGTCATTTACAGTCAAAAGATTAAATGTTAAAATTTCATCCATATTGACCATTTTGGGATCGTTCGACATGTCCGGAGTCATCGTTTTTCATCCGAAAATTGATTTTTTGGACTGTACCAAAAATGATTCAAAATGTCAATTGGATCGTGCCTCATGTTGAATAACCACTTTTTAAACCCTCAGAGTGACCAAAATTGCCATTTTTACAGAGTTTTGCTTACTCAAAAGCTTCAATTTTGACCCGTTTCAGGCACAGAAATGACTTTAAACACACTTATTTTAGTTGACAAAGTCATAATTCACATCCAACAGTCATTTACAGTCAAAAGATTAAATGTTAAAATGTCATCCATATTGACTATTTTGGGATCGTTCGACATGTCCTTAGTCATCGTTTTTCATCCGAAAATTGATTTTTTTGGACTGTACCAAAATTGATTCAAAATGTCAATTGGATCGTGCCTCATGTTGAATAACCACTTTTTAAACCCTCAGAGTGACCAAAATTGCCATTTTTACAGAGTTTTGCTTACTCAAAAGCTTCAATTTTGACCCGTTTCAGGCACAGAAATGACTTTAAACACACTTATTTTAGTTGACAAAGTCATAATTCACATCCAACAGTCATTTACAGTCCAAAGATTAAATGTTAAAATGTCATCCATATTGACCATTTTGGGATAGTTCGACATGTCCGGAGTCATCGTTTTTCATCCGAAAATTGATTTTTTGGACTGTACCAAAAATGATTCAAAATGTCATTTGGATCGTGCCTCATGTTGAATAACCACTTTTTAAACCCTCACAGTGACCAAAGTTGCCATTTTTACAGAGTTTTGCTTACTCAAAAGCTTCAATTTTGACCCCTTTGAGGCACAGAAATGACTTTAAACACACTTATTTTAGTTGACAAAGTCATAATTCACATCCAACAGTCATTTAGAGTCAAAAGATTAAATGTTAAAATTTCATCCATATTGACCATTTTGGGATAGTTCGACATGTCCGGAGTCATCGTTTTTCATCCGAAAATTGATTTTTTGGACTGTACCAAAAATGATTCAAAATGTCAATTGGATCGTGCCTCATGTTGAATAACCACTTTTTAAACCCTCACAGTGACCAAAATTGCCATTTTAACAGAGTTTTGCTTACTCAAAAGCTTCAATTTTGACCCGTTTCAGGCACAGAAATGACTTTAAACACACTTATTTTAGTTGACAAAGTCATAATTCACATCCAACAGCCATTTAGAGTCAAAAGATTAAATGTTAAAATTTCATCCATATTGACCATTTTGGGATAGTTCGACATGTCCGGAGTCATCGTTTTTCATCCGAAAATTGATTTTTTGGACTGTACCAAAAATGATTCAAAATGTCAATTGGATCGTGCCTCATGTTGAATAACCTCTTTTTAGACCCTCAGAGTGACCAAAATTGCCATTTTTACAGAGTTTTGCTTACTCAAAAGCTTCAATTTTGACCCGTTTCAGGCACAGAAATGACTTTAAACACACTTATTTTAGTTGACAAAGTCATAATTCACATCCAACAGCCATTTAGAGTCAAAAGATTAAATGTTAAAATTTCATCCATATTGACCATTTTGGGATAGTTCGACATGTCCGGAGTCATCGTTTTTCATCCGAAAATTGATTTTTTGGACTGTACCAAAAATGATTCAAAACGTCAATTGGATCGTGCCTCATGTTGAATAACCACTTTTTAAACCCTCAGAGTGACCAAAATTGCCATTTTTACAGAGTTTTGCTTACTCAAAAGCTTCAATTTTGACCAGTTTCAGGCACAGAAATTACTTTAAACACACTTATTTTAGTTGACAAAGTCATAATTCACATCCAACAGTCATTTACAGTCAAAAGATTAAATGTTAAAATTTCATCCATATTGACCATTTTGGGATAGTTCGACATGTCCGGAGTCATCGTTTTTCATCCGAAAATTGATTTTTTGGACTGTACCAAAAATGATTCAAAATGTCAATTGGATCGTGCCTCATGTTGAATAACCACTTTTTAAACCCTCACAGTGACCAAAATTGCCATTTTTACAGAGTTTTGCTTACTCAACAGCTTCAATTTTGACCTGTTTCAGGCACAGAAATGACTTTAAACACACTTATTTTAGTTGACAAAGTCATAATTCACATCCAACAGTCATTTAGAGTCAAAAGATTAAATGTTAAAATTTCATCCATATTGACCATTTTGGGATAGTTCGACATGTCCGGAGTCATCGTTTTTCATCCGAAAATTGATTTTTTGGACTGTACCAAAAATGATTCAAAATGTCAATTGGATCGTGCCTCATGTTGAATAACCACTTTTTAGACCCTCAGAGTGACCAAAATTGCCATTTTTACAGAGTTTTGCTTACTCAAAAGCTTCAATTTTTACCCGTTTCAGGCACAGAAATGACTTTAAACACACTTATTTTAGTAGACAAAGTCATAATTCACATCCAACAGCCATTTAGAGTCAAAAGATTAAATGTTAAAATTTCATCCATATTGACCATTTTGGGATAGTTCGACATGTCCGGAGTCATCGTTTTTCATCCGAAAATTGATTTTTTGGACTGTACCAAAAATGATTCAAAATGTCAATTGGATCGTGCCTCATGTTGAATAACCACTTTTTAAACCCTCAGAGTGACCAAAATTGCCATTTTTACAGAGTTTTGCTTACTCAAAAGCTTCAATTTTGACCCGTTTCAGGCACAGAAATGACTTTAAACACATTATTTTAGTTGACAAAGTCTTAATTCACATCCAACAGTCATTTACAGTCAAAAGATTAAAGGTTAAAATTTCATCCATTTTGACCTTTTTGGGATCGTTCGACATGTCCGGAGTCATCGTTTTTCATCCGAAAATTGATTTTTTGGACTGTACCAAAAATGATTCAAAATTTCAATTGGATCGTGCCTCATGTTGAATAACCACTTTTTAAACCCTCACAGTGACCAAAATTGACATTTTTACAGAGTTTTGCTTACTCAAAAGCTTCAATTTTGACCCGTTTCAGGCACAGAAATGACTTTAAACACACTTATTTTAGTTGACAAAGTCATAATTCACATCCAACAGTCATTTACAGTCAGAAAATTAAATGTTAAAATTTCATCCATTTTGACCTTTTTGGGATCGTTCGACATGTCCGGAGTCATCGTTTTTCATTCGAAAATTGATTTTTTGGACTGTACCAAAAATGATTCAAAATGTCAATTGGATCGTGCCTCATGTTGAATAACCACTTTTTAAACCCTCACAGTGACCAAAATTGCCATTTTTACAGAGTTTTGCTTACTCAAAAGCTTCAATTTTGACCCGTTTCAGGCACAGAAATGACTTTAAACACACTTATTTTAGTTGACAAAGTCATAATTCACATCCAACAGTCATTTACAGTCAAAAGATTAAATGTTAAAATTTCATCCATTTTGACCTTTTTGGGATCGTTCGACATGTCCGGAGTCATCGTTTTTCATCCGAAAATTGATTTTTTGGACTGTACCAAAAATGATTCAAAATGTCAATTGGATCGTGCCTCATGTTGAATAACCACTTTTTAAACCCTCAGAGTGACCAAAATTGCCATTTTTACAGAGTTTTGCTTACTCAAAAGCTTCAATTTTGACCCGTTTCAGGCACAGAAATGACTTTAAACACACTTATTTTAGTTGACAAAGTCATAATTCACATCCAACAGTCATTTACAGTCAAAAGATTAAATGTTAAAATTTCATCCATATTGACCATTTTGGGATCGTTCGACATGTCCGGAGTCATCGTTTTTCATCCGAAAATTGATTTTTTGGACTGTACCAAAAATGATTCAAAATGTCAATTGGATCGTGCCTCATGTTGAATAACCACTTTTTAAACCCTCAGAGTGACCAAAATTGCCATTTTTACAGAGTTTTGCTTACTCAAAAGCTTCAATTTTGACCCGTTTCAGGCACAGAAATGACTTTAAACACACTTATTTTAGTTGACAAAGTCATAATTCACATCCAACAGTCATTTACAGTCAAAAGATTAAATGTTAAAATGTCATCCATATTGACTATTTTGGGATCGTTCGACATGTCCTTAGTCATCGTTTTTCATCCGAAAATTGATTTTTTTGGACTGTACCAAAATTGATTCAAAATGTCAATTGGATCGTGCCTCATGTTGAATAACCACTTTTTAAACCCTCAGAGTGACCAAAATTGCCATTTTTACAGAGTTTTGCTTACTCAAAAGCTTCAATTTTGACCCGTTTCAGGCACAGAAATGACTTTAAACACACTTATTTTAGTTGACAAAGTCATAATTCACATCCAACAGTCATTTACAGTCCAAAGATTAAATGTTAAAATGTCATCCATATTGACCATTTTGGGATAGTTCGACATGTCCGGAGTCATCGTTTTTCATCCGAAAATTGATTTTTTGGACTGTACCAAAAATGATTCAAAATGTCATTTGGATCGTGCCTCATGTTGAATAACCACTTTTTAAACCCTCACAGTGACCAAAGTTGCCATTTTTACAGAGTTTTGCTTACTCAAAAGCTTCAATTTTGACCCCTTTGAGGCACAGAAATGACTTTAAACACACTTATTTTAGTTGACAAAGTCATAATTCACATCCAACAGTCATTTAGAGTCAAAAGATTAAATGTTAAAATTTCATCCATATTGACCATTTTGGGATAGTTCGACATGTCCGGAGTCATCGTTTTTCATCCGAAAATTGATTTTCTGGACTGTACCAAAAATGATTCAAAATGTCAATTGGATCGTGCCTCATGTTGAATAACCACTTTTTAAACCCTCACAGTGACCAAAATTGCCATTTTTACAGAGTTTTGCTTACTCAAAAGCTTCAATTTTGACCCGTTTCAGGCACAGAAATGACTTTAAACACACTTATTTTAGTTGAAAAAGTCATAATTCACATCCAACAGTCATTTACAGTCAAAAGATTAAATGTTAAAATTTCATCCATTTTGACCTTTTTGGGATCGTTCAACATGTCCGGAGTCATCGTTTTTCATCCGAAAATTGATTTTTTGGACTGTACCAAAAATGATTCAAAATGTCAATTGGATCGTGCCTCATGTTGAATAACCACTTTTTAAACCCTCAGAGTGACCAAAATTGCCATTTTTACAGAGTTTTGCTTACTCAAAAGCTTCAATTTTGACCCGTTTCAGGCACAGAAATGACTTTAAACACACTTATTTTAGTTGACAAAGTCATAATTCACATCCAACAGCCATTTAGAGTCAAAAGATTAAATGTTAAAATTTCATCCATATTGACCATTTTGGGATAGTTCGACATGTCCGGAGTCATCGTTTCTCATCCGAAAATTGATTTTTTGGACTGTACCAAAAATGATTCAAAATGTCAATTGGATCGTGCCTCATGTTGAATAACCCCTTTTTAAACCCTCACAGTGACCAAAATTGCCATTTTTACAGAGTTTTGCTTACTCAAAGCTTCAATTTTGACCCGTTTCAGGCACAGAAATGACTTTAAACACACTTATTTTGGTTGACAAAGTCATAATTCACATCCAACAGTCATTTACAGTCAAAAGATTAAATGTTAAAATTTCATCCATTTTGACCTTTTTGGGATCGTTCGACATGTCCGGAGTCATCGTTTTTCATCCAAAAATAGATTTTTTGGACTGTACCAAAAATGATTCAAAATGTCAATTGGATCGTGCCTCATGTTGAATAACCACTTTTTAGACCCTCAGAGTGACCAAAATTGCCATTTTTACAGAGTTTTGCTTACTCAAAAGCTTCAATTTTGACCCGTTTCAGGCACAGAAATGACTTTAAACACTTATTTTAGTTGACAAAGTCATAATTCACATCCAACAGCCATTTAGAGTCAAAAGATTAAATGTTAAAATTTCATCCATATTGACCATTTTGGGATAGTTCGACATGTCGGAGTCATCGTTTTTCATCCGAAAATTGATTTTTTGGACTGTACCAAAAATGATTCAAAATGTCAATTGGATCGTGCCTCATGTTGAATAACCACTTTTTAAACCCTCACAGTGACCAAAATTGCCATTTTAACAGAGTTTTGCTTACTCAAAAGCTTCAATTTTGACCCGTTTCAGGCACAGAAATGACTTTAAACACACTTATTTCAGTAGACAAAGTCATAATTCACATCCAACAGCCATTTAGAGTCAAAAGATTAAATGTTAAAATTTCATCCATATTGACCATTTTGGGATAGTTCGACATGTCCGGAGTCATCGTTTTTCATCCGAAAATTGATTTTTTGGACTGTACCAAAAATGATTCAAAATATCAATTGGATCGTGCCTCATGTTGAATAACCACTTTTTAAACCCTCAGAGTGACCAAAATTGCCATTTTTACAGAGTTTTGCTTACTCAAAAGCTTCAATTTTGACCCGTTTCAGGCACAGAAATGACTTTAAACACACTTATTTTAGTTGAAAAGTCATAATTCACATCCAACAGTCATTTACAGTCAAAAGATTAAATGTTAAAATTTCATCCATTTTGACCTTTTTGGGATCGTTCGACATGTCCGGAGTCATCGTTTTTCATCCGAAAATTGATTTTTTGGACTGTACCAAAAATGATTCAAAATTTCAATTGGATCGTTCCTCATGTTGAATAACCACTTTTTAAACCCTCACAGTGACCAAAATTGCCATTTTTACAGAGTTTTGCTTACTCAAAAGCTTCAATTTTGACCCCTTTGAGGCACAGAAATGACTTTAAACACACTTATTTTAGTTGACAAAGTCATAATTCACATCCAACAGTCATTTAGAGTCAAAACATTAAATGTTAAAATTTCATCCATATTGACCATTTTGGGATAGTTCGACATGTCCGGAGTCATCGTTTTTCATCCGAAAATTGATTTTTTGGACTGTACCAAAAATGATTCAAAATGTCAATTGGATCGTGCCTCATGTTGAATCACCACTTTTTAGACCCTCAGAGTGACCAAAATTGCCATTTTTACAGAGTTTTGCTTACTCAAAAGCTTCAATTTTTACCCGTTTCAGGCACAGAAATGACTTTAAACACACTTATTTTAGTAGACAAAGTCATAATTCACATCCAACAGCCATTTAGAGTCAAAAGATTAAATGTTAAAATTTCATCCATATTGACCATTTTGGGATAGTTCGACATGTCCGGAGTCATCGTTTTTCATCCGAAAATTGATTTTTTGGACTGTACCAAAAATGATTCAAAATGTCAATTGGATCGTGCCTCGTGTTGAATAACCACTTTTTAAACCCTCATAGTGACCAAAATTGCCATTTTTACAGAGTTTTGCTTACTCAAAAGCTTCAATTTTGACCAGTTTCAGGCACAGAAATGACTTTAAACACACTTATTTTAGTTGACAAAGTCATAATTCACATCCAACAGTCATTTACAGTCAAAAGATTAAATGTTAAAATTTCATCCATATTGACCATTTTGGGATAGTTCGACATGCCTGGAGTCATCGTTTTTCATCCGAAAATTGATTTTTTGGACTGTACCAAAAATGATTCAAAATGTCAATTGGATCGTGCCTCATGTTGAATAACCACTTTTTAAACCCTCACAGTGACTAAAATTGCCATTTTTACAGAGTTTTGCTAACTCAAAAGCTTCAATTTAACCCGTTTCAGGCACAGAAATGACTTTAAACACACTTATTTTAGTTGACAAAGTCATAATTCACATCCAACAGTCATTTACAGTCAAAAGATTAAATGTTAAAATTTCATCCATTTTGACCTTTTTGGGATTGTTCGACATGTCCGGAGTCATCGTTTTTCATCCGAAAATTGATTTTTTGGACTGTACCAAAAATGATTCAAAATTTCAATTGGATCGTGCCTCATGTTGAATAACCACTTTTTAAACCCTCACAGTGACCAAAATTGCCATTTTTACAGAGTTTTGCTTACTCAAAAGCTTCAATTTTGACCCCTTTGAGGCACAGAAATGACTTTAAACACACTTATTTTAGTTGACAAAGTCATAATTCACATCCAACAGTCATTTAGAATCAAAAGATTAAATGTTAAAATTTCATCCATATTGACCATTTTGGGATAGTTCGACATGTCCGGAGTCATCGTTTTTCATCCAAAAATTGATTTTTTGGACTGTACCAAAAATGATTCAAAATGTCAATTGGATCGTGCCTCATGTTGAATAACCACTTTTTAAACCCTCAGAGTGACCAAAATTGCCATTTTTACAGAGTTTTGCTTACTCAAAAGCTTCAATTGTGACCCGTTTCAGGCACAGAAATGACTTTAAACACACTTATTTTAGTTGACAAAGTCATAATTCACATCCAACAGTCATTTACAGTCAATAGATTAAATGTTAAAATTTCATCCATTTTGACCTTTTTGGGATCGTTCAACATGTCCGGAGTCATCGTTTTTCATCCGAAAATTGATTTTTTGGACTGTACCAAAAATGATTCAAAATGTCAATTGGATCGTGCCTCATGTTGAATAACCACTTTTTAAACACTCAGAGTGACCAAAATTGCCATTTTTACAGAGTTTTGCTTACTCAAAAGCTTCAATTTTGACCCGTTTCAGGCACAGAAATGACTTTAAACACACTTATTTTAGTTGACAAAGTCATAATTCACATCCAACAGCCATTTAGAGTCAAAAGATTAAATGTTAAAATTTCATCCATATTGACCATTTTGGGATAGTTCGACATGTCCGGAGTCATCGTTTCTCATCCGAAAATTTTTTTTTTGGACTGTACCAAAAATGATTCAAAATGTCAATTGGATCGTGCCTCATGTTGAATAACCACTTTTTAAACCATCACAGTGACCAAAATTGCCATTTTTACAGAGTTTTGCTTACTCAAAAGCTTCAATTTTGACCCGTTTCAGGCACAGAAATGACTTTAAACACACTTATTTTAGTTGACAAAGTCATAATTCACATCCAACAGTCATTTACAGTCAAAAGAATAAATGTTAAAATTTCATCCATTTTGACCTTTTTGGGATCGTTCGACATGTCCGGAGTCATCGTTTTTCATCCGAAAATTGATTTTTTGGACTGTACCAAAAATGATTCAAAATGTCAATTGGATCGTGCCTCATGTTGAATAACCACTTTTTAAACCCTCACAGTGACCAAAATTGCCATTTTTACAGAGTTTTGCTTACTCAAAAGCTTCAATTTTGACCCGTTTCAGGCACAGAAATGACTTTAAACACACTTATTTTAGTTGACAAAGTCATAATTCACATCCAACAGTCATTTACAGTCAAAAGATTAAATGTTAAAATTTCATCCATTTTGACCTTTTTGGGATTGTTCGACATGTCCGGAGTCATCGTTTTTCATCCGAAAATTGATTTTTTGGACTGTACCAAAAATGATTCAAAATTTCAATTGGATCGTGCCTCATGTTGAATAACCAATTTTTAAACCCTCACAGTGACCAAAATTGCCATTTTTACAGAGTTTTGCTTACTCAAAAGCTTCAATTTTGACCCCTTTGAGGCACAGAAATGACTTTAAACACACTTATTTTAGTTGACAAAGTCATAATTCACATCCAACAGTCATTTAGAATCAAAAGATTAAATGTTAAAATTTTATCCATATTGACCATTTTGGGATAGTTCGACATGTCCGGAGTCATCGTTTTTCATCGAAAAATTGATTTTTTGGACTGTACCAAAAATGATTCAAAATCTCAATTGGATCGTGCCTCATGTTGAATAACCACTTTTTAAACCCTCAGAGTGACCAAAATTGCTATTTTTACAGAGTTTTGCTTACTCAAAAGCTTCAATTGTGACCCGTTTCAGGCACAGAAATGACTTTAAACACACTTATTTTAGTTGACAAAGTCATAATTCACATCCAACAGTCATTTACAGTCAAAAGATTAAATGTTAAAATTTCATCCATATTGACCATTTTGGGATCGTTCGACATGTCCGGAGTCATCGTTTTTCATCCGAAAATTGATTTTTTGGACTGTACCAAAAATGATTCAAAATGTCAATTGGATCGTGCCTCATGTTGAATAACCACTTTTTAAACATTCAGAGTGACCAAAATTGCCATTTTTACAGAGTTTTGCTTCCTCAAAAGCTTCAATTTTGACCCGTTTCAGGCACAGAAATGACTTTAAACACACTTATTTTAGTTGACAAAGTCATAATTCACATCCAACAGTCATTTACAGTCAAAAGATTAAATGTTAAAATTTCATCCATATTGACCATTTTGGGATCGTTCGACATGTCCGGAGTCATCGTTTTTCATCCGGAAATTGATTTTTTGGACTGTACCAAAAATGATTCAAAATGTCAATTGGATCGTGCCTCATGTTGAATAACCACTTTTTAAACCCTCACAGTGACCAAAATTGCCATTTTTACAGAGTTTTGCTTACTCAAAAGCTTCAATTTTGACCCGTTTCAGGCACAGAAATGACTTTAAACACACTTATTTTAGTTGACAAAGTCATAATTCACATCCAACAGTCATTTACAGTCAAAATATTAAATGTTAAAATTTCATCCATTTTGACCTTTTTGGGATCGTTCGACATGTCCGGAGTCATCGTTTTTCATTCGAAAATTGATTTTTTGGACTGTACCAAAAATGATTCAAAATGTCAATTGGATCGTGCCTCATGTTGAATAACCACTTTTTAAACCCTCAGAGTGACCAAAATTGCCATTTTTACAGAGTTTTGCTTACTCAAAAGCTTCAATTTTGACCCGTTTCAGGCACAGAAATGACTTTAAACACACTTATTTTAGTTGACAAAGTCATAATTCACATCCAACAGTCATTTACAGTCAAAAGATTAAATGTTAAAATTTCATCCATTTTGACCTTTTTGGGATCGTTCGACATGTCCGGAGTCATCGTTTTTCATCCGAAAATTGACTTTTTGGACTGTACCAAAAATGATTCAAAATTTCAATTGGATCGTGCCTCATGTTGAATAACCACTTTTTAAACCCTCACAGTGACCAAAGTTGCCATTTTTACAGAGTTTTGCTTACTCAAAAGCTTCAATTTTGACCCCTTTGAGGCACAGAAATGACTTTAAACACACTTATTTTAGTTGACAAAGTCATAATTCACATCCAACAGTCATTTAGAGTCAAAAGATTAAATGTTAAAATTTCATCCATATTGACCATTTTGGGATAGTTCGACATGTCCGGAGTCATCGTTTTTCATCCGAAAATTGATTTTTTGGACTGTACCAAAAATGATTCAAAATGTCAATTGGATCGTGCCTCATGTTGAATAACCACTTTTTAAACCCTCACAGTGACCAAAATTGCCATTTTTACAGAGTTTTGCTTACTCAAAAGCTTCAATTTTGACCCGTTTCAGGCACAGAAATGACTTTAAACACACTTATTTTAGTTGACAAAGTCATAATTCACATCCAACAGTCATTTACAGTCAAAAGATTAAATGTTAAAATTTCATCCATTTTGACCTTTTTGGGATCGTTCAACATGTCCGGAGTCATCGTTTTTCATCCGAAAATTGATTTTTTGGACTGTACCAAAAATTATTCAAAATGTCAATTGGATCGTGCCTCATGTTGAATAACCACTTTTTAAACCCTCAGAGTGACCAAAATTGCCATTTTTACAGAGTTTTGCTTACTCAAAAGCTTCAATTGTGACCCGTTTCAGGCACAGAAATGACTTTAAACACACTTATTTTAGTTGACAAAGTCATAATTCACATCCAACAGTCATTTACAGTCAAAAGATTAAATGTTAAAATTTCATCCATATTGACCATTTTGGGATCGTTCGACATGTCCGGAGTCATCGTTTTTCATCCGAAAATTGATTTTTTGGACTGTACCAAAAATGATTCAAAATGTCAATTGGATCGTGCCTCATGTTGAATAACCACTTTTTAAACATTCAGAGTGACAAAAATTGCCATTTTTACAGAGTTTTGCTTCCTCAAAAGCTTCAATTTTGACCCGTTTCAGGCACAGAAATGACTTTAAACACACTTATTTTAGTTGACAAAGTCATAATTCACATCCAACAGTCATTTACAGTCAAAAGATTAAATGTTAAAATTTCATCCATATTGACCATTTTGGGATCGTTCGACATGTCCGGAGTCATCGTTTTTCATCCGGAAATTGATTTTTTGGACTGTACCAAAAATGATTCAAAATGTCAATTGGATCGTGCCTCATGTTGAATAACCACTTTTTAAACCCTCACAGTGACCAAAATTGCCATTTTTACAGAGTTTTGCTTACTCAAAAGCTTCAATTTTGACCCGTTTCAGGCACAGAAATGACTTTAAACACACTTATTTTAGTTGACAAAGTCATAATTCACATCCAACAGTCATTTACAGTCAAAAGATTAAATGTTAAAATTTCATCCATTTTGACCTTTTTGGGATCGTTCGACATGACCGGAGTCATCGTTTTTCATCCGAAAATTGATTTTTTGGACTGTACCAAAAATGATTAAAAATTTCAATTGGATCGTGCCTCATGTTGAATAACCACTTTTTAAACCCTCACAGTGACCAAAATTGCCATTTTTACAGAGTTTTGCTTACTCAAAAGCTTCAATTTTGACCCCTTTGAGGCACAGAAATGACTTTAAACACACTTATTTTAGTTGACAAAGTCATAATTCACATCCAACAGCCATTTAGAGTCAAAAGATTAAATGTTAAAATTTCATCCATATTGACCTTTTTGGGATCGTTCGACAGGTCCGGAGTCATCGTTTTTCATTCGAAAATTGATTTTTTGGACTGTACCAAAAATGATTCAAAATGTCAATTGGATCGTGCCTCATGTTGAATAACCACTTTTTAAACCCTCACAGTGACCAAAATTGCCATTTTTACAGAGTTTTGCTTACTCAAAAGCTTCAATTTTGACCCGTTTCAGGCACAGAGATGACTTTAAACACATTTATTTTAGTTGACAAAGTCATAATTCACATCCAACAGTCATTTACAGTAAAAAGATTAAATGTTAAAATTTCATCCATTTTGACCTTTTTGGGATCGTTCGACATGTCCGGAGTCATCGTTTTTCATCCGAAAATTGATTTTTTGGACTGTACCAAAAATGATTCAAAATTTCAATTGGATCGTGCCTCATGTTGAATAACCACTTTTTAAACCCTCAGAGTGACCAAAATATCCATTTTTACAGAGTTTTGCTTACTCAAAAGCTTCAATTTTGACCCGTTTCAGGCACAGAAATGACTTTAAACACACTTATTTTAGTTGACAAAGTCATAATTCACATCCAACAGTCATTTACAGTCAAAAGATTAAATGTTAAAATTTCATCCATTTTGACCTTTTTGGGATCGTTCGACATGTCCGGAGTCATCGTTTTTCATCCGAAAATTGACTTTTTGGACTGTACCAAAAATGATTCAAAATTTCAATTGGATCGTGCCTCATGTTGAATAACCACTTTTTAAACCCTCACAGTGACCAAAGTTGCCATTTTTACAGAGTTTTGCTTACTCAAAAGCTTCAATTTTGACCCCTTTGAGGCACAGAAATGACTTTAAACACACTTATTTTAGTTGACAAAGTCATAATTCACATCCAACAGTCATTTAGAGTCAAAAGATTAAATGTTAAAATTTCATCCATATTGACCATTTTGGGATAGTTCGACATGTCCGGAGTCATCGTTTTTCATCCGAAAATTGATTTTTTGGACTGTACCAAAAATGATTCAAAATGTCAATTGGATCGTGCCTCATGTTGAATAACCACTTTTTAAACCCTCAGAGTGACCAAAATTGCCATTTTTACAGAGTTTTGCTTACTCAAAAGCTTCAATTTTGACCCGTTTCAGGCACAGAAATGACTTTAAACACACTTATTTTAGTTGACAAAGTCATAATTCACATCCAACAGTCATTTACAGTCAAAAGATTAAATGTTAAAATGTCATCCATATTGACTATTTTGGGATCGTTCGACATGTCCTTAGTCATCGTTTTTCATCCGAAAATTGATTTTTTTGGACTGTACCAAAATTGATTCAAAATGTCAATTGGATCGTGCCTCATGTTGAATAACCACTTTTTAAACCCTCAGAGTGACCAAAATTGCCATTTTTACAGAGTTTTGCTTACTCAAAAGCTTCAATTTTGACCCGTTTCAGGCACAGAAATGACTTTAAACACACTTATTTTAGTTGACAAAGTCATAATTCACATCCAACAGTCATTTACAGTCCAAAGATTAAATGTTAAAATGTCATCCATATTGACCATTTTGGGATAGTTCGACATGTCCGGAGTCATCGTTTTTCATCCGAAAATTGATTTTTTGGACTGTACCAAAAATGATTCAAAATGTCATTTGGATCGTGCCTCATGTTGAATAACCACTTTTTAAACCCTCACAGTGACCAAAGTTGCCATTTTTACAGAGTTTTGCTTACTCAAAAGCTTCAATTTTGACCCCTTTGAGGCACAGAAATGACTTTAAACACACTTATTTTAGTTGACAAAGTCATAATTCACATCCAACAGTCATTTAGAGTCAAAAGATTAAATGTTAAAATTTCATCCATATTGACCATTTTGGGATAGTTCGACATGTCCGGAGTCATCGTTTTTCATCCGAAAATTGATTTTTTGGACTGTACCAAAAATGATTCAAAATGTCAATTGGATCGTGCCTCATGTTGAATAACCACTTTTTAAACCCTCACAGTGACCAAAATTGCCATTTTAACAGAGTTTTGCTTACTCAAAAGCTTCAATTTTGACCCGTTTCAGGCACAGAAATGACTTTAAACACACTTATTTTAGTTGACAAAGTCATAATTCACATCCAACAGCCATTTAGAGTCAAAAGATTAAATGTTAAAATTTCATCCATATTGACCATTTTGGGATAGTTCGACATGTCCGGAGTCATCGTTTTTCATCCGAAAATTGATTTTTTGGACTGTACCAAAAATGATTCAAAATGTCAATTGGATCGTGCCTCATGTTGAATAACCTCTTTTTAGACCCTCAGAGTGACCAAAATTGCCATTTTTACAGAGTTTTGCTTACTCAAAAGCTTCAATTTTGACCCGTTTCAGGCACAGAAATGACTTTAAACACACTTATTTTAGTTGACAAAGTCATAATTCACATCCAACAGCCATTTAGAGTCAAAAGATTAAATGTTAAAATTTCATCCATATTGACCATTTTGGGATAGTTCGACATGTCCGGAGTCATCGTTTTTCATCCGAAAATTGATTTTTTGGACTGTACCAAAAATGATTCAAAACGTCAATTGGATCGTGCCTCATGTTGAATAACCACTTTTTAAACCCTCAGAGTGACCAAAATTGCCATTTTTACAGAGTTTTGCTTACTCAAAAGCTTCAATTTTGACCAGTTTCAGGCACAGAAATTACTTTAAACACACTTATTTTAGTTGACAAAGTCATAATTCACATCCAACAGTCATTTACAGTCAAAAGATTAAATGTTAAAATTTCATCCATATTGACCATTTTGGGATAGTTCGACATGTCCGGAGTCATCGTTTTTCATCCGAAAATTGATTTTTTGGACTGTACCAAAAATGATTCAAAATGTCAATTGGATCGTGCCTCATGTTGAATAACCACTTTTTAAACCCTCACAGTGACCAAAATTGCCATTTTTACAGAGTTTTGCTTACTCAACAGCTTCAATTTTGACCTGTTTCAGGCACAGAAATGACTTTAAACACACTTATTTTAGTTGACAAAGTCATAATTCACATCCAACAGTCATTTACAGTCAAAAGATTAAATGTTAAAATTTCATCCATATTGACCATTTTGGGATAGTTCGACATGTCCGGAGTCATCGTTTTTCATCCGAAAATTGATTTTTTGGACTGTACCAAAAATGATTCAAAATGTCAATTGGATCGTGCCTCATGTTGAATAACCACTTTTTAGACCCTCAGAGTGACCAAAATTGCCATTTTTACAGAGTTTTGCTTACTCAAAAGCTTCAATTTTTACCCGTTTCAGGCACAGAAATGACTTTAAACACACTTATTTTAGTAGACAAAGTCATAATTCACATCCAACAGCCATTTAGAGTCAAAAGATTAAATGTTAAAATTTCATCCATATTGACCATTTTGGGATAGTTCGACATGTCCGGAGTCATCGTTTTTCATCCGAAAATTGATTTTTTGGACTGTACCAAAAATGATTCAAAATGTCAATTGGATCGTGCCTCATGTTGAATAACCACTTTTTAAACCCTCAGAGTGACCAAAATTGCCATTTTTACAGAGTTTTGCTTACTCAAAAGCTTCAATTTTGACCCGTTTCAGGCACAGAAATGACTTTAAACACATTATTTTAGTTGACAAAGTCTTAATTCACATCCAACAGTCATTTACAGTCAAAAGATTAAATGTTAAAATTTCATCCATTTTGACCTTTTTGGGATCGTTCGACATGTCCGGAGTCATCGTTTTTCATCCGAAAATTGATTTTTTGGACTGTACCAAAAATGATTCAAAATTTCAATTGGATCGTGCCTCATGTTGAATAACCACTTTTTAAACCCTCACAGTGACCAAAATTGACATTTTTACAGAGTTTTGCTTACTCAAAAGCTTCAATTTTGACCCGTTTCAGGCACAGAAATGACTTTAAACACACTTATTTTAGTTGACAAAGTCATAATTCACATCCAACAGTCATTTACAGTCAGAAAATTAAATGTTAAAATTTCATCCATTTTGACCTTTTTGGGATCGTTCGACATGTCCGGAGTCATCGTTTTTCATTCGAAAATTGATTTTTTGGACTGTACCAAAAATGATTCAAAATGTCAATTGGATCGTGCCTCATGTTGAATAACCACTTTTTAAACCCTCACAGTGACCAAAATTGCCATTTTTACAGAGTTTTGCTTACTCAAAAGCTTCAATTTTGACCCGTTTCAGGCACAGAAATGACTTTAAACACACTTATTTTAGTTGACAAAGTCATAATTCACATCCAACAGTCATTTACAGTCAAAAGATTAAATGTTAAAATTTCATCCATTTTGACCTTTTTGGGATCGTTCGACATGTCCGGAGTCATCGTTTTTCATCCGAAAATTGATTTTTTGGACTGTACCAAAAATGATTCAAAATGTCAATTGGATCGTGCCTCATGTTGAATAACCACTTTTTAAACCCTCAGAGTGACCAAAATTGCCATTTTTACAGAGTTTTGCTTACTCAAAAGCTTCAATTTTGACCCGTTTCAGGCACAGAAATGACTTTAAACACACTTATTTTAGTTGACAAAGTCATAATTCACATCCAACAGTCATTTACAGTCAAAAGATTAAATGTTAAAATTTCATCCATATTGACCATTTTGGGATCGTTCGACATGTCCGGAGTCATCGTTTTTCATCCGAAAATTGATTTTTTGGACTGTACCAAAAATGATTCAAAATGTCAATTGGATCGTGCCTCATGTTGAATAACCACTTTTTAAACCCTCAGAGTGACCAAAATTGCCATTTTTACAGAGTTTTGCTTACTCAAAAGCTTCAATTTTGACCCGTTTCAGGCACAGAAATGACTTTAAACACACTTATTTTAGTTGACAAAGTCATAATTCACATCCAACAGTCATTTACAGTCAAAAGATTAAATGTTAAAATGTCATCCATATTGACTATTTTGGGATCGTTCGACATGTCCTTAGTCATCGTTTTTCATCCGAAAATTGATTTTTTTGGACTGTACCAAAATTGATTCAAAATGTCAATTGGATCGTGCCTCATGTTGAATAACCACTTTTTAAACCCTCAGAGTGACCAAAATTGCCATTTTTACAGAGTTTTGCTTACTCAAAAGCTTCAATTTTGACCCGTTTCAGGCACAGAAATGACTTTAAACACACTTATTTTAGTTGACAAAGTCATAATTCACATCCAACAGTCATTTACAGTCCAAAGATTAAATGTTAAAATGTCATCCATATTGACCATTTTGGGATAGTTCGACATGTCCGGAGTCATCGTTTTTCATCCGAAAATTGATTTTTTGGACTGTACCAAAAATGATTCAAAATGTCATTTGGATCGTGCCTCATGTTGAATAACCACTTTTTAAACCCTCACAGTGACCAAAGTTGCCATTTTTACAGAGTTTTGCTTACTCAAAAGCTTCAATTTTGACCCCTTTGAGGCACAGAAATGACTTTAAACACACTTATTTTAGTTGACAAAGTCATAATTCACATCCAACAGTCATTTAGAGTCAAAAGATTAAATGTTAAAATTTCATCCATATTGACCATTTTGGGATAGTTCGACATGTCCGGAGTCATCGTTTTTCATCCGAAAATTGATTTTCTGGACTGTACCAAAAATGATTCAAAATGTCAATTGGATCGTGCCTCATGTTGAATAACCACTTTTTAAACCCTCACAGTGACCAAAATTGCCATTTTTACAGAGTTTTGCTTACTCAAAAGCTTCAATTTTGACCCGTTTCAGGCACAGAAATGACTTTAAACACACTTATTTTAGTTGAAAAAGTCATAATTCACATCCAACAGTCATTTACAGTCAAAAGATTAAATGTTAAAATTTCATCCATTTTGACCTTTTTGGGATCGTTCAACATGTCCGGAGTCATCGTTTTTCATCCGAAAATTGATTTTTTGGACTGTACCAAAAATGATTCAAAATGTCAATTGGATCGTGCCTCATGTTGAATAACCACTTTTTAAACCCTCAGAGTGACCAAAATTGCCATTTTTACAGAGTTTTGCTTACTCAAAAGCTTCAATTTTGACCCGTTTCAGGCACAGAAATGACTTTAAACACACTTATTTTAGTTGACAAAGTCATAATTCACATCCAACAGCCATTTAGAGTCAAAAGATTAAATGTTAAAATTTCATCCATATTGACCATTTTGGGATAGTTCGACATGTCCGGAGTCATCGTTTCTCATCCGAAAATTGATTTTTTGGACTGTACCAAAAATGATTCAAAATGTCAATTGGATCGTGCCTCATGTTGAATAACCCCTTTTTAAACCCTCACAGTGACCAAAATTGCCATTTTTACAGAGTTTTGCTTACTCAAAGCTTCAATTTTGACCCGTTTCAGGCACAGAAATGACTTTAAACACACTTATTTTGGTTGACAAAGTCATAATTCACATCCAACAGTCATTTACAGTCAAAAGATTAAATGTTAAAATTTCATCCATTTTGACCTTTTTGGGATCGTTCGACATGTCCGGAGTCATCGTTTTTCATCCAAAAATAGATTTTTTGGACTGTACCAAAAATGATTCAAAATGTCAATTGGATCGTGCCTCATGTTGAATAACCACTTTTTAGACCCTCAGAGTGACCAAAATTGCCATTTTTACAGAGTTTTGCTTACTCAAAAGCTTCAATTTTGACCCGTTTCAGGCACAGAAATGACTTTAAACACTTATTTTAGTTGACAAAGTCATAATTCACATCCAACAGCCATTTAGAGTCAAAAGATTAAATGTTAAAATTTCATCCATATTGACCATTTTGGGATAGTTCGACATGTCGGAGTCATCGTTTTTCATCCGAAAATTGATTTTTTGGACTGTACCAAAAATGATTCAAAATGTCAATTGGATCGTGCCTCATGTTGAATAACCACTTTTTAAACCCTCACAGTGACCAAAATTGCCATTTTAACAGAGTTTTGCTTACTCAAAAGCTTCAATTTTGACCCGTTTCAGGCACAGAAATGACTTTAAACACACTTATTTCAGTAGACAAAGTCATAATTCACATCCAACAGCCATTTAGAGTCAAAAGATTAAATGTTAAAATTTCATCCATATTGACCATTTTGGGATAGTTCGACATGTCCGGAGTCATCGTTTTTCATCCGAAAATTGATTTTTTGGACTGTACCAAAAATGATTCAAAATGTCAATTGGATCGTGCCTCATGTTGAATAACCACTTTTTAAACCCTCACAGTGACCAAAATTGCCATTTTTACAGAGTTTTGCTTACTCAAAAGCTTCAATTTTGACCCCTTTGAGGCACAGAAATGACTTTAAACACACTTATTTTAGTTGACAAAGTCATAATTCACATCCAACAGCCATTTAGAGTCAAAAGATTAAATGTTAAAATTTCATCCATATTGACCTTTTTGGGATCGTTCGACATGTCCGGAGTCATCGTTTTTCATTCGAAAATTGATTTTTTGGACTGTACCAAAAATGATTCAAAATGTCAATTGGATCGTGCCTCATGTTGAATAACCACTTTTTAAACCCTCACAGTGACCAAAATTGCCATTTTTACAGAGTTTTGCTTACTCAAAAGCTTCAATTTTGACCCGTTTCAGGCACAGAGATGACTTTAAACACATTTATTTTAGTTGACAAAGTCATAATTCACATCCAACAGTCATTTACAGTAAAAAGATTAAATGTTAAAATTTCATCCATTTTGACCTTTTTGGGATCGTTCGACATGTCCGGAGTCATCGTTTTTCATCCGAAAATTGATTTTTTGGACTGTACCAAAAATGATTCAAAATTTCAATTGGATCGTGCCTCATGTTGAATAACCACTTTTTAAACCCTCAGAGTGACCAAAATTGCCATTTTTACAGAGTTTTGCTTACTCAAAAGCTTCAATTTTGACCCGTTTCAGGCACAGAAATGACTTTAAACACACTTATTTTAGTTGACAAAGTCATAATTCACATCCAACAGTCATTTACAGTCAAAAGATTAAATGTTAAAATTTCATCCATTTTGACCTTTTTGGGATCGTTCGACATGTCCGGAGTCATCGTTTTTCATCCGAAAATTGACTTTTTGGACTGTACCAAAAATGATTCAAAATTTCAATTGGATCGTGCCTCATGTTGAATAACCACTTTTTAAACCCTCACAGTGACCAAAGTTGCCATTTTTACAGAGTTTTGCTTACTCAAAAGCTTCAATTTTGACCCCTTTGAGGCACAGAAATGACTTTAAACACACTTATTTTAGTTGACAAAGTCATAATTCACATCCAACAGTCATTTAGAGTCAAAAGATTAAATGTTAAAATTTCATCCATATTGACCATTTTGGGATAGTTCGACATGTCCGGAGTCATCGTTTTTCATCCGAAAATTGATTTTTTGGACTGTACCAAAAATGATTCAAAATGTCAATTGGATCGTGCCTCATGTTGAATAACCACTTTTTAAACCCTCAGAGTGACCAAAATTGCCATTTTTACAGAGTTTTGCTTACTCAAAAGCTTCAATTTTGACCCGTTTCAGGCACAGAAATGACTTTAAACACACTTATTTTAGTTGACAAAGTCATAATTCACATCCAACAGTCATTTACAGTCAAAAGATTAAATGTTAAAATGTCATCCATATTGACTATTTTGGGATCGTTCGACATGTCCTTAGTCATCGTTTTTCATCCGAAAATTGATTTTTTTGGACTGTACCAAAATTGATTCAAAATGTCAATTGGATCGTGCCTCATGTTGAATAACCACTTTTTAAACCCTCAGAGTGACCAAAATTGCCATTTTTACAGAGTTTTGCTTACTCAAAAGCTTCAATTTTGACCCGTTTCAGGCACAGAAATGACTTTAAACACACTTATTTTAGTTGACAAAGTCATAATTCACATCCAACAGTCATTTACAGTCCAAAGATTAAATGTTAAAATGTCATCCATATTGACCATTTTGGGATAGTTCGACATGTCCGGAGTCATCGTTTTTCATCCGAAAATTGATTTTTTGGACTGTACCAAAAATGATTCAAAATGTCATTTGGATCGTGCCTCATGTTGAATAACCACTTTTTAAACCCTCACAGTGACCAAAGTTGCCATTTTTACAGAGTTTTGCTTACTCAAAAGCTTCAATTTTGACCCCTTTGAGGCACAGAAATGACTTTAAACACACTTATTTTAGTTGACAAAGTCATAATTCACATCCAACAGTCATTTAGAGTCAAAAGATTAAATGTTAAAATTTCATCCATATTGACCATTTTGGGATAGTTCGACATGTCCGGAGTCATCGTTTTTCATCCGAAAATTGATTTTTTGGACTGTACCAAAAATGATTCAAAATGTCAATTGGATCGTGCCTCATGTTGAATAACCACTTTTTAAACCCTCACAGTGACCAAAATTGCCATTTTAACAGAGTTTTGCTTACTCAAAAGCTTCAATTTTGACCCGTTTCAGGCACAGAAATGACTTTAAACACACTTATTTTAGTTGACAAAGTCATAATTCACATCCAACAGCCATTTAGAGTCAAAAGATTAAATGTTAAAATTTCATCCATATTGACCATTTTGGGATAGTTCGACATGTCCGGAGTCATCGTTTTTCATCCGAAAATTGATTTTTTGGACTGTACCAAAAATGATTCAAAATGTCAATTGGATCGTGCCTCATGTTGAATAACCTCTTTTTAGACCCTCAGAGTGACCAAAATTGCCATTTTTACAGAGTTTTGCTTACTCAAAAGCTTCAATTTTGACCCGTTTCAGGCACAGAAATGACTTTAAACACACTTATTTTAGTTGACAAAGTCATAATTCACATCCAACAGCCATTTAGAGTCAAAAGATTAAATGTTAAAATTTCATCCATATTGACCATTTTGGGATAGTTCGACATGTCCGGAGTCATCGTTTTTCATCCGAAAATTGATTTTTTGGACTGTACCAAAAATGATTCAAAACGTCAATTGGATCGTGCCTCATGTTGAATAACCACTTTTTAAACCCTCAGAGTGACCAAAATTGCCATTTTTACAGAGTTTTGCTTACTCAAAAGCTTCAATTTTGACCAGTTTCAGGCACAGAAATTACTTTAAACACACTTATTTTAGTTGACAAAGTCATAATTCACATCCAACAGTCATTTACAGTCAAAAGATTAAATGTTAAAATTTCATCCATATTGACCATTTTGGGATAGTTCGACATGTCCGGAGTCATCGTTTTTCATCCGAAAATTGATTTTTTGGACTGTACCAAAAATGATTCAAAATGTCAATTGGATCGTGCCTCATGTTGAATAACCACTTTTTAAACCCTCACAGTGACCAAAATTGCCATTTTTACAGAGTTTTGCTTACTCAACAGCTTCAATTTTGACCTGTTTCAGGCACAGAAATGACTTTAAACACACTTATTTTAGTTGACAAAGTCATAATTCACATCCAACAGTCATTTACAGTCAAAAGATTAAATGTTAAAATTTCATCCATATTGACCATTTTGGGATAGTTCGACATGTCCGGAGTCATCGTTTTTCATCCGAAAATTGATTTTTTGGACTGTACCAAAAATGATTCAAAATGTCAATTGGATCGTGCCTCATGTTGAATAACCACTTTTTAGACCCTCAGAGTGACCAAAATTGCCATTTTTACAGAGTTTTGCTTACTCAAAAGCTTCAATTTTTACCCGTTTCAGGCACAGAAATGACTTTAAACACACTTATTTTAGTAGACAAAGTCATAATTCACATCCAACAGCCATTTAGAGTCAAAAGATTAAATGTTAAAATTTCATCCATATTGACCATTTTGGGATAGTTCGACATGTCCGGAGTCATCGTTTTTCATCCGAAAATTGATTTTTTGGACTGTACCAAAAATGATTCAAAATGTCAATTGGATCGTGCCTCATGTTGAATAACCACTTTTTAAACCCTCAGAGTGACCAAAATTGCCATTTTTACAGAGTTTTGCTTACTCAAAAGCTTCAATTTTGACCCGTTTCAGGCACAGAAATGACTTTAAACACATTATTTTAGTTGACAAAGTCTTAATTCACATCCAACAGTCATTTACAGTCAAAAGATTAAATGTTAAAATTTCATCCATTTTGACCTTTTTGGGATCGTTCGACATGTCCGGAGTCATCGTTTTTCATCCGAAAATTGATTTTTTGGACTGTACCAAAAATGATTCAAAATTTCAATTGGATCGTGCCTCATGTTGAATAACCACTTTTTAAACCCTCACAGTGACCAAAATTGACATTTTTACAGAGTTTTGCTTACTCAAAAGCTTCAATTTTGACCCGTTTCAGGCACAGAAATGACTTTAAACACACTTATTTTAGTTGACAAAGTCATAATTCACATCCAACAGTCATTTACAGTCAGAAAATTAAATGTTAAAATTTCATCCATTTTGACCTTTTTGGGATCGTTCGACATGTCCGGAGTCATCGTTTTTCATTCGAAAATTGATTTTTTGGACTGTACCAAAAATGATTCAAAATGTCAATTGGATCATGCCTCATGTTGAATAACCACTTTTTAAACCCTCACAGTGACCAAAATTGCCATTTTTACAGAGTTTTGCTTACTCAAAAGCTTCAATTTTGACCCGTTTCAGGCACAGAAATGACTTTAAACACACTTATTTTAGTTGACAAAGTCATAATTCACATCCAACAGTCATTTACAGTCAAAAGATTAAATGTTAAAATTTCATCCATTTTGACCTTTTTGGGATCGTTCGACATGTCCGGAGTCATCGTTTTTCATCCGAAAATTGATTTTTTGGACTGTACCAAAAATGATTCAAAATGTCAATTGGATCGTGCCTCATGTTGAATAACCACTTTTTAAACCCTCAGAGTGACCAAAATTGCCATTTTTACAGAGTTTTGCTTACTCAAAAGCTTCAATTTTGACCCGTTTCAGGCACAGAAATGACTTTAAACACACTTATTTTAGTTGACAAAGTCATAATTCACATCCAACAGTCATTTACAGTCAAAAGATTAAATGTTAAAATTTCATCCATATTGACCATTTTGGGATCGTTCGACATGTCCGGAGTCATCGTTTTTCATCCGAAAATTGATTTTTTGGACTGTACCAAAAATGATTCAAAATGTCAATTGGATCGTGCCTCATGTTGAATAACCACTTTTTAAACCCTCAGAGTGACCAAAATTGCCATTTTTACAGAGTTTTGCTTACTCAAAAGCTTCAATTTTGACCCGTTTCAGGCACAGAAATGACTTTAAACACACTTATTTTAGTTGACAAAGTCATAATTCACATCCAACAGTCATTTACAGTCAAAAGATTAAATGTTAAAATGTCATCCATATTGACTATTTTGGGATCGTTCGACATGTCCTTAGTCATCGTTTTTCATCCGAAAATTGATTTTTTTGGACTGTACCAAAATTGATTCAAAATGTCAATTGGATCGTGCCTCATGTTGAATAACCACTTTTTAAACCCTCAGAGTGACCAAAATTGCCATTTTTACAGAGTTTTGCTTACTCAAAAGCTTCAATTTTGACCCGTTTCAGGCACAGAAATGACTTTAAACACACTTATTTTAGTTGACAAAGTCATAATTCACATCCAACAGTCATTTACAGTCCAAAGATTAAATGTTAAAATGTCATCCATATTGACCATTTTGGGATAGTTCGACATGTCCGGAGTCATCGTTTTTCATCCGAAAATTGATTTTTTGGACTGTACCAAAAATGATTCAAAATGTCATTTGGATCGTGCCTCATGTTGAATAACCACTTTTTAAACCCTCACAGTGACCAAAGTTGCCATTTTTACAGAGTTTTGCTTACTCAAAAGCTTCAATTTTGACCCCTTTGAGGCACAGAAATGACTTTAAACACACTTATTTTAGTTGACAAAGTCATAATTCACATCCAACAGTCATTTAGAGTCAAAAGATTAAATGTTAAAATTTCATCCATATTGACCATTTTGGGATAGTTCGACATGTCCGGAGTCATCGTTTTTCATCCGAAAATTGATTTTCTGGACTGTACCAAAAATGATTCAAAATGTCAATTGGATCGTGCCTCATGTTGAATAACCACTTTTTAAACCCTCACAGTGACCAAAATTGCCATTTTTACAGAGTTTTGCTTACTCAAAAGCTTCAATTTTGACCCGTTTCAGGCACAGAAATGACTTTAAACACACTTATTTTAGTTGAAAAAGTCATAATTCACATCCAACAGTCATTTACAGTCAAAAGATTAAATGTTAAAATTTCATCCATTTTGACCTTTTTGGGATCGTTCAACATGTCCGGAGTCATCGTTTTTCATCCGAAAATTGATTTTTTGGACTGTACCAAAAATGATTCAAAATGTCAATTGGATCGTGCCTCAT
Source organism: Lissotriton vulgaris (assembly GCF_964263255.1). Classification (NCBI taxonomy): domain Eukaryota; kingdom Metazoa; phylum Chordata; class Amphibia; order Caudata; family Salamandridae; genus Lissotriton; species Lissotriton vulgaris. The sequence goes on along the minus strand of NW_028241093.1, from coordinate 11,686 downwards.
GTTGAATAACCACTTTTTAAACCCTCAGAGTGACCAAAATTGCCATTTTTACAGAGTTTTGCTTACTCAAAAGCTTCAATTTTGACCCGTTTCAGGCACAGAAATGACTTTAAACACACTTATTTTAGTTGACAAAGTCATAATTCACATCCAACAGCCATTTAGAGTCAAAAGATTAAATGTTAAAATTTCATCCATATTGACCATTTTGGGATAGTTCGACATGTCCGGAGTCATCGTTTCTCATCCGAAAATTGATTTTTTGGACTGTACCAAAAATGATTCAAAATGTCAATTGGATCGTGCCTCATGTTGAATAACCCCTTTTTAAACCCTCACAGTGACCAAAATTGCCATTTTTACAGAGTTTTGCTTACTCAAAGCTTCAATTTTGACCCGTTTCAGGCACAGAAATGACTTTAAACACACTTATTTTGGTTGACAAAGTCATAATTCACATCCAACAGTCATTTACAGTCAAAAGATTAAATGTTAAAATTTCATCCATTTTGACCTTTTTGGGATCGTTCGACATGTCCGGAGTCATCGTTTTTCATCCAAAAATAGATTTTTTGGACTGTACCAAAAATGATTCAAAATGTCAATTGGATCGTGCCTCATGTTGAATAACCACTTTTTAGACCCTCAGAGTGACCAAAATTGCCATTTTTACAGAGTTTTGCTTACTCAAAAGCTTCAATTTTGACCCGTTTCAGGCACAGAAATGACTTTAAACACTTATTTTAGTTGACAAAGTCATAATTCACATCCAACAGCCATTTAGAGTCAAAAGATTAAATGTTAAAATTTCATCCATATTGACCATTTTGGGATAGTTCGACATGTCGGAGTCATCGTTTTTCATCCGAAAATTGATTTTTTGGACTGTACCAAAAATGATTCAAAATGTCAATTGGATCGTGCCTCATGTTGAATAACCACTTTTTAAACCCTCACAGTGACCAAAATTGCCATTTTAACAGAGTTTTGCTTACTCAAAAGCTTCAATTTTGACCCGTTTCAGGCACAGAAATGACTTTAAACACACTTATTTCAGTAGACAAAGTCATAATTCACATCCAACAGCCATTTAGAGTCAAAAGATTAAATGTTAAAATTTCATCCATATTGACCATTTTGGGATAGTTCGACATGTCCGGAGTCATCGTTTTTCATCCGAAAATTGATTTTTTGGACTGTACCAAAAATGATTCAAAATATCAATTGGATCGTGCCTCATGTTGAATAACCACTTTTTAAACCCTCAGAGTGACCAAAATTGCCATTTTTACAGAGTTTTGCTTACTCAAAAGCTTCAATTTTGACCCGTTTCAGGCACAGAAATGACTTTAAACACACTTATTTTAGTTGAAAAGTCATAATTCACATCCAACAGTCATTTACAGTCAAAAGATTAAATGTTAAAATTTCATCCATTTTGACCTTTTTGGGATCGTTCGACATGTCCGGAGTCATCGTTTTTCATCCGAAAATTGATTTTTTGGACTGTACCAAAAATGATTCAAAATTTCAATTGGATCGTTCCTCATGTTGAATAACCACTTTTTAAACCCTCACAGTGACCAAAATTGCCATTTTTACAGAGTTTTGCTTACTCAAAAGCTTCAATTTTGACCCCTTTGAGGCACAGAAATGACTTTAAACACACTTATTTTAGTTGACAAAGTCATAATTCACATCCAACAGTCATTTAGAGTCAAAACATTAAATGTTAAAATTTCATCCATATTGACCATTTTGGGATAGTTCGACATGTCCGGAGTCATCGTTTTTCATCCGAAAATTGATTTTTTGGACTGTACCAAAAATGATTCAAAATGTCAATTGGATCGTGCCTCATGTTGAATCACCACTTTTTAGACCCTCAGAGTGACCAAAATTGCCATTTTTACAGAGTTTTGCTTACTCAAAAGCTTCAATTTTTACCCGTTTCAGGCACAGAAATGACTTTAAACACACTTATTTTAGTAGACAAAGTCATAATTCACATCCAACAGCCATTTAGAGTCAAAAGATTAAATGTTAAAATTTCATCCATATTGACCATTTTGGGATAGTTCGACATGTCCGGAGTCATCGTTTTTCATCCGAAAATTGATTTTTTGGACTGTACCAAAAATGATTCAAAATGTCAATTGGATCGTGCCTCGTGTTGAATAACCACTTTTTAAACCCTCATAGTGACCAAAATTGCCATTTTTACAGAGTTTTGCTTACTCAAAAGCTTCAATTTTGACCAGTTTCAGGCACAGAAATGACTTTAAACACACTTATTTTAGTTGACAAAGTCATAATTCACATCCAACAGTCATTTACAGTCAAAAGATTAAATGTTAAAATTTCATCCATATTGACCATTTTGGGATAGTTCGACATGCCTGGAGTCATCGTTTTTCATCCGAAAATTGATTTTTTGGACTGTACCAAAAATGATTCAAAATGTCAATTGGATCGTGCCTCATGTTGAATAACCACTTTTTAAACCCTCACAGTGACTAAAATTGCCATTTTTACAGAGTTTTGCTAACTCAAAAGCTTCAATTTAACCCGTTTCAGGCACAGAAATGACTTTAAACACACTTATTTTAGTTGACAAAGTCATAATTCACATCCAACAGTCATTTACAGTCAAAAGATTAAATGTTAAAATTTCATCCATTTTGACCTTTTTGGGATTGTTCGACATGTCCGGAGTCATCGTTTTTCATCCGAAAATTGATTTTTTGGACTGTACCAAAAATGATTCAAAATTTCAATTGGATCGTGCCTCATGTTGAATAACCACTTTTTAAACCCTCACAGTGACCAAAATTGCCATTTTTACAGAGTTTTGCTTACTCAAAAGCTTCAATTTTGACCCCTTTGAGGCACAGAAATGACTTTAAACACACTTATTTTAGTTGACAAAGTCATAATTCACATCCAACAGTCATTTAGAATCAAAAGATTAAATGTTAAAATTTCATCCATATTGACCATTTTGGGATAGTTCGACATGTCCGGAGTCATCGTTTTTCATCCAAAAATTGATTTTTTGGACTGTACCAAAAATGATTCAAAATGTCAATTGGATCGTGCCTCATGTTGAATAACCACTTTTTAAACCCTCAGAGTGACCAAAATTGCCATTTTTACAGAGTTTTGCTTACTCAAAAGCTTCAATTGTGACCCGTTTCAGGCACAGAAATGACTTTAAACACACTTATTTTAGTTGACAAAGTCATAATTCACATCCAACAGTCATTTACAGTCAATAGATTAAATGTTAAAATTTCATCCATTTTGACCTTTTTGGGATCGTTCAACATGTCCGGAGTCATCGTTTTTCATCCGAAAATTGATTTTTTGGACTGTACCAAAAATGATTCAAAATGTCAATTGGATCGTGCCTCATGTTGAATAACCACTTTTTAAACACTCAGAGTGACCAAAATTGCCATTTTTACAGAGTTTTGCTTACTCAAAAGCTTCAATTTTGACCCGTTTCAGGCACAGAAATGACTTTAAACACACTTATTTTAGTTGACAAAGTCATAATTCACATCCAACAGCCATTTAGAGTCAAAAGATTAAATGTTAAAATTTCATCCATATTGACCATTTTGGGATAGTTCGACATGTCCGGAGTCATCGTTTCTCATCCGAAAATTTTTTTTTTGGACTGTACCAAAAATGATTCAAAATGTCAATTGGATCGTGCCTCATGTTGAATAACCACTTTTTAAACCATCACAGTGACCAAAATTGCCATTTTTACAGAGTTTTGCTTACTCAAAAGCTTCAATTTTGACCCGTTTCAGGCACAGAAATGACTTTAAACACACTTATTTTAGTTGACAAAGTCATAATTCACATCCAACAGTCATTTACAGTCAAAAGAATAAATGTTAAAATTTCATCCATTTTGACCTTTTTGGGATCGTTCGACATGTCCGGAGTCATCGTTTTTCATCCGAAAATTGATTTTTTGGACTGTACCAAAAATGATTCAAAATGTCAATTGGATCGTGCCTCATGTTGAATAACCACTTTTTAAACCCTCACAGTGACCAAAATTGCCATTTTTACAGAGTTTTGCTTACTCAAAAGCTTCAATTTTGACCCGTTTCAGGCACAGAAATGACTTTAAACACACTTATTTTAGTTGACAAAGTCATAATTCACATCCAACAGTCATTTACAGTCAAAAGATTAAATGTTAAAATTTCATCCATTTTGACCTTTTTGGGATTGTTCGACATGTCCGGAGTCATCGTTTTTCATCCGAAAATTGATTTTTTGGACTGTACCAAAAATGATTCAAAATTTCAATTGGATCGTGCCTCATGTTGAATAACCAATTTTTAAACCCTCACAGTGACCAAAATTGCCATTTTTACAGAGTTTTGCTTACTCAAAAGCTTCAATTTTGACCCCTTTGAGGCACAGAAATGACTTTAAACACACTTATTTTAGTTGACAAAGTCATAATTCACATCCAACAGTCATTTAGAATCAAAAGATTAAATGTTAAAATTTTATCCATATTGACCATTTTGGGATAGTTCGACATGTCCGGAGTCATCGTTTTTCATCGAAAAATTGATTTTTTGGACTGTACCAAAAATGATTCAAAATCTCAATTGGATCGTGCCTCATGTTGAATAACCACTTTTTAAACCCTCAGAGTGACCAAAATTGCTATTTTTACAGAGTTTTGCTTACTCAAAAGCTTCAATTGTGACCCGTTTCAGGCACAGAAATGACTTTAAACACACTTATTTTAGTTGACAAAGTCATAATTCACATCCAACAGTCATTTACAGTCAAAAGATTAAATGTTAAAATTTCATCCATATTGACCATTTTGGGATCGTTCGACATGTCCGGAGTCATCGTTTTTCATCCGAAAATTGATTTTTTGGACTGTACCAAAAATGATTCAAAATGTCAATTGGATCGTGCCTCATGTTGAATAACCACTTTTTAAACATTCAGAGTGACCAAAATTGCCATTTTTACAGAGTTTTGCTTCCTCAAAAGCTTCAATTTTGACCCGTTTCAGGCACAGAAATGACTTTAAACACACTTATTTTAGTTGACAAAGTCATAATTCACATCCAACAGTCATTTACAGTCAAAAGATTAAATGTTAAAATTTCATCCATATTGACCATTTTGGGATCGTTCGACATGTCCGGAGTCATCGTTTTTCATCCGGAAATTGATTTTTTGGACTGTACCAAAAATGATTCAAAATGTCAATTGGATCGTGCCTCATGTTGAATAACCACTTTTTAAACCCTCACAGTGACCAAAATTGCCATTTTTACAGAGTTTTGCTTACTCAAAAGCTTCAATTTTGACCCGTTTCAGGCACAGAAATGACTTTAAACACACTTATTTTAGTTGACAAAGTCATAATTCACATCCAACAGTCATTTACAGTCAAAATATTAAATGTTAAAATTTCATCCATTTTGACCTTTTTGGGATCGTTCGACATGTCCGGAGTCATCGTTTTTCATTCGAAAATTGATTTTTTGGACTGTACCAAAAATGATTCAAAATGTCAATTGGATCGTGCCTCATGTTGAATAACCACTTTTTAAACCCTCAGAGTGACCAAAATTGCCATTTTTACAGAGTTTTGCTTACTCAAAAGCTTCAATTTTGACCCGTTTCAGGCACAGAAATGACTTTAAACACACTTATTTTAGTTGACAAAGTCATAATTCACATCCAACAGTCATTTACAGTCAAAAGATTAAATGTTAAAATTTCATCCATTTTGACCTTTTTGGGATCGTTCGACATGTCCGGAGTCATCGTTTTTCATCCGAAAATTGACTTTTTGGACTGTACCAAAAATGATTCAAAATTTCAATTGGATCGTGCCTCATGTTGAATAACCACTTTTTAAACCCTCACAGTGACCAAAGTTGCCATTTTTACAGAGTTTTGCTTACTCAAAAGCTTCAATTTTGACCCCTTTGAGGCACAGAAATGACTTTAAACACACTTATTTTAGTTGACAAAGTCATAATTCACATCCAACAGTCATTTAGAGTCAAAAGATTAAATGTTAAAATTTCATCCATATTGACCATTTTGGGATAGTTCGACATGTCCGGAGTCATCGTTTTTCATCCGAAAATTGATTTTTTGGACTGTACCAAAAATGATTCAAAATGTCAATTGGATCGTGCCTCGTGTTGAATAACCACTTTTTAAACCCTCACAGTGACCAAAATTGCCATTTTTACAGAGTTTTGCTTACTCAAAAGCTTCAATTTTGACCCGTTTCAGGCACAGAAATGACTTTAAACACACTTATTTTAGTTGACAAAGTCATAATTCACATCCAACAGTCATTTACAGTCAAAAGATTAAATGTTAAAATTTCATCCATTTTGACCTTTTTGGGATCGTTCAACATGTCCGGAGTCATCGTTTTTCATCCGAAAATTGATTTTTTGGACTGTACCAAAAATTATTCAAAATGTCAATTGGATCGTGCCTCATGTTGAATAACCACTTTTTAAACCCTCAGAGTGACCAAAATTGCCATTTTTACAGAGTTTTGCTTACTCAAAAGCTTCAATTGTGACCCGTTTCAGGCACAGAAATGACTTTAAACACACTTATTTTAGTTGACAAAGTCATAATTCACATCCAACAGTCATTTACAGTCAAAAGATTAAATGTTAAAATTTCATCCATATTGACCATTTTGGGATCGTTCGACATGTCCGGAGTCATCGTTTTTCATCCGAAAATTGATTTTTTGGACTGTACCAAAAATGATTCAAAATGTCAATTGGATCGTGCCTCATGTTGAATAACCACTTTTTAAACATTCAGAGTGACAAAAATTGCCATTTTTACAGAGTTTTGCTTCCTCAAAAGCTTCAATTTTGACCCGTTTCAGGCACAGAAATGACTTTAAACACACTTATTTTAGTTGACAAAGTCATAATTCACATCCAACAGTCATTTACAGTCAAAAGATTAAATGTTAAAATTTCATCCATATTGACCATTTTGGGATCGTTCGACATGTCCGGAGTCATCGTTTTTCATCCGGAAATTGATTTTTTGGACTGTACCAAAAATGATTCAAAATGTCAATTGGATCGTGCCTCATGTTGAATAACCACTTTTTAAACCCTCACAGTGACCAAAATTGCCATTTTTACAGAGTTTTGCTTACTCAAAAGCTTCAATTTTGACCCGTTTCAGGCACAGAAATGACTTTAAACACACTTATTTTAGTTGACAAAGTCATAATTCACATCCAACAGTCATTTACAGTCAAAAGATTAAATGTTAAAATTTCATCCATTTTGACCTTTTTGGGATCGTTCGACATGACCGGAGTCATCGTTTTTCATCCGAAAATTGATTTTTTGGACTGTACCAAAAATGATTAAAAATTTCAATTGGATCGTGCCTCATGTTGAATAACCACTTTTTAAACCCTCACAGTGACCAAAATTGCCATTTTTACAGAGTTTTGCTTACTCAAAAGCTTCAATTTTGACCCCTTTGAGGCACAGAAATGACTTTAAACACACTTATTTTAGTTGACAAAGTCATAATTCACATCCAACAGCCATTTAGAGTCAAAAGATTAAATGTTAAAATTTCATCCATATTGACCTTTTTGGGATCGTTCGACATGTCCGGAGTCATCGTTTTTCATTCGAAAATTGATTTTTTGGACTGTACCAAAAATGATTCAAAATGTCAATTGGATCGTGCCTCATGTTGAATAACCACTTTTTAAACCCTCACAGTGACCAAAATTGCCATTTTTACAGAGTTTTGCTTACTCAAAAGCTTCAATTTTGACCCGTTTCAGGCACAGAGATGACTTTAAACACATTTATTTTAGTTGACAAAGTCATAATTCACATCCAACAGTCATTTACAGTAAAAAGATTAAATGTTAAAATTTCATCCATTTTGACCTTTTTGGGATCGTTCGACATGTCCGGAGTCATCGTTTTTCATCCGAAAATTGATTTTTTGGACTGTACCAAAAATGATTCAAAATTTCAATTGGATCGTGCCTCATGTTGAATAACCACTTTTTAAACCCTCAGAGTGACCAAAATTGCCATTTTTACAGAGTTTTGCTTACTCAAAAGCTTCAATTTTGACCCGTTTCAGGCACAGAAATGACTTTAAACACACTTATTTTAGTTGACAAAGTCATAATTCACATCCAACAGTCATTTACAGTCAAAAGATTAAATGTTAAAATTTCATCCATTTTGACCTTTTTGGGATCGTTCGACATGTCCGGAGTCATCGTTTTTCATCCGAAAATTGACTTTTTGGACTGTACCAAAAATGATTCAAAATTTCAATTGGATCGTGCCTCATGTTGAATAACCACTTTTTAAACCCTCACAGTGACCAAAGTTGCCATTTTTACAGAGTTTTGCTTACTCAAAAGCTTCAATTTTGACCCCTTTGAGGCACAGAAATGACTTTAAACACACTTATTTTAGTTGACAAAGTCATAATTCACATCCAACAGTCATTTAGAGTCAAAAGATTAAATGTTAAAATTTCATCCATATTGACCATTTTGGGATAGTTCGACATGTCCGGAGTCATCGTTTTTCATCCGAAAATTGATTTTTTGGACTGTACCAAAAATGATTCAAAATGTCAATTGGATCGTGCCTCATGTTGAATAACCACTTTTTAAACCCTCACAGTGACCAAAATTGCCATTTTTACAGAGTTTTGCTTACTCAAAAGCTTCAATTTTGACCCGTTTCAGGCACAGAAATGACTTTAAACACACTTATTTTAGTTGACAAAGTCATAATTCACATCCAACAGTCATTTACAGTCAAAAGATTAAATGTTAAAATTTCATCCATTTTGACCTTTTTGGGATCGTTCAACATGTCCGGAGTCATCGTTTTTCATCCGAAAATTGATTTTTTGGACTGTACCAAAAATTATTCAAAATGTCAATTGGATCGTGCCTCATGTTGAATAACCACTTTTTAAACCCTCAGAGTGACCAAAATTGCCATTTTTACAGAGTTTTGCTTACTCAAAAGCTTCAATTGTGACCCGTTTCAGGCACAGAAATGACTTTAAACACACTTATTTTAGTTGACAAAGTCATAATTCACATCCAACAGTCATTTACAGTCAAAAGATTAAATGTTAAAATTTCATCCATATTGACCATTTTGGGATCGTTCGACATGTCCGGAGTCATCGTTTTTCATCCGAAAATTGATTTTTTGGACTGTACCAAAAATGATTCAAAATGTCAATTGGATCGTGCCTCATGTTGAATAACCACTTTTTAAACATTCAGAGTGACAAAAATTGCCATTTTTACAGAGTTTTGCTTCCTCAAAAGCTTCAATTTTGACCCGTTTCAGGCACAGAAATGACTTTAAACACACTTATTTTAGTTGACAAAGTCATAATTCACATCCAACAGTCATTTACAGTCAAAAGATTAAATGTTAAAATTTCATCCATATTGACCATTTTGGGATCGTTCGACATGTCCGGAGTCATCGTTTTTCATCCGGAAATTGATTTTTTGGACTGTACCAAAAATGATTCAAAATGTCAATTGGATCGTGCCTCATGTTGAATAACCACTTTTTAAACCCTCACAGTGACCAAAATTGCCATTTTTACAGAGTTTTGCTTACTCAAAAGCTTCAATTTTGACCCGTTTCAGGCACAGAAATGACTTTAAACACACTTATTTTAGTTGACAAAGTCATAATTCACATCCAACAGTCATTTACAGTCAAAAGATTAAATGTTAAAATTTCATCCATTTTGACCTTTTTGGGATCGTTCGACATGACCGGAGTCATCGTTTTTCATCCGAAAATTGATTTTTTGGACTGTACCAAAAATGATTAAAAATTTCAATTGGATCGTGCCTCATGTTGAATAACCACTTTTTAAACCCTCACAGTGACCAAAATTGCCATTTTTACAGAGTTTTGCTTACTCAAAAGCTTCAATTTTGACCCCTTTGAGGCACAGAAATGACTTTAAACACACTTATTTTAGTTGACAAAGTCATAATTCACATCCAACAGCCATTTAGAGTCAAAAGATTAAATGTTAAAATTTCATCCATATTGACCTTTTTGGGATCGTTCGACATGTCCGGAGTCATCGTTTTTCATTCGAAAATTGATTTTTTGGACTGTACCAAAAATGATTCAAAATGTCAATTGGATCGTGCCTCATGTTGAATAACCACTTTTTAAACCCTCACAGTGACCAAAATTGCCATTTTTACAGAGTTTTGCTTACTCAAAAGCTTCAATTTTGACCCGTTTCAGGCACAGAGATGACTTTAAACACATTTATTTTAGTTGACAAAGTCATAATTCACATCCAACAGTCATTTAGAGTCAAAAGATTAAATGTTAAAATTTCATCCATATTGACCATTTTGGGATAGTTCGACATGTCCGGAGTCATCGTTTTTCATCCGAAAATTGATTTTTTGGACTGTACCAAAAATGATTCAAAATGTCAATTGGATCGTGCCTCATGTTGAATAACCACTTTTTAAACCCTCACAGTGACCAAAATTGCCATTTTTACAGAGTTTTGCTTACTCAAAAGCTTCAATTTTGACCCGTTTCAGGCACAGAAATGACTTTAAACACACTTATTTTAGTTGACAAAGTCATAATTCACATCCAACAGTCATTTACAGTCAAAAGATTAAATGTTAAAATTTCATCCATTTTGACCTTTTTGGGATCGTTCAACATGTCCGGAGTCATCGTTTTTCATCCGAAAATTGATTTTTTGGACTGTACCAAAAATTATTCAAAATGTCAATTGGATCGTGCCTCATGTTGAATAACCACTTTTTAAACCCTCAGAGTGACCAAAATTGCCATTTTTACAGAGTTTTGCTTACTCAAAAGCTTCAATTGTGACCCGTTTCAGGCACAGAAATGACTTTAAACACACTTATTTTAGTTGACAAAGTCATAATTCACATCCAACAGTCATTTACAGTCAAAAGATTAAATGTTAAAATTTCATCCATATTGACCATTTTGGGATCGTTCGACATGTCCGGAGTCATCGTTTTTCATCCGAAAATTGATTTTTTGGACTGTACCAAAAATGATTCAAAATGTCAATTGGATCGTGCCTCATGTTGAATAACCACTTTTTAAACATTCAGAGTGACAAAAATTGCCATTTTTACAGAGTTTTGCTTCCTCAAAAGCTTCAATTTTGACCCGTTTCAGGCACAGAAATGACTTTAAACACACTTATTTTAGTTGACAAAGTCATAATTCACATCCAACAGTCATTTACAGTCAAAAGATTAAATGTTAAAATTTCATCCATATTGACCATTTTGGGATCGTTCGACATGTCCGGAGTCATCGTTTTTCATCCGGAAATTGATTTTTTGGACTGTACCAAAAATGATTCAAAATGTCAATTGGATCGTGCCTCATGTTGAATAACCACTTTTTAAACCCTCACAGTGACCAAAATTGCCATTTTTACAGAGTTTTGCTTACTCAAAAGCTTCAATTTTGACCCGTTTCAGGCACAGAAATGACTTTAAACACACTTATTTTAGTTGACAAAGTCATAATTCACATCCAACAGTCATTTACAGTCAAAAGATTAAATGTTA